>NC_050575.1:415570828-416208082 GCF_011100635.1 Trichosurus vulpecula | reverse complement strand
TTTTGATCCTCCATTCTCCTCCTCAACTTTTCCATAGCCTTTGACACTGTTGATCACTCTCTCCTCGATGCTCCCTCCTCTCTAGGTTTTCAGAACATCTCTGTCTCCTAGTTCTCCTCCCGCTTCTCTGATCACTCCTTCTCAGTCTTCTTTGTTGGATCTTCATCCAGGTCATGCCGTCTAACCTTAGGATTCCTACGGGGCTCTGTCCTGAGCCCTTTTCTCTTCTCCTTCTAAACTACTTCCCTTCATGATCATATCAGCTCCTATAGATTTGATTACCATCTCTATGCTGATGATGATGAAATCTACCTATCCTGCTCCAACCTCTCTGCTGACCTCCAATCTGACATCTCTAACTGCTTTTCAGACATCTTGAACCAGATGTTGAGTAGACATCTTATTAAGCCCAACATGTCCCAAATGAAACTCGTTGTCTTTATCTCTAACCCATCCCCACTCCTACCTTCCCTATTACTGTAGAGGGCACCCTCCTTCCAGTCCCTCAGGCTCACAACCTAGGCATCATCCTGGACTCCTCACTCTCTTTCCTCCCCAAAATCCAATATAGTGCTAAAGCCTATTGATTTCATCTTTGCAATATCTTCTGTGCTCTGACATTTCTACCACTCTAGTGCAAGCCTTCATCACCTTAGCCTGGACTATTGCAATAGTTGCTGGGGTGGGGGGGTCTGCCTGAGTAAAGTCTCTTACTACTCCAATCCATCCTTATACAGCCACTAAAGTGATTTTCCTAAACCACAGGTCCAACCATGTCACCCCTTACTCAAAAAATTCCAGGGGCTCCCTATTGGCTCCAGGATAAAATACAAAATGCTCTGTTTTTCATTCAAAGACCTTCATAACCTAGTGCCTTCATCCCCCCTTTCCAATCTTTCTGCATGTTATGCTCTGACATGTTCTCTGTGATCCAGTGACACTGGCAATGGCTGTTCCTTGAACAAGACCCTCCATCTCTTAGCTCCAGGTATTTTCTCTGACTGTCCTTCAGGCCTAGAATATTCTCCCTCCTCAACTCTACCTACTAGGTTCTCTGCTTCCTTCAAGTCCCAACTAAAATCCTATCTTCTACAGGAAGTCTTTCTCAACTCCTTTTAATTCTAGTGCAGTCCTCCTTTCCATTATTTTCTATTCATCCTACTAAATATAGCTTCTTTTACGTATTTGTTTCCTTGTTGTCTTCTTCATTAGATTGTGAGCTCCTCCTCCACCTCTTTTTGTATCTCCAGTGATTAATACAGCACCTGGCACATAGTAGGTTATTAATAATAATTTGTCGACTAACTATACTATCTCAGCAAATGTCTTTGTTAAAAGAGAATTAAATCTACAGCCTGATTTTTTCCTGGGAAGAACACTGCGGTGGACTCATAAGACATGGCAGTAGTAGCCATAGACACAACATTAGCCTTAAACCCCTGACAATTGTAATAACCATGCTGAATACATAACCTTTGAACATGAAAGAAAGTCAGAGGACAACTTCTGAGGGTGATGTTCTAGTGGTGAAATGATATCACAAACCCTCTGTTCCTATATGTCAGACCCCATCATGTATGAACAAATTCACATGACTCAAGACATTTCTTTGTTGATAATGGTGCTGGTTGAGTCCCTATGGATATCACCCAGATAGAGCCTTTTGATTTCACCCTTGGATCTTAACCATTTCAAATATTCCATCTAAAAGTAAATTGCCTACTGTTATATTTGGCATACTATTATTAATTTTATTATCATCTGCTTTTTGGGTAGATAGAATCTGTCAGATAGAGTCAGATAGAAGTAGTCCTGAGACAAGTCACTATCATTTCATCATTCTTTTATGGGACATTATTACATAATGTAATTATATAATGTAAGACATTATATAAGGTAACACATTATATACTGTCTTACAGATTATTCTATGTGCAGCTCAATGACTGTTTTTTGTATTGGAATAACTTGTTCAAATGTGAGCTCATCCTCCGTAGGCTTGCCAAAATTATCCTTGATACAAGTCTGCTAACAGAAAGGACAACAGACACTTACTTCATCCAGATCCACAGGATTTTGATGTCTTTTGCAAAGTCTTTATATTTTGGAACGTTTCATTCCATGTATCTTGGAGAGTACAAGTATTTGAGATAGTCACAGCTATTAAACACATTAAAACATTTACAGATTTATGTCAATAGTTCAGTCTATGATAACGAGTCCAGTTCCAGAGCAGTTTACTAGTTGAGTTCTCTAGTATCCTTTGAAGTCTAGATTTGTGACACAGAGTTTGTCATCTGTCAGTCCGTGACAGATAGAAAGCCTCTGATTCTAGCCACCAGGTCATGGCTTCCTAGTCATTCGACAGGTGTGAAATTTCTACAGCCTGGAGTGATATTTTGCAGAGTTAGTTTCTATGATTTCCTTGCATGATCTACATTTATTACAAGTTTGGCTTCCTTAGGTATATAAGCCCTGTGTGGGTTTCTGGTGGCAATGACCTGGCCCTGAATTACCACGGTAAATCTCTCTGTTCCTACAAACAAATCCATGTGATCCAGCCATGTGTTTGATGCCTATTTGTTGATGTATTGTTGGCTGAGGTCATGTGGATGTTGCCTATGGAGGGTCTTTTAATTCTGTTCTTGGATCTTAGCTGTTCCCTCTGCAGGTAAGCCACTTTTGGTTTCTTTTGACCAGTCCAATGGCAAATAGCCTTTATTATTACTCAATCAAGTGTGCTTGTTTCAAACATATTTCTACAGGTTTTTTACCCCATTTAAATTACTATCAATTCTCTTTCTCCTTTTTTCCTTATTAAAGATCCCTTCAGTAAAGATTCTCTTAGTAAAAATCTTTATATAGATCCTTTAGGGCACAGGTTTTTAACCTGACATCTTTGAACTTGGTTTATTTCAACATAATTTGTTTCCTTTGTAATCCTATACATTTTATTTTGTGCATTTAAGAACATTGTTCTGAGAAGGGGACTTAGTCTTCACTGAACTGTCATAAGGGCTCCCTGACACAGAAGGTCCCCAATTTAGGTTGATGGGTCCCATGTTTTGTTGCTATCATACAAACTTTTGTTTGGACACTTCCTCAGTCCATCATGGTTCATTTTACAGGTCTGAAAACGTTCATTAAGTCTGGCTTTGTGGTGAGAAACTATTTTGAAGCACTTGGATCCCTGTTCTTGGGAGAGGGATTAAATTTGTTTCAAATGGCCAAATGGGGTGGGGTGGGGGTGGAGCTCCCTGAGCCTTCAGGCCACCCCCAGATGGAGTGGGCTGCCTTGGGAAGCAGGGGTTCCTGTCCTCTGCAAATCTGGAATCAGTAAAGTAGTGACCTCTTGCTGGGGGTGTCGTACACAAGACAGTTTGCAGAGATAGGTTGGAATATATGGCGAGCACTAATTCCAAAATTCTGCATTTCTATAAAAATTAAAGACCAAAAACTGATCAAACCACAATGCTATTCTACCCTCGGCATCTTTCTGAGCTCTGGAAATGTGCTCTGGCAGAGGAGGAGATCTTAAACACTGTCTTTCCTACCATTCCTAAGCCCTCCTGGAAGCCCAAGGAGGCTTAGGCCCACCTTGTGGGAGCATCAGGCCTCATAGGCCAAGCTCAGAATCTCCTGGCTCAAGGAAAGGGTCAGGCCTTGTTTTGCCTCTCCATCAACTGAGGCTGACAGGGGGGCGAGCAGGCTTAGGGATGCTCTGGAGGCCATGGCATCACAAACCCCACACATATTGAACCACTCGGGCAGCTTCCTGATGCTCACAGTCAGGGACCTGAACCCCCTGACCTCCAACATCTTATTAAAGCCTGTGGAGGGCTGGGCTGTGAAGGGGGGAAGACCCAGGAGACCACTGCTGGCCTTATTCTCTTTGCTAATTCATTCAAGTAAGCCCCGGCAGAGCAGGGCCTCCGCTTTGATGTTCAAGCCTCCTAATTGGAAGGAAGTGAAGTGTTAGCTTGTCAGCCTCTTAGTCGCTCATCGAATACACCAAGAGTTGCCCGAACACTGGCGTTCTCACCCTGGCCCAGAGAAAGGCCCGCCGCCTGCTTTTTGTTAAGATGTTTAAACTTTGCATCTGTCTTCCAGAAAGTTCAATTGCAGATGTCAGTGGGCCTCCATTTTCCCTCCTCCCTGTTCCATTGGCCCCGGCCTGCCAGGCCCCTCAGCCTGGCGGGGCCTCCCTGGCCCCTGGTTAGGAAGGTGGGAGAAGCCACCCCCTCCCAAGCCTGCAGCTAATTACCCCATTACAGCGTCAGGCTGGGAGCCCAGCTCTCTGGGCCACCGAAGGCTCTGCTCACGGCTCTGGGTCCTCCAAAGTCCTCCTGCCTGTTTGATCTACCTGTTGGGGATTGTCTCATCTCCCAGGCATGCTGCCTCCCCCAGAGGAGGAAAGGGGGGAATGAGCCAGATTCTTCCAACCAGAAGCAGGTTACAGTACATTAAAGTATGATTACAGCCAGACAGCGTGGCATTGTGGCCTATCCCAGAACACGGAATCGGGGGACCCAGGTTCAAATGCCCCTGTAACCTTAATGCTGGTGCCTTCTCTCTGAGCTTATCTATCTCCAATTTATGCTGCACGAGCTTCTTTCGTTTGTACATAGTCCTCGACATGTTGTCTTCCCCATTAGACAGACTGTGAGCTCCTTGAGAAAAGGAACCCTCTTTTACCTTTCTTCCTATCTCTAGTGCTTAGCGGAGAGCCTGACAAACAGTAGGTGCTCAATAAATGCTTATTGACTTCCTGACTGACTGACCTTAGGCAAAGAACATACTTCAGTGGGGAAAGTGAAACAGCCACTTGGGACTGAATCTGAAGAGGGATCACAAGCTGATAGGAGTAAATTCAGCCAGGACTGAGAATTAGGAAGAGCCGCCTTTGAACTCAGACTCTCATTGTGTGACTTTGGGTAAGTAATTTAGTGTCAGCCTCAGTTTCCTCAATTACAAAGTCAGGGGTTGGACTTGACCTCTAAAAATTACCTCCAAGGTCCCTTCTGACTTTAAATTCATGGTCCTGTGATGATCTTCCACGTGGAACACCCTGTGATTCTGACTTGGCTCTTTACCACCTGTGCGATTTGGGCACGTCACCCTCTCTGGGCTTCATTTTCTCATCTGGAACAAGGAGCCATTATACCAGACAATCTCCGTGGTCCCCAAAAGCTCTGACAGCAACAGCAATAGAAATACTGAAAATGTGTACGGCAAGGTGTGTTTTGCAAAGCTCTTCATTTATTTCATTCAAGTGTCACAAGAACCCTGTGAAATGATCCTCTTATCCTCATTTTACAGATGAGAAAATAGGCCTGGAGGTCAAATGGCTTCTTAAGTTCATACAGCTAGTCAGTGTCAGAGGCAGGATTCGAACCAAAGCCTTCCTACCTCTGGGTCCTGCACTCTGGCCGCCACCCCATGCCACTCTGTGTTTTAGCTCTCAATCCGGTGCCCCTTATGAAAGAGATGGCGGCAGGGACCTGTTCTAGGGTATGGGAATAGGAGGGAATATTCTTAATCAGAGAGAATCTTCAAGTCTCGCAGGAAGCAGAGGTGGGGTGGAGGGCAGTGGGGAAATGGAGCAAGGAAGTGGAGGTTGGGGCAGATTCCAATCTCTTCCTTTTCTTTTTCGATGACCAGGACATTTGTCCTTCACCAGTCCCATGGTCTTGCTCCTGCTCTCCAGGGTCCTGTCACTGATGGGGGCTCATCCATCACGCACTAAGGCTCTGAGGTCCAGAGGCTGGAGCTCAGCAGGACCTCTTCTTTGCCTGGGCCTTCATTCCCTCATAGCTGTTCTTTGTCTGTCCTTTCCAGGCCAAACAAGATGGTGAGAAAATCAAACCAAAGGACTGAGCACGTCTCACCTGCAGCAGGCTCGAGCTCGTCTGACTCATTATCTAATGTGGGGTTGGAGCAGCTGAGGCCATGGGGGCTTTTGTTGGTTCTTTTGGATTTTATCATCAGTGAGTTAGGCTTATTGGATCAAAGACGTCAAGTGGGAAAGGACCTTGGAAGGCGCTGAGCCCAACTCCCTCATTTTAGTAATGAGGAAATCCCTTTGGGTCCTACAGAAAGTGAGGTGGGGCGCGGGTAGGGTGACTTACTCAAGGTGACCCAGGTAGCATGCAGCTGTGCCAGGATTTGAACACAAGTCTTATGACTTCAAACACAATACTGCACTTCTGCAAAGTCAGGTGACCTCTGGACAGTTCAGCCAGAACCCAAGCGGCTGATGGGGAGTAGACACCAATGATGACTGAGGTAGACAAGTGGCTGAAAGAAGTGGCAGAAATGATTGCTGCGCCCCCGGAAGCCATATTGAAAGGACCACAGAAAATAGGAGAGACACCCAAGGACCCACCATAAATATTGCCCCGCCTTCCCTGAGAGGGGAGAGGGCAGGGACTGCCAACCTGAGGCTAGTGAGCTTTCCAGTCAGCCAGGATGGTGCCACATGTGCAGATCGCTGGGGCACAGATTAGAACATGATAAATGCAGGGCAAGAACACGGTGCATTCTTCGAGATCAGATGACGGAAAGATCACTTCCAGATTGGGGCCGGGCTGTGGGGGGAGGGGAGGATCTGGAGGATTTCACAAAGGAGGTTTGTGGCTGAGGCTTTGACTTGGAAACAGAGGAGCCAGGACTTTGCCCTTTCTCTGCTAGTCACTAGCTGGGTGACCTTAATCAGATAACATCTCTGAGCCTCTGGCAGGGCTCAGCTGGACACCAGGAGTCCACTCAGATCCCATTCCTACTGTGTTTAGTACTGGTGCACCTTTGTTCAGACTAGTCCTTGCTTTCAGGAATTTCAGTGTGAGGTAGGTGAGATTGGGGAAATGGACAATAAGCAAGACTCAAAAGAGGTCTCTTTTCTCTCCTCTCCCTCTTCTCTCCCTCTCCTCTCATCAAAGGGAGGGGGCAGAATGACCCTTGTCAGGTAGAGAAGGCTGCTGAGGGATCAGCTGCTCTAATCAAGGTCTCATTTCCCAGCTCCCTCCTTTCATCTGCTTCTGAAGGCTCAGTCTTTCTAGAAGCTTCAGGGGTCCCTCCCAAAGTTCCAACAGACAGGAGGAAATTGTGTAATGGTACGGCACAGGAGGGGAAGGAAGAAGTGAAGGAGGAGGCGCTAATGATAATCTCTGGCATAGCTGAAGAGTTAAATGTTTACAAAATGCTTTGCCCACATGAACTGATTTATTTCTCACAATAACCCTGTGCAGGGTGTGTGGGGGGCAGGAGAGGGGTATCGGTATCTCTATCTGGAAGATCGAGAAAACAGAGCTCAAATAGATCGAGCTGCTCCTAGGATCACACGGTGAGGAGATGGCAGATCCAGGATCTGAAGTCCAGACTCCAAGTCAGGAAAAATATGCTGAACTTGGAGTAAAAACCAAGCAACTCCTCAGTTTTCACCAGCATAAAATGGGCATTTATATACTCACCCCAAACACTACAGGAGGTATTTTGGAAAGAGAAGCCCTTTGAAAAACAGTAAATCTTACAATGTTGGGTTGTAGTGTTGTTTTTGTAAGCTGGGTGTTTGTAATAAGGAACTGTCCATCCGTGCCATTCAATTAAAGCATGGATTGCAGGCCCACTATGGGTGAGGCGCTGTCTTAGGTGCTGAGGGTACCAGACACAAAGACCCTGACTTCTAAGACTAGTGGGGAGATGCTGCCAGTGTACAGGCAAGTAAAGAAATGGACATTTCAGGGGGTAATTCTCTGAACACCACTCCATAGTTTGCTCTCATAGTTTGAGGATGTCGAGCGTGGATTTATTTTTACAGCAAGTTTAGTTTCATGATAATCACTCCCGGTTATGTAGAGCTTGGTCATCAGGAAACACTCTTCAGGTGTTAGGACGTTTGATTAAACCAACCTTTGAAGTGAAAAGTCTGGAATACCGGTCCCATTTGACAGAAGAAGAGACTGAGACCCAAAGCCGCCCAGCTGTTGAGGGGTAGACATAGGGCCCAAATCCAGGTGTTCTGACTTCAAGCCCTGTATTCTTCCTCCCTTATGCAATAACACCGACAATGATAATAACAGCTATTTATGTATTGCTTTAAGATTCACAAAGCATTTTAACAGATATTATCCCCTTTTATCCCCACAGTCGCCCTGGAAGGTAGGTGCTGTTATTGTCTTCCTCGTACAGGTGAGGAAGCTGTGGCACAGGTCAGGTGAGTTGCCCAGGGTTACATATCCAGTAAGTGCCTGAGGCTGGATTTGAACTCTCATCTTCCTGACTCCAGGGCCAGCACTTTATGACTTGCATGACTCAGCTCTTCTGGTTACGTTCCATGAGTTTGATTCCACTGGGGGAACTGCTTGCTCTGAGTCTGAATTCTTCTATGTGTCCAGGAAGTGTTTGTGGGCATTTGGCTTCAGGCCCCCCCCCAGGCTGTGCTGGGCACCAGGGGAGATGCCAGGGCCAGGGAGGGGGACCGACCCTGCCCATAGAGAGATCTCAGTCTGCTAGTGCTAGTGCTCTGACATCGGTACAAAGTCCACTGGAGGCCAGGGAGGGAGAGGTTGCTTCTAGCTCTGGGAAATGAGGAGGTCAGGCAGGCTTCCTGCAGGAGGAGGCAGGCATCCCAGCACCAGGCAAGGACAGAAGTGCAGATGGAAGGCTTGGTGGGCATGGAGAATGGTGTGGCCAAAGGCTCTGAGGAAGGAAAGCCAGAGCCCTGCTTGGGGGAGGGAGAGGAGGCTGATGGGACTAAAGTCTAGGGCCAAGGAATGAGGAGGGGGAGGCAGGAGCTCTAGAATCCTTGAAGGATCTTCCTTATACACCTTTAGGAATATTTCCATACCTCCTAGAGGCACGATATTCCAGAGACAGAGCCCTGAATGTGGGGCCCGATGACCTGGGTTCGAATTCTGAGTGCCCTGTGTGATCTTGCATGTGCTTGAGGCCTTGGTTTCCTCATTTGTAAAATGAAAGGGTTGGAGCATGTGATCTTTAAAAGGCACATACGAGTCTTGTATTTGTGCTCAAATACCATCTTCCCAATTTTTATAAGAAGGGAGTGGGTGTAGCTGAAGATGTTCTGGGGGTTTTAGTGGACAGCAAGCTCAGTATGCATCAACAGTATGGCTGCTAAGTGTGTTCCTGTGATCAGAGGATGCATTAGGGGAGACACAACTTCTAAGGAAAAAGAAATGATCTTCTCCCATCTTCTGCCCTGGCCACATCACACCTGGGGTATTGTGCTCAGATCCGAGCACCACATTTTAGGAAGGACATCCCTGAATAAACTGGAGAGAGCCCAGAGGTGAATGACCTGAAAAGCCTTGAATCATTTGAAAGAACTGGAGGAGAGAAAGGCCATTTGGATGCATGATTAGGGTCCCTAGTGGAGGCCTCCAGGGGGCATTGCCAAGGGGTGAACTAAGGCAAGGCCTCCTAACAATTAGAATGAGCTGCTTCTGGCTGTGGCAGGACCCCCCTTATTTCTGGTCATCAAGCAAAGACTTTTCTGGTATATTATGGGGGGGGGTTACCTCCAGGTCCACTCCAGCTCTGAATCTGATGACCTATTTGTCTTGTAAGCAGCGTATGTCTATAAATAATTCCATGTGACATCACTGTATGCTCTTAAGTAGGTTAAGCATTTCCCCTACAAAGCTTTGATACCACTAAATTATATAGGATACCATTTCTCAGGGGAGCAAACTCTTGAAGAAATAAAAATAGCATGCTGTAAGCCTTCTCACTACCAGTCCAGGGCGTTCCCCACCAAACAGCTCTAAGGAAGCTGGCCTAAATTATTTCGAAGTTCCTTCTATCACTGACATTCTGTGGTCTGTGTTTTAGCATCTCACCTAGTTTTGAGACCTCATCTCTGTGTCCCTTCTAGCCCTAGCAATCTCTGATCCAAAGACCCACCCAGATCTGACATTCTCTGATCTGTGTTCTTATGACCCCCTAAGCTGTGAACTTCCAAGTTCTAAGGTTCCACTCAGCTGTAACTTGGGATGTGTTCTAGGCTCCCTGTCACTTCTGACATCTTCTGTTCTAAGCTCCCTCCCACCTCTGACATTCGATGTTCTAAGATTTCTTCCAGCTCTGACAATCTCTGTTTTATGCTGTACTGACTTTCCTGGCTCTGCCATTCTGTGGTCTAAGGCCCCTCCCAGCTCTGACATTCCATGATTTCAGACTCATGTCAATAGTAATTTAGATGAAGTTTCTGTCAAGAGAAACATTGACCCCAAAAGGAGCAGAGCAGATTGCTTTGCGTGGAGAGCAGCCTCTGGAGGCCCAATTAAATTAAGCGAGACAAGGCCGAGCAATAGCTTCCGCCTGGATCAAATTAAGCCTTATGGCCAGACGGGGGTGGAAAAAGGGCCTGAGCATTTGGGTCGTGGAAAAACCCAGCCCAGCAGAATTCAGGGGCTGCTTCTGTCCACGGTTAGCTCACCTCCTAAGCCTAGGAAAAGGGACCATGCTGCTGGGATGGAATTCCCATGGAAGTTCCAGGTCCCAGTAGATGGTTTCCATGCCCAAGATGGGGGGAGGCAGTGTGCCTCAGTGGAAGGACCATCCATTGGTTTTAGAATTAGCAAACCTGGGAGCCAGTCTTAGTCCAGATGGCTAACATCTGTGTGACCATGGGCCAGCAACCTTGTTTCTCTGGCCTCAGTTGCCCCCTCTGCCTAATGGGAATATCTTTATTTCCTGGAGTTTTTGTGAAGAAAGTCAAGCTGAGACTCAGTTTCCTCACAGGCTGTTGTGAGGTTAAAATGCTTCACCAATTTTAAGGTGCCATGTTGCTATTATTATTGTCATCAATGTCATGCCAAGTGCTGCTACATGGTGGCTGTGTGACCTGGGTATGGCCCTTGGCCTCTCAATGCTCTAGGCAGCTCTAGAAGGCTCAGTGTTGTACAAGGGAGTTTCCTTACCTGGGAGCCCCCAGACCAATGAAATCTTAGGTATGCTCTCTGTCCCTTTATTTTTATTACTATTATTATTTTTAAATTTGGAGCTGTTGGCTGTTATAAACAAGACATTAGCCTGTCAGAGGAAATGATTAAGAAAGCCTCAGACACTTTCCGGATGATCACTGGAGCCCCCTGCTTTTGCCAGGACAAGCTCAGGTCTCGTATAGCTGAGGAGGGGGCAAGGTGGCGGCTTCTGCTGCTAAATCCTTGGAGGGAATTAATTGGTGTTTTGCTTTTATTTGTGGCTTCCAAAGGCAGCTCATAATTAAGGCTCTGAGTGTCTCTCCTGCCACCCTGGGGGCAGGGCTTCAAACCCAGAAACATCGGAAGTATGTTCAAGGAGATACTGGTTAGGCAGAAATTATTAGGAAATGCACTCCCCGCCGGTGATTAGAGGAGAGCCAGGGTTAAATTGAAACCAGGAGACAAAACCACCAGGAACTTCTCTGCCAACCACAGCCTGGGATGCAATTTCAGCTGGACTGTAGTGAGCCGGGCCTGTGCATCCAGGAAGATGAAAGATAGTTGATCTGGGGAGGGGCCTGTGTGAGGACTTCAGACTTGATGGTCCATTAGAAATCATGGGAAGTACAATAGAGGAAGCCCAATGGGGCTCGTTACTGAAGGCCAACACCTTTTCCCTGGTCTTTCTGGGGCTTGTAAAGTCTCCTTAGGCCCTAGGTCTAATCGGAGAGGCCGCAGAAAAGAAAGATTTCAATGTGGCTATACTTGATGAAGAAGCTTTCATTAGAGAATCTCAACAGGTCTGAGCTGGGAGGGGCCTTAGAACAGAGAATATGAAATATCAGAGCTAGGAGAAGCTTTAGAAAAGAGAATGTGGGTGTTGGGAGAGAACTTAGAGTATTCGTCAAAACCACTTATTTTATGGAGGAACAACATTGGAGCTCTGGGAGAGGGAAAGTGAGGGTCCCTTGGGCAGGTATCTAGTGGCAGAAGTGGACTCACACCCATGTCTTCTGACTCCTAGGCCATTCTTCTCCCCTGTTCTGTCAGCATTTAGAGCTACATTGTATGGAGGTCATCTTATTCCTCTTGCTTAGCACAGGGTCAGGCACATCCAGAGAAACCCTAAATTTGTCACTATTTAAGAGAATAATAGGAGTCCTTTAAGAACATCCATAGGACCCCATTGGATGTCATCTGTAGTTCTGGTTGGGACTAGGTGGAGGCGTTAGACTTCTTAGGTCCTGTTTCAAAAATGGCGGCCCTCCAGAGGCTTTTGTGGAAACTTAGACTCATCTTTCCATTGGACACATAAGGAAGCTGAAGCCCAGAGAGGAAAAATCCCTTACCTAGGGTCACACAACCAGCTAGTTACAGCTCCAGTTGGAATACAGTTTTTTTTTCGATCTGAGTCCAGGTGTGTCTTGAAGGACAGGGACATTTTTCTTTGAAGATAATGGATTCATTCATGAATAAAGAAAAAAGAAAAGAAAAAAGGAGGAGTGGGGAAGGGAAGGGAAGAGAAAGGAAGGGAAAGAAGAGAAGAGAAAAGAAAGGAAGAGAAGGGAAGGGAAAGAAAGATGAGGGAAGAGAAAGGAAGAGAAAAAAGAAAAGAAAGGAAGAGAAGAGAAAGGAAGGGAAAGAAAGAAGGGAATGGAAGAGAAATAAAGGGAAAAAAGAGAAGAGAAGAGAAAAGAAGGGAAGAGAAGGGAAGAGAAAGGAAGGGAAAGAAGAGAAGAGAAGAGAAAAGAAGAGAAGAGAAGGGAAGGGAAAGAAAGAAGGGAAAGGAAGAGAAAGGAAGGAGAAGAAGATGAGGGAAGAGAAAAGAAGGGAAGAGAAAGGAAGATGAGGGAAGAGAAAAGAAGACAAGGGAAGAGAAAGGAAAGGAAAGAAGAGAAGGGAAGGGAAGAGAAGGGAAGGGAAAAGAAGAGAAGGGAAAGGAAGAGAAGAGAAAGGAAGATGAGGGAAGAGAAAGGAAGGGAAAGAAGAAAGGGAAGGGAAGAGGAGGGAAAAGATGAAGTTCACATTCTATTTCAGACTTTTACTAGTTGAGAGTGACCCTGGGAAAGTCACTTAAACTCTCTAAGCCTCAGTTTCCTGACCTACAAAAGGGGATAATACAACACTTGCCTATCAGGGTTGTTGTTGTGAGGATCAAATGAGACCATGCATCTAAATAATTTTGCAAACATTAGATGTCTCCAGAACTGTCATCTGTTACAATCAGTAACAGTATTACTGTATGTTTTCCTAACCCCAGGACAACTGTATCTAATTAATAACGAGGAGGAAACTTCCCTTGAGGCATCTCTGGAGACCTCTCTGCTCCCCTCCAGAGCCTTCCTCGTCACCAGCAATCTGAAGACAACATGTGCAGAGGAAAATCAATTGCTCTGTGAGCCCGTTGTTCTTCGGAACAAAGGAGTTCGAGCCAGGTCTGCATTCTTAGCATCTCCTAATCAGAAGCTCTCCTGGTGCTGATAGTGCTGCAGCATGGGCGCCCTCACCAGCATCAGGAAGATGCCCGAGCTTCACATTCCCTCCCCTGGAGGCTTTGGGGGCTTGATTCAACAGCAGCAATATTTGCTCAGGCAGCATTTCCTGAGCACCTACTGTGTGCAGGTCCATGCATTGGGAAGTGAAGGGAGAACATGCCCTCGTGGAGCTCTCGGTCTGGGAGGGGTCTAGGAGGCAGAACATCTGGCTGACCCAGCATCACCGAGGACTCAGAGGCCATTCCTGTGGCTGAGCTGTAAGCCCTGGGTCAGAGACTGAATGAGAACCAATTTTGAAGCCCTAAAGCGATATACAAGAACTCATCAATTAACTAATTCCTTAACTAATTGATTTATACATAACTCTCTCTCATTAGAATGTGAACTCCTTGAGGGGAGGGATTTTTTCCCTTTTCTTTATATCCCCAGTACCTGGCACGTGGTAAACACTTGGTAAAAAATAATAGCTAGCATTTATACAGCACCTTAAGGTTTGCAAAGTGTTTGATAAATACTATCTCATTTGATCCTCACAAAAATCCTAGGAGGTAAAGCCTATTATTATCTACATTTTATAGGTGGAGAAACTGAGGCCGAGAGCTGCATTGGCTTTGTCCAGAGTCCTACAGCATAGTAAGTGTCTGAAGCAGGATTTGAACTCAGATCTGCTTGTTGGCCTGTTGCTGTCGAGTAGGGATGTTAGCGATCATCAGTCCTGACCACCTCATTTTACAAATTCAGGAACTTAGTCCCAGGGAGATGAAGTGATTTACTTATGGTCATGTAGCATAGGAAACTCTGGAAGAGGGATCTGACTTTCATGAACTACGTGATGTTGGCAGAGATGCTCACTGGGAGCCCTTCGAGGGCAGGGGCTGCCTTTTGCCTTTCTTTGTATCCCTAGAGTTTAGCATGGTGCCTGGTATACAGGAAGTCTTAATAAATGTTTGTTGGCTGTCTGGAGGAGTGGTCATCGTAAACTGAAATCCCAGACATGTAAGCTGCTCTGACAGGGCAGGATAACGTCTTAGGGGGCTTCTTCTGAGGTGCTGATGTCTTCGGGTTGGTCTCCTTGGAGCACCGAGCCAGTCTCCACCTCCCTGGCAGAGTTTCTCCATCGCCTTCCATTCCCAGTACATGAGGGCTGGATGCGGCCTGTCAACATCTCCAGGGAGGTCACTTGGGAGTCATCTGAATAATTCCCGCCCCAGAGAGCTCCTCCTAACAGCTCACATCTTCTATCCATGCTCTGACATCTGGCTTCTGGGACCCCCTGGAAGCTTTTTAATTGGAAACACTGGGGAACAAGCGAATCGGGAATGGGCTGTGTCGTGTTTCCATTCAGCTTTTTCAGTGTTGCCTGCAAGCCCACACATCATATTGTTTAATCCGGCAGATTAAACATGCAGACATATTAATGAGGAGGAAATATGAAAAGTGACCACAACTTCCCCAAAGCACTCAAGAGGCTAGACCCTTGGGCTAAATTTAATGAGATGAAAAGCAGGAGGGATAACTGTAAAGTCCTATATGCCAGGAGGTGTGACTCAACAGCATTCCCTGGGGAAAGGATGGGGGGCGGTGTAGCGGACTAGAGACACTACTTAAGTCAGCAGTGGAATATGGCAGCCAAAACTCGGATTTGATCTTGGCATGCTTTCAAAGTGTCCAGGAACAAAGGGGTCCCAGTCCCATTCCATTCTGCCCCGATCATACCATTTCTGGAGGGTGTCTTGGTTACTACAGCTTAAAAAGGACATTGGTGAACTGGAGACCATTCAGGGGAGGGCTTTGAGTCTGGAGCTGGAGTCCAAATCCCAGATCTGGCAAGTACCATGGTCTGTGTGACTGCGGACAAGTCACATTCACCAGCCCTGGGTTTTCTCAACTTTAAAATGTGGGTGTTGGACTAGGTAACTACAGATGCCTCTCCTCTCACTAAATCTATAAGGCTATGATGGGAGGCGTTTAGTCTCAGGGAATGAAGACTCTGGTGAGACATGAGAGCATATTCAAATATTCAAAAGCTTCTCTGATGGCAGGAAGACTGGAATTCCGAAAATCACAGCATCTCCGAAACAGAAGGGACCTCAGAGGCTGACTTCGCCAACCCAGACCTGAACAAGTCTGGTCTTTGGCAACTGGTCAACTGATCTTCCTTTAAAGAGCCCCAGGAAGGGGGAACTCACTACATCCTGCCACAGTCCATACTTTTTTTCTCCTTTGTCATTAGAGGAAGAACCAGGAATGATGAGGCAGATTTAGACTTGAGCCTAGGGGAAGGAAAAAGAAAGAAACCTTTTTAAAATATAGAAAATGGGCTGTTTCATGAGGTAGTTAGCTCCCTATGACTGGAGGTCTTCAAGCTGAGCCTTCATTTACCCCTTGAATTATCCAGTGGAAAAAAAAAGTTTTGGAATCAGGATCTGGGTTCAAATCCTTGTTCTGATAGTTATTACTTATATGACCTTGGGAAAGTCCCCATATCTTCCCGATTCTTGTTTTCTCCTTCAGCAGAAGGAGGGATTTGCACTAGCTGGCCTCTGGAGTCCCAGATTTAGGACTCTAAGCCTAGGAGTCATGTCCAAATAGCTTTGGACTAGATGCCCTGTGACTTAGAAAGTCTGTAATTCTTTGATTTTTATACACAAAATAGCAGAAAATACAGCAGAGGAAAGGCAAGCCTGGGTGGGGGGGCAGGGAGCCAAGTTCCTAGACTGATGTTTAAATCCGGAGGGTCTCATAAGCAGGAATGATAGTGAAACCTGTGTCAATTTTAGTCAAGTGTGAAGAAAAACAAACCCAGCTGCGATCTTGGGCTGGCTGTTGGTGCTGGGCGTCTGTCAGCATGTTCTTCAGGGATGGGCTTTTGGAGAGAATTCTAAATGCTGTAAAACTGTATTCTGGGGTGGAGTTTGGCAGGGAAGAAAGGTTAACTTTTAAAAGGGCTCTTCCAATGCATTTGAAGAACTTTCAACAACATTGGATTGGACACCACAGCCAGGAAGTTTCTAAGGCTTTTAAAATCAACTTTGAAAGTTAAAAAGTGCTTGAACAAAAGATTGCCAAGGCTAATTGTGTCCATCTACATTTTCCTCTGGGCCTTTTCAACCTCGCCTAGAGGCTTAGACGGCTAAAATGCCATCCTCATCTCCTACTCTCCCTGGATACAGGCAAAAAGAATTTGAGAATCCTGGAGAATGTGAGATGGAAGCCAGCAAATCAATGTGCATTTATAAAGTGCCCACTGTGTGATAAGCACTGCAGACACAAATGAAGGCAAAAAGAAACAAAACAAAGCAAAAACTAGTCAATGTTTTCAAGGTGGGGGCGGCAACATGCAAACAGATAGTACAAACTAGATCTGAACAGGATAAATGGGAGATCATCTCAGAGGGAAGGCACTAAGATTGGAAAACTTCTCACAGAAGGTAAGATTTTGGTTAAAAATTCCAGGCATGGAGAGACAACTGGTGAAAATATCTGGAATCAGGAGATGAAGTGTCTAGTTCAGGGAGCAGCAAGGAGACAGATGTTGCTGCGTCACAGAGGATGTGGATGTGTGTGTGCGGTGTAAGATGTTGGAAGACAGGTAGGATAGGAAGGGTCAAGGCTAGTAAAAAGCAGCCAGAGGATGTTATATTTCATCCTGGAGGCAAGAGGAAGTCAATGGAGTTTATTGACTAGAGGGCTGACAAGGTTTTAGGATGATCACTTTGGCAGCTAATTGGAGGGTGGACTGGAGTGGGGGAGGGAGACCCACCAGCTGCTTATTTCAATAGTCCAGGGGGAACCTTTCCCAAATGCTGGCACCCCCTGTCCCAAGCATGTGGATTCTACCCCTGGCCTCAGTTTCCACTGCTGTTAAGTGATATTGGCCAAAATAGCTTCTGAGGACTCTTTCCTTTCTAATGCAATTGTCCTATGACCCTTGAACAGGAGAAACGTCCCCACCTCCAAGAGTCTGTGAGTCAGGCCATGGTCTCCAGTCTCTTGATTAAAATCAGTAGACAAGTTTCCATTTTGGAATCCAACTCTGTCCTGTTCTAGGTACCACATTTTCCCAGGCATGGTCAGAAGTGAGATCCCAGATCTGGGGGACCCAAGGGCTGGGTTGTCCAGGGAGCTGGTGGAGCAAGGTGTAGGTCAAAGTTTAAGCTGAAGAAGAGAAACAGAGGGTGAGAGAATCACTGTTTCAGGCTGAGACCATGGGAGGTGCCTCGAAGATGACCACCTTCTCTGTTCTAACCAAGTCCCTCTCGGCTCAGTCATTCTATGTTCCATGGGCTCCTTGGTCTGACCTTCTATGTCCTGTGTCTCAGGTTCCTCTCAGCACGAAATTTAATGTTCTGTATTCTAAAGTCCCTCCCAGCTCTGAGGTTCTGTGTTCTACCACTCTTCCCATTTCTGACATCCCATGTTCTATGTTCTAAGCATCTTTCCAGCTCAGACATTCTATATTCTCTGTCTTAATGTCCCACCCGGCCCAGACATTCTCTGTCCTAAGGTCCTTTCCAGCTCAGATAGTCTATGATCTATGTTCTTAAGTGCTTCCAAACTGACATTCCTCGTTCTATGTGCTAAGGTCCCTCCTAGCTCTGGTACCTACTGATTCTATCCATCTTGAGATGAGATCCTCAGCTGAAATATGACAGATAAGGAGGTCAGGTGTCCCCACAGGACCCCTGCTGCCTTTGGCTCCTCCCAGACACCCCGTGAGGTGCAAGGCTGTTAATAAGTCAATTGAGAGCAGTGACCTTGACTCTCTCTTTGGCTGAGTGTGTGCTGGGAAATGCTGGTTGAGCCCAAGCTTTGGGTGAGCTGGCTAGTGCCCCATCAGTAAAGAACTTTATTATCTCATGTGAGTAATCGAAGCCCCCTCCCCACCCCCTTTAGGCCAGGCTGCTGCTTTTGCTTTGTTCTCATGTTATGGCCCACATGGGCCAAACAGTAAAGTCCCAGACATCTCTCCTGGCTGGGGCTCCTGGCACTGGGCCCCCAGGCCCCCTGCGAGTTACAAGGTGTGAGTGAGTGAGGGCTGGGGGCACTCCAGCGCCCAGCCTGGCCCGGCTGGCGGATGCCTGCCCCACAGATGTGCTAGAAGCCTCTGCTCTGGAGCGAGCCACCAGATGCTTCCCCTCCAGCTTCCAGCTGAGAATTTCTTGGCATTCGAAGGCAGTGATTTCATCAAAACACAAAACACGCTGGAGCTGCTGCTGAAAAGCATCAATTGGGGAAGCCAAGGGTAGAAATTCAGGATGGGCGTACTGGGGCTTGGCCTTGCTGAAGGACCACTTACCTCCTATAACCAAGAGGCCCCTTCTCTCTAGTACTTTTTGTTCAGTCAGTTTTAAGTCGTGTCTGACTTTCCATGACCCTGTTTGGGGTTTTCTTGGCAGAGATACTGTAATGGTTTGCCATTTCCTTCTCTAGCTCATTTTACAGATGAGGAACTGAGGCAAACAGGGTTAAGTGACTTGCCCAGGGTCACCCAGCTAGCACGTGTCTGAGGCCAGACTTGAACTCAAGTCTTCCTATCTCCAGGCCAGGTGCTCTATCCACAATGGTGCCACCTAGCCGACTTGTTAAAAATGACAAGGGGAGCCTCTAGGACTGGCCCTCTTGCTGCTTCCCTTTCCCTCCTGCTCTAGGTGGGGAAGCTTAGCTCATCCCCAGTGACTTGTCATCTCCCTTGTGGAAGGGAAATGGTGGAAGGTTTTTCTCCTTGGAGCTCAGAGCCCAGCTCATGGTAGGCACTTAATAAGTGCTTGTTGAATTGAATAAGAATGAATGAAGACAGAGAGGAGAGGGCAGGAGGGCAGAGTCCAAGTGGTGTGGGCAGAGGAGGGGCAAAGGGAAGAAGGAACCCTAAGTAGGGCTGGAGGGGGCTGAGGAAGGCAGCGTGTCAGAATGGAAGGATCCCGGGGTGTAGGGCCGAGGACCCAGCTCCAGATCTTAGCTGTGCTGCTCTATTAGATACATAGCCTTGGGTGAGAATAGTCTCTGACTCTGTTTCCCCCTCTGTCAAATGATGATGATGATGGCAGACCAGTGAACTTTGACCATTTTATCAACCAACAAACATTCATTAAGCCCCTACTATGTGCTAGGTCCTATATTAGCTCCTGGGGATACAAAACCATTCCCTGCTCTCAAGGAGCTTCCACTTTATGGGGCAGGGGGAACATAGCATCATGCACTTTTTACCCATCTTCTATATACCAGGCGCTAGGGGGCGCCATAGTGCGTAGAGCGCTGTGCCTACAGTAACAAAGACCTGAGTTCTAATGTGACCTCAGACACTTACCAGCTGTGTGACCCTGGGCAAGTCACTTAACCCTGTTTGCCTCAGTTTCCTCATCTGTAAAATGAGCTGGAGAAGGAAATGGCAAAGCACTTCAGTCTCTTTGCCAAGAAAACCCCCAAATGTGTCATGGAGAGTCAGACACGAACGAAAGTGACTGAACACCAACAATACCAGGCACCGATTGAGATGCTAGGGATAGAAAGACAAAGAGGGCAGCAGTCCCTGCCCTCAGGGGGCTCCCGTGCTGATGCAGGGGTGAAAGGACCCGGTGCTCTGAGATGAGGAGGAGGTGCCTTCATTCTCCACTTCACGGGGCTGATGAGTCAGGGGAGTCGTTGCACCCTCACTCCTCCCTTCCATCTCTCTCTGGACCATGGCAGGATGATTCCAAGTTGTTTCCAGAGGTGGCTAGGGAAGGGCCGGCTCCCCCCACCCGGCATCCCCCAGCTTGGTGATAAATTGACCATGTGGCATCTTGATCTCCTGTCCTGCTTAAGGCAAGCTGCAGTTGGACCTCCACCCAAAGCCAGAAGACAGGAGAGACAGGGCTGGGCGCATTCTCCTTTGAGTGGTCCGTTCCTGCTCACTGGCCAGTGGGAGGACCACCTGTCACCTCAGGGCACCCAGCTCTTGTATGGGAGTCACCATGATGGCTGGAAGCTGCCAGGATCTCGCCCTCTCCCAGGCAGGCGTGGGCTGAGTCGCTCGTGGCTGGCCAGAAGCAGGAAGGACAACTCTGGACGTGTTCCATGGGCTAGCCCTCATTTACCTGAAAATTGTACATAGGAGAGTGTCCCAGGATGGTTTTCTGAGTGGTTTCCATTCAACATAAGCTATGTAGAATGAGAGTGCTGCCAGCCCATACTGCTATGTATCCAGGTTTACAGAGCTCTTTCTAGACATCATCTCACGCGAGTCTCTTTATGAACCAGGGAGGTAATAGATGCCATAGATGCAGCACAGCCGAGGGCCACAGTGGGTAGTACGTTGAACTCGGACTCAGGAGGTCCTGTGTTCAAATCCTGCTTCAGATACTTACTGGCAATGTGACCCTGGACGAGACAGAGCCTTTCTCAGCCTCAGTTTTCTCATATATATATACATACACACACACACATAACGGGTGTAACGATAGAGCCTACATCCCACACTTGTTTCAAGTATCAAATGAGATTTTATATATATATATATATATATATATATATATATATACACACACATACATACATACATTATATATACATATATATTATATATATGTGTATATATATTATATATGTGTATATATATGTGTATATATATATATACATATATATACACGATATATATAGTGCTTTGCAAACATTTTATTGCTAGATAAATGTAGCAGGGACACGGTAAGAGGCTAAAACAACTTTGGCACCCTGGATTTCCCGAAGGGGCATCTCTGACCTTCTATCCAGCACCAGTATGCCACCAGTCTTGCCACCATCCAACCCAGCATAAACTTTTCGGGGAACAGACCCTGAGGTGACCGAGTTTGTGCAATGGGGACTCCTCACCATTGCCTGCCACATCCAGGGCCCTCTCACCCATAAAAAGGACTATCTGAGGTATCGACTTCAGCCATCCAGGCTCCCCTGGCCTCATCCTCCCTGGCTGTTCCTGCAGGATGCAAGCTGCTCCTGTGCCCTTCCCTTGCTCCCTGGCCCCGGAGCTGGTTTGAAGTTCAAATACCAGCCGGACACTGTCTGTTTGTCCCAGATCAACACTCCCCAGACATTGTCTCCCCTCTGCCCCCAGCTCTTTTTTTCTCTTTTTAAAGGCAGCAAATGTGGACAAATATTAGCTCTGGGACCTCAAGGCGGGGAAGTTATTCATTGACTCAGGCCTCCTCTCACAGACTCCCATAGTTCAGGTAGTACAGATATGGCCAGTCCCTGGAATCAGTTAGCTTGTGTTTGTGGACTTTTGTTAGAGAATGAAAAGTCCTCGGCCTTTATCTGTTCCATCAAAGGAACCATTAGCAAATCCAAGCCCTGTTGGGGGCTCAAGGGATTACCCAGAGGCCTCTCTGAAACCTGCCAAGAATGTTGCTCTTGCCCCTGTCTTCTCAAAGGAGAGGGGCAGGGAAGGGGGAGGGGAGCCATCGTCATTTGGTGCCGAACTTTGGAACAGGATTTGGTTCAAGATGAGCAGGCAGTAAAGGTATTTTCAGGGAGTCTACACAGAGAGCTTAGGGAAAATTTGGGAACTGAGGAGTGGGCAGAGGTGGAGACGATCTTGAAATCATGATGGCTCCAACACGTATTGGCTGGGTGACCCGGGGCCCAGTCCCTCCCCCCTCTCTGAGCCCCAGCTTCCACAATCTCTAAAACAGGGATTCAGTTCAATTCAGGGGGTCAGCTTACATACAACTGGCCTTATCTTTGACCTTTAGCTCTGGGGTATAGATAGGAGCTTCAATGGCCTAGGAAATGTCCACAGTCCTAGAGGTCAGGAAAGGGTTTATGTAGGAGGTGATGCCTCATGGGGCTAAAGCTTGTAGGGGACTGGGGATTCCAAAGAGGGGGGTGAGTAAGGAGGGCTGTCCAGCTTTCAGAGCAGAGCTCGTGTTAAGGCACAAGAAGAGAGCAGCTGGCTGGCTCCATACCAGTGATGGGCGTGGAGCAGGATGCGGATAGGAACAGGCAGGAGACCTACCTAGGACTCCACTGGTCTGGGGTGAAGGAAGGGAACAGGCATTTATTAAGCACCTGAGCACTTTACACGTGGTATCTCATTCTATCCCCACAACAGGATCTCCCAGGTGAAGAAATTCCCTCCACTAATAGTCTCAGAGCCTCCTGGACCATGGAGAGTTTAAGTGACTTGCCCAGAAACACGTGCTAGCTTGTGTCAGAGGTGGCAGGTGCAATGGAAAATGCCCGGAGGCAAATGGAGGGGGATTTGGGGCACCAACCACATGTTCTCATGTTCTCCTGGAGGCCATAGGGAGCCATGGTGCCTTTGGAGCCAGGCACTACCATGACACTGTGGGAATATCAGTTGGATTGCTATGGTGAACGAGCCAGAGAGGGGACACATGGGAGACAGAGAGGTCCTAGGAGGCTATAGCAAAGCCCCAGCTGAGAGGTGCTGAGGGTCTGAGTGAGGGGGGAGGGGGGAGAGGAGGCGGGGGCACCCGAGGAGGTGCTGCTTGGTCCGTCTCTCCTAGGCGACAGAAACGGGGCTTTGCACTGGAGCAGCAGATGATGCATGTCCACGAGGCACCTCTCAGGGTCTCTGGTCCTACTGGCTCATTTTACACCTGGAGGAACAGGCGCCTGGGGAGGTTGAGGCCAAGGACTCCCAGGTCACGAGACACAGAGCTGAGAACCCATACTCTCTGAGTGCAGACCCAGCTCCTTTCCACCGTCCCACAGGGCAAGTGCAGACCCCCCTGGAAGATGCATTCCTGGGCAAGTCAACACACACCTCAGGAAAACTCTTCCTTTTGGCTGGGCCAGGAGGAGCTGGGGATGTTTGCTGAGGTCAGAGAAGGTCACTCTTTCACACTGAGCCCAAGGGCCTCAGCTCCAACCCAAGGGGCCTCCTCAGGAAATTACAGCAGAGATAAGGAAGGTGGGGAAGAATGAGGACTCTGTTCGGTGAGAGTCATGGAGAGGGGAAGAAGGAAGTGGATGCTAATGTTGTCTCTGCCACCTGCTAGCTCTGCCTTCTCAGGCAAGTCTCCTCTCTGAGACTCAGCCTCCTCTTCCGAGAAATGGGTGAAATCCATCCTTGAGCCACCACCCTCACAGTTGTGGCCTGAGGAGGCACATGTGGGTGCTTGACTCTTGCTTCCTTATCAGGACTTCTGTTCTAACCTCTGTCCTTGCCTTTGCCTCAGAAGCTTTGCTTCTGAGAAGAAGGAGGATTCTTCCCTGCTCAGACCGCAGGAGGTCTCCTCTGCAGGACTTGTAAAATCCTTTACAGCCTGGCTCCAATGCATCTGCATGCTCACTGTGCATCACTGCCCAGCCTACCATCTATACGGGGGAGGGGAACCTGTGGTCTCCAGGCCACATGTGGCCATTTAGGTCCTTGGGTGCAGCCCTTTGACTGAGCCCAAGTTTTACAGAACAAATCCTTTTATGAAGGAGATTGGTTCTGTGAAGTTTGGATTCTGTCAAAGGGCTGCACTTGACGACCTAGAGGGTCACATGTGGCCTCAAGGATGCAGGTCCCCCCCCCCCGCCCCACCCCCCAGGTCCAGACAACCAGCCTTTTCTCAGTTCTTCACATGTGACCTTTTATCTCCCATACATGGGACAGGTGCCTTCACCAGCCTCCCCTGTGTGTGTTGGCTTACACCATTCAAATGGAGGCTCTTTGAGGCCAGAGGTTGTCTTCCTTTTTGCTTGTATTTGCATCCCTGGGGCTTAGTACTGGTCACACAAAATAAATGCTTAACAAATACTTGTTTCTTCCTTCCTTCCTTCCCTCCCTTTTGCCCTTCCTTCCTTCCTCTCTTCCTCCATCTTACCCACAACCATGCCTTTGCATTGACCTCATGCCTGGAATGCACTCCCTTTATACTTTCAGCCCCTAAAATACCCAATTTTCTTCAAAATGCAATTCAAGTGCCACCTTCTACCTGAAGCCTCTCTTGACCCCACCCCCATTTCTAGTTCCCTTCCTCCTTAACTGACTTTTATTGAACTTCCTTCTACACATTCTGCACAGAATTATTCCAAATAAGCTCATATGTGTGTGTGTTTTCTCCTCCAATAGAATGTAAGGCCTCTGTGAGCCTGGATCATTTCATTTTGGGGGTCTGTATTCCTAGAGCCTAGAAATATTGCTTGGTACATAGTAGACCTTTAATAAATGCTTATTGTGGGTTATTCTAGAGTTCTGTGAATGCATTTCAAGACCCCACCTTTTAGGAAGGACACTGCTATTCTTGAACTGGATCCAGGAGGGCAGCCAAGATGGTAGAAGGCCTCATGTTTATGTCTCACGAGCATGAGATGAAGGAGCTGAGCGTGCTCAGTCTGGGGAGGAGAATGTTCTGGGGGATGGGAGATCTGAAAGGACAAATGAGACAACCCTTGTCCTCTAGGAGTTTATGTTCTAATGGGGGAGGAAAATACATTAGAGTGAGCCAAAAGTGGGGGAAATCATCTGCATGGGACCTGGTGGCAAAGTCTAGAGATTCAGGAGGAGAGCTGTGACAGGAAGGAAGGAGGACTGGCCTGGGCCCTGCCCCAAAATGGACTAGGTGGCCACTGATTTCTTTTTGCCTTTGGTGATCTTGAGATTTTTTGTGGCCGCTTCCTTCAAAGTCTGTGACTGGTGCAATCTCAAGCGGCCAACCTCCTCTGACTAGCTCTGACTCTCCCCTTAAACTTGATGATCTATCTCTCAATTCCAAAGTCCCTTCCCACTCTTAGAGCCTTGGTTCAGGCCCCTTATGGAGGATGGCATGCCATTCTGGACAACACTCCTTAGGAAGAACAGGGATGAACTAGACAGTGCCCAGAGGAGGGAACCAAGGCTAGGGAAGGGACTAGAGATGAAGATCCATGAAAGGCAGTTGAAAGAACTGGGGAAACTTACCTTAGAGAAGACTTGGGGGGAGTGGGTTGTGATTCCCTGGGACCACGAGTCCTTCTCTTCACCCTGCCTGGCTGCTGAGAACGGGAATGCAATTGTTCTCGCTTGCCTTCCAGACATAGTGGACCAAAGGACTGTGCTCTGGCTCCATCCATCATCCCTGTGACTTCCCTTTACCCAACTGTGTTGGCAACCAAAAATGGGCTCCTTAGCACTTAGTCAACAAGTGCCCTTGACTAGTTTGGCTTTTTCCCCTGAACTGAATGCTGTTTGTATGTTGGACTGGAGTAAGCTTGTCAGCCCCTTCACCTTGCTTCCCTTGCTTAAGCTGATGGAAGGAACCTGTGCTTTCCCGGTCAACCCCTTCACCTTGCTTAAGCTGATCGAAAGAACCTGTGCTTTCCTGGTCAACCCCTTCACCTTGCTTAAGCAGATTGAAAGAACCTGTGCTTTCCCCGGCGTACCTTACACCCCCGAAGAAGCCGGATGGTTAAAAACAGCTTCCGTTGGAGCCAGAGGTTGCTACAGCTACAGCCACAGCCGAAGCTGAAGCAGGAGCTGCCAGTAGCAGAGCTGACCTACAGGAGGAAGCTGAACAAGGACTTGAAGCCAGTGGGTAATCTTTTTACCATAGAGGGGGAAGCATGATTTTGTTTTACACCATCATGCTTCTCTGTAGCCTCCTGGTTACTCTTGTAAGGTGTACTTATTGGGCCTGGAAGCTTTTGATCAATATGTCAAAATGGGGATGCTGGTTCATGGGTTGGTTACTGTGGAGCCTAAATATATGCTTTGATTCTTCTGCCTCCTACTTTGAGAGTTTCTTATATCCGGTGGTTCCGAACCTTTCAGACATATATATGATCCTCTTTGAGATTATAAACTCTGCCCTCCTAATACACCAACCCTGTCTTAAATCTTTTCTATTTGGGTAGGGCCTGATAGAGCTCATGTTCCCTGGGCAGTGGGCCCCCTCCTTACCAGACTGAGAGTCAGAGCAAGACTTTGGAGGAGTCATCGAGTCTCAGGGGCCCTAGAACATAGAAAGGAAAATGGAGCACAAGCTAGTTGCCAAAGAGCCAAAGCATGATGCTTTGCTAGTAATGGTCTCTTGGATTCAGATTTTTGCTGGTGTCTGCCCTAGTTTGTGAGCTGAAAAATCCAGTTCAGCAGTAATTCACACACACACACACACACACACACACACACACACACACACACACAGAGAAGGCCCCACTTTGACAGAAGCATCCCGGGAATGTGCCTTGACTACAGAGGTAGAGATGGCAAGTCATTACCTGCCTTGGATCAGTCGAGGAAGGAAGCAATCTTGGGAGCCATCTCCTGCTCAGGGCCTTCTTCCACTTGGTTTTGTGTCTTTGATTTGGGGGGATGGGGTAGGAAGTATGTAAAAAATCTCTCTTGTGGGAGGGCCATGAGGCTTGGTGATTGAAGTTTCATTAATCATAGAGATTTAGAGATGGGTTGAGGGGACGTGGTACATAGAACATGGGCCCTAAGAAGGAAAAGACATTGGAACATAGAGAATAGAATGCCAAAACCCAAAAGTTCCTTTGTACAGAGAATAGAGAATAACAGAGCAATGAGAGATCTCAAAACCTAGAATGTGGAATGTCAGAGCTGAGAGGGACCTTAGAACAGAGGATATTAGAGCAAGGGAGGACCTTAGAACATAAAAGGCCAGAGTTAGGGTCTTAGAATATAGAACCAAGAACGTCAAAGCAGGAAAGGCCCTTGACACTTGTGACATAGAATGTGGGATGTCAAAGCTGGAAGGAGCCTTGGGATGTGAAACATAGAATAAGAGCTGATCAGAGCAGAAAAGTGATGTGGGTGGAAAACCCTACAAAATTTTGGGTCCAAGTTGGGAAGGACCTGGAACATTGAAGAGAGAAGATCACCTGCAGCAGTCTAGAACTTCACAGCACAGTGTCTGGAGCATAGTATACACCTGGTGAAAACTTGATGCTTGTCTGATTGACTTTTGCAGCAGAAAACAAAGCAAGGCAGGACTGAGAGGGATCTTGGGACAAGGAATAGAGAGTTTCTGGATTGGGAAGGACTTTAGGACTTAGATCCTGCCAGAGCTGGGAAGGACTAGAAAGACCCACCTTGTCCCAGGCCTTGATTTTACAGCTTGGGATTTTGGGCTTGGGAGAGTAGTGACTCATATAAGGATTGACTTCAGTCTAGAAGAGGACATACAGCAAAAATGAGGAGCTCCCACTTCCCCACCCCAGTCACCAATCCACACCCACATAGGTTCCACACCTAATAAGGGTTTGGGCCTGAGGCTTAGCACCTAGTAAGGCTCAATGAAATACACTGAATTACCCAAAGAAAACAAAGGCCATTTTGCTTACCAACATACCCACCTGTGACCTTCTGTGTTCTATGTCCTAAGACCCCCCTCCAGATCTGACCTTCTGTGTTCTATGTTCTAAGGCCCCTCCCAGCTATGACCTTCTGTGTTCTATGTTCTAAGACCTCTCCCACCTGTGATCTTCTGTGTTCTATGTTCTAAGGCCCCTCCCAGCTATGACCTTCTGTGTTCTATGTTCTAAGACCTCTCCCACCTGTGACCTTCTGTGTTCTATGTTCTAAGGCCTCTCCCAGCTGTGACCTGCTATGTTCTATGACTTCTGGGTTCTCAGATTTTGCATTCTGTGTTCAGTGTTCTAAGGTCTCTTCTAGATTTGACACTCATTTCAATGATCTGCTATTAAGAAGGCCACGAAGTGGATGAAGAGACTGGTGGCAATGTTGTTTGAGGATTCATTGATGGAACCAGGGATGTTTAGTCTAAAGGGGAGGGAGGTAATAAGCATTTACATAGTGCCTAACATGTGCCAAGCATGTTTACAAATACGAGTCCATTCGATCCTCCCAACAGCCCCATGAGGTTGGCTCTGTTCTGATCTGCATTTTACAGTTGAGGAACTAAGGCAAACAGAGGGTAAGCAACCTGCTCAGGGTCACCTAGCTAGTACATGTTGAGGGCTCAGGTCTTCCAGCCTGAAGCCCAGTGCTCTATCCATGACACCAGCTAGCCACTGCTAAAGATGAGAAAGGTTGCTGAGAAAAGGTGCCTTTGGTCCTGAACCAAATACTGTTGGGTTCAGTAGAAGGGCTGCATCCCACAAGACTAATTGAACTCAAGTTTTTTGTTGAAATCTCTCCCACCCGTCTCCCCTTCCCACCTTGCCAAGGCCAAGCAGAATTACGTTATTGTCCCAACTGCTTTCAAGTAAATCAGTTGGAGCTAACATTCCATTTTTCCTACTTTGGGGCCTGTTGCACGAGAGTGGCTGGAGGTCCCGGGTCTTGACCTTTATGCTGGGGGAGAAGTGGGAGAAGAAGGTCAGGGTGCCCTGGGAGGTCTGGAAGAATTAGACAGAACTGTGCAAGCATGCTGAGGAGGACAGAGAAGGCAACCCCTGCCCCACCCTGTCCTGAGAGAAGCCTGGTCTGCTGATGCGAGCCCCCCAAAAGTCTTCTCACTACAAAATCAAGAGGTTGGCTGTCTTCGAGCATCAGAAGAGCCATGTTGTGGACTAGTGATGCTAATAGCTAAAATGTATGGGAAGCCAGGAGGTTTGCCAAATGTTTTCTTCACAATATGCCCAAGAGAGAGAGCTTCTGTAAATATTATAATGCTGATGGTATAGATAGCAGAGTGAGGCTCTTGGAAGGGGTTTGGCCTGCCAGAGACACATCATTATGAAGTGGGTGAGAAAGCATTTATGTGAGGGTAGATCTGAGGGCCTCAGGTTGGTAAACCTTTCCTCATGCTGCTGAAAAATCAGGATGGCAGTCTGAAGATTGGTACCCCCATTTCTAGGTGGGGAAACAGACTGTAGAGGGGAGGCAAGGCTTTTGTGCTGGAAGGAATGTCCAGATCACCTGGACATTTTAGAGATGAGGAAATAGGCTAAGATCGAATTGCTTGGCTAAAGTCCCCAGGAAGCAGAAGTTGTTTCCAAACATAGATTTTCTTACTTGGGGCGAGATGGTTTGGGGTTAGAGCCTCTGAAGTCCTGTTCTGGCCCTGCCTTTCATAGATCATTTGGCTTTGCTCATTTCACTTTAACCCCTCTGTGCCTCAGTCTCCTCTTCTGAAAAATGAGATATACAAAGAGAATTATGTTTGAGATCCCTTCCAGTCCCAAGGCTAAGATATTGCTATAAACCAAGGGCTCTTTCCTATTCAATTCAACTTAATAAGCTTATTAAGCACCTACTGTGTGCCTGATACTCCTCTAAAAGCTGGAAATATACAGAAAAAATCATTAATCATTCTTGCCCTCAAGCAACTTCCACTCTACTTGGGAGATGTATGTATATAAATAAGTGAATATGAAATATAGTATAGTGATAGGGGCTATCACTATTGCTGTAGAGGACTCCCCATCAACGCATGTTGGCCCCTTTCTAGTTTTAAATGTTGCCTCGAGCATTGAGAAGTGAAGTGACGCTTGCTCAAGCCCCACAGTCCCTACGCCTTCGTACTTAAAAAAAATTATAGACAGAATGCTTATGGTGGGGATGGATGTGGGGATGGTAGCACTAGCTTTAATGCTCCAATCTCTACATACTTCACCTCCATGAATATCCATAGACTCTCCTCTCCCATCGCCAGCACCACCACCCTCTGGAAACTTAGAATGTCTCTGGAAGAAGGTATTCTTGCAGAACCCTGAGAAAATTCTCCAAGGAGGCAAATCCTGGCCAGATCTGGCTAGAATGGCATCTCTCTTTCCAGGAAACTTCAAGGGGTTTCCAAGAATGTGGGAGGACCCCAAGAACCTGGAGACAAACACTGAAGTTTGCTGTGCACTTGTGAAGAGCTCTCAGGAACTCCTGAGAAATGCCAACTTGTCTCTAATGTCTAAAGGAAACTTTTCAGAACAGTCAATCTGTCATCTTCTGATTCTCACCCACCCACTCCTGGGCTGCACCTCACCCCAAACCAGTCAAACACTAATAGAACTTAGAACTAAGTGGGAACTTAGAGAGTCTGTACCAACCAGCTAATCACTCGGAAAGCATTTATTAAGCCCCTACTACGTTCCAGGCAGTCTGCAAGGCACTGAAGATACAGACCACCAAAGGAACAATTCTTCCCACTCATAATAAGTTTATATTACCTTGAGAGAAATAAATAACTGTTAAAAATACATAGGGTAAATATGTACAAAATAGTAAAACACAAGGTCGTTTTTTGGGCAGGGAGGAACATCAAGAAAAGCCTCATGATGATGCTAGACTAAAGCTTAGGGGAGAAACTAGGGCTAGAGATTGGGATCTGGGAATCATATGCACAGAGGTCATAGTTAAAGCTGTGGCAGCTGTAGAGTTCAATAGGAAATTGATGATGTTCCAACCAGCACCCTCTTCCAACATGGCAGACCAATGTGCTTCCCCTTCCTGCCTACTCCTTCCTCCCTAACCTCCCAAATAAACAAGCAAACAAACAAACAAACAGGAGGATCAGCACCAGACAAGCCCAGCCCAGGCCAAGTGATGCCTTGGGGAAAAGAGACTCAAAGCAGATAAGGTCTAATGGCTCAGGGTCAGTGAAAGAGTCATAAACTGACTACAGAAAGGCACAGCTACCCAAATCTTACTTTTCTTATTTTTTGTCAAGAAAAATGATCTTTGGACAAAACAAGTTTGACTAAGAAGAAAATAATTCAAGATAAGCAAGGTGAGAAGAGGAAAGGGTGCAAAATTTCCTCAGTGACTTGGCTAGCTAAGACGAACAGTGGACCTGGGTCCTTACAGAATGGGCAGATGTGACGGCTAAACCATTGCTGCTGACCTTTGCATGACCAGAGGATTGGGAGGATGGAAGAAAGGTAAATGTTATTCCAGTTTTCACCAACAGAAGAGATTGTTAGAAACTACAGAGCAGAGGCCCGAGAGCTGGACTTAATTTATAGACAACATTAGAGCATTTATTCAAGGGGTGATTAGTGGGCATCAAGAAATTGAAGCCCTGATCACAAGGAGTTTCACCAGTAATAATGGCTATTTAAATATGCTTTTAAAGTTTGCAATGTATTTTAATACAAAATTTAATGATATGGGCTAGATAACTACACATGTAAGTAAAAAAAAAATTGTTGACTACTGAGACCCAAAGAGTGATTATTGCTTGATATCATTTTGGGAGGACCTCTCTGGTGGGTGACCCAGAAACAGGGGCTCGACACCATGCCATTCAAAGTGTTTGTCAGTGCCGTTGATAATTGTTTAGGCGATCAGCCTAGGTGCCTAGGGGGTGCCATAGTGCATAGCATAGAGCATTGGGTCTGGAGTCAGGAAGACTCATCTTCCTGCATTCAAATCTGCCCTCAGAGACTTACTGGCTGTGTGACCCTGGGCAAGTCACTTACCCCTGTTTGCCTCAGTTTCCTCATCTGTAAAATGAACTGGGGAAAAGAATGGTAAAACAATCTAGTATGTTTGTCAAGAAAACCTGAACTGGGGTCGTGAAGAATCAGATGTGACTGAAATAGGACCAAACAACAACAACAAAACCTGGTTATCCAATTTTCAAATGACACAAAACTAGAAATGATAACTAACACAAAGGGTAAGAAAATTAGGATTTGGAAAGATGATGACAGGCTTGCATATTGAACCAAATGAGTACTATTCATTTTAACAGGGATAAATGTAAAGTCTTACATTTGAGATCAAATGTCAACATTTTTAACAGGACACAAATATCAACAAATTTAACATTTTGACAGGATAAATGTAAAGTCTTATATTTAGGATCAAACAATTAATTTCACAAGTCCAAGAGAGAGTGAACATGGCCAGGTAGAAGATCATCTGAGAAAGACTTAGGGCTTTTAGGGAAATGTGAATTCCCTCCAAATCATCAGTGCATGACTCAGAAACCAGAAAAAAAAGTCAACGTGGCCTGTATAAAGGGGAGATGTGTGTGTATGTGTGCGTGTGTGTGTGCGTTCGTGCGTACGTGTGACATTGTAGGAAGACATTTCTCTAAAATATTTTAAAATATACATGTTTGGCTTTCATTTCCTGGACCGTTCTATTCTATGCATGCTTCATTGCCTCAAAATGCTGAATAAACGAGGTGTTTGTAGAGTGAGCAGCCATAACTTATGGAGGCCATTCATGTATAATTCATATAGACACAGAATGCCAGGTCAAGCCAGTTATTATCTGCTGACTGAACAAGCCAATCAATGTTGCTTTTCCAAAGGGCACCAGGGAGATTAAAAGGCATGTTTTCTAGGAATCCTCTCTTGGTGTATGGGGTAGAACACAGGATCTGGAGTCCAGAGACCCGGGTGCTAATCATAGCATAGTCTGGCTGTTTGATCCCAAGCATATTAATTCACGTCATTGATTCGTTTCAACTTTCAGTGATAAATCCTTGGACGCCGGAAAGTATCTAGTCAAGCCACCTCATTTTGTGGATGAGAAATTGAAGCCTAGAAGCGGTGACTAATTTTCAATGGCTATCCAGCTAGTTAGTAGTAGAATCAGATTTTTTTTGGCAGGGGGAGGAATCTTATTTTTGTTGCTACCTTTTGTTTTGATATCACCCTTACCCCAATTGTCTCTGAACATGCCCAGGTCACCCACCATGGAAACAACATGGAGGGGCCTTTGGAGGATGCCTAACATGGAGCCTGCAGTGCTCCCCACTGCTCAGTTTGGGGTAGCTGCCTTTGATTGGCCACCTGCGTCTTTAAAACTGGAGAGGCTTTCTGCCTCTCTCTCCTCCACTCCTCTGGGCATCTCATCTGTGGCATCCAGAGGAAGAAGTTCATCCACAGCAAGGGAGCCATGAACTGAACCAGTGAGAGTGGAAGGACATCCTTTCTCACTCCCTCTTTTTTGTCCCTCCTCCCAGAAATGGGCCTGGGTGTGTGTATTTCTGTTCTGTGTTGTTTGTCTTCCTCAGTATCAGGTCTAGAGGAGAACCTTGGAGGACCTGGGGATTTGAGCCACAGTGACTTTAAAGCCAGGATTGCAGGAGAGAGGGAAGGCCTGACAAGCCAGCATGCAGGGACTTGAGTTCGAAGAGAGTTTGGAATTTGGAATTGGGACGGTGGTCTATGGGAAATGAGTTAAGCTATAAATTCAATGCCCTCCCTCTCTCCACATCCTGAGGTAGTACAGTGGAGGGAGTTTGATGATGCCTCCTATGTGCTGGGGGAGTAAATGTGTATATTTATGAATATTCCTTCTGAAGTAAAAGCGAATCTGACTGTTAGTAACTAATGGAGCCGGGGTGCAGGGGAGCCACCCTACACTTTGGGGAACACCATTGGCTGACAGCCTAGCCACACCAATCAAGGTACCAGGGAGGGGAGTTCTGAAATGAAACAACCATCTCACACATCGATGGTCTCCCACCTTGACAGTGAAGGGAGGAAGGCACATTTTCTTAACTTTTCTCCACTGCCCACCTGGTGAGGATTCCACGCTGCCCAGTCTAGATTGTTCTATGGCTGACTTTTCCCCATTTACATGATCATAGTCATTGTGCTTATTGTTTCCTTAGGTTTGAACGTGAGACTGAGTATCCACATCACCTTGGACATGTTGTTCAGTTCCTCTTCTATAAAATGGGGTCTTGTCTAGATGCTTTTGCTCATTTCCAGCTGCCAATCTGTGATGCCAGGGAGGTTGGCTAGGTACCGAGGCTGGGGGTTTCATAGAGAAAGTCTGCACTCAGGATGGAGACTGGGAAGGAATGAAGACATGACTGGCCTAGGCGCTTTCCTGAAAATGGCAGTTCTAGGAGGAACCAGCCAAGCAGAGGAATGAGCTGCAGGGGTGGGCTGGAGCTGGCTCAAACAGTCTCAGGAGACCCAATTGTAAAATTTTTAGTGTGAATGTTGACACCTTGGGAATCAGCAAAAACTGCAAATCAAGGCTTAATTTATTATTTTCTTAATTGTCTAGACTTGATAAAGTGATAGAGAAAATGTTAATAATGAAAATTAAAGTTAAAAAGTGAGGGCTGAATAACTTTTTGAGGGGTTGGGGTGGTGGTGGGAGGGGAGAACTGGTTGTTATACATTTCCTAGCACACTCTGGGAATGCTTCTAGTGTGAGAAGTCCAAGTTGGAGGTAGTCTTTAGGGAGAGTTAGAGGGGGCATGTTCTGATTTGGGATGGTTATCATGCTAGCCAAAAGACCAGGAGAGCTGGATACCAAAGTTTCTTTGAGTCATCATAATCCATAATAATTCTTAATAGAAGGAGCAGAGATGCTGCTGGAGAGGTCGGGGCTGGATCAGGAAGAAATACTGAACATAGAGGAGGAGCTGACCGTTGATGTGAACCAGCCCATGTCCACAATGACTCAGTTATGCATGGGGACTCCTCTCTGGGGTCACATGCCAGCTTTTTTGGGGGGGTTAAGACCACTGTGGCCCATCCTGACTCAGCTTTACCTGTAAATCTACAGGGATGAAGAGCAGGCATCATTTCTAGTCATTGATCAAAGGGACCCAATGAGGGCCATTCAGAAAATGATTTCAGTCTCCATTAGAATCCTCCTCCATTGTCTTCTCATGGGATAGAGAGAAGCTGAGGGAAGCATTTCCCTCTTATCTGAACCTCCTGGACATCATACTTTATGTTGGTATGACTTAACCGCAGCAAAAAGGAGCCAGAGATGGACTCCTTGAACAAATATTTTCAACTGCTTATGAGGCCCTTTGTAGCCATTAGAAAATGATCAATGCTCAATCCAGCTTCTGGAATAAGAACTTATTGTTTGACAAAAACTGCTGGGAAAATTGGAAAATAGTATGGCAGAAACTGGGCATAGACCAACATCTTACACTGTATACCAAAATAAAGTCAAAATGGGTACATGATTTAGATATAAAGGCTGATACTACAAGAAAATGAGGGGAACAAAGAATAGTTTATCTGTCATATTTATGGAGAACAGAATAATTATGACCAAGCAAGAGATAGAGAACAGTATGAAATGCAAAATGGATAATTTGGATTAAATTAAGTTGAAAAGTTTTTGCACAAACAAAGCCAATGCAACCAAGATTAGGAGGGAAGCGGAAAACTGGGAAAGAGTTTTTACAACTAGTATCTCTCATAAAGGCCTCATTTCTAAAATTTATAGAGAACTGAGTCAAATTTATAAGAATACAAATAATTCCCCAATTGATAAATGGTCAAAAGATATGAACAGGCAGTTTTCCGATGAAGAAGTTAAAGTTGTCTATAATCATATGAAAAAATGCTCTAAATCAGTATTGATTAGAGAAATTATATTAGGAAGGCAGAATTTATGATTTCAAAGAGAATCTCATATGTGCCTAAAAGGTCCAGAACCGCAGGATATAAGGAATTCTCTAGGCAGAAGGCAGGAGAACTAAAGCATGTATTTACACTCCACAGTAACAAGCCCACAAACCAGCGTCCCCATTTTGATATTTTCATCAAAAGCTTCCAGGCCCAATAAGTCTGCCTCACAAGGGTAACCAGGAGGCCACAGAGAAGCGAGATGGTATAAGGCAAAATCGTATACATGCTTCCCCTCTACGGTAAGAAGATTACCCACTAGCCTCTAGTCAGCTCTGCTACCGGCAGCTCAGCTTCGGCTGTAGGCGTCTCTGGCTCCAACCGGAAAAGGAAAGGAGGATCTTCAAGCTGTCCTCTCCCCTCTTATAGAGTTTTTGACATCATCAAGCGCCGCCTGAACGACCAGGGCCGATTGGTTCTTGACTTGGCCCCTCTCCCTAGCGTAGACCAGGTTAACACACCTCCCCTCAGCCAGCCCCATGACTCATCACACAGGAAGTTCTCTGATTCCTGGCATGGTCGCTGGGCTTCCTGCCCCGGAAGAGCAAGCCCCAGTGTCCAGGGAAGCTCAATGAGGTAAGCTGAGTCATTCAAAGAAAACAAAGTCCATTCTGGTTACAGAAATGCAAATCAAAACAACTCTGAGTTACCACATCACACCTATCAGATTAGCTAACATGACAAAACAGCAACATAATAAATCCTGGAGAAGATGTGGGAAAATTGGAACACTAGTGCCTTGTTTGTGGAGTTGTGAACTGATCCAACCTTGCTGGAGAACAGTTTGGAACTATTCCCAAAAGGCTATAAAGTGTGCATAGCCTTTGGTCCATCAATATCACTTCTAGGTTCGTATCTCAAAGAGATCATAAAAATGTGGAAAGGACCCACGTGTACAAAAATATATGTAGTAGCTCTTTTTGTTTTTTTTTTGTTTAAATATATTTATAATTTATTTTAACATTCTTTTTTAAATTTTATGTTCTAATTTTTCTTTTTTATTTGATTTTTTATTTTTAGTTTACAACTTACTTAGTTCTACAAGTTCTTGAGTTTCAAATTTTCTTCCCTTCCCTGCTGCCCCCCCCTCCCCCTGCAGTCTGATACAGATTCTACATAAACCTTTGCATTAAACTTATTTACACAATAGTCAAGTTACAAAAAATTATGACCAATGGAATGAATCATGAGAAAGAAGAAACAAAAGCAAAAAAGAAAAGAAAAAAAAGAGAGCAAACAGTTTGCCTCAGTCTGCATTCAGACTCCATAGTTATTTCTCTGGATGTAGCCAGCTCTCTCTATCATGAGTCCTTTGGAGCTGTCTTTGAGCCTTGTATTGCTGAGGAGAGCCAAGTCTATCAAAGTTAGTCATCACAGAAGCAATATGACTGTGGTTGTGTACAATGTTCTCCTGGTTCTGCTCCTCTCACTCAGCATCAGATCATGTAGGTCTTTCCAGGTTATTTTGAAGTCTGTATCTTCCCCATTTCTTACAGCACAATAGTAGCAACTTTTTGGGGGGGTGGCAAAGAACTGGAAATTGAGGGGATGCCCATCAATTAGGTAATGGCTGAACAAGTTGTGATATATGAATGTAATGGAATACTATTGTGTTATAAGAAATGATGAGCAGATAGACCTCAGAAAAACCTGGAAAGACTTATATGAACTGATGCTGAGTGAAGTGAGCAGAACCAGAGAACATTGTACATAGTAACATCCACAGTGTGCGAGGGCTAACTTTGATGGACTTAGCTCTTCTCAGCAATGCAAGGATCTAAGACAATTCCAAAAGACTCATGATGGAAAATGCCGTATACATTCAGAGAAAGAACTATGGAGTCTGAATGCAGATTGAAGCAGACTATTCAGTTTCTCCTTTTTTGTTTTGCTTTGTTTTTTCTTTCTCATTGTTCCTCCCATTTGTTCTAATTCTTTACAACATGACTAATGTGAAAATATGTTTAATATGAATGTACATATAGAGCCTATATCAGATTGCACTGTCTTGGGGAGGGGGAAGGGAGAGAGGTGGAGAAAATTTAAAACTCAAAAGCTTATGAAAGTGAATGTTGCAAACTAAAATTAAATAAATTAATTAGAATTAAAAAAAAAAAGAAAATCACCAGTGCAGAAAGGTTTCTCATGGAGGGCTTGGACAGCGGGCAATAGAGTTTTTAGCCCTAGCTGCTAGTATCAGCCACAGGCCCACGGTATTGACAGATGAAAAAGATCTTAGAAGCCAGCTAGCCCAATCCCCTCACTTAACAGATAAGGAAACTGAGTCCTACAGAGCTTAAAGGACTCTCCAAGATCACTCAGGTAATAAGTGGCAAAGTCAGGATTAGAACCCCTGTCATTGACTGAGAAGCAGGGCCTTTCTCTATTGTGCAGCATCTTGTCAGAAAGGCTGTTTGGAACAAGCCACCACCCAAATGAATCCTTGGGTCCTTGGATGACTGAGGGGTGGGTTGGCAAATTGAAATGGAAAGAATCCTGGGCCAGGAGCCCGAAGATAAGGATGGAGGTGGGGAGAGAGCCCCTTTTGCCCTTTGGGAATTCGAGGAGCAAGATCACAAATAATATTCTTACTATGATGCCTTATTTTTTTCTAAGTGCCTCACACACAAGATCACAAGCCTGTGAGAAAGGCATTATAGGCTTTATTACCTACGTTTGACAAAGGAGGAAATAGGCATAGTGAAATTAAGTAGTAAAACCAGGGCCACACAACTCCTGGGGCTGGGATTTGAACTCAGGCCTTCCTGAGTCCAAGCCCAGCTAGCCACCCCAACGGCCACTTCTTGTCAGGAAAATCAGTTCTGGCATTGAACCCAAATTATTGCCCCCATGGTTTCAGTCTGTTTCCTCTTCTCCTCCCCTCTGTTGCAGGGATGGGAAGGTTGTGACCTCTCCAGTGCCCCTTGGTACAGCCGAGGCCATGAAGATAAGTGCTGACCAATGTTTTGGTCATTCCACGGAAGAAGCAGGAGGCCCCTGACCCTGGGAGCGATATCTGGCTTATCAGTGTGGAAAGGGCTAGTTCAGGCTAGAAAGTGGGTTGAGAATTTGGAGCCAGCTCACCTGCTTTGGAGGGAGTGCCCTGGATGGCGGGGGATGACTTACAAACAGAACTGAGACAAAGAAAAGGGTTTGTTCAGGAACTGGAGGAAAGGAGGCCAGGCTCCCAGGCAGGACCAACTGGAGTGGGTCCTTGGGCTGCTCACAGGGGGCACTGGGCATTCTAGGAGCATGCTCCAGAAACAGGGAGTCCTTGTTAGGACACATTTCCGGGCCTCAAGCCCAAATCTGTCCCTTTGCAATTCCCCCTCTTGGCTCCTGGGTCTTCTCTCTGGGGCCAGATAGAATGAGGCTGTTCCCTCTTCCCCAGGACAGTCCTTCAAATACTGTCCAACAGACACCTGCCTGTTCTATCCCGTGGCTTTTCCCTTCCAGGCCACACAAGACAACTTCCTCGGGTGTGATCTCAAGGCCCTTTGGCATCCTGGCTGCCCCCTCTGTGGGCTCACTCCCAAATGTGGGGGGAGAGAAGGGGGAAAAGAACTCCAGAGGAGATGAGACCTGGGGGGGTGATAATAAGTACCTACTGTGTGCCAAGCACTGTGCTAAGGCAGAGGACAGCAGGGATCCCTGCCTCCCTGGTGCTGGAGGCTAGGCTTTCTGCATAGTCTAGGATCCCGTTCACTTCCTTAGCTGTCAGATAGTAGTACTGACTCATTACTGAGCCTGGAGTTCACTGAGACCCCTGATTGTTTTCACAGGCTTATCCACAGCTCCTTTCAAACACATCCCCTCTCAAAGCTTTGACTGCCCTATCTATAACATGAAGGCATTAGATTAGATGACCCCTAAGGTCTGCTTGGGGCTGCCTCAGCTCTACCATTGTTCTAAGGTCCTTCCCAGCTCTGACATTCTCTCTCTGGGCTCTCACATCTGTTCTGTGACTGTGTGTTTGGAACGAGGAGTGCAGGGGCTGGGAAGGAGCTTGAAGCCCACCTAATCTAACCTCTTCACCTGAAAGAGAAGGCCACCAAGACACAGAGGGCCGTGTCTTGCTCCAGGCTCCAGCTGCCAAGTTTCCTACCAGATTTCTCTTCCACAATCCCTGCTCTTTTTACTAGAATATGCAGGCTTTCCCACCCTACGGTGAAATCTCCAAGAAAGGGGGTCTTCTCCCAGCTTCCAAAGACCTTCATCACATTCATCGTCACCACAATGAGTCTTATTTTGGAATGCTGGGGGATTGAGGATACAATGAGGGCTCAGCCTCGCATCTAGCCCCCAAAGGACTCTCCACCTCATCGCCCTGTATCCCCTCTAACCACCAGGCTGTCAGATAGCATTTCTTGCTCTTCTTTGTGGCCCCCCTACCATTAGCCCCCCCTCACCCCATCCAAACCTGAGCTTCACCTTTAACTTACTCCTTTTCTGCTGTGTGCTGGGAAGAGGGGACTGATTTTGTTAGAAGTATGTATAAAAAGAGGTTCACCAGCACCGAAGAGAGGGGCTGAAGTCTCCGGGCTTGGGGGGATGGGTGACTTCTCTTCTGATTCCCTTCCTGGTGGTCGTTGACCATGTCCTGGATGAAGACCCCCCAGAAGCACAGCTCCTCAGAGTTGGCAGGACCCTCAGAAGACAGTTGGAGCAATCCAGACTTGGAAAAGTGATCCCTGCCTTAGCATCCCTGACCAGTAGTCATCCAGCCTGGTGAAAGACCTTTGACGGAAGGCTACCATTTCCAGGGGTGGCCCTTTCCACTCTGAGAATGCTCAGACTCTTCAGAAACTTGAACTGGCCTCCTGGCACCTTCGCTAGTTCTGCCCTCTGGGGCCAGATGGACCAAGGCTAATCCCTCTTCCACTTAACGGCCCTTCAGATACTTGAAGCCACCTGTTCTGTGCCCTCTGAGGCCTTGCTGGATAGGAGTTAATTTCCAAAGGTTGCCTAGCTGCTAGACGAGTCATTCCTTTGCCTCATTGGGGACGCTGGTGTCCTTGACAGCTGCCTTGATGATTCACTGCTGTGCTGGGTTGAGCGGGATATTCTCTGGTGCTATGCTGATGCCTCCCTGGGCTGGGCTCTGGGCATAATTTTCTAGGACTCGAGTTTCTGGACCTTGGGTGCTCCCCCAACCTTCTGAGGCTCAGAGGGTCATATCCAGTAAATTGTCTCTCTAATTCTCCATTACCTAAGAGCAGGAGCGGGACGCACAGTGGAGACAAAGAGCAAGCTCTACTCACAGCCATGTGTTGGCTTGGGTGGGGACAGTAGAACATTGGTGTGATCTCTCTCTCCCCACCCACGCAAAGGTGTGTGTGTGTGTGTGTGTGTGTGTGTGTGTGTGTGTGAGAGAGAGAGAGAGAGAGAGACAGAGAGAGAGAGAGAGAGAGAGAGAGAGAGAGAGAGAGAGAAAGAGAGGGAGGGAGGGAGAGAAACAGAGAAACATACAGAGAGACCCAGGGAGAGACAGAGACAGGGATACACAGAGACAGAGAAGAGAGAGACAGACAGACAGAGACAGAGAGACAGAAAGAGACAGACAGACAGAGAGACAGAGAGACAAAGAGACAGAGACGCAGAGACCGAGAGACAGTAAGGGAGGGAGGGAGAGAGAGTCAGAGACAGAGAGAGTGGGTGAGCAGGGAGGAGCCTGGTTCTGCCACGTGGGGGTCTGGGCCCCAGCCGGGGCCCTCGCTCCTTGGCCCTTTTCCCATCCTGACCCTCTTTTCCCTGTCAGCAGCTCCAGCCCATTCTTCACCAAAGTGACGTATTACAGAGAAATAGGAAATGAGGAATGAAGAACGCAGAGAAGAATGGGAGTGATTCTGCTTCCTAATACATTATCTGGCACACAGTAGGTGCTTTACCAGTTCCTGTTGGGGGATTGGCTTCCATGAGCTGAAATAACGACAGCCAACATTTATCTAGAGTGTAATGTTGGCAGAGAACTTCACAAATGGGAGGGAGAGGAAGGGAATGAGCATTGATAAAGCACCTACTGTGTGCCAGGTACAGGTACAATCGTTATCTCATGTAATCCTCACCACAAACTTGCCAGGTAGGTGCTGTTATGATCCCATTTTACAGATGAGGAAACTGAGGCAGGCAAAGGTTAATTGACTTGCCCAGGGTCACACAGCTAGTAAGTCTCTGAGGTCAGATCTGAACTCAGGTCTTCCTGACTCCAGGCCCAGCTCTCTATCCATTGCACCACCTAGCTAACTCAAATATTATCTCATTTGATCTTCCTCTTCCTCCTCCTCCTCATCTTCATCATCATAGCAACAATTATTGCCTAGTGTTTACTCTGTGCCGGTCACTGTTCTAAGTGCATTACAAATATCATCTCATCTGCTCCCCAATGCAATCCTGCGAGGCAGGGGCTATTATGGTTATCCCCGTTTTATAGACGAGGAGACTGAGGCAGGTGGAGGTTAAGTGGCTTGCTCAAACTCACACAGCTAGTAAAAGTCTGAGGTAGGATCTGAATTCAGGTCTCTTGACTTCTGATCCTGATGGAAAGTGACATAAGCCACATCATGACAGTGACACCCACAATGATGGTGACAATGTAATGGTAGAGAAGAAAAGGAACAGAATGTCAGAGAGCTGTTAGATAATGACCAAACATGGCCCTGAAGACAGACAAGAGAATGTGTTGACTTTCTCTTTTCTTTGTAGAGGTGGGGGACCATGGAATACTATATACTAATACTGTATACCGCAGTTTGAGCTGAGCTTTGAAAGACTAGGAATGCTAAGGGTCTGCAGTGAGGACAGAGGGCATCACAGCAAGTATGCTGGGGTGAGGGGGAAGCTTCTTGTGTTAAGCATAGAAATGGGAGATTTGGTTAAGTCGCTTAACCTCTGTTTCCTTATCTGTAAAATGGAGGGATTGTACAGGTAACCACTAAGGCCCTATTCAAGTCTAAATTAGTGACCTCTAATTTTTAAAAATATTCTTTATTATTGTGCTATAAGAAATGACAAGCAGTATGCTCTCAGAGAAAACTGCAAAGACTTACATGAACTGATGCAAAGTGAAGTAAGCAGAACCAGGAGAACGTTGTATACAGTAACAGCAACATTGTATGATGATCAACTGTGAATGACTTTGCTGTTTCCAGCAATACAATGATCTAAGACAACTCCAAAGGACTCATGATGAAAAATGCTATCCACCTCCAGAGAAAGAGCTAATGGAGTCTGAATGCAGACCAAAGCACACTATTTTTCACTTTTTTGTTTTGTTTTGTTCAAGTCTTCTTGCACAAAATGACTAATATGGAAATTTTTTACATAATTGCACAGGTATGGTGGATGCCTGAGCAAAGCCTCCGAGATAGGAGAGGGAGGACTGAACAAAAGGTCCATTTTGACTGAAGACTGTATAGAAGGAATGCAGCGCTATTAACTGGCCTTCTGGTTTACCAGGTGACTGACCTGGGTGCAGCTAAGCATCCCCATGGCCCAAACTCACAGCCTATTCAGCTCAGCAAGACCTGCCCCAGAGCACCCTTAGCTGGCAAAGCCTTTGAGAGCCGAGGACCACACACACACCACAAGGAGGCCCAAGAGGGGGATACTGGGGGAAGAACATGAAATCACCACGACTCAATTTAATTTAATTGTTGGCAAATCCCCATGGGGAGGCAAGAATCAATGCATCTCAAGAAGCTTGGCATCCAGGAGGGCTTGAAATCCCCAGCAGAGGGGTGGGCGTTTGTAGCCAGAATGGACTTTGTTTTCTTTGAATGACTCAGCTCGCCTCGTTGAGCTTCCCTGGACGCTGGGGCTTGCTCTTCCGGGGCAGGACCAGAGCTTCCTGTGTGATGAGTCATGGCGCTGGCTGAGGGGAGGTGTGTTAACGTGGTCTACGTTGGGGGAGGGGCCAAGTCAAGAACCAATCGGCCCTGGTCGTTCAGGCGGCGCTTGATGATGTCAAAAACTCTATAAGAGGGGAGAGGACAGCTTGAAGATCCTCCTTTCCTTTTCCGGTTGGAGCCAGAGACACCTACAGCCGAAGCTGAGCTGCCGGTAGCAGAGCTGACTGGAGGCTAGTGGGTAATCTTCTTACCGTAGAGGGGAAGCATGTATACGATTTTGCCTTATACCATCTCGCTTCTCTGTGGCCTCCTGGTTACCCTTGTGAGGCAGACTTATTGGGCCTGGAAGCTTTTGATGAAAATATCAAAATGGGGACGCTGGTTTGTGGGCTTGTTACTGTGGAGTGTAAATACATGCTTTAGTTCTCCTGCCTTCTGCCTAGAGAATTCCTTATATCCTGCGGTTCCGGACCTTTTAGGCACATATGAGATTCTCTTTGAAATCATAAATTCTGCCTTCCTAATATATTTGGCGATGAGGTGGATGGGATCGCTAGATATAAGTTCCCTGTTCAGAAGCAGAAGAACTTCAGAGGAAGAGATGAATATCCCAGGGTGGGAGGATCCATTTTATTCCTCCTTAGCAAAGGAATTGGCTAAAAAAGCCGGACCCTGTGAAAACTGGGAACCAAGGCTACAGAGAGGAGATCCTAAGGATTTGGAAAGGTGTTTATAAGAGGTTGAGATTCAGTCAGGGGCATCACTATCTAGGCAAAGCTGGATAGTGTTATCAGCCTACCAGCTAGTATATGAAAGATTGAGATTAAGTGAAAGAGATGGGGGCACTCCTACCCCACAGCAAGAAGGGGAATCTCAGATAGCAGGAGAACAAATTGCTGCTCAAGAACCCACTGACTCAGATGAGAACTTTTCTATTAATGTGGCTAGGAGCAACAGGAGGCCAAATAAGCCAAGAGTGCATCCCAACTCAGCCCAGACCAAGCCTGACTGCCTGCTTTGTCCTTGCCATGGTGGCAGGGGAAGCGAGTGGGGGGAAAATGAGACAATGTTAGGGGCTGAGACAGAAAACGCTACCAGGGTTCAGGACATCCCTCGCACAGAGAATGGGAGATGGTTAAATACTCAGACAAGCATTCGTCCCGTAGAGAGGAGGAGGACAGAAACCAGAGGTGGCAATTTAGTTACGAGGGAATTTCAGGAAGATTTCTCACCACAAGAGGTCACAGATATTTTGAGTAGATTCAGCCAAAGAGTAGGAGAACCATTAATATCTTGGATGGTAAGGCATCCAAGTGATCAAGGGGCCGGTGGAATATTAGTAGATAAGAGGGACTGTATGAGATTCATAGGTATCAGCCACGATCCTCTAGTTCAGCAAGCTTTTAGGGAACATCATCAGCGAGGAGATGATGCTAGCAGGACTACTCTGTTGGCATTAGCTGCTGCGGGATGCAATAAGAGATATACTAATGATTCTATGTGGCCCACTGAGCACAGACCCTGGTATTCACTTAAAGATTGTATCATGAGACTAAAGGAGGAGGTAATGAAGACTGCTATAATGACAGGAACTGCAGACAAATATTACAATGATCCCATAGGAATCCCTCATAGGAATTTAATAATTAGGACAGCTCCCCCTGCTTATAAACAACTAATTTTGAATCTGTTACTTGGGGAAGTAGGGAGCCATCTTACAGAGGTGATAAATAAGATTTTACAGTTACATGACTTAGGAGACTGGGGAAGGGATAGATCTCGAGAGAGAAGGGTGAATAGCCAGCAAACTTGGCGCCAAAATGGAGTGACAAGAAAAGAAATGTTCACTGCTCTATTGAGAGCAGGGGTAGGTTTTGAAATGATAGATGGCATTCCAACCAATGAATTGTACACGATGTACCGAGATAAAGGACTCGATAACAGGAGAGATAGGGAAATAAGAACTGCTCCTGCAAATGCTACAGATGGTGAACCTTCATACCCAAGTGAATCACATGCTAGGGAATACTAGGAAACAGGCCAGGCCCCAGCCCAAATTAAGGAAATACGTAAGCTGGATTGCAGACCTCACATTAACTTGACCATATATTGGAAAAATGGGTCAAGTACAGTAACTAGGGCATTAATAGACACTGGGGCCGAGGCCACCCTTATCTATGGGAATCCAGACAAATTCAGCCATGGAACTCCTATTACCATCACAGGACTAGGAGGGACTGAAATATCAGCCAGACAAGTTAAATTGATGATGAAAATTGGACAGTTGCCTAAGAAAGAATATAATGTGGTTATTGTGCCTATTCCTGAATACATCATTGGAATAGACATTTTGAAGGGTATGACAAATTTACCTGAAGGGAAATACCAATTTGCTGTGAGGAAAATAGGCATTAATGCAGTCTTAGTGGGGAAAATCAAGATGGATCCAATCACTTTGCCCGAACCTTCTGAAGTAATTACTTTGAGGCAATATCATGTGCCAGGTGGGCAAGATGAAATTGCCAACACTATAAGAGAATGTGTTGAGGCAGGAGTGTTAGTCCCTACAACTACTCAATGGAACAACCCTGTCTGGCCAGTCCGAAAGTCAGATGGGACGTGGAGGATGACAGTAGATTATAGACAGCTGAACAAAGTGACTCCTCCCTTGTATGCTGCTGTTCCAGACACGGTTACTTTAATAGAGAGAATACAAAAACATGAAGGGACTTGGTATGCAGTTATTGATTTGGCCAATGCCTTCTTTACGATCCCAATAGACCCCAAGCAATGGAACCAGTTTGCTTTTACTTGGCAAGGCCAACAGTATACATTTACACGCCTGCCACAAGGATATATTCATAGCCCAACTATTTGCCACAGGATTGTAGCTGAGCATTTGGATGAATTAAAGCTACCTGGTGTACAGCTTACACTTTACATAGATGACATCATGATACAGGGAAAGAATATAAAAGAAGTGGAGGAGAGTTTAGCATTATTAACTGACCATATGAAAAGCAAAGGATGGGAAATCAACCCTGCAAAGGTTCAGGGGCCAGCTCAAACTGTAAAATTCTTGGGGATACAGTGGAATAGAAGACTGTGAGAAATTCTCCCACACGTTCGACAAAAAATTCAGGATTTTCCCACCCCTACTAATAAGAAAGAGGCCCAAAAGTTCATAGGGCTATTTGGTTATTGGAGACACCACATCCCACATTTGGGACAGATTTTAAAACCCTTGTATAAAGTCACCAGAAAGAAATATGAATTCGATTGGTGCCTTGAACAAAGTAGAGCTTTTGAGGAAGCAAAGGCTGCTATACAATTAGCTCTGGACTTATGGCCTATGCAAAATGGGCCAGTGGAGTTACAAGTGACTGTACAAGATGACTATGCAAATTGGAGTCTGTGGCAAAAACAACAGAGCCGAAGTGTACCTTTAGGCTTTTGGTCAAGGAAACTGCCCTCATCTGGAGTGCAGTATACACCTTTTGAGAAGCAGCTGTTAGCTGCATATTGGGCTTTAGTAGAAACTGAGCAACTAACCCTGGGCCATGAAGTGATATTAAGGCCTGGAATTCCAATTATGACTTGGGTAATAAGTACCCCAGCTTCTCACAGAATTGGACATGCACAAGAGGCGAGCATAATCAAATGGAAGTGGTATATTCAGAATAGGTCCAGAGCAGGCAAAAGTGGAGTTTCTGCTTTACATGAATCGGTGGTGAACATTGGCACTGAGAGAAATGAAAAACCCATTGAATCTAAGCAACAGATGGTGCCAGCCTCAGTGAAATGGAATAATGGGTATGATGGACTAAGTGTAGAACAGAAGAAACACGCTTGGTTTACTGACGGGACAGCAAAATATTTAGGACAGAAGAGACATTGGAAAGCAGTAGCCTATAACCCCTGTACTAGGCAAACTCTGGAAAGTTCTGGGATAGGGGGAAGTAGCCAATATGCTGAACTGATGGCAGTACATCAGGCCATCAGAATGGAGAAGGGAGGACAGTGTCATATATTTACTGATTCATGGGTGGTAGCTAATGGATTAGCTACTTGGATGCCTATATGGAGGAATCAGAATTGGGAGATTCATGGCAAACAAGTTTGGGGTAAAGAGTTATGGGAAAATATATGGGACATGTCTTTGGTTATGGATTTGTCAGTTTTTCATGTTGATGCTCACGCGACCCTGACCACACCAGAGCATGAGTACAATGCACACGCGGATCGACTAGCAAAGATTGCCACTGAATGTATTGTCCCTACTCCAACTCCAACTGATGACTCAGCCTTAGCAAGATGGGTCCACCAGACTGCCGGCCATTTAGGGGTCCAGGCCACCCACCGATGGGCACAGGATCGGGGTATCAGTATCTCTCATGCGTTGTTAAAACAAATAACAGAGGGGTGTTGTATATGTCAATTAGAAAAAGAACGAACTCTTCCTAGGATAGTAACTGGAGAAATAGCAAGGGGAAAAGTTCCAGCCCAAATTTGGCAGATAGATTATATTGGCCCACTACCCCAGGATAAAGGATGTAAATATGTATGTACGTGTGTTGACACCTATTCAGGTGTACTAGTGGCTTGTCCTTATAAGGACGCAACTCAGAAAAACACCTGTAAAACCCTAGATATTGTAAGTTTATACTATGGAACCCCAATGCAGATTCAAAGTGACAATGGGTCACATTTCAAGGGCAAAGAAGTGAAAAGATATTGTGTGTTGAATAATATAGAATGGATATATCATATTCCATATTACCCACAAGCATCTGGGCTGATTGAAAGAATGAATGCATTGTTGAAAGAACAGCTGAGAAAATTAAGCTCTAATAATTCATATCGACATTGGAAGGATAATTTGTCTATTGCCTTACGTAATTTGAACAATAGGCCCTTAGGGGGGAGTACACCTCTAGCCAGAATGATGACCCCAAATTTGCAGATTAGAGAACAGCAAACACGTGAGATCCAAAATATTGAATTTTGGACTGTGAGGGAAGATGTCCCCCTACCATGTCCAGGAACACCTGGTTCGGCAGGATATGATTTACATTGTATAGAGAATTTTAGGTTGAATAGGAAAGAGATAAGAAAAACCCCTACTGGAGTATGTATGAGAATCCCCAAGAATCATTTTGGACAGATATTACCTAAACCAGGATTAGCAGCTCAAGGAGTACATGTATTGGCTGGAGTGATAGATTCGAATTATCAAAAAGAAATTGTTGTGACACTCCAGAATTTGGGTGAAAAACCTGTACAATTTGGTAGGAATGATAGGATAGTTCAAGTGATTATTATCCCCTGTGAAAAAATACCCTTTGTGAAAACTGACCCTCCTCCCAAAATAACTACTAGAGGGGCAAAAGGGGCTTGCTCCATTGATAGAATAAAGTTGGGAGCTAAGGTATGGGTAAAACGGAAGCCAGATGATATTCCAAAGGCTGCAGAAGTCATAGCCCATGGGAAGAACAACACTGTAACAGTTGTCTATTCAGGGGAAGATAATTACCAAATCATGCCCCTGAACCATATATTTTACCGTGAATAGGGCTATAATATTAGATTCATGGACCCCACAGGTATGGCTGATGCTGGTAATTGACACAAGCCACTCAGAGGGAAGGTGACTTTGTGTGACTAACGGATGAAAGTTTGTACATCTGGGGAAAGGCTGGGAGGACAATCCTAGTCTATCTAGGATGGGATCCTCCTGGTTTCCCTTGTACATCTGGGGAAAGGCTGGGAGGACAATCCTGGTCTCCAACTAGGGTGGGATCTTCTTGCTTAGTTTCCTCATTGTGTTCCGTTTAAAAAGAAACATTTCCCATCTGAGTTTGGCTCTGATATTGGATCTCTGCATAACTGAAATTTCAACTAAACTGGAGATGATTTTATTTGAAGGATAATAGCCCATACTTGCCTACTCTTTTTGTTCTCTGTTTTAGTTAACCTTGTCGCTAGTTCTGTCTCCTGGAGGTTTAAGCACCCTGCAGTTTCCGGTGACTGCCTAAGCACGTAGCATTCTTGGAATTCCTGCCAGCTCGCTAAAGAACTGAACTCTGGAATTGGACTCTTTGGGGCAGGGACACCTCTACATCCAATTTCAGCAAGAAGAAGCTATGTAAAATGAGACCTTCACCCCTTACCCCAAGATTTTGAGCCCCAATTTTTTGAAGGGGGGATGATGATAGTGTTCTGTGTACTTATTTTGTGTTATCCTTGCTATATTGTTTTATTGTTATGATATTATTGATCCTATGTAATGGATACGAAGATCTAGGGGTGGACATTTGAATTATTAATAATTATTTTGGGATGATTGATTGAAGAGATTATCTGGCTGGGATCTAGGGGTGGATCACATTTGAATTGTAAACCAATATTTGGGAATGTCACTGAATGATATGTTTTGCTTTATTGTGAATGATATGTTTTAGTTTCCTGCATAATTGGATCACAATGTTCTAGGATATATAATTTAATTTGAATTATGATTGGATTGTGCATCCTAGAACATTGTGAGGGGTGGAGTGTAGCCAGAATGGACTTTGTTTTCTTTGAATGACTCAGCTTGCCTAGTTGAGCTTCCCTGGATGCTGGGGCTTGCTCTTCCGGGGCAGGACCAGAGCTTCCTGTGTGATGAGTCATGGCGCTGGCTGAGGGGAGGTGTGTTAACGTGGTCTACGCTGGGGGAGGGGCCAAGTCAAGAACCAATTGGCCCTGGTTGTTCAGGCAGCACTTGATGATGTCAAAAACTCTATAAGAGGGGAGAGAAATGCTTGAAGATCCTCCTTTCCTTTTCCGGTTGGAGCCAGAGACACCTACAGCCGAAGCTGAGCTGCCGGTAGCAGAGCTGACTGGAGGCTAGTGGGTAATCTTCTTACCGTAGAGGGGAAGCATGTATACGATTTTGCCTTATACCATCTCGCTTCTCTGTGGCCTCCTGGTTACCCTTATAAGGCGGACTTATTGGGCCTGGAAGCTTTTGATGAAAATATCAAAATGGGGACGCTGGTTTGTGGGCTTGTTATTGTGGAGTGTAAATACATACTTTAGTTCTCCTGCCTTCTGCCTAGAGAATTCCTTATATCCTGCGGTTCCGGACCTTTTAGGCACATATGAGATTCTCTTTGAAATCATAAATTCTGCCTTCCTAATATAGCGTTCTATCGTAGAGCCTGGAAAGGGCAGGCTGAGTATTATCATTGCCACTTTTTCATATGAACAAATTGAGACTCTTACAGGTTAACTAACTTGCCCACGATAGCATGGCCATGGAATGTCTGAAGGTGGCTTTGAATACAGGCCTGCTGAATCCTGGACTATTCCTTTGTCCAGGGTACCTCACTGCGTCTTAATCTTGTTTGATCCTCTGACTGCACAGCCAAGGTTGCTGAATTCAAGGAGTGAGAAAGGAATGGAGAGAGGGAGGAAGGAGAGAAGGAAAGACAGAAAGGAAGGAAAAGAAAGGGAGGGAGGAGAGAAGGAAGAAAGGAAGGAGTGAAGGAAGACAGAGAGGAAGGGAGGAAAAAAGGAAAGGAAAGGGAGAGAGGGAGGAAAGAAGAAAGGGAGGAAGGAAGGAAGGAAGGAAGGAAAAAGGAGGGGAAAGAGAGAGGGAAGAAAGAAGGGAAGGAGGGACGAAGAAAAGATGGGAGAGGAGGGGAGGAAAATAGAAAAGAAGGAAAAAAGGGAAGGAAGAAGAAAGGGAGGGAGGAAGTAAAGGAGGTTTAGGATTTGGAGAGAGGGGTGGCCTCATGCACATTGCATTCAGTACGAGAAAAAAAAGTGACGTGGGACCATGAGCAAATGATGAGTGTAAAGGAGAATGGGGACATAGACTCGGGGTCAAGCCTTGAGTGCCGGGCCAAGGACTGGGAACATTCTACTGAAGACAATGAGGAGCCACGGAAGCAGCCATAGTAGGTAGTGAGTCACCTGCAGTGAAGGAATTCCATCGCAGGCTGGATGACCATTTATTAGCAGGGCTTCCTGCTTAGCTAATGGCTGGCCCAGGTGCCCTCTGAACTATCTTCCTGCTCTAATGGTCCGGGTTCCGTGAGCCAGCCTTCCATCCTTCAGTGCTCACTTCTTGGAGTTTACCTTCTTTCAGCCCCTCCCCCACTGTGCTGTGAAAGTAGGCCAGGACTGGGAGCCAGGGACTCTGGGTTCAAAGTCCAGCTTGACCACTAGTGACCACGTTCCTTCTCCCCTTGGCACCAGTATGCTCATCTGTAAAACGAGAGGGCTGGGCTTGGCCTTGGAGGAGCGTCTTAGCTCTGGATCTGGGTCCTGCGCAATAATGTTGGGTGCCAGCCACGTGCTGGACATCAGCCAAGACGCTGAGTCTCAGCACCCCTGCAGTGTGCCCCACTGGAGCCGTGGTGGTGGGGTCACCCCAAAGCCCCCAAACTTCTGAGCTGGCAGAAAAGGGGGACAATGAACAATGGGGCCTGAGGCAGCATGCTGAGACTGCTGGGCGTCTCCCCTAGGCCCTGCAAGGCCCTCCTGGAGCACTGGAATTGGAGTCCCTCCTGGGAGGCCCCGCCCCAGGGTCTCAGCCCCTTCTTTGCTTTGCGGCCACTTCCCAAGGTGGCTTTTATGGGTGGAGGTCAGGCTGCTGACAGGCCAGGAAAACCCTTAAAACTTTATGGTGGTCAAATAAAAGCCCTTCATATTTTGGGAGAAGAGCCACCACTGAACCTGGGAGGATGGGGGAGGAAATAGCTCTTCCTACCTTGTTTTATGGTCCTGGGGATTTGAGTGATAAAAAGGGGCTGGAAGCTGAACAGGCCTAGAGAGCTAATCCTGTTTATGGATGGGTTAAGCAATGGCTTGAGGAAGAGGCATGGCCAGGCCTCCCTGCATTGGTTCTTGGGCCCCTCCTCTCTTGTCTCCTCATCACCCTCTCCACCCCAACCTGAGGTCTGAATGGCTCCCCTTTTTCTCTACATCCAAGGGCTCTGAGAGCTGACCAGGGAGGGTTCTTCTCCACTGTCCCTGGCTGCCCCCTTGGGTGCCTGCTGTGCCCCTCTCAAAGTCTCCTGGACCCTCCTGATCCTGCTTCCCTCTGGCCTATTGTCAAACCTACTGCCAGCCTACCCTTCTCTCAATATGAGTATCAGAGCTTGGGCTTCCTCTCCCATATGGGGGATGAGAGAGGCTGTTCATTATCAGCCTGAAGTCTCACCAGAGAATGAAACACTCAGTACCCAGAATGAGGGGATTCCAGGAATGCACAACTAGAGAGGCGGAGAATATCAAGGAGCAGGGGATGCTATCTGGGGTAGCACCCCATCTACCCCTCCATTGCATGGAGCCATTGTTCTGAAGCTGAGCATTCCCTTCAGCTTGGCAGTGTGTGTGTATGTGTGTGTATGTGTGTGAGGAGAGAGTATGTGTGTGTGCATGTGTGTGCGTGAGAAAAGAGAGACAGAGGCAGAGAAAAAGAGAGAGAAAGACAGAGAGAGAGAGAGAGAGAGAGAGAGAGAGAGAGAGAGAGAGAGAGAGACAGAGAGAGAGAGACAGAGAGAGACAGAGAGAGACAGAGAGAGAGAGACAGAGAGGGAGAGGGAGAGGGAGAGAGAAAGAGGAGAGAGAATGCATGTATGAACGCGTGAGGAGACATTATATATGTGTGTGTGTGCATGTATATGTGTGTCTATGTGTGAGGAGAGTATGTGTGTGTGTGTGTGCGCGTGTGTGTGTGTGTGTGTGTGTGTGAGGAAAGAGGGACACACAGAGAGAGATACAGAGAAAAAAGAGACAGAGGAAAAGAGAGAAACAGAAAAAGAGAGAGAGGAGTGTGTGTAGAGAGTATATGTGTGTGTGTGTGTATGTGTGTGTGTGTGTGTGTGTAGAGAGTGTATGTGTGTGAAGAGAGAGTATATGTGTGTGCATGTGTGTGTGTGAGGAGAGTCAGACAGAGAGAGGAGAGAGTGTATGTGTGCATGTGTCTGCATGTGTGTGTGAGGAGAGAGTGTATGTGTGTGTATTTATGAGTGTATGTGTTTGGAGAGACAGAGAGAGAGAGAGAGAGAGAGAGAGAGAGAGAGAGAGAGAGAGAGAGAGAGAGGCGACTGCCTGTGTGTGTGTGTGTGTGTGTGTGTGTGTGTGTGTGTGTGTGAACACACCCTTAATAACACCAAATTGAGACAGGGGAGGCACCAGCACATAGGAGTCAGAGACGATGAAGGACTAGTCCAGAAGCTGCTTAAGCTGATGATTGGCTGAGGGCCACCTATGGGCCTCATATTCATTAATTCCATTTAAGTCAGTGTGGCTCAGTGGAAAGAGAGATGATGGACTTGGATGCTGCCTCTGTTACTCAACACTTATGTGTCCTTGGACAAGGCTTGGGGCCTCGGGGTCTTCTTCTTGGGGGCTGGAATACCTAGTTGCTAAGGGCCTCTCCAGCTCTAAATCTATGACCCTAGGGGCCGGTGACCCTTGGACCCTTTTGGAAATCAGCTCCAATGAACACAGGATCACAGAGACCTGGAAAGGTCCCTTGAGCTCATGGCATCAGGTCTAGAGCTAGAGGGCAGCTGAAAAGCTATTGAGTCCAACCTTCTTATCGTATGGCGGAGGAAACTGAGGCACCCTGACATAAGTGTTAGAGGCACCATGGGACACTGTATTGGACTAACCTCTAGACTGAGAGTCAGCAAGGTCTGGTTTCCAATTCTGCTTCAGACACTTACCTATGGGACAGTAGGCAAAAATCTCTTGGCACCTCTGGGTTTCAATTTCCCCATCTATGACATGAGGGCATTGGGCTCAATGATCGCAACATTCCTGTCTGGGCCGATCCTAGGAGCCCAGCCTGCCTACTCTGGTGCTCATCAGTGAACTTTCCACATTGCCACAAGGCTTCCCTAAGGAGCAAACAGGAGAGGCCAAGGAATAAGTAGTCAAGGAAGCCACAAACTCAGCAGGCTTGTTCTCTGGTGAATCAGCCTCAGCTCTTTTCCTCCAACAATGAACTTCCAGGTCCAGGAGCAGAACATTCCACCCCAACCATTGGTGATTCCCTTCATCACTGTAGGGAGAATGCTCCATCCACCAATTCAGGTTGGCAATGTCTAGTCTTAGAGAGTGTCTGGGGACACTGATAGGCCGGGGAACTTGCTCAGTTTCAAAGGCCAGTGTGTGCCAGAAATGGGATGCCAGCCCAGTCTTACTGACTCCAAGGGAGGTTTGTGCCCACTGTACTGCCCTGCTTCCTGATGAGAAACTCTAAAATGGTGTAGCCTTTTTCTTCTAGGGCCCCACAACTTCTGTTTTAGTCACTTGCTCTGCTTATTGGTCAAGATGAGGTCATCTGGTCATTTCTTCCACCTTTTTGAAGAATGATATTATTGAGACACAAATTTGTCAATTCTCCTGCTTTTGAAAGGACACTTCTTGAAGAGGTCCCATAGAAAGTGGGCTTTATTCAATGCCAGAGGATGGGGCTCAGAACCTGTGTCTGCCTCTTCCTCCCTGTAGTATCTTGGGCAGTGTCCCCATTCTGACCCTCAGCTTTCTCACGTGCATGATGAGTGGATAGGGCTAAATGCTATCTCTTGTGATCCCTAGGACCAAATAGATGATCCCAAGAGACTGGGGCAGAGCCAAGCTCACCATCTCATCTTTCTTAGCACTAGAACCTTCATTCTTTGCAGAATTGTAGATTCACTATAGCTCTGTGGATATGAGTCTCCAGATTAATGCAAAATAGTCATAATCAATTGAATTTAAGGAGTAGGGGATGACTCAAAAAAGTTCTCAGTGTATTGAAACAGCAATACTGGGGAAGGAAAAATGTTTTCCTCTAATTCAGCACTCTATTGTATTCTTTTAAAATCAATTCCCTTTTTGAGGGGCAGTATTTTTTATTGCAGAAGACTAATTTTTTCTAATTCTTTTCAAAGAATAGAAAAAGGCAATCTTTTCATTTCAATTGTAAGCCCAGGAGGAAGCGTTGTTCAAGTAAGGAAGGGTCCTCTCTATATTTGCAAAGATACAGAGCATATTATGGGATACAGGTCTAATCTGTGCCCTCGCCTTCAGACCTTGTGACTTAGAACCATTGCTGCTCATCCCTTCAGTGTCCTCTGTGCCAAAGACCTCAGGTAGCTCTGTGCAGAGCACAGAGTTATTCCCGGGACACAGACAATACAGTAACATACAAACAGAGACACATACTCCCTAGGGTCGCGCTCCTGCATCCGCAAGAGGTCCGTCTCTCCCAACTGTCTTGTTCTCAGTGAGCTCTGTAGGCACAGAATGAGGCCAGCTTAGGGAATACAAGTACAAACGTTCTGGGTCCCCCTCCTTTTGTCAACTGACTGATGACAGTCTCACAGTGGAAGAGATTGGTTCCCTTTTGAAGCCCATTGGCAGTGGCCACTAACTTTCTGCTTTCATGGTTCATGAGCCCTTCCATCCTGAGTGTGGTAACATTTTGTGAATAAACTGGAATGGGGAAAATAGGAAAAATAAATGAATCTTTACTTTGTCTCAGAAGGGAAGAGGCATAGATCCTTGATAACTGAAAACTAAAAGGTCTGGAAGGTTGGCCCAGAAAATTGTTGAGAGGATCTTGGAGGGGCACATATTTTGAACAGGAAGAAAGAATCTAGAATTGGTTTGGGGGCAAGGTCATGAAAAGGATGTGAGGCGTCTTTCTCCCAAGGTCAAAGAGCAGCTGGCCATGTGTTAGAAGATGAACATAGAAGTAAGGTGAATAGAACAGGACTATTAGCCTCAGACATTTTCCTTGCTTCCATGACCCAAATAGGGTGACATAAGGTCAAGATTCCTAGCCTCTCTCTAAGTCAAAAATTTTCTATTCATTAGTTTAGTTTTTTTTTATGTGACATCCTGAATGTTTTAATAAATGTCTCCATGAGTGGGCTAGGAAAACTTAAGGGAAATGGAAGACTCTGGAGGCCAGGCACTGGGTGGTGGCTGGAAAAGAGAGATTCTTACTACCCTTCCTCCTAGTATGTTAGTGGGGTGGCTGCTAAAACATTAGAGGAAGAAGTGGGAGGAGAAGGAAGAAGAGGGGGAGGGGAAGGAGGGGAGGAGGAGGAGGAGGAGGGGGAGGAGGAGGGGGAGGGGGAGGAGGAGGAGGATGAGAAGGGGGAGCGGGAGGGGGAGGAGGAATCATGAGCAGCTTCTTCTTGGTTTCTACTCCATCATCATTTTCATGCCTCACCCAGGATACACTCATCACTAGGAAACTCATCACCATGGAGATGGCTTCAGCATTGGTCCTCACATCCAATCAGTCTCCTCAGTTCCCCATTGGAGGCCTGGAAGGTGGAGCAAAAACTCCTCCCAAAGCTTCCCTTTAGAGAGCCTCGGTTCCCAGCCATCTCTTCATTTGCCACCAGCTGCTTCCACTCTATCATCGTCTTCGTCATGTTCCCTGTCCAGGTACTCTCTGGCACTGCTCCTGCCCCGCCCCCCCATTTCCCTTCAGCTTCCCGTAGTATTTTTCCACCAAATGGTAAGCTCCTCAAAGAAAGGGATTGTCTTTCTTTTTCTTATTTGTATCACCAGAACTTAGCACAGTGTCTGACACAGAGCAAACACTTAATGCACGTTTACTGTACTGTATCATTATAATACAATACATTGTTATTATTATCAATATTATTATTATTTCCATTTCAATAACATTTTAATGGCCACGAAATGCTTTCTCTATAACAGCCCTGTGACATAGGGCTCGCTCACTGTTATGCACATTTTATAGATGAGGCAAAAGAGGCTGGGGGTTGGTGAAATGCATTACCCAAGGTCACAAAGAGGAGTTGCCGGAGCAGGAATTAAATCCATGTCACCTGACTACAGGTCCAATAGTAAACTCCTAGAGGGTAGGGACGGTTTTCACTCCTTGCATTTTTGTCTCCAGGACTTAACACAGGGCCTGGCACATAGGAGATGCTTAATAAATGCTTGTTGATGGACGTGAAGTCACTGACTTTCTTGATGCCTGGCTATAAGAGGAATTGTCCCCGGTTGAATGGACAGATGATGCATCTTTGGAAACAGAAATGATTCAATATCAACAAAACTTTTGTTAAGTTGCTACTGTGTATCAGTCTCTGTGCTAAGCACAAAAGATATAATCGCCAGAAGGAACATTCCTTGCCCTTAGGGAGCTTCTTTTCTGTTGGGAGTGAGACAGGAAAAACATTCACATTTAAGTTAATATAAAATAATTATAAATTTTTTTAAAATGTGATTTAAAAAATAATTTAAAAAATTTAAAATGTGTAGGATAGGGTAAGGCACCAATGGGTGAGAGAAGGTCATAAAGTTGAGCCTTGGAAGAAGTCAGGGCTTTTAAAAAGTGGAAATGAGAATGAATTTCATTCCAAGTGAGGCCGTAAAAAGTGCCTTGGATACAGAATCAGTGGCTCTGGATTTGGATTCTGGCTTTGCCATTTACTGCCTGTGTGACTTTTATAACCTGTCTGGTTGTAAAATGATGGATTATACTAGATGGCCCTCTAATATTCTTTCCAGCACTAATTGCATGATCCCAACTATGGGGTACAGTTTTTACAGAAGTGAAAACATGGGGAATGGAATCTTTGCCATCTTATTATCCATCTTATTCTCCGTGCCCAGCACATAATAGGTGATTAATAAATGTTTGTTGAACTAATGCATTGTTGGTGGAGTTGTGAATGTAGAGCAATTTAGAACTATGCCAAAAGGGCTATAAAGCTATGTATACCCTTTGATTAAGCAATACCACTAGTAGGTCTGTATCCCAAAAAGATCCTATAAAAAGGAGAAAGGACCTATGTGAACAAACATATTTACAGCAGCTCTTTTTGTTGTGGCAAAGAACTGGAAATTGAGGGAATATCTATCAATTGGGGGATAGCTGAACAAGTTGTGGTATATGAATGGAATGGAATACTATTGTGCTATAAGAAATGTTGAGCAACACGCCAGGACTTCCAGGAGCAAGATGACAGAGTAAGTCACTCTCACCCTCCCTTATTGACCTCTGAAAGCCCAGAAAATATTGCCCCAGGAAAAACCCTGGAACATCTGAGCCAACAGAAAGACAGAGTGCAGCAGTCATATAGTCCAGGAAGACTGGGGGATTAATGGGAAAGGCCCCTTTTGCTCTGGGGGAGGGAGAACAGTACAGCCCAATACAGTACAGTATAGTATAGTACCATACATCCCAGTAAGCCAGCAGCAAGCCGCACCTCAGCCAACCAGGGGGAGATCCTGAGCCCCAGGGTGGTGAAGCAGGCAAGTGCCAACACCAGGACCCCTCGAGTGCCTTAGCAGAGGCAGGGGAAGTGGTAGACACTAGCTCAGAAAACTACCATGTGCACTGGCATTCTCCAGCAGCCAAACCTCCTGATGTTTCACCACATCTCCAGGAAGCATGACTCTAGGAGGCACAGCTCCAGGCTGGCAGACATCTTCCAGCAGCCAAACCTTCCAGTGCTTTAAAGAAGTGAGCAGGTGTCCTCTAGGGGCCAGATTCCCCACCCCCACTCCAAAAGCTCCAGTGTTGATGACCCCAGTTCAGCAGTTGCCAGATCCCTACAGCCTCCAGCTGCCAGCACCTGAGGCCCCAACACACAAAGCCAGTGACCAGGTCCCAGGCTCCCAGCACAAGAAGCTTGGGTCAGTGCCCCCTGTGCTCTAGTAGGAGAGCTTGACTTTAAAAGCCAGGAAATAGGCAAATACCATGAGCAAAAAGTGAAAATGGACAATGACCATAGATTCTCATTTTGGGGACAGGGAAGATCAAGGAACAAATTCAGAAGAGGACAACACTGTCACTATACCCACATCCAAAACCTCAGAGGGGAATATGAACTGATCTCAAGCCCAAAAAGCATTCTTGGAAGAACTCAAGAAGGATTTTAAAAGTCAAATAAAAGAAGTAGAAGAAAAATTGGGAAAAGAAATGAAAGGTATGCAAGAGCAATAGCTTGGAAAAGGAAAGACAACAATTCACTGTAGAAAACCGGTCCTTAAAAAATACGATTGGCCAAATGGGGAAAAGTACACTGAAGAAAACAACTTCACTTAAGAGAAGAATTCCTTACAAAGTAAAATGGCCCAAATGGAAAAGGAGGCACAAAATCTAATAGAAGAAAACAATTCATTAAAAATTAGAATTGGGCAAGTGGAAGTAATGACTCTATGAGATATTAAGGATCAGCCAAAAAAGAAACAAAAGAATGAAAAAAATAGAATAAAATGTGAAATACCTCATTGGCAAAACAATTGACCTGGAAAATAGATGTAGGAGAGACAATTTAAAAATTATTGGTCTACCTGAAAACCATTATGAAAAAAAGAGCCTGGACAACATCTTTCAGGAAATCACCAAGGAAAACTGTTCTGAGGTCCTATAACCAGAAGGTAAAATAGTCATCGAAAGAATCCACCCATCACCCCCAGAAAGAAATTCCAAATTGAAAATGCCAAGGAATATTGTAGCCAAGTTCCAAAATTACCAGGTCAAAATGAAGATATTGCGAGCAGCCAGAAAGAAACAATTTAAATATCATGGAACCACAATCAGGATTCCACAGGACCTTGCAGCTTTTACATAAAAAGATCAGAGGGCATGAAATACAATGTTCCATAAGGCAAAGGACCTTGGATTACAACCAAGGATCAACTACCCAGTGAAACTGAGCATAATCTTTCAGTGGAGGAGATAGATATTCAGTGAAATAAGGGGCTACCAAACCTTCCCGATGAAAAGACCAGTGGTCAAAAGAAATTTGATCTTCAAATACAAGACTCAAGAGAGGCCTAAAAAGGCAAATAGAAAAGAAAAAAAACCCAGCATGTTATTTATAAGGGCAAACTGTTTAAATCTCTACAAGGGAAGATGACACTTGTAACTCTTGAAAACTGTATTGTTATTACAACATTTAAAAGGGGTATACATAGACAGGGTGAGGGTATAAGTTGACATTGATATGATGATAAAAAATCTAATTAAGCGGTGAAAAGGGATTGTACTGGGAGAAGAGGAAATGAGGAGGTAAACAAGGGTAAATTACATCACATGAAAAGGTTCAAAAACCTATTACAGTAGTAGGAAGAAGAGAGGGAGATGAGCATTATTTGAACCTTATTCTCATGAGATTTGGCTCAAAGAGGGAATAACATAATCAGTTAGGTATACAAATCTAGTTTACCCTATATAGGAAGTAGGTGGGGAAAGGGAAAGAAAAGGGAGGGGTTGGATAGAAAGGAAGGAAGAAGTAATAAGGGTAAAGGGGAAGAAAAGGGAGGGGACTGATAGAAGGGAGGGCAGACTGAGAGAGGTGGAGGTCGAAAGAAAAACTCCAGTGAGGAGGAAAAGGGAGAAAGGAGAGAGAAGAGCATAAACAGGGAGGGGAAATAGGATGGAGAGAAAGACACAGATAGTAATCATAACTGGGAATGTGAATGGGAAGCAGATAGCAGAGTATATTAAAAACTATAATCCTACAATATGTTATTTACAAGAAACACATTTAAAGCAGGGGGATACGTATGGAGTAAAGGTGAAAGACTGGAGCAAAACATATCATGCTTCAGCTGAAGTGAAAAACAAAAAATACAAAACACCACAGGGTAGCAATCCTGATCTCAGACAAAACAAAAGCAAAACAGATCTAATTAAAAGTGGTAAGGAAAGAAATTACATCCTGCTAAAAGGTACCATAGACAATAAGATATATATATATATATATATATATATATATATATATATATATATATATATATATGTATTTATATACATACATATATATGTATATGTGCACCAAGTGCTGTAGCATCCAAATTCTTAGAGGAAAAGTTAAAGGAGTTACAGGAAGAAATAGACAACAAAACTATACTAGTGAGGGACCTCAACCTCCCTCTCTCAGAATAGGATAAATCTTACCACAAACTAAACAAGAAGGAAGTTAAGGAGATGAATAGAATTTTAGAAAAGTTAGATAATACACTATGAGCAGGTAGAATTTATACCAGGAATGCAGGGCTGGTTCAATATTAGGAAAACTATCAACATAATTGACCATATCAACAATAAAACTAACAATAATCACATGATTATCTCAACACATGCAGAAAAAAAAACATTTGACAAAATACAACACCCATTCCTATTAAAAACACTAGAGAGCATAGGAATAAATGGAGTCTTCCTTAAAATGATAGGCAGCATTTATCCAAAACCATCGGCAAGAATTATATATAATAGAGATAAGTTGAAGGAATTAGAATAGGAAATGAAGAAACAACGCTATCACTCTGCAGATGTGGTATACTTAGAAAATGGTATACTTAGAGAATCTTAGAGAATCAAGTTAAAAATACTTGAAATAATAAACAAATTTAGCCAAGTTGCAGGATATAAAACAAACCCACATAAATCATCAGCATTTCTATATAAAGCCCAACAGTAAAAGACAGAGAAATTTCATTTAAAGTTATTGTAGACATTATAAAATATTTGGGAGTCTACTTGCCAAAACAAACCCTGGAACTATATGAACACAATTACAAAACACTTTTCACACAAATAAAGTCAGATCTAAATAATTGGAAAAATATCAGTTGCTCATGAGTAGGCTGAGCTAGTATAATAAAAATGACAATTCTACCTAAATTAAATTGCTTATTCAGTGTCATACCAATCAAACTACCAAAATTATTTTATAGAGCTAGGAAAAACAATAAAAAAATTCATCTGCAAGAACAAAATGTCTAGAATATCAAGAGAATTAATGAAAAGAAATGCAAGGGAAGGTGGCATAGCTACCAGATCTTTAATTGTATTATAAAATAGTAGTCATCAAAACTACTTGGTACTGGCTAAAAAATAGAGTGGTGGATCAGTAGAATAGGTTACATATGCAAGATACAATAGTCAATGACTATAGTGATCTACTGTTTGATAAACCCAAAGACTCCAGCTTCTGGGATAGGAACTCACTATTTAACAAAAATTGCTGGGAAAGCTAGAAAATAGTATGGCAGAAACTAGGCATAGACCAACATCTTACACTCTATACCAAGATAAAGTCAAAATAGGTACATGATTTAGATATAAATGCTGATAATATAAGCAAACTAGGAGTTTACCTTTCTGATCTATGGAGATCTGATGGAGATCTACGGAGAAGGGAAGAATTTATGGCCAAACAAGAGTCAGAAAACATTATGAAATGCAAAATAGGGTGTTGATGATTTCATTAAATTGAAAAGTTTTTGCACAAACAAAGCCAATACAACCAAGGTTAGGAGGGAAGCAGAAATCTGGGAAACAACTTTTACAGCTAGTATCTCTGATAAAGGCCTCATTTCTAAAATATATAGAGAACTGAATTGAATTTATAATAATTCCCCAATTGATAAATGGTCAAAGGATATGAACAGGCAGTTTTCAGAGGAAGAAATTAAAGTTATCTATAGTCATATGAAAAAATGCTCTAAATCACTATTGATTAGAGAAATGCAAATCAAAAGAACTCTGAGGTATCACATCACACCTATCAGATTGGCTAAACTGACAAACAGGAAAATTATAAATGCTGGAGAAGATGTGGGAAAATCGGAATACTAATGCATTGTTGGTGGAGTTGTGAACTAATCCAACCATTCTGGAGAACAGTTTGGAACTATGCCCTATAAAAATATAAAAATGTGCATACACTTTGACCCAGGATACCCTTTGACCCAGTAATATTGCTGGGTCAAAGGGTATGCACATTTTCTAGGCCTATATCCCAAAGAGATCATAAAAACAGGAAAACGATGCACATGTACAAAAATACTTATAGCAGCTCTTTTTGTGGTGGCCAAAAACTAGAAATAGAGGGGATGGCCATCAATTGAAGAATGACTGAACAAGTTGTGGTATATGAACGTAATGGAAAACTGTTGTGCTATAAGAAATGAAGAGCAGGTGGAATTCAGAAAAACCTGGAAAGACTTCTATGAACTGATGCTGAGTGAAGTGAGCAAAACCAGGAGAACATTATAAACAGTAACAGCCAGAGTGTGAACGGACTGACTTTGATAGACTTAGCTCCTCTCAGCAACGCAAGGACCTAAGACAACTCCAAAAGACCCATGATGGAAAATGCTATCCACATCCAGAGAAAGAACTTTGGAGTCTGAATGGAGACGGAAGCATACTATTTGCTCTCCTTTTCTTTTTTGTTTTGTTTCTTCTTTCTCATGGTTCCTTCCATGTTCTTCTTTTACATCATGACCAATGTGAAAATCTGTTTAGTATGAATGTACAAGTAGAGCCTGCATCTGATTGCACGCCGTCTTGGGGGAGGCAGAAGGGAGGGAAGGGGAGAAAATTTAAAACTCAACATCTTATGGAAGTGAATGTTAAAAACAAAAATAAATAAATTAATTATAAAAAAAGAAATGATGAGCAGGTGGATTTCAGAAAAAACCTGGAAAAATTTACATGAACTGATGCTGAGTGAAGTTAATAGAACCAGGAGAACATTGTACACAGTAACAGCAATATTGTATGATGATTAACCATAATAGACTTAGCTCTTCTCAGTAATACAATGATCCAAGACAATTCCAAAAGACTCAAAGTAGAAAATGCTATCCACATCTAGAGAAAGAACTATGGAGTCTGCATGCAGTTTGAAGGATACTATTCTGCCCCCCTCCCTTTTTTGTTTTTTTTTTCTTTCTCATGGTTTTCCACTTTTGTTTTGATTCTTCCTTCACAACATGACTAACACGGAGATATGTTGAATATGATTGTACGTATATAGCCTATATCAGATTGCTTGCCATCCTGGGGAAAGAGTAGAGAGGGAAAATAATTGGAACACAAAATCTTATAAAAGTGAATGTTGAAAACTATTTTTACAGGTAATTGGAAAAAATAAAATACAATTAAGTGGAAAAAATATTTTCTGAGTAATTGATTGGCCTATAGAGAGAACAACATGTACTAGCATGAACCAGTCTGGCTGGAAAGTAGTGAGTATGAGGGCCGGTAGTATGAAGTCAGGCTGGCAACGTTAGTTGGAGGCAGATGGTGAAGGCCTTTAGGGGTACACAGAGAAGTTTGCATTTTTTCCTAGAGCTAATAGGAAGCTGCTAAAGCTGCCTGAGCAGAAGAATGAATGACATGGTCAGATCTAAATAACCGAAGTGGTTGTGAGGAGGACGGGTGAGAGACCAGCAAGACCAGGGAGGAGGCAGCGAAGGGGAAAGTCATTCCCGGAGCTTCATTAGCATCACTTGTCAGAAAGTGCCTAAACCTGAGACTGGGCTTGGTGGGCTCTGCGTTTGGTGTGGCTCTCACAGCTACTCTGGGTCTCATTGGCAACCTAATCACTGAGATGCTGACCTACCATCTTCTTCCACCTTCCTTACACCCCCTTCCCACCTTCCTTACACCTCCTTTCTACCTCTACACTTTGATCCAGTGACTCTACCCTCCTCACTGTTCCATGAATCTCTCGCTATCTCTCAAATCCAGGCATTTTCTTTTGAGGTCCTCAATGCCCAGAATCTTCTCCCTTCCCATCTCTACCTCTTGGCTTCCCAGGATCCCTTCAAGTCTTAGATAAACTTCCATCTTCTTTAGGAAGCCTTTAAGCCTTTCCTGGGTTCCCTTTAATTCTAGTGCCTCCCTTCCATCAGTTTTTTTTTCCTATTTATCTTACTCATGGCTTGTTTGTACGTATTTGTTTGCTTGTTGTCTTGCCCATTAGATTGGGAGCTCCTGGAGGGAAAGGGCTATCTTTTGCCTTTCCTTGTATCTGAAGCATTTAGCACATTGCCTGGTGCATAGTGGGCATGAGATAAATGCTCATCGACAGACGGATGGGGGCAGATGCAGAATCCAGAAGCGATGGGCAGCCTTTGCAGATGGAGACAACTTGCCTACATCACTTCATTGTAAAAACGTACACCCAGAGGCCATTTGGGAAAAAAAATTCTTGTGATATTTGATAATAACATGAAGATATTGAGCAGATGAAGCACATATTGTAATGAATGGCCAAAAGGAGCTGCTCTGGCCAACTGGGGGCCGATTCCCTGGTGATCGCATACATTTGCTGCTCATTAATGATAATAGGATGTATGTGAGTGATGAGAATTCATTAAGTCTAGCAAGGGAATAATGTGGCCCTTAATTTAAAATAGCTGTTAAGAGGGTGGCAATCATTGCTCAGGAGCCAGGGCTGTAAATTGGCCCCGAGTCTTCCCCCATCTCCTTTAGATTAGGAATAGAAGCCCATCACCGTGTAGCTGAGAGTGAGCCTAATTTACTCAGAATACAGATCTGCAGGGCAAACTGAGATGCGAGTGGGCAGTGGAAAGGGCTTACCTGAGTGGGTTCTCAGCTCTGACACTCACATATCCTAGGCTAGCTACCGAAACAGAGGAATCTCCCAGACCCTCACTTTCCTCACATATAAGATGGGGGTAATGCCTTGTAGATCCCTTTTTGCATAAGGCCACTGTTATGAAAGGCGTTCATAAATCTTAGGACCTCAGAGGAATGAGTGATGAAATTGTATGACCTTCATAGTTAGATTCAATGGGATAGGAGTCCACATTACCTACCGAAGCCTTCCTTCAAGGCTATCCATTGAGGCTAAGCAGATTTATTAGTTAAACAACAGCAGTGATAGCTGTCATAATTTTGAATTTAGAAAGTTCTTTTAGCTTCCAATCAGTATCTGAGAAGCAGAAGGGACCTTGGATGCCCTCTAGTCTGAGGATCTCCAACATTCCCAATAAACTGTCATTCATCCTCTGGTGGAAGATGTCCCAGGAGGGGACCCACAACTTCCTGTGGCAGCTGTATCGATTGCCTCCCACCATTAGGAAGATTTCTGTTTTGTTTTGATTTCTTTTATTCCCAATATCAAACCTAAATCTGCTTCTGCCACTTTCCCCATCACTCAACCTAAATCTGCCTCTTTGTCACTTTCTGCATCACTCAAGGTTTCCCCTGCTGGGACAAACAGAACCAGTATAGCTCTGTCCATACAGCAGCCCTTCAGATATCTAAATAGACTGGAAGACAGCCATTGTGCCCCTGAGTCTTCCATGCCTGGTTCCTTCAGATGACCCTCATATGACATAGACTTAAGGCCCTTCACTGTCCTGGGTGCTGTCCTCTGCACTCTCCAGTTTATGAATGCTCCTTTTAAATTGTGGTAGCCAGAACAGAACAGAATACAGTAAGATTCTCATTTCCTTATCCCTAGAAGTTCTATGTTCTGTTCCTATTAAGGGATTAGAAGGTCACATTAGTTATTGCTGTTGGTGGTGGATATGTCAAGAAGAAGCCTACTCAATAGATCTTAAAGAGAGTGATTCTGCTTCTCCTCTCCTAAATGTGTGCCTTGGAACTCTCTGGACTTGCTGTGGAGGGATTGAGATACCTCTCCCCAGCCCAGTAGCTATAGAGGTTGTCCACAAATGGTAGTGGTAACTTGTGCTGCTCAGGGGGACCCCTGGTGGCTTCTTCTATTTTGTGTCTCTTTCCTTGAGTGTAAAAAACCAAATGGCATTCATGGACTTTTCAGAAGTGGCTTCCTTTGGAGACTAGGAGCTTCTCAGTTGGAGCTGGCTGCACTGTAGCAGGTGCCCCTGAAATGACTAAAACTCCTTTTACAGGAGGAGATAACCAGCCATAGGAGAATGAGTCCAGTGCCTGGCTTGGCTCAACAGAAGATTTAGACCTTAAAGCAGTTGTTCAGAGAGCGCCAAGTCGAGGTGAAGGTGGAATCCCTGTTAGAGTTCCATTAAGTGTGTCATGTATTAATGATTTAAGTATCAACCTTCCAGGAGAATATACAGGAATTATAGGGAATCACAGGTTCATGTTTCAAATTCAAAGTCTATGTCAGTGAACTATTATGAGTATTTTGTATTTTTAGTTTTTCTTTTGAATGAAGGGAACAAATAGCTCTCCTATAACTAAGCTACCTTGTACATTGCTGGTCTCCTAACTTCCCTTAAGGGAGACCATTTGTAAGTCAAACTAAACCTCTAATTGATTTTCCCTGGAGCTCTAGGGTTAGTGAATAATGAGTCAGAGAGTATAAGAAAAATGGCCTGACCTCTTTAGAGATCAGGCTTTCCCAAGACTGAACCCAGGCCACATATGAGCCTGAAGCTGGAGCCCCTTAGCAGAGAAGGCATCCTCAGGCCCCTGAGACAGTGTTACTCTATTACTATGTCTAAACTCTTTTCTTGTGTCTTGTATTTTTGAGGCTGAGTTTTTGAACCTAAGTTTAGGACTTTACATTCATTTCTATTCAATTTGACCTTATTAGATTCAGTGTACTCCTCTGTCATCCAATTCGTTAGTTCTCTCTTGAACCTTGGTGATTTCTTAGAACATTTTGCCCGGTCCTCTTCACTTGCAAAGATCTCATGCTCCCTTGCATTAAAGTGAGTTTTCTCTAAGTTGAACCTACCACTTTGGATTCCAAATTCCTTTGGGGCAGGGGCTGGGATATTTTCCATTTTTGTGTCTCTGTGATAAATGCATCCTAGAGTAGTGGCTCACCCGTGAAAAGTTTGATGTAAACCTTCAAGTGTGATAAAAATGTGAGTGATTGATAATAGCCACAGTCAAGGTGGTGCCTTTAGTTTGTTCTCACATACCTTTTATCGTTTCAACCTCATGCAGGAAAAAGTATGTTAAGCACTTTGCTAGTTTCAAAAAGCTATTAAAATACCAGCGAGTATCATTATTAGGGACTTTTTTCATGTCAATGTTATTAGTTCCTTTTTACAGATGAGGAAACAGAGGCTCAGTTAAGTGCTAGCAAGTAATGGGGTGAAATCTGAATGCAAGTCTTTGCTAATTCAAGGTCCAGTGCTTCTCCCTCAATAGCACACTTCTTTTCTCACTTTAGTGTTTGTTGAAATGTTTGAGGTCTAGTAGAAAGTATTTATTTTTCAGAGAAAAATCTGATCTTTCTCTTAAGAAATCCTAATCTAGCTTAAAAAGTAATGTAAATCAAGTAGACAAACAGAATTTTGATATAAAAGACTTTAAATATATCTTCTTCCCTTAACCCATTGTTCCTCCTATGTTCCTTACTCAGTGGGTGATGCTTGCCAGACCCCTCTGGCTAATGTCGACATTTGATGATGTTTGGTCTTCTGCTCTGACATATGTAATTAACAGGCAAGATAAATATACTCTTCCATTCAGATATGTGCCGCGTAATCAGATTGGTGTGTTGCATTCTTCAGGAAGGACTTCACAGCCCTGCAGAATAAAATGGTATCCTGATATGTTGACTGAAAGACTCAGGTAGAACATTTTCTCTGAAAAGCAACTTGAACCCTGACTCATTCAGCTCACAACAAGGAAGCAGCTTCCCCTGAGCCCATAGTAGGGGCTCAAGAAGGCTCATTCAGTAAATTTGGATAGAACTGAGGAATTATTTGAGTGCCATCAATGGGAAGGTTATTTTGGGTCTTGCATTTTCCCCAAACTAGGAAGAATCGATAATCCTCCATTAGATGCCATAGGCTCACTTTGTCAAGAAGAAAAGGATTAATCTCTTGTCACCACCATGCTTCCTAGTTACATTATCCCATGTAATGGATAACTGAAAGCCTAATAACTCTATGCATTTATCCAAATCCTTAAAGTTGGAAATAGAAATATGTGCCACATGGACGCGAAGCCATGAAGAGCCTTAGAGATCACCCAGTCATTTTACTGATGAGAAAAAAGAAGTCAAAGGAGAAGGAATTGCCCAAGATAAGTCAGCGCAGAGGCGCTTTGAATGCTTACTTTATGTGACCTCAGAATTCCCTTGAGAAAGGACCTTCAGTGGGTCCCTTTGGCTACTAGGATCTAATAAGAGTGCCATGGTTTTGCCATCCAAAGTCCTTCACATGCTGGCTCCTGTCTGCCTTAGCAGACATTGCAATTTACTCCAGTTAATTCATTCTCTCTTCCAGCCAACTTGTCCTCCAGGCTAACAGCATTCTATCACCCTACTCCTTTCCTTTGCATAGACCATCTCCCATGCCTCTTAGAATCCTTAGCTTCTATCAAGGTTAGTCTCATGGGATAGTGGAATGAAGGACCTGGATTCATAGCTTGCTCTGATATACTCTACCTGTGTGACCTTGGGAAAGTCCCTTGCCTTCCCTTTGCCTTCTTGAAAATGGTAGAGTTGGGCTGGATGACATCTGAGATGCTTTCTAGCTCTAGGACCCCACGGGGAGCCTTTTCTGGTCCCCTAGATGTCTATTCTCTCTCTGCCTTGGTTTCTTTCTCTCTCTTCTTTCTCCTACATCCCCTTTCTCTTTCTCCCTCTCTGTCTCTGTCTTTCTCTTCTTTCTCCTATATCCCTTTTCTCCTTCTTCTTCTCCTTCTCTGTCTCTCTGTTTTTCTCTCTATCTATGTACATTTCTATGTACACACATATGCTCACATATTATAGTCAGAGAATCATAACTTTAGTGTCTGAAGGGATCTTAATGGCCATTCATGCCTGATCACAGATGAGGAACCCGAAACCTAGGAAAGTTAATGATGATAATAGCGCACATGTATCGAGCACTTTATATGTTACCTCATTTTAGGTAAGTGATTTCTCCGTTGCCCAGGATCATGAAACTGATGATAATAAAAAGCTAATAATAAGTAATAAATGTGTGAGGTAGGATCTAACCTCCGGTTTTCTTCACTTAAAGTGCACCCTGCCCCTTGTGGCAAGCTGACTCTTCCTGGAGGAAGGGACGTTTCCTCTTTGTTGGGGCTTTCCCAGTGCTTGGCACAATACCTGGCACATCGTAAGTAGATGCTTCATAAATACTTGTTGGATTGGACTTCACATCGTAGCATTTACTGTTAGAGTTACTTTCCCAATTTACAGATGAGAAAACCCTGTCCTTGAAGAGAGGGGACATATTGCCCAATGTCACCCAGCCCAGAAGGATTCCAGGTTTTCCAATGCTCTTTTCTCATCCTAATACCACACTCTCATGGTTAAATAGAAGATAACAAAATCCACTCACATCATAAAACCTTCATTTGCTGAGACCACACATTAATCACTCAATCAAGCAGTTAACTTTTCTTTGGTAAGGGTCTGCTGTCTGTGTGGCCGGCCCTGTGTTATGCATAGTAGAGTGAGGAAAATACCACAGGACAGTGGGGACATATTGGTTTGCAGGTTCTGAATTCAAATGTTACTCATTCTAGTACATAATTTTAAGTGCATTCTAGCTCTAACTTTTTTTTAAAGAGTCAGTCAGCATTTGTTTATTAAGCACCTTCTGTATGCCCAGGGTGCTGCTGGACACTGAGGATCCACAGACAGCAAAGAGGTAGTCTTAACCCTCAGGGAGCTTACACTCTCTTGGAAGAGACATGTACATAGAAGGGTCTCTATAGACTAACTGCACAGTAAGGCTGCTTGAAGAAAGGCTTCATGGAGAAGTAGCTGCTTGAGGCAAATTCTTTCTACTTATTTTATTTTTCTGAACTTAAACTCCAAATTCAAATGAGCATATTCACTTACAAAGAAAGAAAAAAAAAGGAAACGGTGCTCGATGTGTGTTTTTAGACTGAATGAACACTTAGATTCTAATGAACATCCATATTCTAGCCAAAGTGGACTCCTTGCTCATAAAATCCCATTTCCTGCTCCTATGTCTTTGCCTGGACTGTCCCCTCTGCCTGCATTGCCTTCTCTCTTTACTTCTACTTCTAAGAAGCCCCAGTTTACTTCCAGGCTCAGTTCAAGCATTGATGTTAGAAAGAGGATTAGAGGTAGGTATGTGCCCAGGGTGAAGTCTGTTAACTGATTGTCCTACTTATTAATAGCTGATATTCAGACAGTGCTGACCACTCTATCTCTTTCCAAATTGGAAATGAGAAGCAAATTACCTCCCCTCAAAAAAGAGGCATCACGAGGGTACAAGGGTGGAGGGAGGGGAACACTGGGACCACGTGAAAAGCAAAAACAAGAAAACATGAGCTTGCAGTCATCAGCCAGTATGTTCCTCCTGTCTCTGGCTTGTACTGGCTGTGTGACCTTGGACAAGCCATTGTCCTTTAGGACTTAATTGTCTGGTGTACTCAATGGCCAGGCTGATGAGGGGTCTGTAATGTTCCCTGCTTCTTGGCCAGTCTGTGTTTTAAGAAAGGAAGAATGTGAGACTCAGAGCATTTTAGGTCACAGGTAGGAAGAGGGTTAGTCATTTTTTTTTGTTTAGACCTGGATTTCATGGACTCTCAGTCAGGAAACTTGCTCCACCAAGGCAGGTGGGCACCTGCCCTGACACTGATAGTTTAGGAGAGTTGCTTGAGTTGCTAAGAGGTTAAATGTCATATGCTGGATCAAACAGCATCACATAGCCCCTAGGTGTCAGGGACATGAATTGAACCTAGGCTTTCCTGACTCCAAGGCTGACCCTCTATTCACAGCCCAGTTGTAGACCTGGGACTGGGACCAGGGCTAACCCTTCTGAGACCAAGATGCCCATCGCTGGGTGACCCTGCCTCTTGTGAATTCCAACCACACCAGCCTTTGGTTCAAGGCTTCTTTTCAAATCATACTGGGAGGAACAAATCCAAGTTCAACTGATTCCTGACCTCTTTGAATGAGGCGATTTATCCATTGGCAGTCCCATCCCAATTGAACCTGGCTTAGTGACACAGAATTTTGTTGTTAAATGATTTCAGTTATGTCTGATTCTTGGTGATCCTATTTGGGATTTTCTTGGCAGAGATACTGGAGCGGTTTGTCATTTCCTTCTCCAGCTCATTTTACATATGAAGAAACTGAGGCAAATGGGGTTAAGTGACTTGCCCAGGGTCACAAAGCTACTAAGTATCTGAGACTGGGTTTGAACTCAGGTCTTCTTGATCCCAAGCCCAGTGCTCTATCCTCTGGTGACCTTAGAATCCATGAATTCTGGATTTGAAGTTGGCAGATCTGGACCTGGCTCTGTCGCTTGGTACTAATGTGACCTGGGGCCTTACTTTCCTCATCTGTAAAAGGAGAGGGGTGGTCAGGATGGCCCCTAAAATCCCTTTTTATCTCCATGCCTGGAACAACTTTGCATTTGCTCTCTGGGGTGAATGGTGGAACTTTGGTGCTCCGAAGCCTTGTGGCTGTGGGAGGTGTGAGGTTCTCCTCCTGGCAGCCAGGGGCAAAGGATCCTGGGATTTTGGGAATTGTAAGAGATTTTAGAAGCTGTCTAATCAATCCCTCCCCTTTTCACAGGAGAGGGACCTGTGGCCCAGAGAATTGAAGCTCCTGGAGCAGGGTTGCATGAGTATTAAGAGGCAGAACTTGGATTCAGGCCCAGGCCCCCCAACTCCACAATCAGCCTTCATGGATTCCTGTAAGCGGCATTCAGATTGGGCATCCCTTCTCACTACCAAGCAGCATAATGGATAGACGGCTGGGCCTGGTGTTGGGAAGATCTGGTTTTGAATCCTGCCTCAGAACTCACAGATGCTCTCTGTCTCAATTTCCTCCTCTGTAAAAAGAGGCAGTCAGACTCGAAGGTCCCTTACAAATTGATGATTCCATGATCTTTTGCCTCCAGCTGACCCCTATTTTCCCCATGGGACAACATGGATCAAGGGCACCACCATTCGGGAGAGCTGGGGGCAGTGAGCTATCCCACTCTTGGCAGAGTCATCGAGGCCATACTTCATCGAGTCTGACTGGGCCCTAATGACATGACCACCAGGCATGAGCAGGTCCAGGCGGGGCAGCCAGCCCTTGGAAGGGCTGTTTGCCCATTAAACACTGGCTGACATCAGTGCCCGGGTGGCAGGGAGCCAAGTCAGAGATATGAAAGCCCCTCACTCGAGGGCCATTCAGCAGCAACCCAGACATTCCTGCCCTGGCCTGTTTCTTTGCTCATGCCAAATCCACACCCTGCTCAGGAACTCTCAGGGCTCTGGGAAAGTTTACTCAGATAAGCTTATAATGGAAATCACACTTTGTCACCATTTACAACTCGCTCCTTGTTCAATTATCTTTTATCTTCTCAGTAGTATTTGCCACCTCTCCCAAGGGCCCCAGCTCCCCCTTCTGGGCCTCCCCAGCCGCCACCACAAATGCTCTCAGGGGCCCTGAAAGAATCACTCTCCGAAGAATTGAATAATCTTCAACCCGGCTCAGGGTTAGAGAGGCTTCCAAACCCTTTTCCTCCGAGCAGACCTGCCAGACTGGATCAAAGAGCCAGAAGGGGCGGACTCAGCTCTGTGGACCTGTAACAAGTCTGGTCCCCTTATTGTCTCCTGGGAAGCTGAGCACTGGCATGGAGAGAGCATCAGCTCTCTGGAAAAGCAGGGGGGAGGGTCAGATGACCCTCTACATTTGGTATTCTAGGATTCTCTGAGCCTTTTCCTAGGTGACCATGAAGGCTTTAGAGGCAATGATGGCTTATGCTCCCTCCAGCACCTGGCATTGGGGGGCCAGGACCAGACTGGGGCCAAGCAAGAAAAATGATACCTCAGCTGTTATTTTATCAGGGTGGGAGACGGTGGCTTCTGCCAGATAGATCCTAGTATCTCTGTTGCTAAGAAGTTGGTTTCATGAAGTTGTTCTAGATAAAATAATTTGTGCCCTGGCCCCCTGCTGTTGTGAAGCTCCTCTGCCCACAGTGAGCCTAGCCCTGGCACTCACAGATACAATTCATCACCACATCCACATTTTCCAATTTGGTTGGCTCAGAAAGAGCTGTGTTCTGACGGCCAAGCATCCAAGAACCCAACTGGGTGAACTCCACTGGAAAGGAGGGTGGCAAGCTGCTTTAGAGAGAGAAAAAAGGCCTATTCAGTTCAGTTTTTATGTTTATCTTTTTTTGGATCTCTGACATTTCTCAATATCCCTTCACCCTTCCTTTCTCAGAGAGGCATCCCTGATAACCGGGTAAGGAAGGGGACTGGGCGCCGGTAGTGTTCAGTAAAGTGAACCACAACATCTCCCATGTCTGCCACTGTATGCAGTGTTCTGTCCCCTAGCCTCCCACCTCTACAATGCAGAAGAAAAAAAAACTTTCTCCTATCTCTTCTTGGGGTAATTAAATGCCATTCAGTTTTAGTTTTTGTCATTATTTGAAATCCCTGTGCATATTGTGCTCCTGGTTCTGCCTATCTTACTTTGAAAAGTTCATACAAGTCTTCCAAAACTTTATGTATATGTGTGTGTGCGTATGTGTGTGTGCGTGTGTGTGTATGTGTGTGTATGTGTGTGTGTATGTGTGTGTATGTGTGTATGTGTGTGTATGTGTGTGTGTATGTGTGTATGTGTGTGTATGTGTGTGTGTATGTGTGTGTATGTCTGTGTGTATGTCTGTGTGTGTATGTGTTTTTTTGTTGTTGGAGGGGGAAAGGCAGGGCAATTGGGGTTGAGTGACTTGCCCAAGGTCACACAGCTAGTAAGTGTGTCAAGTGTCTGAGGCTGGATTTGAACTCAGGTTCTCCTGACTCCAGAGCTGGTGTTCTACTCCTTGCGCCACTTAGCTGCCTCTATCTTCTTTTTTTTGTTTTTTTTTATAATTGTTTTTTGGAGGGGAGAAGGCAAGGCAGTTGGAGTTAAGAGACTTGCCTAAGATCACACAGCTAGTAAGTGTCAAGTATCTGAGGCTGGATTAGAACTCAGGTCCTCCTGACTCTGGAGCCTCTGCTCTATTCACTGCACCATCTAGCTGCCCCCTTATATATCATTCCTCAAAGTATAATAGTACCCCATTGCCTCATGCATTGCAGTGGATTTACCCCAGAGGTGTCAAAGGCTGCAAATCTCTGGATCCAGATTAAAATTGTGGAATGTTTAACAAAATAAATAAAAATGCAACACAATGTAGATAATGTTAATTTGAAGTTCCCAGAGTCAATGTGAGACCTGCAGGATCATTTGCCTCAGTGGAGGCCACCACCCTATAGATGGTCCTCTGCTTTATCTCCAGTTCTTTCCTCCTACAGAAAGACTTTAAGCCACTTTAGACATTTTGGGATATAAGGGACTTTTTGCCATTGAATTTCTTAGAGGTTGACACTTATCATCGAGCAGCCAGGTGCCCAGTGAATAGGAGGCTGGGTCTGGAGTGAAGGAGACCCGACTTCAAATATGTCTTCAGACACTGACTATCTGTGTGGTCCTGCACTTAATCATTGCTTGCCTCAGTTGCCTCAACTGTAAAATGGAGATAGGAACCACATTTCCCTTGCAGGGTTGCTGTAAAGATTGACTGAGACAATATTTAGAAAGTGCTCAGCACAGTGTCTGGCACATAGTAAATGCTATATAATTGTTTCTTTCCTTATCCCCCTGTGGGATTTCTGGATCCAAAGGTATAGATATATTAATCATTTCCTTAGTATCTACCAAATTGCTTTCCAGAATGGTTGGAGCTCTTAGCTCTATCACAGAATAACAATATCTCCATCTTTCCATAGACCCTCCAATCTTTTCTTGTCCTTATCAAATAACTGAGTATGAAGAAGAACTTTAGAAGCATCTTAATTTGTGTTTCTCTTAATTTGGGTTCTCTTATTTGAGCCCATCTTTTTATGATTGTTAATAGTTTATAATTTTTTAAGAACTGTTCGTATCTTTTAACTAGGAGTCGCTATTGGTCTTAAGTATTTGTGTTAGTCCTCGTATATTGCCAATATCAGACCCTTAGCTGAGACAGGTGATGCAAAGACCCACCTTTTGCCTTCTTGCCCTAACTGTGTCAGCATTGGAGGACATATAGTTCTTAATTCCAGGATGCTCTGCTGCCAATAAAAACCCAAATGTAAACAAGTCATATATACAATCCACTTTCTTCACTACAATCCCATGAGGCAGTTAGTGCTAACACTATCATGCCCACTTTACATATGAGGAAAATGAGGCTTAGAGAATGTATGATTCTAGTACTCTAGGCACTGTAGAACACTTTCTTTATTCACCTCAGGGACTGCCTCAGAATCCTTTTTCTCTAAGCAAAGACACACAGATAAGGGGATTCCCAAAAGGGAACTAAGATTTCCTGGTTTATCATAGAAGCAAAGGTCAGCCTCACTGGCCTGAGTCCCCAGGCCTGATGATGTGTCCCAGTTCCTGACCTTTATTTAACCATTGTGGTTTGTTTAGATTCTTTTTGGGGAAAAGTGTTACTCTTCAATGGGGGAAATTGGCTCCCCAATTCTTATGCATTGGCTCATCATCCCCATTCCAGCTACTCTGGAGGAAGAGGTAGTTTTGGCTCTAGCCTGGAGTTTTCCCCCAAAAGATGGGAAGCAAAGGACCTAACCAATGTAATATATGCCTTAAGTATGGGACATTTCATTATTCGACACAGGAAACAGGGAACAGCACAAGGGAACCACAGTGTGCATTAACAATGTAATTTAAACAGGATTTAGTATCTTAATTTATGACTGCTACCACAGTCAGCTGGGAGGCTAATATTTAAGCCTTGCTGGGACATAAAACTGTTTTAGAAGACTGTAAATAACCCTTGTTTCATTTCTCCTTGGACATCTTCTCATCACACAGACAACTTTTATCTTTGTGGTTGTCTCTTTACTGTCAACTTTTCCTTTGGTCCAGTTCATTCCTACTTTTGTCGAGCTACTCCCTGCCCCCTACCATTTGGGTGCTGGTGAAGGGGAAGAGACCAGGTATTGCTGCTGCAACTCCAGGCTTTTCATTGTTCCCAAGGTTGGTGCTAAAGTAAAGAAAGAGTCATTGCTTTTTGTAGATGATATAATGGTCTATTTAGAAAAACTGAAAGTATAAAGAAAAAAATTAATAGAAACAATGAAAGTTTTCAACAATTGGAGAATACAAAATAACCTCATAAAAGTGACAAGGATTTCTTTATATTAGCAACAAAATCCAGGAAGATGATATAGAAAGCAAAATTCTAGTCAAAATATCTGTAAAATATATAAAATATTTGAGAGCCTACCTACTATGAAATCAAGATACACTTAAGAGTTATATGAACAAAAATACGTCACCTTCTTCATAGAAATATTTGTTGTTCAGTCATTTTTCAGTACTCTCTGATTCTTCATGACCCCATTTGGGATTTGCTTGGCAGAGATACTTGAGTAGTTTGCCATTTCCTTCTCTAGCTCGTTTTACAGAAAAGGAAACTAAGGTAAACAGGGAGAAGTGGCTTACCTAGCTGGTAACTGTCTGAAGCTAGATTTGAACTCAGAATAATGAATCCTCCTAACTCCAGGCCTTATCCACTATCTATCCACTGTGGCACCTAGCTGCCTTTATAAAAATATAGACCAAAATAGAGAAATATTCATAGTTCATGGTTAGGCTGTGCTAATATGATAAAATGACAATAATGCTTAAATTAATTTACAGTGCCATATGAATCACACTACCAAAGGATTACTTTATAGACCTAAAAAAATAATAAAATTCATCTTGGTGAACAAAAGTTTCAGAATTTTAAGGGAAATAATGAAAAAAATGGGACAGAAGGAGGCCTAACAGAATCAGATCTCAAATTATATTACAAAGTGATTATCATTGAAACTATCTGGTAGTAGTTTAAAAAAATGGAGCAATAATGAGTGGAACAAATTAGTACACACCATACAGGAATAAATAAACATGCTAGCACACTGATCAATAAATTAAAAGACATCAAATAGATTAGATTAGATAAAGCATTTATTAAATGCTTATGAGAAAAACTGGAAAGCAGACTAGCAAAAATTAAGTTTAGACCACTATCTCATTATCTCATGAAGATAAGTTGCGATATGTATGTATATATATATATATGTATGTATACACACACACACATATATATATGACTTGTATATTGAAGATTAGATTATAAACAAATTAGAAGAGCAAGGAAGGAGATGTTTTTGGCAGTCATAGCTAAGGAAAGGGTTGATGACTAAATAATGAATGAAAAAAATGATAGAAATAAAATGGACAATTAATTGTTTTACAAAAATTTAAAAAGATTTTGTGCAGACACAACCAATACTATTAAAATTGGAAGGGAGATTTAATTGGAAAAAAATCTTTGCAGTAGCTTCCTTAAATAAATTTCTCATATCCAAGATAGACAAGGAGCTAATTGAAATCTAGGGCATTCCAAAATTCATAGTCCAGTTTTCAGGTATTAAAGCTTTTGTGGGACTTTGGGGACATGCTGTTTATAAGAACAAGAGCCATTGCCCAATAGATAAATGGTCAAAGGATATTTAGATGGAAGAAGAGGGAAACTAGTGATAGAGTTGAATAATAAAGAAATGAGATCATTGTTGTAATTTTTTAAATGACAAGAAAAAAGAAGGAAGTTCAGAAAGGAACATAGCTTTGAAGTTATGTGTTTATTCTATACTCCAAAGGAAAAGTAAGTTGTATATGACAGATTTACAGTTTTGTGTTTAATTCTACTTTTCACCAAATGGAAATCCTTGTTTTATCTGGTGTTTCTTAGGTTTTACATGCAAATGATAAAATATAAAAGAGGTGCTATGATCCCGATGCTTGGATCCAAACAAGGTCTCTCTCCTGTTTGTCTAATAGAATATTCTCATTGACCATGCCCTGAAGGTCTAGGTCACCCACATGGGTCACTAGGCCTCTGTAATCGATGGTTTCATACACTTCTGTTAGGGAAGGAAATTTATGTAACTCAATCCCAGGGACTGGCTCTGATGGAGCAAGTGGCCAACTTTTCACCTGGCTAATAAATATTTATTGACTAAGTGACTGACTCCTTAATTTCCAAAGTTTCTTAACTATCCTTCCCCACCCCCAATGTGGCTACCTACCTTCACCCTTTTTTTTTTGAGCATTCTTTTATGTATCATGTTCTCTCATTAGCATGTAATCTTCTTGAGGGTGTCCCTGCCTATCTCCCTATATTAGTAGTCCCATCCCTCAGCACAGTGTTTGGCACATTATAACTGCTTAACAAATACTGGTTGAAGTGATGCCATATACACAGTGCTTTTTTCATCCACTGCTCCATTGAGTTGGAGGTCCATTTGGAGTGTTTTATGAAAGCAGAGGTGCTTAATCTAGCGTCCATGGATAGATATCAGGGGGTCTGTGACCTTTTGTGGGAAAACAATTACACTTTTATTTTCCACTAACATGTAACTAGAATTCAGCATTTGAGTAAATTATGAATTTTTTAAAAAATATTTTGTAAAGGGGTCCACGAAAGTTTTATCAGATGGCCAAAGGGTCCTATGGTGTAAAAAGATTAAACACCCCTGTTTTTGAGGTTTTGCCTCATTTTTTATCCTTCAGACTTTGTTTTCCATTATTCTCTGACTCGTGGTTAAAAAAATGAAAATGTGTAAGATGACATTGTCAGGGGTAATTTTTCCATCTACTTTTCCCGGGCAGAGCCTGCCTCCAAGCAGTCAGGCCTTGCGTTGTGTTTCTCAACCAGATGTTCTCACATTTCCATCTCTGAACTTATGGCTTCTGAGGGGAAGAGGAGAGGAAAAGAAAAGATGCTTCCATGTCAAACTCATCAACACTGGGGACAAATAGAAGGCATGTCTTGGATTTTTATAGCAGGAACATCTTGCTGAGTGAAGATATTCCCAGCCCTGGGGCTCTCTTTGAAGTGTATTTATAGAATCCAGACCAGGGCTCTCTCATCCAATCCTCTTGTCTTACAGGCAAGGAAACTGAGGGATGGAATGGACATTGGCCTCGAACTTAGGTCCTCTGTCTCCATAGCTCATGCTTTTATGGCTTTTTTATTTTTTTCCTTTCTTTGTATCTCTAATATCCTTTAGCTTAGAGTTTGGCACATAATAGGTGATTAATAAATGCTAGGTGACGGAATTTAGCTAAAAATTAAAATAAAATTTTATTGCTATCTTGGGTTGTCACATTACCTGCATTTCCCAACATTACTCTTGCCCCTCTGATTGGAGGGCTGGAGGGATGGGAAAGCACTTCCCCCAAAGCCTCCATTTGAGGAGATCTCACAGACCAGTCAACTCTTCATTTACTACTCATACTCCACAGGCTATAGTCTATGAACCCCTTGTGCTGTCTCCCTTTGTGCTCCCCTCCTGCCCCATTCTCTCCCCTTTAAAGATTCCTTTTGTGTATTGTAGTTCCACTTTATTAGCTGTGTGACACGGGGCAAATCAATTAATCCCCACTTGTCTCGGTTTCCTCATGTATAAAATGGGAATAAGAACGGCAGTTCCCTTGCAGAGTCGTCAGGGTCAAAAGAGGGAATATTTGTAAAATACTTAGGGCACCGCGGTGCCCGGCACAGAGTGGGTATCACATAAATACTATGTATTATGTCTCTGCATCAGTTCATGAAAGTCTTCTTGCACATTTCTGTATTCATCACATTCACTCTCGTGTCTCGTCGCATAGTCCCGTTCGCGGACTGCATCTTATTCAACCATTTACCAGTTGATGGACGTTTCTTTTGTTTCAAGTTCTTTGCCATCACAAAAGTGCCACTGTGCACATTCGAGTAAATATGGGGTCTTTTTGTCCCTCACCTCCCAGAACTATCTATATTTAACAACAAAATCTCTGAATCAAAGGGGATGGACACTTCAGTCACTTGTTTCTCTGTGTATTTCCAAATTGCTTTTCAGAATGGCTGGGTGAGTGTGCCACTTGTCCAACAGTGCATTAGGGTACCTTTCCGTACCTCTCCAACATTAACTCTTCCCATCTTCTGTCGTCTTTGCCAATAGGCTGCTGGCATGACTTAAAGCCTCAGAATGGTTTGCGCTGGCATTTATGTTAATATTAGTGATTTCCTTGTACATGGACGAAGGGCTTAGGAACTGACTGAAATCCAGAAATTTGTAGTTCTGGAAGACAATCATACACTCTCAGGCTTCAGAGCCTGTGGTGTGGTGATCTTTGAATGGGAAGGCAAACTTGACTCACATCTTGGAATTCTGAAAGGGGCACCTAGTCTGCAAGAGACAGACTGACAATGACTGGAGATTGTGAGAGAGGAGCAGACGTAGCAAAGGGAGATAGCATCCCCAGCCCTGCCTGGAGCTTACTAAACAGAGAGGAAAACATTGGTGGCACAATTAAAAGATTAATCTGAAAATTCTCAACACAGGTCTTCTCTTTCCCCAGCTTACAACTCCCAAGAGACACCATAGTATACTCTTGTCTGTTTTCTATCTAAACATTTCTTGTATCCTTATTTTGCATCAAATACAAAGAGGGCAGGGATTAACTAAAGATAACACACAACTTTACATTAGGACAGAGAGCCAAACTTTCGTCTGAACATTAGGAATTTTCCTAACTGGGGGCTTTGAGCTACTGCGATTGTACTAGTAACTTTTCATCCAATATGAATTCCATAAAGTTATAGAGAAAGGGGTGATGTAGAACCGAAAGCCATTATGTGGCTCCCAGGCAAAAAGTGATCTAGCAGCTGTTGTAACAAGTAAGGTTAATTAAGTCTCCAGCTTCTGATGTGAGAAAGGGAAGAGAGCAGGGCAGAAATAGAAATGCCCTACAGGAGAGAGGTGAAGACTAGGAGCCTTCCAGAAAGGAGGAAGGAGCAGAAAGGGTCGGCCACCTTCTTCAGGGCCCCGCACTGCTATTTCATACAAATGAAGACTCTAATGCACAGAGAGAGTAAGTGATTTCCCTGGGTCACACAGGGAGCAAGTTTCTGAGGAGTGCTTTAAACCCAGGTCTTCTGACTCCACATTCAACACTTTATCTATTATTTTACTAGGCTGCATGTGGAACATTTGGGACATTTCATTAGAGGGTCACTAACAGTGTGAAATTCTTCTTTAAAGGGCTATTTGCCATATCATTTGACTGCTTATATAATGGAGACTGGCCTTTACTCTTATATATTTCCACGAATTGACTAAATATCTTGGGTATCAGGTCTTTATCAGTTTATCAGAGATACTTGGTACAATTATTTCCTGCCCAGAGACCACTTCCTTTCTTACTTGCATTTACTTTGTTCATGTGGAAGCTTTTCAAGCAATCAACATTATCTGCCTTTTGTAAAATCCTCTTCTTTTTTTTCTAAATTAAGAATTATTTTCTTGTTATCACTGTGAAGTTACTTGGTTCTCATCTGTTATGACTCTCTCATAGGACCAAATGGATTTAGAGAACTGCGCAGATGTTAGAACTTGGTAGTTAACACAATGTGATAAATGTGTATTAAGCACCTACTATGTGCCGGGCACTATGCTAAATGCTGAGGAAACATTTAAAAAAATTAAAGGATCTTTATGCTCCAAGTCCTGTTATGCTATTTGGATAGATAAGACATATCTGTACAAATATAGCACATGAATGCTCTGGAACATCCTTATCCCAAATCCCACTCTCAGACATGAATTGAGTCCCACCTTCTCTTCAGGGTCCTAGGAATTGTGGACAATTCTTTAATTTCACTGGCTTGTGCCCTCACTGGTTCTGTCCCCCTCCTCAAGTTACCAGTTGAGAATAATTTCTTTAGCCAGCCTTAAGTAGGTGTGTGTGTGTGAGTGTGTGTGTGTGTGTGTGCGCGCGTGTGCGCGCACACGTGCGTGTGTGGTTTAGAAAGAGGTATTTACTAAGGTGGTACAGTAATCACAGTTGGTACAAAAATCCATTGAAATTCTTGTGATACACTCTCCCATAAGTACACACAGAGTCCAGAGGAGTTCAGGTTTAGGGGAGATGAAGCAAAAGAGTAGCTCCTGGTTCCTGGCTCTTGGAAGTCCTTTTCTTCCCTGTTAAGCATGGGGAATCTTTATGCATCTCTCCTACGCTCACTATGCAGACCCTGCTCCCAGCTAGTCTAGAGACTTCATTTAAGAAGTCAGTGGGAAGATATAAGGTCCAATATCCTCTGCACTCTTGAAAGCTGCAAAGTCCCCCTCTGGTCAAAGGGGAGGGAGCAAGGAGACCTAGTCAAAGTCAAAGTCCTTTCTTTCCTCCCCATCCTTGGGTGGCTTCTCCTCAGGTGTGGCTGAAATGCCACATGCTCCTATTTCTTGAATTAAATACCTTTTTAACTTGCTTAATAATTTATGGATGACTCCTAGGACATGGGCAAGTTTCCTTAGCCTATCCTTTGTTGTTGTTGTTCAGCTGTTTCAGTCCTGTCTGTGCTTTGTGACCCTGTTTGGCTTTTCTTGGCAAAGATGCTCTAACAGTTCGCCATTTCCTCTTCCAGCTCATTTTTTACAGGTGAAAAAACAGAGGCAAACATGGTTAAATGACTTGCCCAGCATCACACAGGTCTAAGTGTCTGAGCCTGGATTTGAATTTGGTTCTTCCTGACTAGGCCTGGTGCTTTATATACTGTACCAGCTGCCTAGCTGCCCAAGAAGCCGAATGATGAAGAGTAAAGTCACAAACCACCTACTCAACCAATTTCAGCAGTAGGAGAGAGTCAGACGTCCATCCATTGGCCACACCACTTGGGAAGAACTTGGCACACCAAATTCTATGTAAAAACAGTGCTAGGTCTGAGCCCATTCACCCCAGAGTCTGCTGTAATGCAGGTGAGAGGGTGCCCCGAGTGTTAAGGGGATGTTTGTACTTCTGTCCTTGCTATAGCTTCAGAGCAAATACTCTTTGGTAAAAACTAATTAAAGTTAATTGGTTAACTAGAACTTGCGCACTAATTACTGCAGGTTAACAGTAGGTAGGAGACATAACACACTAGATTAGGGGCTTGAGTCAATAGTATTAGAGGAATACTTACCCCAACTCCCAGGGATAATCTTTAGAACCCCCTCTGAACTCTAGGCTGGCCAGACACTTGAATGCTTGGTTACAAACTGATCTGTCATTTCCCCCATAACTAGCAGGTTAAGACTGAATTCCAAGTCAAAGAAAAAATATTACAAGGAGCCAGAAAGAAAGAATTCAGGGATGAACAGCCAATCTGGATGCATTTCTAGTGTAGTGTCAGTTCTTTTCTTTCCCTTCAATATTTTGTTTTAATCAGTCAATATCTGCCTTCTCACCCTTCTTCTCCAACCCCCTCCTCCACATAAGATCACAAGAAAAACAAAATGAATCCCAAACCTGCATAGTCATTCAAAACAACTTTCTGCATTGGTCATCCAGAAAATATCCATGTCCAGAAAATGTATTTGTTTTATTCTGCAACCTGAGGCCTTCACCTCTCTAGCAGGAGGTGGGGAGCATGTTTCATCATTAGTTCTCTGGAATCCCAGTTGGTCATTACACGGATAGAATTTCAGCACAATATTGTGTCATACATTTATATACTGTAATTTCTTCATCCATTGCCCAATTTACAGATAGCCACCCTTTGCTGTCTCAAAACAATCTAGAAATATTTTTATAATTCCTTATACTTTGCTTTGTTTAGGACTCATCCAACAAGCCCCGTTATTCTACCCTCCCTCTAATTCCCTCTGCCCCTTCTCCCCTTTCCCCGCTATTTTCCTGTTGAGTAAAATAGATTTTTGTGTCTCTCTCTCTGCTTCTCTCTCTCTCTCTCTCTCTCTCTGTTTCTTGGTCTCTCTGTGTCTCTCTGTCTGTGTCTCTGTCTCTGTCTCTGTCTCTCTCTCTCTCTCTCTCTGTCTCTCTCTCTCTCTCTCTGTCTCTATCTCTCTCTCCCCTTCCTTCTTCTGACCAGGTCAGCTGAGAGTAAGGTTCAAGTGTCAGTCTCTCTCCACAACCCTTCCTCTTTCTTGTCTACTTGCACACCCTCATCATATGCGATAATTTCCCCTAGCCTTCCTTTCCTCTCCTCCTTCCCAGTGTTCCTCTTTCGTTTTTTCTTTCCATTCTTAAGATCACTGAGACATAATAGAACCACTCCCCAGGCCTTTTCTAATCGGGCTCCCTCTTGATCCTTGATGATGAGAAGTATCAGAGGGGGACACATATCATCTCTCTATATTTGCAAGTAACCAGTTTAGCTTTGTTTAATCCTTTATTATTGTTCACTCATGTTTACCTTTTTATGTTTTTCCTCATTCCTGTGTTTTAAGTTGAGTTTCTACCCAGTTCTGGGTTTTTTCATTGGGAATGCTTGGATGTCCTCTATTTCATTAAAAATCTGTTTTTTTCCCTGTAAGATTGTACTCAGTTTTGCTGGATAAGCTATTTTGGCTCTAAGTCTATATTTTTTGCCTTCTGGAATATTGTATCTTAAGTTCTCCATTCTCAAGAGTGGTGGCATCTAAATCATATTTGATCTTGATTTCAGTTCCTCACTATTGAATTCTTTCTTTCTGCCTGCTTACAATATTTTTTCTTTGACCTGGAAGCTCTGGAATTTGGCTGTGATGTTCCTGATAGGTTTCACTTTTGGAGATTCTTTTAGGAGATGATCAGCAGATTTTATTTTCAAATCGTCCTTTGGTTCTAAGAGATCTGGAGGATTTTTTTTTATGATTTCTTGAAATAGAATATGTAAGCTTGTTTTTTGGTGATAGCATTCAGACAATTCAATGATTATTAATTTTTTCCCTCTGGGATCTGTTTTCCTGGTCAGCATTTTTGCTAAAACATACTTCACATTTTCTTCTTTTTTTGGCCTTTTAACTTAGTTTTAATATTTCTTGTTGCCTCATGAATTCATTGGCTTCTATTTGGTCTGTTCTAATTTTCAGAGAGTTTGTTGCTTGGGCAGGTTTTGTGCCTCTTGTGCCTAGCCATTAATTCACTTTCAAATTCTTTCTTCCATAACTCTCATTTCTTTTCCAAATTTATCTTCAGGCATTCTCATTCTATTCATATAGCATGTTTTATCTCTTGCTCTCTCTTTAAAAACAACAACAACAAAACAAAAATTTTGCTTAATCTTCTAGGAATTCTAGTTGAATTTATGCCCAAGCTCTGTTTTTCTCTGAGGCTTTGCTTGTAGATGTTTTGGAATAATTTCTTCTGGGTTGGTGTTTTGAGCTCCCTTGCTACCACAATAGCTCCTTATGATGGGAATCATTTTTGTGTCCATTCTTCCAGATTACTTCTTAAGTTTAGACTTGATATTGGGGCTGGGCTCTACAACACTTTTGGAGGGCAAGTGTAGACTGGTCTTGTTGCTGCTTTCTTAGGGGTATTGAGTGTTGTATTATTCTAGGATCTCAGGGATAGACTGGAGACTTTCAAGCTTTTAGTGCTCCCAAAGGGGTCTAATCCAGGGCAATGTCTGATTATTGTCACTCCCCATCTCCCTTTTGAGCTTTGTACAGGTTTGGTTCTGTGCAAGCATAGAGTTCTCCTAGACTTTATCCTTATCAGCCAGCTGGAAAGCCCTGTTGGTTCAAAGTGGGAGAACTGTAGACTCCCCTCTGGTTCCATTTCCTGCCTTGGCTATTCCTCTGTGGTCTGGGCTAGCTGCTGGAACCGAGATCCTACTTGTCACCTGGGGTCTGAGGCATGCTTCTGCTGCTGCTGCTGTTGGCTTCTGAAGTTCTTCCTTTTTTGATACACTTCCTGGAGCCTTCCTGCCTTGGAAAGACACCATCAGCACCTTGCCCTGTGTAGTTCCTCTGCTCACTCCACCACTCTGTGACCCAAGATGGGGTGTGGCATGTGTCCCCATTGTAATGACCCAGTATCAGTCTTGGGGAATCCCTGCTTTTGTTCTGGTGTGTAATTTCTTCCTGAGCTCTGTTCTTAGGGCATCCCTGCTTTTGTTCTGGTGTGTAATTTCTTCCTGAGCTCTGTTCCTCTTGGTACCTTGGTACTTGGTTCCTCTTGCCTTGTGCTCCTGCTCTGATGCCGTCCCCAGTTTTTGCAGGCATCTCTGACTTTTTGAGCACCTGGGATGGGCAAAAGATACACTGTGATAAGATTTCCTCATCAGGATTTGGTCTGGCGTATTTTATAGATCTGTTTAGAGGTGTTGTGGGCCAAAGGGCCATCTTGGTTCCATGTCTCCCTTTCGCTCCAATGTCTTTCTCTCTTCCAAGGTGATTAAGGATGTTCATACCTACATGCTTTGATCCAATGGAGATGTTCTCACCTGATTAAGGTAGTTATTTTAAGTGGGAGTGATGGCTTGATTGATGCAACTGACCCCATCCTAACACACAAAATGAGGCAAAGGGACTCGGTGATGTCTAAGGTTCATTTGAACTCTCTTTGTCATCCTGTTGTCACCAAGCCTGTATTTGAAGACTGTACAGCTTGATAGGATCTTCAAAAAAGGAAGAAAATAAAGAAACAATAGCTACTCCCCAATTTGTTTTTACCTATGAGGTTAAGAATGGCAAATTTTGCCCAATGTCTAAGGTACATGTATGTATAAGATGTTGTGACTTTAGAACATGGATTTGGCAGAGTGAGAGGATGGATGAGGCACTAATTGCTCGTCTGTGTTTCCTAAGGTATCAGTACTGGACCTGTGATTTCATTAATAGAGAGGACTCCCATATGAAGAAACTCCTTTTACCATTGCAGGTTGGCATCTTCTCTTAGAGAGTTACAAGGGGAAGTTACACAATTTGCCCAGGTTCACAAAGTAAGTAGGTGTCAGAGACAGGACTTGAACCCCAAGCTTTCTGGCTCCAAGGTGCTCTCCCCACTTCACTCCACTCCCTCTTAATAACCTGAAATCCATAACTCTTAACATCTCATATAATTTCCACAAGACACTTAACACTGTCTTTGGAAGCATCTGAAATGAAAATTCGCATTGTGAATAGCTATCAGCCTGGACTATCACATCTCTTCATAATAATTGAGCAAACCAAAGGAAAACACCTCTCCTGTACCTTTGCTTCTAATTTATTTTAAGGCTCCCCAGAAAGTACATGCAAATACATCCACCACTGCCCTAAATGGTGCCAATTGGCTTTTTGTAAATCAGATTCAGAAAGATGCTGAAACACGCAGCTCAGAGAATGAAAATGCCCAGTCAGCAGGATTCCAGGCCATTGCTTTAGTGTGATCCCTCACCCAACTGGAAGAAATAAAAACCCATCCAGTACTTTTCATCCTGCAAGATTCTTATCCATGTCCATTTGTGAAACCTCCATAGAAGATTTGCCCAAAGTGCTGGAGGCTTTTCTCTAGTTTGTTTAATTTTGGGGGGACACTGGTGCATCCCTGGGCTGTTCCTCTGTCCTTTCTGTTTCCCTCTTACAACCTGTTTGAAGAATCTCAGCCTCTCAGAATAATAAGGAAGTTCAAAGGGGATTTAGTTAAATCTAAATGTGAGATGGAAACTGGCTACCACCTTTCCCCAAAGTAGTCCTCTGCCTGAAGGTTTCTACCATGATGAAGCCCATTGACTCTCAGGCAGCCCATGACACTGAAATCCCATTCATTGTCAGGAAACTTTGCCCTGTCTGGAAAATAACTCTGCTTCACTGCTACTGAGAATTTAACTATTAAGAACTTATGGTCACCTTAGAGTGAGCCGTTTCAGTAAAATGGGAGATTCAGAAGCCATATTATAAGGAGGTAAAAAGCCAATAGGAGGATAGGCAACCAGTACAGACAGGTTCTTCTGGGAGTTTGGCTGTGAAAGGAATAGACTATAGGATGAAAATTTGGAGGCACAATGGGGCCAAGTGAAGCCTTTATTTTGTCTTTTAAAGGGTGGAGGGGATCTGGTCATTTCTAGACAACAGATATCAGGGAATATTAGAGAGGGGTTGGGGTTGAAAGGGCAAGTTCTTGAAGGAGATGGGAGTAGATGACATCAAATAGATGAAGAAGGATTGATGTTGGTAAGAAAAGCTACTTTTTTAATAGAGACTGGAACAAATGAAGAGAGAATGGAGGCTGTTGGTAAGGGATTTTGAGAACTAGGATGGGAGAAAAGAGGGAACTCAAGTCATCTTGCTTACATTTTCCAAGTCAAACAGAGGCAAGGTTCTCTGCTGAATTACTAGGTTTTGTAAGAGACTCAAAAAGAGAAGAGATTTGGGACAACCAGTGTGGGAAATTCAAGAGGGGATGGATAAAGAAAGAACAAAACAGGTTTCTCTACAGTGGTCCATGTGAAGTTAGGTAACAAATTCGTAGGGGGTAGGGGACCAGATCCCCTAGCTGTGTGACTTTTTTCTAGCACTACTCTGCAATATGTTAGGAGGAGTTGAGAAGGAAAAAACTTAGGGTAGGAAATTGACAAGGCTTTAGTGATGAAAGGGGTGACAGATGTGGCATTAGAAGACAGTCCATTGTTGAACTGGAGCATCAAGATTGGAAAGAGATTAAAGTGAAAGCAGAGCAGGGATGCTGGACTGAAAGTAGAGAGATGGAGTACATGGAGGTCATAGTGAGGAAGAAGAAAGAGCTTAGGAGAAATAAGAAAGAAGGAGACATAGGATAGGAGGTTATACTTAGATGGGGGGATTTCAGAGTTCTGGATAATGAAGATGGAGACTTGTCAGTATGGATAATGATGAGATCATTCCCATCTGCCAGGAGTTTGAGGAGGCTGAGGAACTTGGAGAGAAAGGTGCATGAGAGGACATCAGCATGCATATCAGTATTAATTAAGATCCCCAAGTATAAGGGAAAGCACTGAGTTGGAGGGAAAGATGAGGAGCGAGGTGCTAAACTCTTTTAGAAAAGGAAGGATATTGATATGGGAGTCAGTAGACTATTGTCACAAAGATCTGGTCTTCCAACTTAAGTCCTTTAACTCATACTCACATGGTATGATTTCAAAGCCCTTCACCATCCTTGTAACTCTTCTCTGAACATGATCTGATTTACTAATGGTACTCCAAAAATGTGGTGCCCCACACTGAACACTGGGACAGCTAGGCAGCACAGTGAATAGAGCGGCAGGCCTGGAGTCAGGAAAACTCATTTTCCTGAGTTCAAATGTGCCCTAGGATACATGCTAGCTGTGTCACCCTAGACAAGTCACTTCACCCTGCTTGTCTCGGTTTCCTCATCTGTAAAATGAGATGGAGAAGGAAATGGCAAATCACTCTAATATCTTTGCCAAGAAATCCCCAAATGGGATCAGACATGATTGAACAACTAAAACACACACATATATACACATATACACAAACAATATACATTTATGGTTAATCTGCATTAGTAACATTTCCTATATCACTTTCTTAAGTCTAGACAACCAACATAATAATATATATACCAATTTTATGGTGTAAATGACTATGCTAAAAACTCTTTTGAGTCAGTACAAGCTAGCTCTAGTATATTCCTGATATGTATGTATATATAATATATAACATATATGATGTATTTATATGTGATACATAATACATACATGTACAAGCTATATATGTATGTATATATCCCTATCTATCTATCTATCTGCAGACTCCCATTCTCCACCCCTGTCACTTCTTTTCCTTCTCCATTGAGTTTGATACTTTCCTTTCATTTTTTCTCTTCTTCCCAAATCCTGCCCTCATCCTAGGGGCCTTCAATATACTTATCATTCTCCCTTAAAAGCCCTGACCCCTCAGCTCCTCAGCCTACTCACCTTCTATGAATTACTGCTCCACACACAATCTCAGCCACACACAACAATGACCGGTCCCTTGATCTTGTCATCACCCGTATCATCCGTCAATGCCAAAGCCACTGACTGTACTGTACACCTCAGGCTGAAGTCAAACCCTCTTTAGCCAAAATTCCAGGTGAAGAAGGAGCTTTGGATACCATTATGTTTCTCTCATGTGGCTTAAGTGCCTGGTGCTGATTCTATCCCAGCTCAGATTTACAAGGTAGGGAGTCCACTGCTCATACTGAAATCTGGGTTACATGGCAAGAGGAGGTTATCCCCAAGGGGATCAAGAATGCCTTCATTGTCCAGCTCCATAAAGAAAAAGGAAATAGGCTGTTCACAACAATCACGGGGGGGGGGGTTGGTAGGGGGAGTCTCTCTCTTAGTCATTGCTGGCAAGATTCTTGCCAGATCCTTCACCTGGAAGATGCTCATCTACCCAAGAGCCAGTGTGGTTTCAGAAAGGGATAAGCAATGGTTGATGTGGTGTTTGCTGCCTGAACCTCAGGAGAAATACTAGAAGTAACACAGAGATCTGTCCACAGTGTTCATCCATTTGGCCTTTGATGCTGCCAGTTGTGAGGGCTTGTGGAAGATCATGGCAGAATTTGGTTGCCCAGAGAAGTTCATCAGTATTGTATGCCAATTTCATGATGGCATGCTAGTAAGGGTTCTGCCTAATGGATGATATTCTCGAGCTTTACCAGTCACCAAAGGGCTGTACACTTTCTCCCATGCTTTCAGCATGATGTTTTCAATAGTGCTGTCAGATACTTTCAATGAGGATGAAAATGGCATCAAAGTCAGCTGCCACATTGGCAATAAATTATTTAACTTGAAAAGGCTACAAGCCAAAACTAAAGTGGAGGGAGAGTTGGTCTGTGACTTTTTGTACCCAGATAATTGTGCACTCAATCCAACCTCTGCAGCTGAGATGCAACAGAGTATAGACTGATTCTTTGCTGCTTGTGCTAATTTTGGCCTGACAACTAATATAAAGATAACAGAGGTTCTCCACCAGCTAGCACCACATGATCCATACATGGAATCACCAGTGACAGCAAATGGAGAAGTTCTGAATGCTGTGGATGAGTTCACTTACCTTGGTAGTGTACTTTCCAGGGATGTACACATCGATAATGAGGTTGACCCACATATTGCCGGAGCTAGCTCAGTCTGTAGGAGGCTCCAAAGGAAAGTGTAGGAGAGAAGAGATATTAGACTGACTACCAAACTGAAGGTCTGCAGAGCCATTGTGATGACCTCACTGTTGTATGCCTGTGAAACCTGGACAGTCTACCAGCACCATGCCAGCAAACTGAATCACTTCCATTTGAATTGGCTTAGGAAGATTCTGAAGATCACCTGGCAGGATATAAGATACCAGACACCAAGGTCCTTTCTCAAGCTGAACTGCCAAGCATTCAGACTCTGCTGCAGAGAGGGCAATGTCGATGGGCTGGCCATGTTGTTCAAATGCCAGATGTATGCTTGCCTAAAAGACTATATTATGAAGAACTTACACAAGGTAAGTGCTCACATGATGATCAGAAGAAGCAATACAAGGACACTCTCAAGGTCTCTCTGAAGAACTTTGGAGTTAATTCTGAGACATGGGAGACACTGGCACAGGACCATGCAACATGGAATGTCCTCATCAAAGAAAGCAGAATCGCAGTAGCTCAAAAGAAATGTGAGATGCACAAATTTAGAGACATTTCTACTCCAGATGCTGATGTGGATTATTTGTACCCTACCTGTGACAGAGCCTTCCAAACTTCTATGTTTCTGATCAGCTGTAGTCAGCCACACAGTTAAGGCCACACAGTCAGCCTTTACCCAATATAGTGGCATCATTTTGGTCCTCTGAGCACAAAGGATAACAATAATCATTTATTCCATATATTGCTTACTTTGCATATATATGTTTGCAAGTTCCCTCCCCTATTAGATTGTAAACTCCTTGAGAAAAAGGTCTGTCTTTTGCCTCTTTTCATACCTTCAGTGATTAGCACAGTGATTGGAGCATAGTGGGTGTTTAATCGATATTTATTAATTGATTGATTGCTCTGTCTCCACCATTACTACAAAATAATCTTGACAGATTTTTGTCAAAAACTTTGCCAAATTTGGATAAATTCTATTTACAACCCTCTCTAAACTACCAGTTATTAGCCCTTCAAAAAAGTAAATGAATTTAGGCTGATGCAATTTGTTCTTCATGAGATCATGCTGGCTTTTTGTGAATACAACTTCCTTGTCTAAATGTTCACTATACTCCCTTCTTCCCTCTCTCTCTTTTTATCCTGACCCTCCTCAAAAGTCAATTTTTCTTCTGATCACCGCCTCTCATAATCTGCCTTCTTTTAAAAATAATACCACTCCCTTTCTCTTATCTCCTTCCTCTCTTATTTCTCTAATGAGTAAGTTAGATTTCTATATATACTGGAGTGTGTATACATATATTTTTCCTTCTTTGAACCAAATCCAATGAGAGTGAGATTCAAGCATTGCCTGCTACTCCCACTTTCCCCTCCACCATAAAGGCTCTTTCTCTTTTATATGAAAAAATATTCTCTATTCTACCTCTCCCATTCCCCTCCTCCCAGTGCATCCTTCTTTCTCACCCATTTATGTTATTTTTTGGAGAGCATCCCAACATAATCAACTCACACCTATGCCCTCTGTCTATCCAAACTCTTTCTAACTGCTCTAATAATGATTAAGTTCTTAGGAGTTACAAGTATTATCTTCCCATATAAGAATGTAAATAGTTTAACTTTATTAGGTCCTTTATTATTACACTTTTACTACTCTTTACCTTTTTATACTTCTCTTGAGTCCTGTGTTTGTCAAATTTTCTATTCAGTTCTGGTCTTTTTATCAAGAATACTTGAAAACCTTCTATTTCATTAAATATCCATTTTTTTTTCTCCTGAATGATTATATCAGCTTTGCTGGACAGATTATTTTTTATTGCAATCCCAGCTCCTTTCCCTTGTGGAATATCATATCCCAAACCCCCCACTCCTTTAATGTGAAAGCAGCTAAACCTTGTGTTATCCTGACAGTGACTCCAGAATAATTGATTTTTTTTCTTTGTTTGCTTGAAGATTATATATATGTATATACACATATACATATATATACACATGTATACATATATATATATATATATATGTTTATAATTTACTTTTTGACCTTGGAGCTCTGGAATTTGGCTATAATATTCCTGAGAGTTTGCATTTTGTGATCTCTTTTAGGAGGTAATTAATAGATTCTTTCAAATTCTACTTTACCCTCTGGATCTAAGATATAAGGGCAGCTTTTCTTGATAATGTCTTCAAATATGATGACTGTGTTCTTTCTTGGATCATGACATTCAGATAATCCAATAATTATTTAATGACCTTTCCTTCCTTGATTTGTTTTTGATGTCAGTTTTTTTTTCCAATGAGATATTTCACCTTTTCTTCTATTTTTTCTTCTTTTGACTTTGTTTTATTGTTTCTTGAGATCTCATGGAGTAATTAGCTTTCCCTTGCCCAATTCTTCAGCAAGCTTTTGTATATACTTTCCCATTTGGCCTATTCTGTTTTTTAAGGAGTTCTTTTCTTCAGTGAATTTTTGTTAGCATTAATGTTACCATTAGTCCAATTCTGTTTTTTAAAGTGTTATTTTCTTCAGTATTTTTTGTGCCTCTTTTACCAAGCTGTTAATTCTCTTTTCATATTTTTTGCTCCATTCTCATTTCTTTTCCCATTTTCCCCTCTAGCATGCTTATCTTCCAGGAATTCTTGTTTGCCTTGGGTCTAATTAGCATTTTTCTTTGAGGCTTTGTAGCTGTTTTCACATTATTATGTTCTTCTGAGTTTATGACTTCGTCTTTCCCTGCCACTACAGTAGCTTTTTATGGTCAAACTCTTTTGTTGTTGTTGTTTACTTATTTTTCCAGCCTGTTTCTTGACTTCAAACTTTATGTTCAAATTGGACTCTGCTCACCTGAGGGTAGGGAGGCACTGTCCTAAGCTTCAATCTTTTTCACGCTACTATTTTCAGAATTAGTTCTGGGGGCTCTGCAAGTTTTTGGTGCTTCTAATTTGGTGTGAATCTGGGAGAAGTATGGTTACTGCTCTCCTAGTCTGTACTCTGGTCTTTACCTAGGAAGTGTCCTTGGTCTCCTGCAACCATAAGTACTTTCTGTCTTGGAATTGCAACCGGGGCCTCTACTTCTTTGCAACCAACCACCAGCACTCCTCACTTCCCTGGAACTACAACCCAGAACTGCACATGGGGAAACAGAGGTGCCCACAAGCTCTAGCTCCACCCAGTGACAGCAAAGGTTCCCCTGTAATCTCTTTAACTAGCTGTCCAAACCCCTTTCCATCTCTGGGCTGAGAGCTCCTGAAGCTGCTGCTACTGCTGCTGCTGCAACTGTTGCTGCCTCTGTGTGTGTGGGCTCTGGACAGATTTTCACTCTAGTATCACACATATTTTCCTGCCGACTTCTTAAATTTTCTTAGGCCAGAAAATGTCTCATCTTGACATTTTGTTTTCTCTGCTGCTCCAAAAATTTGATTTGAGACATTATTTTAAACTTTTTTGGAGTGGAATGTTGGGAGAGTTCAGCTGGGTTTCTGCCTCTTAACCTCCGTCTTGGCTCCACCCCCATTTTAGGTTTTGTTGGCTATTACTACTTTCATACAGGGCTTCCTTTATCAAAGTATTTTATCTATGTTATCAGGGTACTTTATTATCTTCTGGTCTCTTAGGACAATAATGTTAAATATTAGTAAATCAGTGTTACATTATTGCAACCACAGGTACATTTAGAATCACATCTCAGATCATGGCATGGGGGAGCAGATACTAAGGAAGTGGCTGATTTAGATTATGGAAGGTAGATAGAGGAGGCCTAGAGGAAGCACATCAGAAAATCCGGCTTCCAAAAGGGAGGCCTGACCTCCTTCTGCTGCCGGTAAAGTTGGAAAATAAAATGAAGCAGGGATACATTGATCTGAAGAGCAAACTTCTCTTTGTGGTACAGTGAGTGCTTATAAGAAGCAGTAGAGTTTTCTAGATTAGCACTGAAAGGGACCTCAGAGGTCATCCAGTCCAACCCTCCTGTTTTCTAGAACAGGAAATGGAGACACAAAAAAAGCTGAATGATTTGAAGATCACACAGGGAGTAAGCATCCAAAGCAGAACCAGAACCCCAGAACCAGAAATCTTTTCCAGTACATCTCACTGACCAAGTGTTAAATGTGGTATCAGGAAGCTCTGGGTTCAAAATCTGACTCTGATACTTATTGTGTAAGTAGGCCAAGGAATCTAGCCTGAGACTTAATTTCCTTACATGCAAAGTGGGGAGGATAATAATATCTGAAATATCTACCCCATGAACGGTTATGAGTCATAAATGAAGTATCATCATGTATGTTTATATGCCCAGTTGAGGGGCTCATGGGTGCTTCTGCTGTTTTAGAATACAATGAGTCCAAATCAAACCCTCGAATCTTGGCATGTCAGAGTTAAGAGTGGAGATCTTATGAATCCAAGCATGTCAAGAGACTCAAGCAGAGCTCGGAGGGTCTTTATGACAAAAACGTCAGAGCTACAAGGAAGCTTGGTCCATAAAACAACAGGAAGGACCCTTTCTGCTGTTGTTATTCAGTCATTTTAGTTACATCTCACTCTTTTTGATCCCATTTGGGGTTTTCTTGGCAAAGATGCTGGAATAGTTTGCCATCTCCTTCTCCAGCTCATTTTACAGATGAGGAAACTGAGGCAAGCAGGGTGAAATGACTTGTCCAAAGCTACATAGCTAGCAAGTAGCTGAAGCCAGATTTCAAGTCAGGGAGATGAGTCTTCCTGATTTCAGACTCAGCACTCCATCCACTACAGTGCCACCTAGCTGTCCTAGTTCTAGGAAGACCCTCGCAACCTAGAAAGCAGAATGTCACAAAGCTGGCAGAGATCTTAGAACACAGAAGAAATAATGTCACTTCTAGAAAGAGACATAAATTATTTAGTCCACGTCCTTCATTTGATAGAAGAGAAAAAACATGGCTCAGAGAAGAGTTGGGGCTTTTCCAATGTTCCACAGCAAATTAATGCCGAAGCTGAGACTTGAGCAAGATCTCACCTCCTGGTCAATTCCCATTCCAAGGGCTTCTAACTCATCCTCCAAGACATGATCATTCCCTGACTTCTCACCTGCGTGGTTCCCTGGCTGCTCGACTCACACCGTTCTGGCAGTAGGTGAAGTGTCTGCTCACATTCGTTCTGTTTCCAGGACCTGCTCTCAGCTGTGGAGCCTGTGCAGGGCTAATTAAACCACTGTGAAGTCTGCATTGTCAGGAAACACATAGCTCCATGGTTTTCTTTGTCATCTTGGTATTTATAGGAAGACACCCAGCAGTGCATTCGCTCTGTTGTGACATGGAAAAGAGGGCACAAAGAGAGGCACCAATTTTCTCCGCCAAACATCCATTATCTTTATCATCACCAGAGATGGGAAAATAATCAATGAGGATGCTCCACTTGGGGCCAACTAATTGAACAGTGAAAAGCACAGTCTCAGGGATTTCACTGTGGGAGGTGAAATGTTATTAATTCACGTAATAGGTAAAGAATCTTCTCCCCAAATCACTATTTTCCATGGTTCTAAAAAGCATAGTCATATTCATTGACTGAAAGAAAAGTCTAAAGCTATTTTAAAGAGCGTTTTCCTTCCCTAAGAGCTAAAATGTGAACTTCCTGAGGGCAGAGACTGTGTTTCATTTGATTTATATGTAATATCAAAGGAATTGGGCCAGACCAAAGGAGCTTCAGTGCTGTCCTCACACCCTTCCATCCTGGACTCAGGCATGGATTCTGATTTCTTTCCTAGGAGAGCCAAGACTCTCATGTGAAAGGGGGCTAGAATCTCTTTTCTCAGAAATTTCTCTGAAATCTGAACCTCAGCAACTGAGGGACAAATTATTGGAAACTAAAGTCCACTCACAGTTAAGGTTTCCTGAAAGAGGTGATTTAAAAGGTATTCAATATAAAATATGAATCAGATATGAGACAGATATTTCTGTCCTATACACAAAAGGAACGTTCTGGACACTTGGAAGTATGCATTATGAAAGTATGCAAATTAAGTTATAAGTTTTGTAACTTTTAAAAAAAAGTTTTACAGCTTTACAACTTTTAAGCTTGTTTAAACTTTTTGAGTTTGTTTTTGTCTAATGACAAAGTTAGTTATAAAAGTTATAGCTTAAAAAATTATAAAAGTTATAGCTTAAAAAAGTTATGAAAGTTATAGCTTAAAATTTTACAAAACTTATAGCTTAAAAAGTTATATGACTTATAAATTGAAAATTATAAAACTTATAACTTAACTTATAACTATTATTATAATTTGTTAGGAGGCTGAATAGTCTTCATAGGAACATGAAGCTTGCCTCACCACTGATTTGGTATTTTACATTTCACCTCAGCTCTGCACTATCCAAACAACTCCTGGCACTGTCTGCTGGTAAAAAGCTTTGGCTAGTCCTCTTTTCAGTGGGTCTTCTCTTAGAGGGCAGAGCAGTCATTGGGGACCCCCTCTCTGATCTGCCAGTCAGTTCTGACTTGATGGTATCTAAGACCCCCTCACCACTTGGACTTACAAGTTTCCTTTTAAGTCAGTCAATTCATTCACAAGTCTAGACATGTGTGGCCAGAGTGGCCTTTGTTTTCTTTGAGTGACTCAGTTTATCTCATTGAGCCTTGCTGGGTGCTGGGCCTGCTGCTTCTCTTCTGGGGCAGGAAGCCCAGAGACCCATGCCTGGGAGAAGAGAACTTCCTGTGTGACGATTCATGGGGCTGGCTGAGGGGAGGTGTTGACTCCAGAGTCATGCCCTATTGGGTGTTAACCTAGTCTACGTGGACGTGAACCTCTCAGGGTCCTAGGGGAAGGGACCAACTCAAGAACCAATCAGCCCTGGTCATTCAGGTGGCACTTGATGATGTCAAGAACTCTATAAGAGGGGAGAAGACAGCTGGAAGATCCTTTCCGGTTGGCACGGCAGTGGTGGCAAGCGTGACTCTGGGCCAGCCCGAGCTCTTGGGCTGAACTTTGATGTTGGTAACTATGAATTGTATTGGGTCTGTCTGTTGATATTTGTAATTTGCTTGTATTTTGTTCTGAAGTTTGGAGTACTGGTTCCCCCCCCCACCCCGAACTAAATGAATGTTCTAAAGTGCAGGGTACTGGCTGTTTCTTCCCCTGAACTAACTGAATGTAGTCTGTATGCTGGATTAAAGTAAGCTAGTCAACCCCTTCACCGTGCTTTCCTTGTTTAAGAAGATAAAAAGAACCTGTGCTTTCTTGGCGTGTCGGCAGCCTCCTGGGTGCTGGCTGTGGGTGGATCTTATGCCCCCACAGAAGCTGCTAGCCGGATTGTTAAAACAACATGACCCCTGTGATGTCATTGGTCCTCTTCAAGTTCCTTCAGATGGTCTCAATGTGGCATAAAATCAAGGTTCTCAAGGAGACCATCCTGGTTCTCCTCTTCTCAGTGCTCTCTAGCTCTGATTGTTATTAAGTCTTTCCTTACAATGAGCTGGTATTTGTCCTTTGTTCTTAGATCTTCCTTTTATGGCCAAATAAACAATTCTATAGTTTTCTCATCTACAAAATTTAAATTGATTTGATTTGAGGTACATTTATTAAGCCTTTATCTGTGTTCCAGGATCTAGGAATTGCTGAGAATAAAAAGACAAAAATAAAGATAGACCCTGCCCTCAAGGAGTTTAAAGTCAATATCTCTGGGCCCTTTGCCATCCTGGCCACCCCTTTCTGGATGTTTATAAATGTCCTTCCTGAAATGTGGTTTACAGAACTGGACACAAAACTCTAGGTGAAGTCTATTCTGGGCCACAGTTCATTATATAATGCTTTAATTTCAGTATTTCCTGTTTTATAGATGAAGGAGCTAGGCTCATAATGGTCAAGTGTTCTACCTAGGACACATAGCAGGTGAGCAAAAGAGCTAGCAGTGCCTCCATGTTTGTGCACTCTGGGCATTGTGTACTTCCCAACCAGAATCCTAACCCAGAGTCTTGATGTCATTCAAAAACAGTCAGCACCAGCACTAGGGATTCTGCCCAGAATTGCATATAGCCTAGAGAGGGGTTGCAAGCAGTCTTCTCTCCCCAGGGTTGCCCTAAACAGTTTTACATACATTGGCTTTTATAATGAGATGGGTATTGTTGAGAACTAGGTTTTGTTAGTGGAAAACTGGCAATGTAAATGCAGGGAGCAATGGGTCCCTATGAAAGGGGTGAGATGGCTAGTGGTCTATCTGGCACCTGAATGCCAGGGCCATTCACAAGTGGCAAGGAACTGGAGAAGAGTTTCCCTAGAGACTTTGAGCCATAAATTGGGCAGCCCAAGGGAACCTATGTAATCTGGCCATCCTTAAAATATATTGAATTTACTTTGGATATGCAGAGACGTACCTTTTAAGGTCACTAGGTGGTGCAGTGGATAAGACACTGGACTTCAGGTCAGAAAGGCCTGAATTCTAATCCTGTTTCAAGTGCTTCCTAAACATGTGACCCTGGGTAACTCACTGAAACTCTTTCAGCCTTAGTTTCTGATCTGTAAAATGGAGATAAAAACAGATCCTAACTCCCTGGATTGTTATGGGGATCCAATGAAACACTAGGTATTATTATCACTCCTAGGATGAATGGGGCTTTGCCTTGGGGACTCAATGTGGGTGTGAGCCCTCCTTCCAGATGCTGCCTTTTCCAGGGAGGCCCATTTTTGTGCTTTCTCATTGCACTGACCTTGTGGTACTCCAGAAGTCTGGGGCAGAATCACCCTCATCGGACTCTGGATGCTTGAGCCACCACCTCCCAACGTTAGTGGGTGTACAACAATCTTAGACTGCCCCCCCATCTCCAACTCAGTACAGGCTTATTCCCTCTGCTTCTGTGCTCTGCCATATGATCTTCCAATATGATTTTGGCTAGCTATTCTGTGTATCTATTTTACCCTCAGGAAGCTTCAATTCTGGGAAGAGTGGGTACACTGTCTGTCTTTTTAATTTTTTGTCAATAGCCCTGTTAGTGAACTCAGGGCTTATTCATAGCAGGCACTTAATAGGTACCTGTGGATCTGAATGCAATTCAGTTGTCCTAGGCTGGGGCTTGCATGAGCTCCCCTGCTTGGCAGAGGCAGATCCAAGCACTCTGGGATCCGGTTCCCTGAACATTCTGGGGTTGAGGATGGGGTCATGGCAGGTTGTGGAGAGGATATGTGCACCGTGGAGAAAGGGCACAGAAGCCTGCAGACACAAAGACATCCTATTTTTGGCTTCAGAAATGGCCACATTTTAGTGGAAGGAGCTCTGGCCTTGAAGCTGCAAGACGAGGCTTGGAATTCCTGTCTGATTTTACCCAAGCCCCTTCCCTTCTACGTCCCTCACCTTCCCTGTTTATAAACTGACAAGTAGATGACTCTAAGCTAGTATCCATCTGATTCAGCTCTATTAGGAAGGAAGCAATCACCTTCTATGTGCCAATCACTTTACAAATATCACCTCGTTGGATCCTCTCAACCACCCTGGGAGGCAGGTGACATTATCATCCCCATTTTATAGTTGAGGCAAACAAGGTAGCTAGGAAGTGTCTGAGGCCAGATTTGACCTTCTGGTTTTCCTGGTTCCAGCCACGGCAATCTATCCACTGGGCCACTTAGCTCCCTCATGATGTCCCAGTGGCATCTCGAACTCAACATGCTCAACACTCAAGTGCTTCTTATCTTCTCCTTCTGCCCTACCTCCAATCTAGTCCTCATTTCTCTCTTGAGCTTCATCTCCACATCTTCAACTGTCTGTGTGATATCTCTACCAGGATGTCCCAGGGGACAAGTCTTGCCAAGTCAAATATAGAAAGTATCCTATCTCCCCCTCAGAGGCCACTTGCAATATCTCCTGTGCTGTATATACTGATAATCCAGCTTAGTGCCTCTGCCCAACTGTGGATCATATTCTAGAGTGTGGTTGTTGTTCAGTTGTTCCAGTCCTGTCCGACTCTCCATGGCCTCATTTGTGATTTTCTTGGCAGAGATACTGGACTGGTTTGCCATTTCCTTCTCCAGCTCATTTTATAGATGATCAATTAAGGCAAATGGGGTTAAATGACTTGCCCAGGGTCACACAGCTAGTAAGCATCTTAGGCTGGATTTGAACTCAGGAAGATATGTTTCCCTGATTCCAAGCCCATTGCTCTATCCACTGAGACATCTAGTCATCCTATAGACTAGATAAGGGCTGTCCAAAATATGGCCCATGGGCAGCATGCAGCCCGCAGTGCAATTTTATATGGCCTGCCTGTCGGTTTTAATTTTCACAAGTGAAAAAATAAAATAATAATTTGCATGGAATGTGTATTAGATTTTTAAATTCCATCACCATTAAATAATCTCGTTGATGTTAATTTTCTTTGGTATTTTTAAGCAGTATTATGGACAGAATACATCACACGGAATTTTCAATCACTCTGTGGGATGTGTTCTATCTATACGATGCAGGCTAGTCAGTATGCACCTATCTTTATACTGTTGTGTTGTCGCTTTGTTGTTTTGTGTTTGCTTTTGCACTTCGTGCCTTCGCCTGTCGTATTGATGATGCGGGTTCCCCCACTTTCTATTAGTGTACTGTATTTTTTATTCTGGGTGTGGCCCTCGAATAATTATTTTACTTTAATGCAGCCCTAAGATAACCTAAGGTTGGACAGCCCTGGACTAGATTATAGGCATTCTTCATCCACTTCCCACCTTTGACTCCCACCCCATGTAGATGGCTGGCTCAACTCTTTTGAGTGACTAAATTCAGGATGCCCAGAAATCTTCAGGGACTTTATGTAATCAGCACTGTGTCATCTGCCATGTGGGCCTCTGCAGGGTTTGGACATCTCCAAAGTAACCTTATTTTCCATTTGGAATCTGTCCTGAGTGGCCTCCACAACCATGGTATACCTTGGCAGAACTTTTATATTCCTTCTAGTTTACATCTTGCTTGGTTTTGTAATCTGAGGGTTGTTAAACAAAATTAAGTTTGTCTTTGTTATTTTAATGAACCTTGTATGATTTTGGCACCTAAATTAGCTACATGTGGTTGGAAGAGACACTTTTGGGCACTGTTTGGCCCTCCTGAATTTGAAGGTCACTTGGTCCTTCAGGAATTGTTGTGACTATCTATAAACATGGTCTGCTGAAGAAGAGAGTTTGTGAAATTCTGCCTCTTTCAGTCTCACCCTATCATCTAGATGTCACTGTTGGGTAGATTATTCCTAGGAAGATTTTTTAGAGATGGGAAGGACAAATGGTTTAGTAATTATTGATACTTCCTCTGTCATTGTGGTAAGTCACTAGGCACCTATTATAAGTTTACAGTGTGCTTGGCACTGTGCCAAATACCAGGGATTTGAAGAAAGGCAAAACTGTGATTCGTATCTTCAAGGAGTTCCCATTTTAATGCAGAAAACAATAAGTAAATAACTAGGCACATACAAGATCCAGCTAGAAAGTAATCTCAGAGAGTGAGGCACTGACATTTGAGTGAAGTAGGGCTGAGCAAGCCTCCTGCAGAAGACGCATCTTGAAGAAAGCTAGGAAAGTTAGGAGGTCTAGATGAGGATGGAGAATATGCCAGTCATGGGTCACAGCCAGTATAAAAGCATGGAGATGGGAGAGAAATTATTGTGTTCAAGGAACAGCACATCAGTCAGTGTTTTCAGATCATATAATATCTTGAAGGGTACAAAGTGGAAGAAGACTGAACAAGAGAAAGGGTCCAAGACTGTGAAGAAGTGTAGATGGCAAAGAGAGGACTTTAGAATTGATTCTTAAGATAACCGTGAGCTACTGAGGTGGATTGAAAGGCAAGTATAATCAGACCTAAACTCTAGGACAATCACTTTGGCAGCTGAATAAAGGACAGAGTCAAATAGTGAAAGACGAGGCATGGAGACCAATTAGATGGCTATTGCAAGAGTCCAGGTGAGAGGTGACGAGGCCCTGAGATAAAGTGGTGGCTGTATGAGTAGAGGCAATGAGATGCCCATGAGATATGTATTAAAGAAACAAGATTTGGTGATGTAATGGATGAGGAAGGTAAGTCATGTAGGAGTCAAGTGTGAGTCTAGGTGACTGGGAGGATGTTGGTACCTTTAACATTAACAAAAAAAGTTACGAAGGGAGGGTTTGAGGGAAAAGGTAATAAGTTCTGTTTTGGACGTGGGGGATCCACTCTAAGACATTCAAAAGGCAGTTGGTGGTTTCTGGACTGGAGCATAGGAGAAAGGTTAGAGCTTGATATTCAGATTTGCATAAAGATGATAATCGAACCCATAGAGGCTGATGAGATCAGTGAGTGAGATAATATAGAAGGAAAAGAGAAGTGTGCCCAGGACAGCACTCTGTGGGACGTCCATGATTAGTAGATGTGACATAGATAAAGAACCAGCAAGAGAGACTTAGAATCAGCAATCAGGAGAACCAGAAAGCTCTGTCACAACCTAGAGGGGAAAGAATATCCAGGAAAAAGGTCACCAATAGTGTCAAAGACTTCTGCAGAGAAGTCAAGAAGGATGAGGACTGAGACAAGGTCAGCAGAATTGATCATTGGTGGTTACTGTAGGAATGATGTCTGTGTTTTTTTCATCAAAGATTTATTTTGGATAACTTCTCTTTTTAAGATAGGCATTGGAAAATGATCCCCTTGATGACTCCAAAGTTGTGTTTCCTCCAGAATGAACCATTTCAGGGACTACTTGGTCTTCTAGACCCATTGCTTTTTCCATATTTTCTTTCAGTGATGTTGTTTCTGCCTCCCCAAATAGCATAGAAGCAGCTGAAATGTTGAGTCCAAATGTAATGACTCCATGCTCTGGGTGGAGAAAAGTCTGTTACTGAAGGGTTTTGCAGACATTTCATTTGCTCATTGTGCTACTTTCAGGCTTGTCCCTCCATTGAAGGACTATTTGGCTTAGTTGTGTGTTTTGCTAAGCTAAAATTATTTTTTCCTCCTTTGTTTCTTGTTTTATGAAATGATTCTACTCATAATTTTCCACTATCCTCCTCTTCTAAGTTTTATGAGTGAATTTATATTCTAAACCAGTGTTACCCTTGGCTTATGTTTTTCCCCTTGTTGAAGACATGCAGTGTTTGCTTTCTGAGGAAGTTTCTATGCTCTTTTGTTCTCATTGTGGCAATTGATTTATACTAGTCAAACTCCCCAGAGCAATGGCAATCTGTCAATGTTTGTTCTTTTATCTGTTTCCACCCTTTCAATACCAACAGCATATTTAAAAGGTGAAGTTGGAGCTTTCTTGATTGTGCATGATGGCTTCTCATTTTTATTCTTTCTTTCAAATTGGTTTTGATATTAATGAAGCATTATATTTCTTTTCATATAGTCAGCTAGGTGCTGTGTTAAGCACTGGGGATAAAACAGAAAAAGAAAGGAAAAAACACAGTAGTCCCTGCACTCAAGGAACTCAGTCTAATAGGGAAAACAACCTGCAAATGAAGGTGTACAAATAAGCTAGAGACAGGATAAAAATCTCCAGGATATAAAAACACCTTATATCATATGACTAATGGAGTACTAGATTTGAAGTCAGAAAGACCTAAATTCAAATAGCTCCTCTAATGTTTACTGGCTATGTTACCATGGAAAATTCATTTAAGCTCTCTGAGCCTCAGTTTATCTATTAGTAAAATGTGAGTGGGAATTGTTATAGTATCTATCTTTTAGGATTATTGGGAGGTTGAAATGGAATAACATATGTAAAAGGCTTTGAAAACTTCAAAATAACTATAATTATCAGTTATTGTTATTTTCTGGCTGCTGTTTCATTTTGACTCACATTGAGATTTCAGTCTATTAAAACCAGCAGTTCCCTTTTACAAACAAACAAACTCTTTTCTAGCCACGCCTCTACAATCTATCCTTCACAGAATGTAAGAACTGGAAGAGACCCAAGGGGTCATCTTGTACAATCCTGTAATTCTACAGAAAAGGTACCTGAGATCCTGAAAGTTTGTGAATTTCCTAAGGTCACATAGCTGGCTGTTGCTTTAATTCAAATGTATGATTTTCCAGTTATCATTATTCAACATCATCTTACTAAATTCAACACATTATTTTAGCCCATCAAAATATTTTTGGATCACGACTCTAGTTACTGAGCCTCTGTCAGCTCCTCCTCCCCACTTTATATCTGATACATCATGGAACCTCAGAGCTGCAAGGGACCTCAGTAGTCAACTTGTCAAATTCATTCTTGAAAACAAAATCCCCTCTACAACATTCTCAATATCTTATAAATATTGTGTCATTTAATCCTTAAAAGAACCCTGGAAAGTAAGTGCTATTATTAACCTCACTTTACAGTTGAGGAAATTGAGGCAAACAGATATTAAATGCCTTGCCCAAGGCCACGGGTCTAGGAGGTAAAAAGCCACTTTTTATGCCTCAATAATTCAAGATTCACTATTCCACATGAGATAACCACTTTCTGAAAACTTTTCATTCCTCCTCAAAGCTCTCTTGTATTCCTCCTCCCACTGAAACCTTCCTTTTTATTTCTCTTTAAAATGAAGATATTTGCTGAGACTTCTCTCTTATCCCCTTGTTCCCACCTCACTTCACTCAGATGTCTTCCTCCACTATCTCCTTCATTTCTGTCTCACATGAAGAAGTGACCCCTCTCCTTGCCAGAGCCAATCTCTCTGAATGAACAAGTGATGCCATTCCATCCCATCTTCTTTAACAGATTTCCCCCTCTATCATCACCATTCTCTCACTAATCTTCAATCTCTCTCTGCCTACTGACTGCTTCACTATGGCACCCACACTTCCCACATGTTGAACATGCTCAAAAAACCCTCAGTTGATGCAACCATCCCCACTAGTTATCTTCCCACACCTCTTCTTTCTTTCATAGCTAAACTTCTTGAGAAGACCATCTACATTAAGTGTCATATCCACTTCCTTTTCTCTCACTCTCTTCTTAACTTCCTGAAGTCTGGTTTCTGCTTTCAAAATTCAACTAAAACTACTCTCCCCAAAGTTACATATTAATTCGTATCTCTTAATGACTAAATCTAACAGCCTTTTGTCAATCCTCTTCTTTCCTGGTCTCTCTGCAGTCTTTTATACTGACAAAGGTTCCCTTCCCTTTGATACTCTTTTCTTTAGCTTGGGTGACACTTTTTGTCTATTCCCCACTCCCTGCTTTTTAGCTTTATTTTGTATGTTGTCTTCTCGCATTTAATTTTAAACTCCTTGAGGTCAGGGACTGGCTTTCTTCTTCATATTAGTATCCCTAATACTTAGTGCAGAGCCTGACACATCATAGGTGCTCAATAAGTGCCAATCTATTTTCTGACCTTCTATAGGAAACCTTTCCCAATCACCTTTAGTTCTGGTGCTTTCCCTCTACTGATTATTTTCAATTTTTCCTGCTTGTATCTTGTTTGTACATAGTTGTTTGCATATTGTCTTCCCCATTAGACTATGAGCTTCTTGACACCAGGGGCTGGCTTGCAACCTTCTTTGTATCCCCAGTGCTTAGCATAGTAGGTGCTTAATAAACATTTATTGACTGGTTGATCCTTATAATAATCCTCTGAGTTTAGTGCTCCTCTAATATTTCCATTTTATAGTTTTAGAAACTGGAGCCCAGGGTGGTTGAACAACATGCTCAGCTCCCACAGTTAAGTAAACATCAGCCATGGGATTCAAGCCCTGGTTCCTCCTCACTCCAAGTCCAGGACTTTTTTCTCTAGATCATGCAGACTTTAGTCAAATTTCTGTATTTGATAGGAAAGGAAACTGAGGTTTAGACAGAGCAGTGGCTTATGTAAGACCACTTGAGCATTTAGTAGAGGAACGATGTAATTCAAATCCAGCACTCATTACTGTAGATCCCATTTCCCCCTTTCCTCTAAACATATGGCCTTTTGTTTCTGATCTTTGATCTGTGGTATGGGGGCCAAATCAGGGGCTTTCAATCTAGAGACTGGATTTTTTTCAAAAAGTGTTTTGATAATTGTAAGACTAAGTTTTATCTCAAATTTATGTTTAATGGCAGTGGTGAAGGGTACTTCCTAGAAACTGAGGTGATGGGTTCTCTCTCCCCGGAGAATATCTTAAGGCAAAGACTCGAGGACCACTTGGGAGGGATGCTATTGGGGGGAATCTTGGCTGGGCACAAGGTGGGAACATGTACTCACAGACCCCTCTCTTATCTGACATTCTTTGGTTCTGAGCCTCTGACTGAAGAACCCTGGGGAAGCCTGACATGTTTTCCAATGTGCCTACATCCATCTAAACATCGGTCATTGCTATAGTCTCCTGGGAACACACCAGGATCCTGTGCCCTGCATCATCTGAAAGCATTATCTCTTAGGCTTCAAAAATGCCTAATGACACATCTTCCCATCCTCCCTACAACATCTGCTGGACTCTGGGCCTGGGTGACAAAAGATGTGTGTCCCACCTCTCCTCAGCTGACCTCTGCTGCAGAGCCTTGGCAGGGCTGAATAGTGATGCTCTCTATTGGCTGGATCAATCTGGGGTAATTAAGTTGGGGGCAGCATTGACATCTCTGTCCCTGCCCCATCCCCATCTCAGTCTCACACACACACACACACACACACACACACACACACACACACACACAAACACACAGGGTTGGAGGCTCATTTCCCAGTCAAAGGAATCTGTTCCCTGACAACAAACAAATGGGGCCTCTGACAGGCCTGTCATTTAGTAATTAGGCCTTGGTGGCTTAAGTAAACAACTTAATGAGAGCAAGAGAAGACACCCAGGCGAAGCCGGTATCATAATACACAGCTGACTCAATGTAAACTGACCACAAGGTTTTGTGGGCTATTCTGAGCAGATGGAGGGCAAACAGGAGGGTTCCAGACCCACCAGAATCTCAGGCCTGCTCCTCCAGCTGCAGTAAGAAAGAAGAAGAATAAAAGGATGCCACTGGATGCATCTGGTAACAAGTTTGTGCCAGTGAAACTCTAGAAACTGAGGCCCTCTGTTCCCATTGAAGGGATTGGAGCAATGATAGATAAGAATTGTGGACTTGGGCTCAAGAAGGGTCTGGATCTGAATCTGAATCCTGCCTCACTTACTATCTCGGCAATGATGGCTCTACTGAGCCTTAATGAATGATAAGCATTGATTAAGCACTTACTGTGTGCTAAGCCCAGGGATATGAGAGGTCTGACAGCCTCTGATCTCAAGGAGCTTACATTCCCATAAGAGGAGACAATTCATGTAAGAAAGTTGGAACTAGGGAAGGAGGTTCTCATCTGGGAACTCACAGGGAGAGTGAGTGGAGTCATGGGGAGTCCCCATCTTTTCTTGCTCTTGCCAGAGAACAACATGGCCCCAGGCCCACAAGTTCCTCACGTGCTAGCACTGACCTCCTGGGCTTGTTATGAGGACCAAATGATGTCCTCATGGGAAGTTCTTTCTGATCTTTAAAAGCACTCTATCAATGGGAGCTGTGATTATGAAGCTTCTCTGGCAGCCTCATCATTTGGAGGAAATTTCAAGTGTTATCCTCACCCATCCTTGCAGAACTCTTCTTTTCTCCTCCCAGAGGGCCAGTATCTCTTCTGCTTCCAACAGTCCCATCTGAATGTCCCCCAAGTCTTCAAACATGGGGCTCAATTGTGCCATGAAATGAAGCCCTTTATCTTCCTCTGTGAAATTGGTCCTTCTGCAGTCTCTGTTTCTGTGGAGGGCACCACCCATCCTCCATCACCCAAGCTTGGAACCTTGAGTTGACTTTGCTACTTCTCTTGGCTTCATCAGCACCTCCTGTCAGTTCTGTGGCCCAATATCTCTCCCATGAGAGCCCTTCTCTCCACCCCCACTAGCACCACTATCCTCAGCCAGGCCCTCATTTCTTCTGGTCTGAACTATAATAACGCTTCTGAATTCTCCTTCTTCTTCAGCCTTACCCTCTACAGAGATGCCTAACCTGAGTAATTTTCTTAAGGCAGCTCTAAATGACTAAGAATTAGAGAAACGCAAATTGAAATAACTCTGATGTTCACTTTTAGCCCCTAAAATTGAAAAGTTGACTAATGAAAGGGAAAATGACAAATGCTGGAAGGATTGTGGGAAAACAGGTACATTAATGCACTATTGGTAGAACTGGCCTAGCCATGCTAGAAAGCAACTTGGAGCTATCCCTCAAAAGCTATTAAACTGTCCATAGCCTTTGACCCAGCAATACTGCTCCCAGAGATCAAAAAGAGAGGAAAAGAAACCATTTGTGAAAAAAAATTAATTCCGTGAGTTCTTTTTGTGGTGGTAAAGAATTGTAAACTCAGGAAGTATTTGTCAATCGAGGATTGGCTGGAAAGGTTATGGTGTATTTATGTGATAGAATGTCATTGTGCTATGAGAAATTATGAAGGCATAGTTTTAGAAAAAACCTGGAAAGACTTGTATGGACTGATGCAAAGTGAAATGAACAGAACCAGGAGAACAGTTTTATATAGTATTATAATGTAAAGATATAATGTAAAGATAAACAACTTTGAAAGACTTAAGAACTCTGATTAACACTATGAGATCCATAATTCCAGAGGACTCATGATAGAATATGTTATTCATCTCCAGAGCTCAGATTAAGACTTTTTTTTTGGAGGGGGGAGCATGGCCACTTTGAGAAATTGTTTTGCTATATGTAATTGTAACAACTTTTGTTTTTCTTGCTTTCTCAGTAGGTGGGGTAAGGGATATGGGAGGGAGAAAATTTAGAACTGAAAATTAAAAAAAATGAATTTTAAAAAGTTAACTTTATTTTTTATTATTTAATTTATTTATTATCAGTTTTCAGCAATCATTTCCATAAGTTTTACATTTTCTCCCCCTCTTCCCCTCTCCCTCACCAAGATGGCATACAATCTGACATGGGCTCTACACATACATTCCTATTAAACACATCCTCACATTAGTCATGCTGCATAGAAGAATTATAACTATCGGGAGAAAGAAAACAAAATAAAAAAGCTTACTTTAAAGCTCAAAGAAGAGAACACAACATACATGAATAGGATTTAGCATGGAATTCAGATAAAACTTGCAACATTTATTTTTTAAAGGCAGTCCATGCTGAAAATCCTTGCTGGAAGAGGGATGTATCCTGTCTCTTTAAAGGGCTAAAACATCTTCCCAAATCTCTATCCCTGCCTACATTAATCACATATCATCAGCCACATGGATATACATAATGAAATGGTGGTGTAAATAATATGTGAGCACTGACCACTTCTGATTAGCAGCTGGCAAGGTCAGACCTTTGTGTCTCTTGTCTCTTCCTTATCTAATCAACTTGGTGGATGGGACTGGTAGCAAGCTTCCTAATATGTTTGATGACCACCATCTTGCAATAGAAGGCCACCAGAACCCCAAAGGAAGGGAGTGGGGGAACAAACATCCAGAGATTAGAGACACATACTCACTCCGTCCATCTGTCCTTCTCTCAAAGTATGCAATTTTTTAACATTTTTGGCTTCTCTTTTCCACAAGTCGCAAAGCCAGGTTAAAAAAAAAACATTACTGAACTGATAGACTCTGGGATGAATTTATTCAGCCAATTTCTGGATTCTGATGGTTTCTGGACTCTTGGTAGCGACACTCTCTGGGAAGCAAACCTGGAGCTGAGGAGTTATATTTCTCCTCGGGGTATACATTTTGTATTCCCTTCCAAAAATTAGCCAGGGTGTGCTTGACATCTGGAATTGTACAACAAAAGCATAAACATAAACACGCACACACACACACACACAAATGCTTTAAAATAAAATGTGTGATGAACCCAGTGTCCCAGAAAATTATCCCACAGTCCCATTCAAAGCAATGTGCATTAATAATCTATACAATAAACATAATACAGTATAAAACACCACCTCACCCAATACTTTGGTGTCTAAATGTATGAAACATTCAGTACACAGTAAATGCATATCCTAAGAGTATGTACATATCTGTAGTACACAATCGACTTACCAACAGCAGGAAAAATGATTATTAATTCTAACAATAGCATCAATCCTAGTATATTTGTGATGCTTCCATTTTCTCTGTGGTTCCTTCTACCCTAAATCTATGATTTCATACAACAAATAGAGAAAGTCAAGTTAAGTCGAGTCAACAAGCATGTCCTCTATTCCAGATGCTGTACTAAATACTTGTCCTTCATTCTCAAAGAGGCATGTGACATCAGGGAGGTGATGCCATGACATGCAAGTGAATTGGTTTTAAGTGAGGGAGGGCTGTGCAAAGTCACCAGCCTCACTTTCTCCTCCAGAGCCATCTGGGTCCAGCGGCCAGATATCAGTCAGGATGACTGGAGATGGCCGTGAGTGCTAAGTACTAGAAGAGCTTTCACCTCCAGTGTACATTTCTATCTTGAGGCTAAAATGCAACTGTCTCCCCAATAACTTCACCCAGAACAAATTCCCTTATTTCTGGCCTGGCTTGAAATTATGTTTGGAAAACTCTTTGGGCTCTGGGCCTGGAAAGACGTAGCATAAGAAGGTGGTATCAGGGGCACTGGAGGCCTCAGCAATTGGTCATGGATATTCATGAACATTCTTCCCTTCAGACTCTTATCTCTTCCCTGAGACCCCACAATGGTGCCTTGTCTACTCTGTGCTGGGCAGACTGACTTCACTGATGTGGCGATGCATTGTGGATCATCTATTCAGAACTGTGTTGGTTTTCCTAATTTACCCAATATGTCCAAGTTAACAGAGGAAAAGTAAAGCAAGACTTTCTCATGATTTCAAATGTAAAATGGTCTTTTTGGATACTTCAAAAAATCTACAATCTCCTCCATGAGGGTCCACTCACCCCCTGCATATCTTTGTAGACAGTTTGATGAGTTTCAGTGGCTGAACAAATTAGGTCCCGGTGACCACCCCTCCCTCTTTCCACCTAGACAGGCTAAACCTCAGACGGTAGACAGACAGTCTAGCCTTGAGCTTGTTCTCATAGCATTCCAGCTCAGTAGGACGTCCCAGAGCTGGCAGGACCTTCAAGAGTGCAAGGTCAGCGCCATGTTATGATGTGGGGGCACAGGAAGAAAATGAATTATTTTTAAAATGTCAAGTTTCTCTGCTGCGAATCATGTGAATGCACAGCCTTCCAGGATGAGGTTATGGGGGGCCATTGAGATCCACTCATCAAGCTTTGGTCTGTCTGACAGGTTTTAGGAGTGAGCCCAAATTTCATAACTGGGCAAAACTGTAAGATGACATCTTGTGTTGGAATCTACTGAAGGAATAAATGGGACAGACCAGCTCTCTGGTTCTCTCTCTCCTTGCAGGTTCCAGGACAGTTGAACCTCCTTTGCATTGCACTTCTGAAAATGAAGCTCCTCTGAGATCTTTTCCTGATGGGGTGGAAAGGGTCCTCCAGCTCCAGGATGGTTGGACATAGACATTATGGGATTAGAAAATGAAGCCCACCCAAGATCCTTCCCTGCTGGGGTCTGAAAAGGGTCCTCGGGCTCCAGGGTGGTTGAACATAGACATTGTAGGATTCAAAATGAAGCCCACCCAAGATCCTTCCCTGCTGGGGTCTGGAAAGGGTCCTCAGGCTCCAGAGTCTCTGGCACTTGGTTGTAAAAGAGGCTATTGGTTGGACATTGATGTGGGCTGAGACATTTCTTCAAGAACACATGATCCTTAATATCAGCAGCTTTCCTTGATATCATTATTGCTAGGGTTGTAACTATTATTTTGTAAGGAAAACAATTTCCTACCAATTATAGTTGACTCTAAGTGGTCAGGGCTCCTTTGGAGGTTGTGGGTTCCTGATCACTGGGGGTCTTTGGGCAGGCAGGGCAGTTTACCTTGTGGAAGGTATAACTCAGCAGGCCACACCTTGTACTAGATGGGTGCTGAGGAACCTGTGAGCTCTGGGATTCTCTGGATAATAATAATTGGCCCTGAGAGCCAGCTAGGTTAGACTTCTCTCCTCCAGGGTTCTCCAGCATCCTTAAGGGATTAGGGGCTCAAACCACTAATTGTACTACCCCTAATTTTAGGGGTCCCCAGCACCCCAGTTCCTTTTAACTACTTAGTAGTCAGATTAGCTTTTAAAAGGAAATATTAACTTTAAAGTTAGAGTGAAAATGAATGTAAAAATATTTTTCCCCAACACCTTAGGGGCATGATCCCCGGCTTCATTGCTTCATTTTTGAGGGAGAGGAAGGCAACTCTGACTCAGAACTTAGCTCCTCCATAGCATTAGTCCCACCAAGTTCCAAATCCTTTTGGCACCCTGGCTTCTCAGAGATTCCCTGCTGCTCTGGTAGTAATATGTGGCCTGGAGTCCTGGCTCCAAGGTTGCTAAGGCTCCTGCTCCTAGGACCTGGGAACCCAGTCCTTTCACTTAGAACTGAAGGGGACAAATGAAACAAGACCCAAACCCCAAGCCCATTTCTGGGGGCCATAGGACTGAAGGAGAGGGTGATGTGGCCCTTCTCCTGCTTCCAGCTTGTGTAGGGTGCTCATGCTGAGGGTGAAAGACCCCTTCATCCCTGGAAAATGCCAGAGGGACTTTGCCTCCATTGGGTAGATTTAAAGATGCATTTCATCCAGACAACTGATGGACGGAGGCTGCCCCACTCATGCTATAGACTACCTCAGGAGGTCTCCTCCCAGAAGCAGGCCCTTGGCATTGCCCACCCAGGTTAATTGTGCATTTATTTAAGGCATCCACAGCGCTTTATGTGTGTTAACTCGTCTCAGCTGGTCCCATGAGGCTCTCCAGTACTCCTCTCAATTCCTATTCCCCCATCTCCCTATTCTTGACTTCTTTTCTCTCTTCAAGTCTCTCTTCTAACTTCTCTGTCTCACTCTTATTTCATCTTTTTCTCCCTTTCCTCTCCCCCACCTCTGTCTCTGTTTCTCTCCATTCTTCTTTTTTCTCCCCTCTCCCATCTGCGTCTCTCTGTCTCTCTCTCTCTCTCCATCTCTCTTTGTCTCTGTCTCTCTGTTTCTGTCTCTCTCTGTCTCTGTCTCTCTATCTCTGTCTCACTCTGTCTCTCTGTCTCTTTTTTCCTTTCCATCTCTCTTTGTCTCTGTCTCTGTCCCTGTCTCTGTCTCTGTCTCTTTCTCTCCATCTCTCTTTGTCTCTGTCTCTCTTTTTCTGTCTCTCTCTGCCTCTGTCTGTCTGTCCATCTGTCTCTCTCTCTGTCTCTCTTTCTCCATCTCTCTTTCCAATCCTGCTCTGTGATTCTCAGCAGACTCTTCTCTGTTTTCTTCTCTACATTCTTACATTCTTTCTTTCTTTTTCTTCAGAAACCATCTCTATCTAATCTAGGTGTTTTGTTTCAATGCTACTTAATGAGCGCAGGGCTAGACAAGGTACCATTGTGTCAGCTCTGGGAAGAGATAAGGATTCAGGAAAGAATGTTTGGCAGTATCCATGACCAGTTTCTGTAGCCCCAAGTCTCCTCTGCCCCTGATGCCATCACTTCATGCCATGTCTTTCCAGGTTCACAGCCCCACGTGTTTTGAGAACCTGACTGCCAGCTAGTCTAGAATGATCCCTCTATATCTCAGCTTTTCTCCTTCACTGCAGCTCATGAATTTTCTAACACTGAACAAATTGTCTTTATTTTCCATAGCTCCCTATCCCAGGTGGACAGGGCTCTGCCCCATCAGCTTGGGGTTTCAGCAAATACCTGTCAGACTAAGAGCCAATTTCAGGTTATCTGTTCAGAGGCCTTCCAAGAATGTGGGATGCTCAGTGCCCTGGCAGAGGGTGGGGGGGGGTGGGGCAGACGTGTTAGCTCTGAAACTGGGCTTGTTTTTGTCTCTGTCTGGGCTGGCCCTTGGCCACCTCCTTCGAGGCTGCTGGAGCATACCTGATTTCACAGAGATTCCATCTTCTGGAAACACCCCCCTATGGAGATCACTCAAGATGGGGAGGGGAAGAGAATAAACATTAACGTAGCTCCTGTGTACTAGACACTGAACTAAGGGCCTTACAATCATGATCTTCATAACAACCCTGAGAGGCAGGTGCTGCTACCCCATCACTCAAGAGAGGAAACTGAGGCAAGCTGAGGTCCATGCAGCTAGCATATCTCGGAGGCTGTGCCCAGGCCTTGCTGGCTCTGGGGCTGGTTCTGTACCCACTCTTCCTCACTGTCTCTGTAACATTCATAAAGGGTTTGAAAACAATGTGACTCTTCAAACCCTCTGCCCCATCCCTTTCCCTCAGAGATTGTCTACACCTAGTTCTTTGCATCCTGTCTCTCAGTCAGTTTCAAGGCAGGGACCATGTAATTGCTTTTCTATATATGCCAGGGCTTAGTGGTGCCAGGCAATGTGGGCATCACGCAAGACTGACGGTCATTGGCTCTCCTGCCTTTGTTTTCTGGTGTGCCATGGCCAAAACTAGAGTCACCGGTGGGCCTCTCTGTTCTTAGAATCACAGAGCTGAGCCTGGGGTGGACACCAAAGGCCAATGCATCCTCCTGCTTTACTTTGCAGATTTTGAGTGTCCTGTGCTCAGATATTGGTGGCACAGTTGTGGAAGGACATTGGCAAGTGAGAAAGCATTCAGGAGATATTGTGCAGTGTAGACACATTGCATCAGAGAATCACAGAATCAGGGTGTGCCTGGGTTAAGCCATCCTTGAATGAGGATTTCCTCTTGGCACACCTGACCTTGGCACACCTTCATTTGAAGACATCCAGAAATGGGGAACTCATTGTCTTCCAGGTTGTCCAGGCCACTTTTAAATCTGTCTTCTCTCTTTCCTTTTGGTAGCTCTAATTCTTAGGAGTTTGAATTTGTTTCTTGTGAATTTCTGGGCTTCCAGACTGCCTTTCTTCCACTTCCATTTTCTTCTTCTTCTTCTTTCCATAGACTTACCTGGTCACTTTCTCTCCCTCCTTTAGATTAAAGCCATTTGGGACAGATCTTTACAATGCCAAGCATATTTGTCCTTCTTGGACCTTGCTCTTGCTCCATGAACTCTGTCCCTAGCTAAAAGCTTATCATCCTCAGGTTCTAAAGCCAGGGGCTAGAAGTCCAAATAGCTTCCTCAGACATCATCTTCTTAAAAAGTTCCTTAGTACTGGGCTGAAGGAACAAGGGATTTTAGCTGGGAGAAGAGAAGACTTAATGATGTTCTACCAATTTGACAGACCATCAGGCAGAAGGATCAGTCTTGGTCTTCTGGGCCCCAGAAGGCAGAACCAGGAGCTTTGGGCGTGATTGGAGACAGGAAAATGAGGGCTCAAAATCCAAACAAACTCAATGTTCCAAAGTGAAATCTCATCGTGTGGAGGAAAGTGCATTATGGTGAAACTCTATGAGCGGAGTCCAAACTCAAGGTCGGCAACAACTTGTGAAGTGAATTTGAGCCAGTCGGTTCCTTGTCTAGACCCAACTTTCTCACTCTATAAAATCAGACATAGAGTACTATATGTACTATATAAATGTACTATATAAGTACTACAGCAAAGAACACCAAGTAAAAAGCAAAAATGCAGTAACACAGCACCTTAAGATTCACAAAGTACTTTAAATCCATCATCTCATTTTTACCTCCCCCTTTGAAGGGCATTTTGAGGCAGTGAGGGGCACAGGGTGCAGGCAAGAGGGCTGTTTGTGAATGAAGTCATCACATATGAAATTTCTGGTGAGCAAACTCTCTTCAGTGATAGAGATCATATCTAGAACTTGGAGCTTTATAGAATCACATGGGACACTGAGAGAATGTGACTTCCCCAGAATTACACAGCTAGGTTGTGCCAGAGGCAAGATTTGAACCCAGCTCTTCTTGGCTCAGAGGTCAGCCCTCTATCCACAGACTATGCTGCTTCTTGAAGGAGTTACTGAAAGCATTTTTGTCCCCATTCTCCTGGTGAATAAGAGAAGGCTCAGATAAAAGTCATACAGGTAAGAGGTGATTGACCTGGGATTTGAACACAGACCTTTCTGAATCCAGATCCAACACTCCATCTTCTACCCCACAAAGCTTCCTAGGTAATTAGTCTGCTTTCCCTGAGAGTATTCAAGTAGAGGTCCAATGATGCCTTGTTAGGGTTGGTATAGGGGTAATTCTTCCTCAGTGATGAATTCAGCTTTGAGACCCAGGGATTCTGTGAACTGTATCCCTGGTGACATTGGCAGAGATGAGATTAGCAGAGACATCATTCTGCATTTCCTGGCTGTCAACAGGCTGCCAAGCCATGGAGGCAGTGATTCAAAGGGATTAGATAGCATTTGGCAATGACCGTGAGATGCCTCAGCCTGCCAAGAACTAAGTAGCTGTCCAACTCCTAAAGGCATTCTTGAACCAGGAGCTGGGGGGCTACCTTGGTTCCACCTGTGAATGAAGAGAGGGCAAGATTCCTGCAGGTAGATGCAGCTAGAATCCAGACAATGCTGGCACTGGGCAGGAGGGGATCCTTATGACAGCACTGGGCAGGAGGGCTCTTCCTGAGTTTGGCCTCGAAGAAACTTCAGAGTCTGTGGAGCCCCAGCTCCAATTTTATAGATGAGGACACTGATACTCACTGTAATGTGCCTGAAGTCACACAGGTAGGAAGTGACAGAGGTGGGACTAATTAATTAATCATCTACTAAGTCCTAGGCTCTGTGTTGAGAATGGAGGTAAGAAGACAAAATGGAATGATCATTGCCTTCAAGGAATTTACATTCTCCAGAGGCAGGACGACACACCACGTCATGATCAGGCTATGTAGGACACACACACACATAGCCCTCTATAATCTCAGGGGGAAGGATGGCATGGACAAATGGGAGGACCAGGAACTCTTGCCAGGAAGAATTTTCTCTTGAGCTGAGCCTTGAGTAAGGCTAGGGACTCACAGAGGTGGAGAAGATGAAGAGGGAGCATATTTCAGGCACTGGGGATAATCTGAGAGAAAAGATCAAATTTTATTTATAGGGAAGCTGAGAGGGCCAATATGGCTAGGAAGTGGATGAAGTGAAGGTGAAGCAGTATTAGGGAAAAAGTCTGGGATTATAGATTGGATCCAGATTGTGAAGGGCCATTGATACTGAAAAGAAGTGTTTGTATTTGATCTTGATAGGAAAAGGGAGCCCCTGAAGCTTCTTGACCAGTGAAGGGAGGTGGTTAGATGTGTGCTTTATAAATATCAATTTGGCAGCTGTGTGGAGGATCCATTGGAGGGGGAGAAATAAGACAGATAGACCACTTAGGAGGCTATTACAATAGTATAGGCAGGAGGTGACAAAGGTCTGCATTAGAGCTGTGTGTGAGGAGACCCCAATATGGGATTAGGGAGATGGAGTGAGAGAAAAGCTATGGTAGACTTTGCGGAGATAGATTTGACTAGCCTTGGCCACTGATTGCCTTTGGGGAGGGGGGAAATGTCAGAGTGGAGAATGATTGCAAATCTGGCCACCTGTGTGACTGGAAGAATGGTGGAACCCTCAGGAGAAATGAGTACAGAAAAATAATGGATTTTGGTGGAAAGAAAGAGCTCTATGTTGGACATGCTTGAGATGCCTATGAGAGAACCGTACTGGGGGACCAGAGCTTTGGAGAGAAATGAGTGGGGCATGTGTGGATTTAGATGTCACCTGTATAGACATGATAATTGATCCCATGGTAGCTGAAAAGATCACCAAGAGTGAGAGTGTAGAGATTGAAGGGAAGAGGAGCCAGGATGATGGAAGATAGATAGATAGATAGATAGATAGATAGATAGATAGATAGATAGATGGATGGATAGATAGAGATACATAAACAAATAGAGATAGAGAAACAAAGAGAAAGATAGACAGAGATGGATAGATAGATGGATAGCCAGATAGCCAGATAGATAAAAAAGACATAGACAAAGATAGACAGACAAATATGTAGATGGATAGATCATTTATTAAACATTTACTATGTTCCAGCATCTGTGCTAAGTGCTGGGGATATAAATATAAGCAAAAAGAGACAGTCCCTGCCCTCAGAAAACTTAGATTTTTATGGGGGAAGATCACACATGAAAGTGATTAAAAGGTTGTGAGAGGAGCAGTAAAGGGAGAGGAAAGATGATCTTGCATAGTAAGGGACAAGTGGAAAGGTAGAAGGAGAGTGAGAAGCAGAACCTGGCTCAAAGTGAGTGTGGCTGGACTGACACTCCCTCAAACAGTGATGGAGCCCTGAGGTACATTCACACATAATGGGCAGGACATGAATGATGATCTAGCAAAGAGCCTGGTTCAGAATAGACTGATATTTATACTTCTAAATTCTCTCTTATTGTACTATTTTACTTTGCATTTCTAGAAGTATATCATATAGTAATAGTGAGAGTGCATAGCTTTACTTTGCCTTTTTTTTTCCAGTGGAAAAGCTTCAAGTTCTTTTCTTTACAGACAATACCAGCTCTGGGATGCATAGGCGTAGTCTATCCTAATCTATTATTGATCATATCATATGTACATATATAGTATTATTGATTATATCATCTATGTGTATATGTGATATAGTCAATAATATAATAAACCATGGTATAATATAATACAATGTAATAATGATAATAATGATAATACTCACCCTATACATAAACCAAGAATTTTAGTAGTTTTTCCCTAGGTCTCTGAGGTAGGGACATAAAGAGCCAGACTCTTAAACAAAATAGTCCTGTATCTCTCTAGGAATGAATTTGGTCAGTGAGTGATTCCAGAGCTGGATCCCCTTATTAGAATAGACTATTTCCAACCCAATAGCCAGATCTATTGCTGCATCTGTACTCTGCTCTGGCCTATAAAGAAGTATTTATCATTTTTATACCCTTATTTAGGTTTTCCTTATTTAATTAGCATATCATAAGTTTTTACATGTATTATATGTTTTATATGTATATACTTACACACATAAATATACTTATACAAACCTACACACACACATATCCACACAAAGACGTAAATATGTCCTATTAAAATGAAAATTTTCTCATAGTGTATTCAACTCTGTGGGTTTTTTCTTTCTGCTGTATTTGTCTTGCTCTGAAAGGGGAACAGTAAAGTCCCCTATAATTATTGTATTGCTAACTATACATTTTTTTTTGCAATTTGCTCAAATTTTTCTTTTATGTTTGGAGATTATTTCATTTTGTCTTTATGACAACTTTTAAGGTAGGTGCCATTATTATCCTCATTTTAGAAATGAGGAAACTGAGGCAGACAGAAGTTAAGTAGCCAGCCTCATATAGCTAGTAAGTGTCCAAGTTCAGATTCAAACTCAGGTCTTTCTGAATCTGGGTCCAGCACTGCTGTGCCACTTAGCTGTCTCCTTTTAGGGGAAGGACACTAGATATTACCATTCTTTTGTGTGCTTTGAAAAAATCAGGCAAACAAGCCAGAAGTCTGGGAGCTGAAGATTCTCCAGATTCTGGAATTCTCTGGAAGCTACATGGTCCTATATAAAGTTCCAAGCAACCTTCGTCATCCAGCCCATTGGTGGCAAAGATGCAGACTCATCTTTCTCTTGTCCATTCCACATTTGGAAGTGAAGATGATAGGGCAAAAACTACATAGAATCTCCCAATCTCCCCAGAACTTAAGGTGGTACAGGGAGAGCATGTGTTGGGGGCAGTGTTTATATTTTTCTTCTTATATATTTGCAGTAAATATTTCATTGCAAAAGCTAAATGCTGTTAATTTGGAAAATTGAATTAGGTTGTTAATTCCTTGTGGCTAACAGTGAGCAGAATGTATCAGAATGGGGGCTTGAGCCAATTGCATCCTGTTAGATCTCAGAATATCCTTAGAACCCCAAGGGAGAGACATAGTCTCCCTTGCTCTGGAAAAAGGAACCATTGCTGCACATATTGCCTAGTTTGAGACAATCATGGAAGCTCTCACTCTGCGGGAATCACTGAAAAGGGTAAATTTTACAATAGTCCTTCATTTTCATTCTGCTTGTATCTTTTTCAAAATATGTTTCTTGTATTTGGAAAAAATATTTGGGGGGTTCTTTTGCTTTCTTATCCCATGATTCTCTTTCATTTTTGAGGAGTTTAATCTATTTACATTTAAGTTTATCCCTTTTTTGGTTTTGTGTTTTCTTCCATTTAATTCTGTTGTCTGGATAACTCCACTCTTCTATTTTAAATTAGTTCTTGGTCCCTGAGATTAGCTTTGCTTTTGCTAATATGATCCCAGTCTTTCCCATTAAATAACCCCCTCATCCCCCACCCCATTTCTCTACTCTTACAAATGCCTTCATACTACTTAAAATATCATTGTAGTTTTCTTCCTTTTAAAAATTAGTTCATTTTTCTCCCTTTGGAATTCTCCTTCTCCTAGCTCTGCCAAGAGTATTGTTCAGGATTCTCCCTGCTGTGATGCCCAAAGGCATCCTCTTCTTAAATATTTTTCATGTCTGGTAACTTTTCCCTAGAAGGGTAAATTTACTTGTTCCTCCTTGTTTCTTTCCCTTTCTTGGCTCTTCTGAAATCTCTTCTCCCCTCCATGGGCTATTGGTCTTCCCATTCTTTATTCTCTCAGTGTACCAATGTCTATCTCCTCTGCTTCTCTCATCTATTCATGGCCCCGTCACTCTGCCTCATATTTCATTGTTGCTAGTGTTCATTTGTGCAGCTTTGATGTTGCTTCCCCTCCCTGCTTCACCTGGAGTAAGACCTGTCTTGGGATCACTCCCCTCAGGTTCCTTCCTCCCATCAGCTGATACTGGCTCCTCTTTCCTGCAGTCACCCTTCCCTATCCCTTCTGCTCCCTCCAAAGGCAGAAGGGACCACTTCCCCCTCTGCTCCCAAAGGCAGGACAGGCGAGAGAACATCTCCAGACTCTTTGTCACTTGTCTTCCCAACCCCTATCCAAGTGAGTCTCCCTACCACACACACAATATTGATTCACTTAGGAATGAATGTGGCTGTTGGTCTTTCAAATGTTTCTAATTAAATTCTCTCACTTTCCCTTCTCCCCTCTCTTCTAATCCTTTTGTTCTGAAATGATCTCGCTTTCTTTCTCCCTCTGGCCCTGGACCAAGCTAAGATTTCCTTTTCCCAACGATGGTCATCTTCTCTTGTCTGAGAAGCATGAAAGGCTTGATTCTGGGCTTCCGCCTTTCCTTGTTTATTTTCATTGTTTTCTGTCTTGTGCTCCTCCTCTTTGGAGGGTTTGCTGGCTCCACTCTGCCTTCTTTTAGGGGAATGTTCCAAAGGCTTGCCTTTATGACAACCCATCTCTTTAGTGTTTATGGGCAGTCTCAGCTTTCTGGACTGCTGTTCTTTCGAACCCTTTTGGGTTCTCTTGTTTTAGTCCTATTGTTTCTGGGGGGCTCATATACAAGCTTGACCTGCTTCCCTTTTCCTTGGAGGCCACCAGGCCACCGCATCGGCACAGCAATCAACCTGGTCTGAAACCTCCCAGATGTGAACATTTCTTCCAGTGGTGCAAATTGCAATCCATCCACACCTGCCCACCCTCACAGCTCTTGCCAATGTCTTACTATGTTTGCCGCAGGCGGCTGAGACAAAATGCTGAGTTTTTTCTAATATTATAAAGATGCCAGCTGGGCATATATTGGGCAGCTAGGTGGAACTGCAGTGCACAGAGCCCAGAGTCAGGAGGACCTGAGTTCAGATCTGGCCTCAGACACTTGTTCTCTGTGTGACCTTGTGCAAAGCACTTTACCTTTGCCTACCTCCATTTTCTCCTCTGTAGAATGGAGATTATAAGAGCCCTGGCCTCCTAGGGTTGTTGTGAAGATTAAATGAAATGATATTTGTAAAGTGCTTTGAAAACTTTTAAGTACTTTATAAATACTATTATCATTACCATCTTTATCATTTGCCCTCTACAAATAAATCCCCACCACGTGTCTATCCTATTTTTCCAATCATCCACTTCGCTGATAACATCTTTTTCTATTCTTTTTTTTTTGAGGGGGGGAGGCAAGGCGATTGGGGTTAAGTGACTTGCCCAAGGTCACACAGCTAGCTAGTAAGTGTCAAATGTCCAAGGCCAAATTTGAACTCAGGCCTTCCTAAGTCCAGGGATGGTGCTCTACTCACGGCTCCACCTAGCTGCCCCTCTTTCTGTTCTTTATGCCCCCTGCCTGCCCTTTAAATCTTGGTTCCTGCTTGCTCCTGTGCATCCTCGGCCTTCCACCGTCCTCCATACTCATTTTTAATTATTCAGAAATGGCGCTCTGTCATACAACTGCAACGACAGCTAGAGACCAACCCAGGAAGAACATTGATATTTAAAAGACAAGCCTCTATTTCAGGGAAAATCTGAGGTGCTTTGAAAGGAGACTGACTACTCGCTACAAGAAATCCAGCCTGATTTCTTCTTCCTATTTAATCGTGGGCCCAATTTGTTATACCTTCATAGAGGATATATAATGATGGACAAACTCTAAAGGTTTTCATTATAACTGCAAGACAGAATCTGGAAAATAAGTATTCTTTTTCCACTTGGTATTTTCTGTGTTGGGATAGCTGGGTGGCTCGGTGGATGGAGTACAGGGTCTGGAATCAGGAAGACCTGAGTTCGAGTTCGGTCTCAGAAAAATTCCTAGTTATGTGACTCTGGGCAAGTCACGTAACTTTTGCCTCAGTTTCATCAACTGTGAAATGGGGATAATAACAGGGCTTACCTCTCAGGTAAAGTGCTTTGAAGTTATGTTATGAGGATTAAATGAGGTATTTGTGAAGAGCTTAGGACAGTGCCTGGCGCATAGTAAGTGCTTTACAAATGTTATCGGTGTTGTTACTATTATTAGCGTTTCAGTCTTTCTACACTTTGCCCCTCCCCATGTGCTCCACAGTCCTGCTACACTAGCTTGCTTGATGCTCTTCCCACACAACACTCTAATCTCGGACTCTGTGCCTTTTTCCTGTGCATTCCCCATGCGTAGAATGCTCTCTCTCTCCTTCCCTGTTTCCTTCAGCTCAAATCATACCATCTGCTGGAGGCTTTTCCAGTTCCCTTCTTTTCTACCTGCCCAGGGCCTTCTCTCTGGGATTACTTTCATTTACACTGTATGTAGTGTGGATATAGTACTCATTTGCATGCTGTTTGCCTCACTAGAATATAAGCTCTATGAGGGCAAGACCTAAGCTTTTGTTATTTTTTTTTGCCTTTCTTTGTATTCCCAGTGTTTAGTACAGCGTGGACACCCTAAGTAAGTGCTTAATTAATGTTCATCAATTGCGTGACTCTTCTAGGATGGTCTCCCTGGTTTCAGTCCCTCCCAGGATAAGCTCATCACTTTTCATCTCACCACCATGCTGTTGACTAAAGCCTTGATTGACTCCACCTCCCTCAGCCTCCTCTGCCCTCTAATTGGAGGGCTTCCTCCCAATGCCTTCCTTTGTAGAGGGCAGAAGTGGACTCCCAGCTCTCATCATCTTGCTTCTGCTGATCTGCCTGGTTTCAACTTCATGGAACAAGATGTTCCCATGTCAGGAACCCACTGGTGTCTCGTCTTTCCCACCCTTTCCTGTCTCCTTGTGTTGTCTCCCCTTATTAGACAGTAAGGTCCCTGCCTTTCTTCTTATTTATATCCCCAGAGCTTAGCACAATGCCTGTTACATAGTAGGTGCTTAATAAATGTTAATTGAATTGAATTAAATAGCATGGAATTATCCATAATCACTGACACCCAGAATTCCTCACCATCCCTTGGACTTACCCCATTTACCTGTACTCTCAGCTGGATTTCCTCCACGAGAATGGCAAATATCATCTGATGTTAATGATTAGAGAATTGTCAAACAAATTTATCTCTGATTTATTTTTCAAGAAACGTTGAATAATTCTGATATATGAAAGGGAGATAACTTTGTTTAAAGATAGCTTTCAAAAACATGTTATTTTTTTTCTACTAAATCAGATGCTTTGGAAATATAACCAACAATAGCTACAGTGGGTTTTTTTATATCTTTCTGCCAATAATACACTAATGAAGATGAGATCTACTGTGAAATACCACTTGCAATAGTTTGTCTGGTTCCTACTAATAACCTCGCCTGAGTACGGCTTTGATCAGCCTGTAGACCATTCTCATAAACGATTTAGATAAGTGAGAATGTATGCACATAGTCAGTATTTGTGGATGTTCTTTCTATAAGTTGTATTTTTTCTGTTTTGTAAAGTCAATAATTTTTTCTATGCCTTTGGCATAGGTATCCTCCAGATACCTTGCAAATTAACCTCTCAACACCATCATAATTGTGTTAACTCCAGCATGGATCTACTTTATAAATTCCTACTGCTTTCCCTCTTCTCAGAGCCATGTCTGCCTCCTCTAAAACACATTTGTGATGTTTGAGTCAAAGTGTGGTGGCCCTACTGTTCTTGATGATCCAGAATTGTCATTATAAAAATATTTGCTCGACTTTTCCATTTTCTTCTGTTGGTTGTCCTTTCATTTTTAATCCTTCAAAGTCTGTGGGATGCCTTGGTTTGTTTTTCTCCCATTAAGCTTCCTTTAAACTAGATATACGTTGCATTGCTTATCTATGTTTTAGGATGGGATATTACTCATAAAGGGATATTACTCATAATTGGCAGCTAGGTGGTGCAGTGGATAGAGCACTGGGCTCGGAATCAGGCGGACTCATCTTCCTGAGTTCAAATGTGACACTTATTAGCTGTGTGACCCTGGGCAAGTCACTTAATTTTGTTTACCTCAGTTTCCTAGCCTGTAAAATGAGCTAGAGAAGGAAATGGCAAACTACTCCAATATCTTTGCAAAAAAAAAAACCCAAAAGGGATCACTAAGAATTGGACACAACCGAAACACAACTGGACACAACAATCACCCATAATCTTCCATACTCCTCCTTAAGATTTTCCAAACAAATTGATATTGTACACTGGTATGAATGTTGGTTGCTATATTTCTCCATCTCAAGGACTAATTGAATAGATCTGCCCAGAATAGCTCTTCCTCATTTTAAATTTCTTTTCTAGCTTGACACCACTGCTGATCGTTGTTCTAACCATTAGGCCATCTGGCCAGACATAGACCTCTGATTCAAGAATGGCTCTCCCAACAGCAATGTGTCATTTTCTTTGTGTTAAAATATAACCTATTTCCTCATTTGTTTTCATTCAGATTTGCCCTTTCAAGAGCTTTCTTCTTGACTGAGGAAGGTGTTCGTAGTTTCAAGGTGCCCCTCCCAACACCATGCTCCTTCCTTGTGTTGGGTCATTTTCAAGGCTTCCTTCTCATTTGCCTTTATCTCTCTTGCCTCCCTGATGATCTGCCTCTTGCTGAGGTTCAGCCCCGAGTTGTCTTTGTGGTGCTTCTTGCTTTCTACCTGGTCATCCTTCGATTCAATTTAATAAATATTTACCATCCATCATTTTATTTGGTACCAACCAGGTGCTGGGGAATGAGCAAGGCATCGTGCATAGAGACAAAAGCCAAATAGCTCTTGCCCCCAAGAGGCTTACATCCTATCCATGGGAACAACTTCTGACCATAGAGGTGTATACAAAATCCATACAGGGCACATCCCAGCCAAGACTGCAGGGGAAAGCTTCCACAGCTGTTGGGGAGGGGGCAAGAGAGGCTTCTTGTGGCACGTGGTGCTTGGGCTGGATCTGGAAGGAAACTAAAGCTTCCAGGAGGTGCAGAGGGAGCTATTTCCATGCATATACATATGCAGATACAAAGGCTACCTAAATAATTCTTTATGGTAGGTCAGCATTTCTGGGGGTGGGGGAGAGGGGAGCAGGACAGGTTGTGGGGTGGGAGAGGGGAGCAAGGACAGGTTGTAGGGTGGAGGTGGGGGAGCAGGACAGGTTGTAGGGTGGGAGAGGAGACCAGGACAGGTTGTAGGGTGGGAGAGGGGAGCAAGGACAGGTTGTAGGATGGAAGAGGGGACCAGGACAGGTTGTAGGGTGGGAGAGGAGACCAGGACAGATAGTAGGGTAGGGGTGGGGGAGCAGGACAGGTTGTGGAGTGGGAGAGGGGACCAAGACAGGTTATAAGATGATGTAGGAGGTAGGATGACAGCTAAACTTTTAGGGAAGCTTGGAATTCTCAGACGCAGCCAAGAGGAGATGGGGAGAAAAAGAGGGGTGAGTAAGCCAGACCCTGCTGCCCAGGTGGGTTGCTGCTGCATCACATCTTGCCACCCATTTGGCCTCTCCCCAGCCATTGTTGGAAGGGTCTCTCTCCCCACCAGCCTGCCCCTCAATGTTCTCTCTTTCAGGTTTCAGTACTGGCTGAGTTCAATGTGACTGGTTGTAAGGGAAAGCTCAAGTGAGTCAAAGCCAAGAGAGGGCTGTTAGAAGGTATGACAGACAAAGCTTGAGATAGAGGCAACAGGGAATCCATATTTTTCTTGGGATGCTGAGTGGATGAGTGACCTAGAATAACACAATCCCTGGATCACCCACAGAACAATCTGGAGGCATATGGTGGGTGTGAGTAGGATGAAACACCCAAACAAGAATTATGCAGGAGATTTCATGAAAGAGAGGAAGGTGTGTTCAGAAAAGATGGACTGGTCAGAGATGGGGCTTAAAGGATGACCAATGGACAGCTCACATGCTCCATTGGTGGCTACAGAATAACCACAGCATGTTGGGTGGAGCCCTTTTGAAGGAATTATGGGAAGACATGGTCAAGTGTTGCACAGGATAAGAAAGTGGGTGAGAGTAACTATCAGCCTGTTGGAGAGAGCAGGAGCTGCTATCAGAATGTTGGAGAGAGGGCCTGACTTGAAGAGAGCAGAGATTCATTGAACAATCAGAGCCTCCCAACCGCCCTTTTCTTTCTTTTAAACTACACCTGAGATATTACCAGTGTAGGGAACTCCCAGGTGAGAAAACTCTCTCTACCAATGCAGGCCAGCAACTCCTCTGCAGCTAAGAGTTTCAGAGGGTTTCTGGGGCTCTGAGAGGTTGAATAACTTGCCCATGGTCACATAGCAAATATGTGCCGGATGCAAGATTTGAACCCAAGTCTGGCTTCCAGCAAAGCCAGCTCTTTACCTGTTACTCTACACTGATTCTCAAGGATCACAGGTTTAGTAAATCTCAGAGTCAGGATTTGAACCCAGGTTTTCTTGACTCCAACTTGAGCATGTGATTTGCTCTACCACATTCTCTCTCACAGATTTGGGAGGTCTTAGAATGCCAGGATTCCGAGACTGGAGCATTTCAAGGGGGAGGTGGGAAGCTGCATATGTTCTTTTTAGAATAAGCCCAAACCCTGGAATGCCAACTTACTTAAAGCAGCACCTTTTCAATGAAAAGACTGCATTATGAAGGACTTTTAGTCCCTTCTAAGGGACAGATGTGGAAGTGAGTTGTAGGAGAAAACAAGCTGGATTTGAAGTCAAATGTACTCAGTGATCGGTGACCTCAAGCATGTAAACAGTCTGTCCAACAGTGCAGATCACCACCTGTCAGGAGACCTAGGTTCAAATCCTACTTCTGATGTGACCTTGGACAAGTAACTTAATCACCTTGGGCCTCAGTTTCTCCTTCTGTAAAATGAGAGGGTTAGCTCAGATGGCCTGTGAGGTCCTTCCAACTCTAAGTCTATGATTTTTGGAGCTCATGTCTGGTCATTCTCTGTGACTCTTGTCCACGTCATCCTATAAATTCTCTGTGGGGGGGGGTCACCCAAAATGACAGGGGCCTCCCTCACCTTCTTAAGACACTAGGAATTCAATGGAACACATGAGCTGTCATTCAGCCACCCCTCCCCTTTTTAAAGTTATTAGCCCACCTAACTCTTTAAAAATGACTAATATCTTTGTTTCATTTACAGCCCTCTCATATCCAAATATATGTCTCCCTCAAACCCTCTCCAGAGAACCACCCCTTATAACAAAACAAAGAGGGAAAAGGCAGTTCAGCTAAACTAGCAGACATCAACAGAATCCACCGATGCATTCCATGTTGCACACTCATGGTCCTCCCCCTGTGGAAAGGAGGCATACATTTTCTTCTCACAACTTCAGGTCTACACATAATCATTGTAATTACAGAGTATTCTTTTGTTTGTGGTTGTGTATCTTGTTTTCTTAGTTCTGTTCATTTCCTCTGCTGTGTTGCTATTCAGAGTCAGCCCAGCATTTTTCAGCCATATAATTCTTTGATGACATCCTTTTGAAGGCAGTCCATGAAATTCTTGAGAAAGGTGTGTGCTGCTTCATGGTATGTGGCCAGTCTCTGCAAGGTGCTCCAAGGAGAAGGATCTCACTTCTCCAGCCCCACCATAGGGGCCTTCCCCCACCCCTAGCCACCAACTCAGAAATGATACTGCTGCTGAGATGAGAAGGGAGTAGGGATGGCTGCCCACCCAGAATCCCAGAATGCCCTTCCATCTCTCATGACAAGGTGTCTGGTCGGGGCTTCCACACCAAGGAGAAGCCAAAATTAGAATCCTAGAACCTAAGGGCTGGAAGCGACCTAGACCCACCCTTCTCTGAGCCAGCTGACAAGGGCTCCTTGAATTTCTATTTAAAGATCTCCAGTGAGGGTGAGCACATTGCTCTTCCTCCCCCTTCCCTATCAAGGCAGTCTATTTCACTCTAGAAAGCCCAACTTTAGAGGGTATCTGTCCTTAGAGAGTCAGAGCAATGTGGGCCAAAGAACATTGCGCTGGAAGCCCAGGGGTCCTGGTTCTGGTCCTTCCTCCCACCAGCTGTGGGTGACTTTGGGAAAATGATTTCAACTCTCTGGACTTTGGTTTGTACTTTTGAACTTTGGGATCATAACATCTTGGCAGTCTGAGTCAGGGAGCTGGACCCACTTGATGTCCTGATATGTAACACTCGGCTCCTGGCTAGTCCATTTCTCAGGAGGATTCTACTACCATCTGAGCCTCTAAAGCACATTCAGAGAATGCATGCTTCACTAGCTGCCCCTTGAAGCAGCGGCTCACCATAGGCAAGACAATTACCCAAACTGCCTCTTGTTAGCTAATTGCCCCTCGATCAAGGCAAACACATCTACTCTTTTTCATTTTTTGCCAATGTTTTTAACAGGACTGTTCTTGTGTGAAGGATTTTCAAATTTCCCAGTACAGTTAGCATCTGAGCATGGCCAGGCTCTATAATCATGTGTGGGAGTGTTTGCTCTGGTGCCTGAGATTGGAAAGGGTACAAAACTCAGGACATTTTGGTCTGGTTTTTATAAAGATGGTTTTGTGCTTGGCTATTTAACCCATAGCTGAAGCCAAAATCTCTGAGCTACACAAAAAAGTGGCTCTTAGAAAACTGATGTAGAATGTCAAAAGGAGAAGACCCTTAGAACATAGAACACAGAATGTCAGAACTGGAAGGAATCTTAGAGCATAGACTGGATGTTTTGGAGCTGAGAGAAGCCTTAGATTAAAGAACACAGACTATTAGGCCAGGCCATTAGAACACATAATGTCAGAATGAGGAATCACCTTAGAACATAGATCACAGAAGGTCAGAACTGGAAGGGATCTTAGAATATAGACTAGATGATGCTAGAGCTGAGAGTGTCAGAATGAGGAGTCACCTTAGAACATGAGACACAGAATGTCAGAGCTGGGAGGGCCTTAAGACATAGAAAGTTAGAACTGAAAGGAACATGGAACAGAAAGAGGCAGAACAGAAAGTGGCAGAATTAGGAGGGACCTAGAACATAGAGGAGCTTGGAGGGACCTTTAAAGTTCCCTAACAGAGGGGTCCTGAACCATGGGTCCAAAAACTTGGTATTTTTTAAATATAAGAAATTTTATTGTGATATAATTGGTTTCTTCCATAATCCTGTGTGTTTTGTCCTATGGATTTAAAAATAAGATGGTAAGAGAGGAAGAAATTAAAGCTATCTACAGGCATATGGAAAAATGCTCTGGATCGCTGCTGATTAGAGAAATGCAAATCAAAACAACTCTTAGATACCACATCTCTCCTGTCAGATTGGCTAAAATAACAAAGCAGGAGAATGATAAATGCTGGAAAAGATGTGGGGAAATTGGAACATTGTTGCATTGCTGGTGGAGTTGCGAGCTGATCCAGCCATTTTGGAGGGCGGTGTGGAACTATGCCCAAAGGGCTATAGAAATGTTCATACCCTTTGACCCAGTAATACCACTTCTAGGGTTGTATCCCAAAGAAATCACAGCAAGCGGGAAAAGGACCCATATGTACAAGAATATTTATAGCAGCTCTCTTTGTGGTAGCCAAGAATTGGAAAGCAAAGGGATGCCCATCAATTGGGGAATGGCTGAACAAGCTGTGGTATATGAAGGTGATGGAATACTATTGTGCCATAAGAAATGGGGATGATGCAGACTTCATAACAACCTGGAAAAACCTACACGACATAATGCTGAGTGAGCGGAGCAGAGCCAGGAGAACGTTGTGCACAGCCACAGATATATGGATTCCGTGAGGACCAACCCTGACATACTGCGCTTTTCTCAGCAACCTAAGGGGCAAGGACAACTCCAGGGGAATCACGATGGACAATGCTATCTTCATTCAGAGAAAGAACTGCGAAGTTTGAATACAGACTGAGGCACACTACATGCTCGCCTTTTCTGCTTCTCTTTTGTTTTTGTTTTTGGGTTTTTTTTTTTGGTTCTGTTTCTTCTTTCTCATGATTCATTCCATTGGTCAAAATTCTTCTCCATGACTTGACTAGTGCATAAATTAATTCAATGCGAAGTTATACATGACAGTTATATGAGACTTCATGCCGTCTTGGGGAGGGAGTGGGGAGGGAGGGGAGAAAAACTGGAACTCAGGACTATGTGGAACCGTGTGTGGTGAACTAAAAATAAATAAAGAAATTTATTAAAAAAAATACTGAAAAAAAAATAAGATGGTAAGAAGGGGTCCCAAGGCTTCATCAGATGGGCTGCCCAAAGTGTCTAGGACAAAAAAAAATACCCCTGAGGTAAAAAATTGCCCTCACCATAATATGATTCTACAATTTATGGCCTCTTAGAGATTTTCAGCACCCCCAGACAGCCTCCATAATCTGCTTTGAGTCGCAGGGTCCTGGAATCAGCCTCAAGCCATTCACATGTCAAAGCTCGTGGAGTCCAACCCCAAGCTGGATCAGGCATCCTCCTTCCTGCCTCCCTGGTGAGGCACCATCCAGCCTCCCCAGACCATCTTCCAGGGTATGGATCCAGGGCATTGCCTCCTGCAGAACTCTGAGGGCTGGGAGAGAACACCTGGATATCAAGGCAACATCTATCCCCTTGGGCCTTCTCCCACTTCCTGGGCAGCACTTCTGCTCCAGAGTCACAAAGAGCTAGCAGCATCCCTCCTTAATGCAGCAATCCTTAAGATAACCTGGAAACAAAGATGATGCTTCCCCCCTGCCCTCCTCAATTTTTCTCTTCTCCGGGAGAAACATGTCAAGTGTCCACATCTCAACCTGGTCCCCTGATCACTTCGCTGCTAGATGGGAGAGTGGACTGAGCCCTGCACTTGGAGCCATGAAGACATGACTTCAAATTCTGTCTGAGATATGTGATCTAAGTGGTCATGGCCAAATCACTTTACTGCTTACAGCCTCAGTATCCTCATCTGTAAAAAGGGGATAATACTATTCCCTAACTTACAGGATTTTTATGAGGTTATATTTGTAAAGTGCTTTGAAAACCTCAAAGCACTAAATAAAGGATAATAATTGTTATTATATTGTTTTATAAGAGGAGGTTCTGCTTCTCAACAGTGCCTTCACAGGCCAGCGGGGCGGGAATGATTATCCCCATTTCATAGGTTAGGAAAGCAAAGGCTCAGGGTCCAGAAGCCCATGGTTATACAGACCCCAGGCCTTCGGACTCCAAGCCTCGGACTGTTCCCACCACGAGTATCTACTGTTTCCCTTTAACCTGCCTGAGATCCACTGAGACTTTCAAAAATGGCCACAAAGATTTTTCTCCCAGAGATAGAAAGCCTAGCTCTCCAAGGAAGCCCTTGGCCAGAGCCCCACAGAACCCTGGGCCTTTGCCTTGCTAGTATGAGTTTTCTAAAGCTGTGTTTTTGTCCGATTCAGGGATGGAAGAGTGAGCAGCCAAGCTGGGATTGGAACTCTGGGCCTCAGGCTCTGAATTCTGCCCACAAGCCCAACCTGGTTATGAAGGAGATTATTTCAAATAGGGATGAATATTAAGTCTTGGAATCATCTTCACAGGTTCAAGATAGGAGGGGGAATGGTGACTAGCCAGCAGCCCATCTGAAAGAGATCAGGAGGTCTGGGTGTGCTACAAGGTCCATCCTTAATTGTCAATAGAGAGAGAAAGCAGCCAAGGAAGTCCATGGGGCCTTGTCTAATATTACAAGTGACTGAGCTTCCTGGCCTTGAGGAGGCTACTGTCCCACTGTCCTCTGGTCTGGTCAGACCATACCTGGAACATTCAACTCTGGGCTTGAAAGTTGAGAGAGGATATGGATGGGCTGGAGACCACCTGGAGGGCAGCAGCCGGGATCAGGAAGGAGCTTGAGATCAAGAAGTTTAAGGACCAGTATGAGAGATGGGGAGTGTCAGCCTGGAGAAACTTGGGTGGGGTGTGATCACTGCCTGATATTTGGAGGGAGAATGTGGAAGATTCAATGTTTTCTGTGGGGTCTCAGAGGGCAAACTCCCCAGATTTTCCAAAGCCGGGCTCAGGTACCTTCCCTCTGCTTCCCCTTGGTTACCAACTCTCTCCTTCTTGAAACTTTCATCTTACAGCATGCATTCTCTCTATGTGATTATCTATGTATACATCCCAGTATAATGTGGACACCTTGAAGCCAGGGAACCTGCCAAAGTAGCTTTGGGTTTTGACTTTGTTGTCTTGGTAAGAAGGATGATTTAGAAATAGGATTTCATTTGTGTAGGGAATTCCTACTAAGGAAATGCTCTCCACTGGTACAGATTTACAATAATTCTGTGACTCCTAATCTTAGGAAGTCTCTTGGGGACACTGAGAGTGACTTCCCCAGCCTGAGTCACACAGTCAGTAGGTATCAAAAGTGGGCCTTGAACCTGGCCAGGCCTTCCTAGCTCAGGCTGGCTGGCTCCATAGACACAGTGTCCTGCTACTTCTCATAAGCCCTGTTTGTTTCTGGTTGATTTAAATTGGACCCATGATTTCATGGGGCAGGGTGCTGTTAGTCAGTCAAGAGACAAGAGGCACCTACTATGTGCTAAGCACTGTGTTAAGTGAAGAACTAACTTCCCCAACCAGAGAAGCAAACTGGCTCTTCTACCATATGCAATTTTAGGGAATTGCCTGAAAGGCTGAATGAGTAAGTAATTGGCCCAGGATCTTGCAGCCAGTAGGCATCAGTGGCAGGAATTGAACCCAGATCTTCCTGATTACAAGGTTAGCTCTCTAGTCAAGAGAGCATTTATTAAGCACTTACTGTGTGCCAGGAACTTTGCCAAGTGCTGGGGCTACAAAGAAGGGCAGAAGACGGTCCCTGCTCTCAAAGACCGCATCATGGAAGCCACATACAAACCAGTTACGTAAGGATCCCTATGTAGGCTAGGCTGAAGGTAGTCTCTGAGCGAAGGAGAATGAAGGCTCCTCCAGGAGGGGAGACTTTAGCTAGGATGGAAAGGAAGGTGGAGGAGCCAGGAGGCAGAGATGAGGATGGAGAACATTCCAAGTATGGAGACTAGGCAGTGAAAAGGCAGTCAGGAGATGAAGCCAATGCGATGGAGGGTGAGGTAGAAGAAGGTGGGAAAGGCAGGAAGGGGCCAGACCCTGAAGGGCTGTAGAGGCTATATGGAGGATTTTTATATTTGGTCATGGAGGTAATAGGGAGCCATGATCAGACCACTTTGGCAACTTGTGGCAGACTGATGCCCCAGTAGCCATGACAATAGTTCAGGTGTGAAGTGATGAGGGCCTTGATGGCAGCATCAGAGAGAGAAGGGTGTGTACATGGGAGATGCTAGGAAGGGCAGAAACCAAAGGTTTTGGCAACAGATTGACTATGGGATGTGAGAGAGAGTGGGGAACTGAGGATGGCACCTAGGCTGTGAGCCGGGCCTGGGGGAATGGTGGTGCCCTGGACAGTAATAAGGAAATGAGGAAGAGAAGATGATTTGGGGTGGGGTGCAGTGGACATGTTGGGTTTAAGGTGTCGATGGGACATTCAGTCCAGGATGTTCAATAGGCAGTTGGAGATGCCAGGCCAGAGGCCAACAGAGAGGTCAGGGCTGGACAAATGAGCCTGAAGATGATCTGCTAACCTTTGGGGACTGATGAGATTCATCTACATAACCTCTTTCTTTCAACATTACAGGTGCCTAATTAATAAGTTCTTGATGAGTTTAATTGAAGCAAAGTAGGAACATGCATAGGGTCAGTGGAGAGAGATTTTAGTTTTATAACAGGAAACATTTCCTAACAGGGGAATGCGATAGTGGAACTGGCTGCCTCGGGAGTGGCGGAGCGCCCCTTCACTTGGGGGGTCCTCAAGCAAAGTCTGAGTGGGCATTTGTTGGGACATTGTAGTGGGAATTCTTTTTTGGGTACACCTTGGACCAAATGCCCTTAGAGTTACTGCTACCTCTGAGATCACGTTGTCTTTTATCATTAATCTGCTTTAGAAACTTTGCCTCCTAAATTCTGAATGGGTTCATGAGCTTTTCTCTGAGGACTGGTTTAGACAATCAGTTTTCCCTAATATTCGCTATTAGCAGAGACTTAAGGGAACTTTAATCCACAGGGTTTCCCACGCCTTGACCTTAAATTATGTGAATGTTGTTTTTAATTCTCTATTTCACAGTCAACCAACAGGAAAGAAATTGTGTGGAGATTCTTAGCAAACAATCTCTTTTCTTTTTCTGGGGCTGCCCTATAAACGCAAAGTCCCCTCTGTCTTTCTTAATATGTACTTTTCTTTTTATATGTTATGTTTTCTTCCTTTTTCTCTTTTTTCCACTTCTCTCTCCCTCTTTCTTTTTCTGTCTTTCTCTCTCTTTCTTCCTTTCTCTTTCTTTCTCTCTCCTCTTTTCTCTCTCTCTCTCCCTTCCTTCCTTCCTGAAACAGTAAGGCAATGAACACAACATCAATGATAATAATGAGTATGTCTGTGTAATTCTGTGTCACAAAGTGTGAGAGTTTCTCCATAAAGAAGGTAAAGAAGTATAACATTTATTCAGACACCAGAAAATCATATCCCACAACCAAATGTTCAGCTCCCACAGCCAGTCAGCCCACATTATCATAACAGCAAGGAACTTAAAACACCATATCACAGACTGGAGACTCGCCATCCCAAAACCTCTCTGACCCCCTGCTGGGGTCATCCTCAAAACAAACTCACAGTGCAGCTAAGTCAGCCTGTTCAGCTCTAACAATCGTGAGGGCAGCCATTAGCAGCCACCACCACCATCTTTCTCTCTCTCTCAGCATTTTCTGTGTCATAACTTCCTTTTCCTGTCAGGAAGCTCCTCCTACCACGTGTGTATTAGGTTTCCTGTGAGGTAAGCAGGTCACATGACCTATTAATGGTTGTGAAAGATCTTCAAATCAAAACCGCCACTACCCTTCCTTCCTTCCTTCCTTCCTTCCTTCCTTCCTTCCTTCTTTTCTTTCTTTCTTTCTTTCTTTCTTTCTTTCTTTCTTTCTTTCTTTCTTTCTTTCTTTCTTTCTTTCTTTCTTTCTTTCTTTCTTTCTCCCCTTCTCTTCCTTTTCCTTTTTTTTAAATCAAAGGACAAGGAGGTTCTTTGACTCCCACTTCTCAAAGTCGGAAATGACGTTTCCTCCCTCAGACCCAGAAACCTTCTGACTTGATTCTCCTGGTCAGTAATTCTGCCCTCTGGTAATTGAATAAACTCATGTTATCTCACTTCTTACACCAACCAAGCTGTCCTCCATGCCTGGTCACGTTGTTCCCTGGGCCGGTCCTCCCTCTGGGTCCTCCAATCCCCCATACCTGGAATCACTTCCTCCTTGCCTCCATCCTCTCTCTCTGCTGATCTCTCTGCCTTCACTTTAGGCCCAGCTTTGGTACCACTTCCCATAGGTAGCTAGGGAGTGCAATGGACAGAGTTGGCTTCGAATTCTACTTCAGACCCTTATTAGCTGTGTGACCCTGAGCAAGTCACTTAGCCTCTCATTGCCTGAGTTTCCTTCAGTAAAACAGGGATTTTAGCACCCACCTCCCAGCATTGTGAGGATATGTACTGTGCAGACCTTAAAGTACCTTGTAAATGTGATCTGTGGAGTCTTTCCTGATCCCCCAGCTGAAGATGACTGACCCTCGCATCTCACATTTTCTTAGATTGCTGTCCAGTCTCTTTCCCTCCTTCACGTTCTGACTGACAGTAAGAAAGACTATGCATGCCCCAAGGTCACTCACAATGTCTGCACGTGGCACATATGTCCCCCGTTGGACTGTAGCCCCCTCCCCAGTCTCTCGTTGACATGATTTCCCTCTAAAGCTGGGCTGTCTCATCTTGGATGCCCTTGAGGGCAGGCACCCCTCTCCCTCCCTCCTGCAGTGCCTGGTGTATGACTGATACTCATCTGATCCCTCTTAAAGGACTGCAGTGTCTGGGAGCTTGGATCTTGCTGCATTGAAGGGAAATTTTCTTCTTGATCCTGAGTGAAGGAATGAATGAATCTCCAAGTAGATCTTGGTGTGATTTCTAAGTTTTACCATGTGTATTCTGGGTTGTCTATCTAAATAATTATTCATGTTTCAGAAACATTGAAGAACAGCCAACTGTGTATTCATTTAAGTGGAAAGAGTCCATCCAGCCCTGGTATTAGTCAAGACACTTGGATTCACTTCCTCTTCCTTCTCTGAGCTTTACTTAGATCTTCCAGGTCTAGCTTTTTCTCTTTTATAGCCTAAAGTTCCTTCCAGCTCTGATAGCCTGTGTTCTAATGTCCATCCCCACCCCAGACATGCTCTGGATTGTGTTCTAAGATCCCTCCTAACTCTGATGTTCCATGCCCTAAAGTCCTGTCTATCTCTGACATTCTAAAGTCTGGTTCTAACTTGGTTCAGTCTTCTAGGGTCCCTGACAGCCTGGAGTGTGTTAGTAAATACTTAACATTCGTCTCTCTGGGAGGGATAATGTATACATGCCATACTTGTAAATTTAATCTGCATTATCAACATTTCCTCTATTGTTTTCTCAAGTCTGGACAATCAGCGAAACAAGAAATCAAGCCCTGATCTATAACATTGACTGAATTCTGAGGTGTTAATGCTCTCACTGAGCATTTAACAACCCATCTTCTGAGCTGGGTTGAGCTGGCTCCAGCACAACCTTGTTTCTGCCTGACATTCTATGTTCTATGTTCTGAAATCTCCCTACTCTGACACTGTAGATTCTTCCTTGGTCCTAATTGTACTGTGTTCTAAGGACACTTCCAGGATGTATGTTCTAGGACATTATGAGTGTCTGCATATACGAGAATCACCCAAACATTCAGGGCCCCAAGACATCCATCAGACAACCTCTCCAGGCCTCTTTGGGTGCAGGACCCAAGCTGCTCATGACTTGGAGCCCAGCAGGGTTTTTAAAGAGAACCCTTGCATAGCTATAAACATCTTAATTTTCATAGCAATGCTGGGACTTCAAACCAGCCTACTAATTATTGCAACGTTTCCCTGAAAGACCTGCCTTGTGTGCTGCGCAGGCCTCAGACATCTGCTACAGATCCTCGGCTTTCCTTCCTCTTTTCCCTGGCAGCATCTCTGCACTGATTGGCTCCCAGTGGCAGCTGGAGTGGGGAAAACCTCTGCAAATAATTTTGATGTTTACTGGTCCACATTCCAGCTTCATCTGCCGCATCCCACACAAGATCCTAATGATGGCTTCGACCACGGGCCCCGAAACAAACAGCTTTTGAAGTACAGAGATTCATCCTCAATCTTGTTTTCCAATACCTTCTTTTGAATTGTTCAATCCTCATAGGGAAAGACAGCCTGCACCTCATTCTAACTCCAGACCGGGAGGAGGGAGGAAGCTTGGGAAAGTTCCCCTATGATCCTCCACGAGAGCTGAGATCTAGGCCCCATGGGCCCAGAGAGGCTGACTTAGGAAAGATCACACAGCAAATATGCAGATGAGCCTGACTTGAATCAGGGGCTCAGCATCCCAGATACCAGGATACATCCTGATGGTTGGAGGACTCTTCTTCAGTCTGCATTGGGCTGGACAACACCAATGGACACTGGAGATGTTTCGAGTGAGTCAGAAGGGCTCTCAAGAGTCATCTGTGAGAGGGACAGAGATTGTGATTAGACACACCGCACTCTTGCTGCTGGCATACAAATGGCACCACTCCAGTCTCGATGGCAGCTCAGAGCTGGAGTAGATGGTCATTTTTCCTTTGTTCCAAAGAGGACCATGACATCAGGGAGTTGATTCCATGACACGCAAGTGAATTGGATTTAAGTGAGGAGGGCTGTGTGGAGTCACCAGCCTCACTTTCTCCTCCGGAGCCATCTGGGTCCAGTGGCCGGAGATAGATCTAACCTGCTAGAGGTAGAATGAGACAGTGGAAAGAACAGTGGCTTTGGAGGCAGAGGACCTGGGTTCAAATTCCATCACTAACATCAACTACATGGCATTGGGCAAGCCATTCATTTCTTTTGTCTGGGTCTTGGATTTCTGATCTGTAAAATGATGGAGATAGGACTCAGCAGTCTCCAGGGTCTCTCCCCACTGCGGCTCCAGGTTTCTGTGGTCTAGCCCAACCCTTTCATTTTACAAATGCCTACATTATGTATGGGCAGCTATGCGGAGCAGTGGATAGAGTGCTGGGCCTAGAGCCAGAAAGTCTCCTCTTCCTGAGTTCAAATGCAGCCTCAGACACTAGCTGTGTGACCTAGGCAAGTCATCTAACCCTGTTTGCCTCAGTTTCTTCAACTGTAAAATGAACCAGAGAAGGAAATGACAAATGTCTCCAGTACCTCTGCCAAGAAAACCCCAAATGGGGTCACAAAGAATCAGACATGACTAGAAAAGGACTGAACAATACTAAAAACATTATGTATCTCTTGTTCCCCAGATATCTGCAGTGCCCAGCACAGAGGACACAGATAGAACTAGGGCCTTGACCTGTGATTACAATATATGGGACTCCCAGGTGAAGAAACTCCCTCCACCATGCAGGTGGCACCTTCTCTGAACATTAGCAGTAGAGAGTGGCTGAGAGTATGGAGACATTTGTTCTATTGGCCTAGCATTGCAAAACTGTGTGTGGTAGGAGCTAGATTTGAACCTGGGACCTCATGGCTCCATCTACTCCACCACACTGCCTCAAGCCATGACAGGTTCTGGACGAACACTTGTAGACTGGCAGCTGCATTCTTGTATTTGAAGGATTGTCCTGTGGGAGGGGGTACAGCTAGGGATGGTGTGGGAAAGCTGCAGAGACAGCATTAAGCTCAACGTAAGGAAATATTCCCCAATAACGGTTTCAAACTAGAGAATGAATTGTTGCCTCTTGAGCCGGCGAGTCCCCTGTCATGCGCCTTATTCACGTGGAAGCTGGATGTTCACTTGTTGGAGAGGAAATTAAGCAGATTCCTTTTCAGGCAGAGAGCTGGGCTGGATGCCCTCTGAGGCCCTTTCCATTCCAGGATTCTGTGTGATCTTAGCTCTTTGTCATTGACCAAAAAAAGGCAAGTTACTGGTGTAAAGAATTATAAAGGGAATATTTGTGTCATGTTCATCCATTTGTAGAGATTGCCTCTAACCCCCTCGCTCTGCAGAGAAGATAACAAGGCTCAGTAAGGGAAGTGACCCAGGACTGGGGCCATCTTGTGCTTTTCTTTTTTTCATGGGGCGCCATGGCCAAGATTCCATCAGCAGTTGGGTAACCTGTTGTCTGTCCCTGGACTTCTCTGCCTCAGCCTGGACCTTACCTGCTATAATTGTCCTCTAAGACATTCCACCAAGTAGAATCTGCAGGACTATGCAAATAGAAGGGATTCCCCAGAGGAGAAACTCCTGCCCATATGGATCAGCACTTTCCATGTTCTGGTGTTAGTATCCTAGGGCCTTGAGTAGCTGTGACTTGTTCAGGGTCACACAGCCAGTGGGTGTTAGAGGGAAGACTTGGATCTAGATCCCTGACTTTAGGGCAGTCTCTTTCTCTCTTCACATGCCAGGAGTAATACTGATAACAACAGCAGCAGACATGTATCATGTTGCTATTTAAAGGCAGCCAGGTGGCATAGTGGATAGTGTGAGGGGCTGGAGTCTAGACAAGTTAAATTCAAATCCAACCTTAGCCATGTACAAGCTGTGTAACCCCAGGAAAATTATTTAACCTCTGCCTGCCTCAGTTCGACCCTCTGTAAAGTGGGGGTGATGATAGCACCTAGCTCTGAACAAATGAGAAAGTATTTGTGGTGTGCTACATGAATGCCAGATGCTATTATTGTTGTGATGATCAGTAAGAGGTCCAAGGCAGAGGTTCTTTTATTTGAGCCTCATAATAGCCAGCTCCTACCACACACAGCCACTATTCATTACTTCCATTTTAGAGTTGGGGAAACTGAGATTGAGAGAGGTTGAGTGGCCTTTCATCCAGGACTTCTTACATGAGAACATGCAGTGAATATGTGCCCAGGGCAGTCATTAGACCCCAAGGTGCTGCAGGGAGCAGGACATACCGTGGAATTGATCCCAGGCCTGTAGTCAGGAAGCCTGATTTAAGTCCTAGCTCCAGTTACCTGCTAACTTGTCAGCTGTGTGACTTTACACTAGTCACTGGCACTTTCTATTCCTTAGTTTCCTATAAAATGGAGTCAGTAACCTTTGCGCCAGGCACCTCATGGGATGACCGTCTGGAAAAGTCAAATCAACAACAAATATTTATTAAGAGCCTACTGTGTGCCAGGCACTGTGCTAAGGACTGGGAATACAAAGAAAGGCCAAAGTGATCTCTGCCTTGCCCTCAAGGAGCTCACAGTCTAATGAGGGAGACAACAGGCAAACTGCTACAGACAAACAAAACATAGGTAAGATCAATTGGGGGTGGTCTCAGGGGGAAGGTCCTATGGTTAAGGAGGACTGGAAAGGGGGAATTTAGTGGAGACTTGAAGCCTGGGAAACCCAGAGTCAGAGATGAGGAAGGAGAGCTTTCCGGGCCTGGAGGAGAGTTAGGGAAAATGCCCAGAGTCTGGAAAAGGATGGACTCATTCCAGGAAAGAGCAAAGGCCAATGTTTTGGATCACAGATCATGTGGGCCGGAAAGGTAAGCAGGGGCCTTGAATGCACAAAAGAGGATTTTATATATCATTATAGATGAGATAAGGAGACACTGGGGTATACTGAAGAGGGGGATGATAGGATTAGACCTATGCTTTTGTTGTCCAGCTGTTTCAGTCATGTCCACTTCTTTGTGAGTCCATTTGGTGTTTTCTTGGCAGAAATACTGGAGTGGTTTTGCCATTTCCTTCTCCAGCTCATTTGACAGATGAGGAAATTGAAGCAAAAAGGGTTAAGTGATTTTCCCAGGGTCACACAGTAAGTATCTGAGACTGGATTTGAACTCAGGTCTTCCTGACTTTAGCTATAGTCACCTATCTATTGCATCACCCCTTTCTTACATTTCTCCTTATTTGATTTGGCCCAGCAATCTAGCCTGCCAGGAAATGGTTAGATCCTAAATCAGTTGTCTGTTAGTTGTCCCTTCCTGGTTTGTATCATTCTCTTTCTCCAGATAGATATCCCATTACCTTGAACTTAATTTCACTGTTCTAACTTGTTATTTTAGCAGTAACTACCTCAGTTGCCTGCCTAAATGGCATGAATACCCTGAGGGTCTTTGGACTCTCACACGTGTGGACTTCACCTTGTATGCCTCTCCCTTTATGCAATCATCCTCCTTGTCTGCCGGCCATCTCTTCCTTCTCTCCGAGTCAGCGCCACCTTGTGGGTCCCTGCATCCCTCTGCTTCCCTGAGAAGAAGGACCCTTGCAGTTCACCTCGGCCACTTCTCGTTTTACAGATGAGGAAACTGAGGATCAGGGAAGGGGAGCCACCTGCTCCAGGTCACATTGGAATTGTGTTTGTGAATCCAGAGCCCTTTTCCTGTAAAATGTGAACATTTCAGGTGGTTTAGCTGCCTTAAAACTGACCTGCTAAATGTCCAGACCTGAACTCTGAGGACTGCCACACCTCCCCCACCCAGCATCCCCATATTTAGCTCAGCTGACCAAAGGAATAAGCATGGTCAGGAGGTTTTCGGTCAGGTCTTTTCTTTCTAGCAGGAAGCTGTTTATCCCACTTTTGTTCTCCACATTCCATCTGGTTCAGGGCATCTCATTGTGGTGTCCAACATTCACATGGCTAGGGAGGGAGCTGGGATTTCAGGCTGGAGATAAGATCAGTAACCAGCATGACCGCACACAGCTCTGCCCGCCAGCGACACCATAATAACCTCATGTAAGCCAGCATCACTTGGTTTTCCTAATGGCAGCATTTTTTCCTGGAAACAACCAAAGGGCTATGGTATTTCTATATCTTGGTAAGCTTCTCCCCTGGGTGTCATACTGGGCTGGACCAGAGCAGGATAGAAAGATGGTTCATCCCGGGGGTTGGGATGCAATGCTTCTTGCCCGTGAATCTTATCTCCAGAGAAAGTGCAGATTGCAGGAGGGGGAATGAGCTGGTTTTGCTTGGTCCATCAATGATCATACTTTGATCACCCTCTATATAACCAGGGCTAGAATTTGTAGAATTATTTATATGAAGCTCACAAACGTTATCTCATTTGAACCCCCTGGCAATCCTGAGAAGCAGGCGAAATCATCACCTCCATTTTGCAGATGAGGAATCAGAAAGAAACTAAGTGGTACAGCTCATGTGTAAGGAAAGTGAAGGGAGCTGAATTCTGCGGCAGGACTGGGACACAGGTCTTCCTGACTCCAAATCCAGTGCCTCAGTCTCCAATGTACCACCTTTCTTCACCTCATCAGGGGGCCTGAGACCTTAGATGGGGGTGAGGTGGAAATTCCATCTTTATTTTCACTAACCTCGAGTTGGAATTGAGTATTTCCCTCCATTAGGAACATAGGCACCAAACCACAGTAGTATTAGCAATACTTGTGACTTGGTCACCGATAGAAATCACAGATACTTTCATATGTCACTGCTATGGCTGCAGATGTCTCAAAATATCATCTGTATGCATCACTGCTTTGAAATGATGGTGGTTATTATGAGGATCACATGACCTCAGTCCTCCTGTCTAACTGGCCAGCAGCTCAGTGGCTCAGCTGCCAAAGGGTGACATGGGATGGAATCATGCCAGTGACCCAGGCATCTATGCGACTTTCCAGCATCCCCAAGCTCCGATTATAGATTCTGTCCAAGTCCCCTCACTTTAGAGAGGGCAAAGCAGAAGACAACCGAAGAGAAGGGGCTAGGCTTAGGTCAGCTACACAGGTAGCAAGCAGCAGAGGCATATTTCCTAGGTCTTCTGATTTCAATCTGTCACGTTTTCCATTGCAATAAGAGCAGTAATAGTTACACAGAACACTTTAAGGTTTATAAAGCACTTCAGAAACTTCTCATTCAATCTTTGCCATAATTCTGGAAGGTAGATGCTATTATTACTCATGTTTTTATAGATGAGGAAACTGAGGCAGTCAAGTGACCCATCTAGAGTCACTCAGCTAGCAAGTGTCTGAAGGCAGATTTGAACTCAGGTCTTCTTGACTTTGGGCCCAGTGTTCTATCTACCTAGCTGCCCAAAGTGAAAGCAACCAGGGAGGAGATCTTTCACAATCCGCATTTAGAATGATGAGTTTTGGAGCATGGTGAGGACCCTGGAATTGAGAGTAGTGAGAAGTCTAAGGTATGTTTGTAAGGAAAATTGAGTGGGAGTTCTTGCTCTCATTCAAGTGAGCAAATAGGAAAGTCAGCTGATATGTACATAGCAGTCCCCACCTTATCAGACAAGTCAGAATGTAAGAGCAAGGAGGGACTTGAGAACATAGAACACAATATCAGAGCTAAGAGAGAACTTAAAACACAGAAAAGGGATGTCAGAGCTGAGAGGTACCTTAGAACCTAAGGCACAGAATGTAAGAGCTGGGGGGGGACTATAGAACGTAGAACACAGATTGTCAGAGCTAAGAGGGAACCTAGATCACAGAAAAGGGAATGTCTTAGCATGCCAAATCAGCACTGAACAAGTGATGAGTCTTAGTTGAGTCCAGCCATTCCACCAGCTACAAATCCATCTAATGATATCACGATATAGCCCACGCTTCTCCATATTTTCCATAAGAATAGTATAAGATGTCTTATCAGCTTTTGGGAAACCTAGGCAAAATATACCTAAAGCATTACTCTGATTATATGAGTCTGGAGATCCTATCCAAAAGAATACCTCAAAATTAATCTGGCATAAACTCTTCCTATTAAGCCATGTAATCCTGGCTTCCTTTTTGAGCTTTTATTTTGGCATCTCTTTAATAATATATTCTAGAACATTTCCAGAAATTCAAGTCAAATTTACTAGCCTAGAGCTAACAGAATCCATTTTTGTTCCTTTGTCCCTTCTCCCATCCTGTAAAAAACCCCTAAATTTCATATTTCAATAAATTATGAAAGAAAACTGGCCGGACCTTTTAAACCCAGAAGGCAAAATGGAAATAGACTCCATTAGTTATCTCCTGAAAGAAATCCTACTCCCGGCGTGGAGCCAAGATGGTGCCTGGAAAGCAGGGACTTGCATAGGGCTCTCTCCCCCAGGACCCTCCAAATATTGATAAAAATGGCTCTGAACAAATTCTAGAACTGCAGAACCCATGAAATAGCAGAAAGAAGCAGGGCTCCAGCCCAGGGCAGCCTGGATGGTTGCTGAGTAAGGTCTTTCACTCATGGAGCTGGGAGCAGAGCCGAGCACAACCCAGCAGGAGTTGAGCCCAGACCAACCAGATCGGGAGGTGGGCGGAACAGGCCGTAGCTCCCTGAGTCAGTGAGCTGTGGCAATTACCAGACTTCTCAACCCACAAACACCAAAGACAACAGAAAAGGTTAGTGGGAAAAGCTTCAGGGACAGAGTGAAAGGAGTTCGCAGTTTGGCCAACGGCCTGGGGACAGCAGGGGTGGTGCTGTTATAGAACTACAGCTGCAGTTACTTCTGGCCCCAGGCCCACCTGGTGGGAGGAATTAAGTGACAGATCAGAGCTGGAGTGCAGAGCCTGCTTAAGATCTGAGTCAGGTCCGGGTTGGTGGTTCTTGGGGGAGGAGGAGCTCTGGTGTGGCAGAGCTTGCTGTATAGAAATAGCTCTGAAAACAACAGCACAGCCCTCAAGCTTGGAACAAAGTACTCTCTACTCTACAAGCAGTCATACCCCAACGAAAAACTCAAAGGTCAAGTAGTTGTCTGGGAACATGGCCAGGCAGCGAAAATGGACTCAGATTCAGTCTCAGACTGTGGAATCTTTCTTTTGTAACAAAGAAGACCAAAACATACAGCCAGAAGAAGTCAACAAAGTCAAAGAGCCTACATGAAAAGCTTCCAAGAAAAACATGAACTTGTCTCAGGTCATGGAAGAGCTCAAAAAGTATTTGGAAAAACAAGTAAGTGAAGTAGTGGAAAAATTGGGAAGAGAAATGAGAATGAAGTGAGGAAACCATGAAAAACAATTCAATGACTTGCTAAAGGAGACCCAAAAAAATACTGAAGAAAACAACACCTTAAAAATAGACTAACTCAAATGGCAAAAGAACTCCAAAAAGCCAACGAGGAGAAGAATGTCTTGAAAGGCAGAATTAGCCAAATAGAAAAGGAGGTCCAAAAGACCACTGAAGAAAATACTACCTTAAAAATTAAATCGGAGCAAGTGGAAGCTAGTGACTTTATGAGAGATCAAGCTATTATAAAACAGAACCAAAGGAATGAAAAAATGGAAGACAATGTGAAATATCTTATTGGAAAAACCCCTGACCTGGAAAATAGATCCAGGTGAGATAATTTAAAAATTATTGGACTACCTGAAAGCCGTGATCAAAAAAAGAGCCTAGATATCATCTTTGAAGAAATTATCAAGGAGAACTGCCCTGATATTCTAGAGCCAGAGGGTAAAATAGAAACTGAAAGAATCCACCAATCACCTCCTGCAAAAGATCCCCAAAAGAAAACTCCTAGGAATATTGTCACCAAATTCCAGAGCTCCCAGACCAAGGAAAAAATACTGCAAGCAGTGAGAAAGAAACAATTTGAGTATTGTGGAAACACAATCAGAATAACACAAGATCTAGCAGCTTCTACATTAAGGGATCAAAGGCCTTGGAATATGATATTCCGGAGTTCAATGGAGCTAGGATTAAAACCAAGAATCACCTACCCAGCAAAACTGAGTATCATGCTCCAAGGCAAAATATGGATTTTCAATAAAATAGAGGACTTTCAAGCTTTCACAGTGAAAAGACCAGAGCTGAATAGAAAATTTGACTTTCAAACACAAGAATCAAGAGCAGCATGAAAAGGTAAATAAGAAAGAGAAATCATAAGGGACTTACTAAAGTTGAACTGTTTTGTTTACATTCCTACATAGAAAAATGATGTGTATAATTCATGAAACCTCAGTATTAGGGTAGCTGAAAGGAATATACATACATACATACATGCATACATACATATATTATATATATAGACAGAGGGCACAGGGTGAGTTGAATATGAAGGGATGATATGTTAAAAAAATCAAATTAAGGGATAGGAGACAAATATATTGAGAGAGGGAGAAAGGGAGAGATAGAATGGGTTAAATTATCTCACATAAAAGTGGCAAGAAATAGCAGTTCTGTTGGGAGGGAAGAAGGAGCAGGTGAGGGGGAATGAGTGAATCTTGCTCTCATCGGATTTGACCTGAGGAGGGAATACCATACACATTCAATTGAGTATCTTACCCCACAGGAAAGAAGGAGGAAGGAGATAAAAAACGGGGGACAATAGAAGGGAGGGCAGATAAGGGGAGGAGGTAATTAAAAGCAAACACCTTTGTAAAGGCACAGGGTCAAGGCAGAAAATTGGATACAGGGGAATAGGATAGGAAGGAGCAAAATATAGTTAGTCTTTCACAACATGAGTATTATGGAAGGGTTTTGCATAATGATACACATGTGGCCCATGTTGAATTGCTTGCCTCCTTAGGGAGGGTGGGTGGGTGGGGGAGAGGGCAGAGAATTTGGAACTCAAAGTTTTAAAAGAAGATGTTCAAAAAAAGTTTTTGCATGCAACTAGGAAATAAGATATACAGGCAATGGGGCATAAACATCTATCTTGCCCTACATGAAAGTAAGGGAAAAGGGGATGGGGGGAGTGGGGTGACAGAAGGGAGGGCTGACTGGGGAATGGGGCAATTAGAACATATGCCATCTTGGAGTGTGGGGGGGAGGGTAGAAATGGGGAGAAAATTTGTAACTCAAACTCTTGTGAAAATTAATGCTGAAAACTAAAATATTAAATAAATAAATAATGAAAAAAAAGAAATCCTACTCCCAGAATCACTATAGTCCAAACCAGAGCTTCCAGGTTAAAGAAAAACATCCTGGTAGTACCAGGATTAAGAAAGAAAGCATTTTATTACAAAAGAGCTACAGTAGGCGTCACATTTGATTTTATAGGTATCACCATAAAGGAGTGAGTATTTGGAAGACAATGTTTCAGAAGTCAAAAGACAGACTTACAACCAAGCATAACTCAGCAATACTAACATAGTCCCACAGGGGCAAGATGGATCTTTAATGTAATAGAATACTTTCAAGCATTTCTGAAGAAAAGACCAGAAGTGCATAGAAATTCTGAAGTGCAAACACAAGAGTCAAGAGAAACACAAAAATGTCAATATGATGAACAAATATAAGAGACTAAACAGGAACAAACTGCATATGTTCTAATATGGGGAGATGATGCATATGCCCCCTCTCAACCCTATTCTAAACAAAGAATATAGAGGAAGTCTAATTAGACAAATGGCCTAGGAGTGGTTCTATTACATCTCGATGAACTTAAAAGAAGAATGGAAAGGGAAGGGAAGAGGAGAACACTAAGGTGGAAAAGAAGAGGAAAGTTAAGGAAAATATCTCCCATAATTGGGTTATGTAAGTAGAAGTCTACACAAAGAGAACTGGGTAGAGGGAGCAAATGATACCCAAACCAGTCAAAGGAAGGAAGAATGCACACACATATTTGGGTATAGCAATATATTTCCCTGAAATAGGTGGGAAAGGGGAGGAAAGAGAGGGTAGATTAAGAAGGGGATTCCAGAGGACTAATGATACAACATACTCCCCACTTCTTGATAGAAAGCTGAGTGATCTAGAGTATAAAATGAGGGGTTTCGGGGCATGGTCAATGTGCATATTTGTTTTACTCGACTGTACATACTTGTAAGAGAGGGTTTTTTTATTCTCATTTGGTGAAGGGTGGGGAGAGAGAGAAGGAGGATTTTTTCTAATAAAAAAAAGACAAAATGTAACTTAAACTGAAAAAAATGTCCAATAGGTTGTTGGGGATGTGAGTCTAGAGGTTAGGAGAAAGGTTAGGGTAGATAAATACATCCATCGATCAATCTGCATATTGACAGTAATTGAACTCACTGGATCTGATGAATTAACCAAGTAAAATTGTGCAGAGGAATAAAATAAACAGCCCAAACCAGAGCCTTAGGGGACAGCCAACAATAGCCAGCTTGACTCACATGAAAATCTAGCAAAGAACACTAAGAAGGCATGGTCAGGGAGGGAGGAGAACCAGGAGAGAGCAGCATCATAAAAACATAGGGAAGATAACATCAAGGATATGAGGGTGATCAGCAGTGTCCAAGGCTGCATGGAGAGAAAGGAGGATGAGGACTTGTTTTAACAACCCAGCTAGCAGCTCCTGTGGGGGCGTAAGATCCCCCCACAGCCAGCACCCAGGAAGCTGCTGGCACCCAGGAGGCTGCCAGGACACCAGGAAAGCACAGGTTCTTTTTGTCTGCTTAAACAAGGAAAGCACAGTGAAGGGGTTGACCAGCTTACTTTAATCCAGCATTCAGTTAGCATACAGACAACATTCATTTAGTTCAGGGGAAAAATTGCCAGCATTCAGTTAGTTCAGGGGAGCAAAGAGACAAGCATCTAGAGATGTACCAAATATAGATTCATTCATGTACTTCAGGGGAAAAAGCCAGCACCCTGGGGTTCAAAGCATTCATTTAGTTCGGGGGAAAACAAACGAGCAATCCGAACCTCAAAACCAAAATACAAACAAATTACAAATATCAATAGACAGACCCAATACAATTCATAGTTACCAACATCTGGGCTTGGCCCGAGAGACAGGGCTGGCCCCGATTCACACTCCCCACTGCTGCTGCGCCAACTGGAAAAGGAAAAGGGATCTTCAAGCTGTCCTCTCCCCTCTTACAGAGTTTTTGACTTCATCAAGCACCGCCTGAATGACCAGAGCCAATTGGTTCTTGAGCTGGCCCCTCCCCCTAGCATAGACCAAGTTAACACCCAATAGGGCGTGGCTTTGGAGTTAACACCTCCCCTCAGCCAGCCCCATGACTCATCACACAGGAAGTTCTCTGATTCCTGGCATGGTCTCTGGGCTTCCTGCCCCGGAAGAGCAAGCCACAGCATCCAGCGAGGCTCAATGAGGTAAGCTGAGTCATTCAAAAAAAACAAAGGCCATTCTGGTCACAGGACTGGAAAAAAATAGGTTAGTAATTAATAGATCATTGTGACGTTTAGAGAGAGCAAGCATAAGATATGGCCAAATAGACAGTTATTTGGGGAAAAAAGTGGAGGTCCAGTAGACAGAAAATTTACTTTGAACTACAACATGATATGGCAAAAAATTAAAAACAGACAAAACTAAATGAACCCAACCTAATAGATTTTGAGCTACATTTAAGAGAATTATAGATGGCAAATAAAGTGGCTAAAATTCCCACAAATCTTGACTCAGAAATTCTGGTGGTGGCTTGTACTCTAAGGAGGCTATCAATAAAAAGTGAGGTTTCATCTACATCAAAGTATTTCTAGCAGAACTTTTGTCGTTCTGCAGAAGTGAAAACAAAGTAGTCACCCCCTGATTGGAGAAGAGCTGTGCAAATTGTGGTATAGGAACATAATGGAACATTATTGTGCCAGAAGTCACTATGAATATGGGGAATACAGAAAAACCTGGAAAGACTCAGATGGACTGATGCAAAGTGAAATAATCTACACACTGACCACAACAAAATAAATGGAAGGAATAATAACCACAAAATAACTGAAAAGAAATGTGGCAAAATTACAAAGAACAATTGTAGCTGTAGAGAAAATATTTGAGAAGGAACCTCCCCTCACTCCTTGGTAGCAATCAGAGGTCCATGGCATGGGGCACATTGCACATTGCATGTTTTGATGTATGAATCAATTTGAAGACTTTTTATTGTTTTTCCTTTTTTAAAATAAAACTTTATTATATGAGATGGCTTTTTGGGAGGGGAGGACATTTAGTTAGTGTAAAAACAAAAACTATCAGTAAAATTTTATTTTAATAAAAGTGTGACATGCCTTCCAGGTCACTTCTGAGGATGACAGTATAGGAATGTCTTTAATGAGCTGGGGAGTACCCAGAGCAGGGAAACCAAGATGGGGACGGACTTTGAATTCATGCCATTTGAGGGTTAGTTGAAGAAGCCAGGGATGTTTATCCTGGAGAAAGGAAGACATGGGATGGGGGTGGGGGGATAATAACCATCTTCTTGCATCTGAAGAGCTGTGATACAGAAAAGGGATTGGATTTTATCAGCTTTCCTGCAGAGAGCAGAACCAGGAACAATGAGGGGAAATGGCAAAGACTCTAGTTTAGCTTTGGTCTTGGGAAGAGCTGTGTAGAACCAGGATGGGCTGCCTCTGGAGGCAGTGAGTGCCTTCTCTTTGGCAGCCTTCACAGAGAGGCCCAATGACCACCAATGACCACTGTCAGGCAGATTCCATGGCAGGACTTTCCTTTTCATTTTGCAGAAAGAGTTCAGCTTTTGGGTCCACAAGGTCCCTTCTGATGCTGAGATTTGTGATTCTTTGAATCATGGCAACAGTGATGAGCTGACAACGCTTTATCAGTGTTTCCCACCCCCATTTTATAAATGGCTCTAATTCTCAACATGAAATGTATCTGCTGCTTAATTAATGAAATGCCCCCATTAACTCTAATTGAACTGGAGCTTACAATGAGAGAACCCCTACCCCTAAAGGGGCAGCTTCCTGTGACTCATCATTAGCTGCTACTTTGGACTGTGGTGACTGGCTGATTTACATTCTGCACGTCTGTCCTGGGTTAATTTAATTATATATCATGATGGATACTGCAGTTAATAGCCCAGGGTCTGATCTCCTCCTTCCTTCTCAGAGATGGTTCTTTTTGACGGATATCTTTTAAATAAGCACAGGCTTTGCAGACCGACAAAGAGATGCAGTTTATCACTCGCTGAATGTAGTGCTTACTTAGGCTCTCTGTAAAGGTCTGAAACATGTGGCAGCTCCTTCAGGCAGGGTGGCCTAAGATGGAAAAGTAGCATAGGCTTTCTCCTGAAATGTTCCTCCTGGGAGGAATGGCCCCCTTATCTGTGAATGGATGAATGGAAAAGCATTTCTTAAGTACTTATTACATTCCAAGTTATGGAGATACACACATACACATAAATACACACACATACACATAGATAAATACATACACATATATAGATAAATACACACACATATATACATATATGCATATACATGTATGTATATATATATATATACACACACACACAGTCAGAGTTATTTGACTTAAGCAGCTGAAAATTACCGAAGAAACAAAGTAAGCATGCTGAGGTCAATTTGACCTTCAGACCAATGGAGGAATAGTTACATAGAGAAAGTCCTACTGGACAGAGACATCTTCTCTCTCCCCATCATTCCTATTGACATGCTGCTCAGAGACAGGTGAGGTGTCCATGGTACAGTGGTCACGAATAGCCATGATATCAAAACCCACCCAGTTCATTCCAGTTGAATTCAAACCATAGGTCTATAGGAGGGTAAATCAATTCAGTCCAATTCAGTAATGATTTACCAAGCACTTAATTTCCTCCAAATGCTGTTAATTGTTGAAGATACAAAGACAGAAGCTAAACATCCCCTGCCCTCAAAGGGTTTACATTTTATTGGGAGGAAACAACATAGTACATTGATAAGTAAATACCCAATATATGCCAAATACCATCTTGTGATATTTGTGCATATGTGTGTTGGGATCAGGGATGTTGGAGCACATTTGAGGGTCTGTTTATTCCTTCATGGAAATCCGGAAGAGTTGAAAATGATTTACAGGTCAGGGTTGTAACCACATTAGAGAAGTGATCCATAGGTCAGGGAGCAGGTTGGAATGAGACAGACTGATCCCATCCAATGAGTAAAGGCATCGAACAAGGGCTTGGAAAAAGAATTGTTTACATGTTTCCATTCAGAACTGCAGGGAACGTCAATGGCTTACTTAAGTGAGTAACCCTTCAGATCCAGCAGAACGATGTTCTTAACATACCGTATTAGAGTTGGGATTGGAAGGAACCTCAGAGGCCATCTAGCTTGTGCTGGAGTTAGAGCGTTTTTTGGCTATCCCGTCCTGTGGGGCCACCAGCTACAATCCTTCTTGAAAGATGGAGTCCTTCAAGGCTTACCATATGGCCTGCCATTGTGTACTAAGTTCTCTGGCATTCCTGTCTGATTTGCAGCCACTCTCTCCAGATTCAGAAGAGTCCATGATGCCCCCCCCACCAAAAAAGGTTCAGAAATTCTGTTTTAGAAATGACTAGCTATGTGCCTCTGGGAGAATCACATGACTTCTCTGTGCCTCAGTTTCCTCATCTATCAAATGGGGGGTTAGGACCTTTCTCTTTGGAAACTCAGAGTTGTATGTAGGTATTTAAAGAAGTTTGTAACTGAAAGATTCCTGCCTGACACGTAATAGATCTAGATCATAGGCCTGGTTCTTTCAATGAATGGCTATATGGCCCTTGGCTGGTTACTCCTTCCATTTGGGCCAAAATTTCATGGATATTTAGACTTATGCCATATTTCAGAGGTCATCTGGTTCAACCTCTACACAAATCATGCTTCCCTTCTACAACATTCTCATCAAGCCAATACTTAAAGACTCCTGGTACTGAAGAGTTCATGTCCTGCTCTTCATAACAAGGTAGTCCTTTGGACTGCTCTAATTCTTAGAAAGCTTGTCTGTGATTTAGCCAAAATATCTTTTCCTGTATCGCTATAACTTCCATTCATTGGGCCTAGTTCTGCTCTGCAATAAGTCTCATCTCTCTTTCACATGTGGTCACACTGGGAAAGGGTGAGGGATTTGAAATGAGAAGGTTGGTTTCAGAAGCTGACCTGCGTCTTCTGATCTTGGGTGCATCACTGCTCCTCTTTGGGCCTCAGTTTTCTTATTTGTAAAATAAAGAGTTTGGATTAATCCCTTCTCCTCTAGTCCCTTCAGGAGCTATACCTATGATCACTAAGATCATGAAATATGTGAGAAGGGCTATTGTGTCCCCATTTTTGATCTCCTCTAGGCTGAACACTTGGTTTCTTTTTTTCTTTTCTTTTAATTAGATTTACTGTTTTTAGTTTACAGCACTCAGTTCCACAACTTTTTGAGTTCCAAATTTTCTTCCCCTCCCTCAACTCTCTCCTCCCCCCAAGAAGGTATGGAATCTGATATATGTTCTACTTATACCTCTGCAATAAACATATTTACATAATAGTCACATTGCAAAGAAGAATTATGATGAATGGAATGAATCATGAGAAAGAAGAAACAAAACCAAATAAAGAGAAAAAAGAAAAAAAAAGAGAGCAAATAGTTTGCCTCAATCTACATTCAGACTCCATAGTGATTTCTCTGGATGTAGCTACCTCTTTCCATCACGAATCCTTTGGAGCTATCTTTGAACCTTGTATTGTTGAGAAGAGCCAAATCTATCAAAGTTAGTCATCACAGAAGCAACGTGTCTGTGGTTGTATACAATGTTTTCCTGGTTCTGCTCCCCTCACTCAGCATAAGATCATGTAGGTCTTTTCAGGTTATTATGACGTCTGTGTCTTCCTTATTTCTTATAGCACAATAGTATTCCATTACATTCATATACCACAACTTGTTTAGCCATTATCCAATTGATGGGCACACCCTTGATTTCCAATTCTTTGCTGCCACAAAAAGAGCTGCTATAAATATTTTTGTACATATGGGTCCCTTTCCTACTTCTGTGATCTCTTTGGGATACAGCCCTAGAAGTGGTATTGCTGGGTCAAAGAGTACGCACAATATTATAGCCCTTTGGGAATAGCTCCAAATTGCTCTCCAGAATGGCTGGATCAGTTCACAACTCCATCAGCAATGTAACAGTGTTCCAATTTTCCCACATTCTCTCCAGCATTTATCATTCTCCTTTTTTGTCATGTTAACCAATCTGACAGGAGAGATGTGGTACTTAAGAGTTGTTTTGATTTGTATTTCTCTAATCAATAGTGATTTAGAGCATTTTTTGTATGCCTATAGATATCTTTAATTTCTTCCTCTGAAAACTGCCTGTTCATATCCTTTAATCATTTCTCATTTGGAGAATGTCTTGTATTCTTATACATTTGGTTCAGTTCCCTGTATATTTTAGATATAAGTCCTTTATCAGAGACGCTGGTTGTAAAGATTTTCTCCCAATTTTTTGCTTTCCTCCTAATCTTTGTTGCATTGGCTTTGTTTATACAAAAACTTTACGATTTAACATAATCAAAATTATCCATTCTGCATTTTGTAATGCTCTCTGTCTCTTGTTGGGTCATGACTTCTTCCCTTTCCCATAAATCTGACAGGTAAACTATTCCTTGCTCTCCCCAATTGCTTATAGCATGAACTTTTATTCCTAAATCATGAACCCAATTTGACTTTATTTTGGTATACTGTGTAAGATATTGGCCTATGCCCAGTTTCTGCCACACAATTTTCCAATATTCCCAGCAGGCTTTGTGAAATAGTGAATTCTTAGCCCAGAAGCTGGATTCTTTGGGCTTATCAGAGAGTAGATTGCTACAGTCGTTTACTACTGTGTCTTGTGTATCTAACCTATTCCATTGATCCACCGCTCTGTTTCTTAGCCAGTACCAAGTAGTTTTGATGACTGCTGCTTTATAATACAGTTTAATATCTGGTATGGCTAGGCCACCTTCCTTAGTATTTCTTTTTATTAATTCCCTTCATATTCTGAACATTTTGTTCTTCCAGATGAATTTTGTTATTATTTTATCCAGTTCTGTAAAATAATTTTTGGTAGTTCAATTGATATGGCATTGAATAAGTAAATTAATTTAGGTAAAATTGTCATTTTTATTTTATTAGCTCAGCCTAACCATGAACAACTGATGTTTTATCCATTTATTTAGATCTGACTTTATTTGTGTGAAAAGTGTTTCATAATTGTGTTCATATAGGCCTTGGGTTTGTCTTGGCAGCTAGACTCCCAAATATTTTATAGTGTCTACAGTAACTTTAAATGGAATTCCTCTTTCTTTCTCTGGCTGTTTGGCTTTGTTAGTAATATATAGGAATGCTGAGGATTTATGTGGGTTTATTTTATATCTTGCAACTTTGCCAAAGTTTTTTATTATTTCAAGTAGTTTTTTACTTGATTCTTTAAGTAAGTCATCATATCATATGCAAAGAGTGAGAATTTAGTTTTTTCTTTGCCTATTCTAATTCCTTTAATTTCTTTTTCTTCTCTTATTGCTAAAGCTAACATTTCTAGTACCAAATTGAGTAACAGGGCTGATAATGGACATCCTTGTTTCACCCCTGATCTTATTGGGAATGGATCTAGCTTATCCCTATTACAGATAATGCTTGCTGATGGTTTTAGGTAGATGCTACTTATAATTTTAAGGAAGACTCCATTTATTCTTATGCTTTCTAGTGGTTTTAATAGGAATGGATATTGTATTTGTCAAAAGCTTTTTCTGCATCTATTGAGGTAATCATATGGTTTCTGCTAGTTTGGTTGTTGATATGATCAATTCTGCTGATTGTTTTGCCAATATTGAACCAGCCTTGAATTCCTGGAATAAATCCTACCATAGTGTGGGATATACATAGTGTATTATTCTTGGGATAAGTTGCTGCAATCTTTCTGCTAATATTTTATTTAAAATTTTTGCATCAATATTCATTAGGGTAATTGGTCTATAATCTTCTTTCTCTGTTTTGACTCTTCCTGGTTTAGCTAGTAATACCATATTTGTGTCATAAAAAGAATTTGGTAGGACTTCTTCTATTTTTCCATATAGTCTATAAATATGGTAATTAATTGTTCTTTAAATGTTTGGTATAATTCACATGTAAAACCATCTGGGCCTGGAGATTTTTTCCTAAGGAGTTCATTGATGTCTTGCTCAATTGCTTTTTCAGAGATGGGGTTATTTAGGTATTTTATTTCCTCTTCTGTTAACCTGGGAAATTTATATTTTTGTAAATATTCATCCATTTCCCTAAGGTTGTCAAGTTTATGGGCATGCAATTGGGCAAAATAATTACTAATCATTGTTTTAATTCCCTCTTTTTTGGAGATGAATTCACCCTTTTCATTTTTGATACTGGTAATTTGGTTTTCTTCTTTCTTTTTTTAATCAAATTAACCAAAGGCTTATGGATTTTATTGGCTTTTCATAAAACCAGCTCTTAGTTTTATTTATTAGTTCAATAGTTTTCTTTATTTCAATTTTATTAATCTCTCCTTTGGTTTTCAGTATTTCTAATTTGGCATTTAATTGAGGATTTTCAGTTTGTTCTTTTTCTAGCTTTTTCAGTTGCATGTCCAATGCATTGATCTCCTTTTTCTGTATTTTATTCATGCAAACATTTAGAGATATAATATTTCGCCAATGAACTGCTTTTGCTGCATCTCATAAGTTTTGGTATGCTGTCTCATTATTGTCATTCTTTTGAATGAAGTCATTAATTGTTTCTATGATTTGTTCTTTGACCCGCTCATTCTTTAGGATCAGATTATTTAGTTTCCAATTGATTTTTAGTTTATGCCTTTCCACATTGTGAGGTTTTTATGCCTTAGTACATGGTCAACTTTTGAGTATGAGTCATGTACTGCTGAGAAAAAGGTATACTGCTTGTTATCACCATTCAGTTTTCTCCAAAGGTCCATCATATCTACCTTTTCTAAAATTCTGTTCACCTCCTTAACTTCTTTCTTGTTTATTTTGAGGTTAGATTTATCAAGTTCAGAGAGGGGAAGGCTGAGGTCCCCCACTAGTATAGTTCTGCTGTCTATTTCTTCTTATAACTCCCTTAACTTGTCCTCTAAGAATTTGCATGCTATAACACTTGGTGCATATATGTTAAATAATGACATTGCCTCATTGTCTATGGTACCTTTTAGCAGGATATAGAGTCTTTCCTTATCTCTCTTAATTAAATCTGTCTTTGTTTTTGTTTTGTCTGAGATCAGGATTGCTACCCTGTGGTGTTTTGTATTTTTTGTTTTTCACTTCAGATGAAGTATGATATATTCTACTCCAGCCTTTTACCTTTACCCTGTGTGTACCCCCCTGTTTCAAATGTGTCTCTTGTAAACAACATATTGTAGGCTTATGGTTTTTAATCCATTATGTTATCTGCCTCTGTTTTATGGGAGAGTTCATTCCATTCACATTCACAGTAACGATTACTATCTGTGTCTTTTCCTCTATCCTATTTCTTCCCTGATTATGCCTTTATTTCTCCTTTCTCCCTTCCACTCCTCAAAGGAGTTTTGCTTTTGACCACCATATTCCTCATTTGTCCCTCCTTAATGACACCCCTCCTTTATCTTACCGTTTTCCACTTGTTACTCCTTCCCTCCCTTCTGTCCACCCGACCTTTCCTTTCCCCTTTCCCCTCCTACTGCCTGTAGGACAAATTTGATTTCTGTACTTATCAGAGTATGTTATTCCCTCTTTGAACCAAATACGATGAGAGTAAAGCTCAAATGTTGCTTTTCTTTCTCCCTTCTTTCCCTCCATGTTTTTGTGCCTCTTCATATGGCATAATTTACCCTTTTCTACCTCCTCCTTACCTCTTCTCCCAGAACAATCCCTTTGCACCCCTTAATTATGTTTTTTATCATCACATCAGTTACTTTATACTGACACCCTCGGTCTATGAATAACCCTTCCCACTGTACCATTCTCAAGACTGACATATATATGTAACATAAATAAATCAATGTCATCCTATATAAGGATGTAAACAATTTTCCCTTATTGAATAGCATAGTTTTCCCCCCTGTTTACCTTTTCATGTCTCTATTGAGTTTTGTATTTGAAGATCAAATTTTCCATTGAGCTCTGGCCTTTTCATGAGTCTGGAATTCCTTTATTTCATTGAATATCCATCTTCTTGCCTGAAAAATTATGCTCAATTTTGCTGGGTAGTTGATTCTTGGTTGTAATCCAAGTTCCTTTGCCTTTCAGAATATCATATTCCAATTCCTCCTTTCTTTTATTGCAGAAATAGCAAGATCCTGTGTGATCCTGACTGTAGTTTCACAATATTTGAATTGTTTCTTTCTGACTACTTGGAGTATTTCTCCTTGACCTGATAATTCTGGAATTTGGCTACAATGTTCCTTAGAGTTTTCAATTTGTGATCTCTTTCAGGGAGTGATTGGTGGATTCTTTCGATGACTATTTTATCCTCTGGTTCTAGGACCTCAGAGTAATTTTCCTTAAGGATTTCTTGGAAGATACTGTCCAGGCTCTTTTTTTTGTTATGGCTTTCAGGTAGACCAATAAGTCTTAGATTGTCTCTCCTGTATCTGTTTTTCAGGTCAGTTGTTTTTCCAATCAGATATTTCACGTCTTCTTCAATTTTTTCATTCTTTAGATTTTGTTTGACTAAGTCTCAATGCCTCATAGAGTCATTAGCTTCTACTTGCCCAATTCTAATTTTTAATGTGTTGTTTTCTTCATTTAGCTTCTCTGTCCCCTTTTCCATTTGGTTGATTTTACTTTTCAATGAGAAATTTTCTCCATTTATATTCTGAATCTCCTTAACTATTTAGCCAATTTTACTTTTTAAAGATTTGTGCTCATCAGAGAATTTTCCCCCATTTTTTCTTTTACCTTTCTAATTTGGTTTTTAAAGTCCTCCTTGAGTTCTTCCAGGAATGCTTTTTGGGGTGGAGACCGGTTCACATTCCCTTTTGAGGTTTCAATGTGGGTATAGTGTCCATGCTGTCCTCTTCTGAATTGGTATTTTGATCTTCCCTGTCTCCATAATAGGAATCAATAGTCTTTGGCTTTTTAGTATGCTTTTTTATGACCTCCCCCTGCTGCCAGCCCCACTGGCTTGTAAAGTGGATCTCTGCTTCTGAGGTTAAGGGGGCTCTGTCCCAAGGTTCTTGTGTTGGGAATTGTGGGCCTGCTCACTGGCTTTGTGTGCTATGGCCTCTGTTTTTGTAAGGTGTTGGGGAGGGATGGTCTGGCTGCTGGAAGTTTCCTCTTCCCCAGGATGCTGTACAGCATGGGTAGTCTCAGCCATTGTCTGTGCTGGTGTCTACCACTTTGCCTGGCTGTGCAACAGCACATCTGGGGTCCTGGTGTTGATGTTTGCTAGCTTCACCCCCCCCCCCCGGGGCTCAGTAACTCTCACTGTTCTGCTGAGGTAGGGCCTGCTGGGACACTTCTCTTCCTGCACTAGTCCCCTTCCACCACCACAAGAAGGACCCTCTCCCCAACTTCTCTCACCAAAAGGCTACTGAAGCCCCACTTCTGGCTCCTCTATTTCAGATTTCTCCCAAGGGAGTATTCTCTGGGTGAGGAAGGGAAGGAGAGCAAATTTACCTGGCCATCATGACTCCCAGAAGTTCAAGAAGGCATATTTCAAATCTTTAGACTGTGTGTGGCTTAGAGGCCTCTGGGGTAGGTGCTCCTGTGGCTGCAGGCACTGCATGGGTATCTCCCGTAGATCCAACAGACTCCTGTCCTGGGCTGAGAGGCCTGGGGCTCGATTGCCACTGTAGCTGGTACTTCTGTCCTGTGCCTGCTCCTGGTCCCATGTTTAGCTCACCCAGCACTCTCCAAGACTGCTGCGCTTGTTGGATTCCTCAGCTGTTCCCAGTTTGTGTGGCCTGGTGCTGTTCTGTGTGCCTGACACTCCTGCCCCCTCTCAGTCTACCGGTGGCTTCTAACTCTCTCAAATCTGCTCAGACTCACTTTTTCAGATGTATCCGACAGAATTTGTGAGAGAGATCGAGAAGTTCCCTCCTTTCACAGCGCCATCTTGGCTCCACTGCCAACAGTCTCTTTTTCAATTCCCAATATTCATACAGAATGGTCTACAGTCTTCAATGCCTTGGTCAGCCTCCTTAGCACACATTCTACCATGAAGTGAGGGAGCTTTGACTTGATCAGTTCTAAGATTTCTTCCAGCTCCAGCAGGCCACGTAAGAAATAAGTCTATGGTTTAGGGTGATTTTGAGACTACCCACCTTTGTCATTGAAAAGCCATGAACTAGAGGGAACTTAGCCTTTATACTGCTCTTAGCCTTGGAAGGCCTTCACCCTTCCTTGTCCTCCTGTGTGAGATGGTGTAACCTTGAGGGGCTCCACACGCTGAGATGCCAAGAAAGGCATGGCTCCCATCTGTCAATCCAGAGGCAAAGAAAAGGGCTCTGCATGTCCTGTGGGTGAATTTAACCTTCTCTCCCTTCATTCATATTGGAATAGCTCTAACCGATGTGCCAGAAGAGCTTGGGCTCCCAAATCTGGCCTTGCCTCTGTCAGTAACTGGCTTGGAGACTCCAGGCAATCCCTATCTTCCTTCTCTGTAAAGTGGCTGTGGGAGGGCAAGATGATCCTGAAGGTACTTATTGCCTTTAGCCTTCTGGAGCCTTTGTTCTAATGGACATGGTCATTTTCTGGTAGACAGAGGATGTGCTGGGGGAAACGCATTGGACAGAGGACCCAGGACTAAGTGAATGGCCCTGATTGCTGTCTGTCTGATCTCTGAAAAATTTCTTTCCTTCTCTGAAACCCAGTTTCCCTGTGTGTAAAATGAGGTGGTTGTACTAAATGATTTGTACGGGCCCTTCCAGCTCTAAATTTGGAATGTTATGATTGGTAATCAATTTTAAAGACATAATTTCAAATGTGTTATTCTCCTGCCCTGTGCCAATGAAAATGTCATCTTGTTTTCAGCTGTTTTCAGTTGTCTCTGACTCTTCATGATGCCATTGTGTTTTTTTTTTGGCAAAGATACTGGAGTAATTTGCCATTTCCCTTTCCAGCTCATTTCACACATGAGGAAACTGAAGCAAATGGGGTAAAGTGACTTGTTCAGGGTCACACAGATAGTAAGTGCATGAGGTCATGTTTGAACTCAGGAAGATGAGTCTTGCTGATTTCAGACCCAGTGCTACTGTGCCACCTAGCTGCTCCCCAAATGTCATAGCATCATAGCTTCAGAGCTAACAGTCAGTGACCTTCAAGGCATCAGGCCCTACGCCTTCATTTTATAGATGAGGAAACTGGGGCACAGAGAGGTTGTGTGATTCTCCCAGGGACACACAGCTAATAATGTCCAAGACAGAGGTTCTGAACCGTTTTGGGGTCATAGATTCTTATGCTAATCTGGTGACACCTACAGTCTCCTTAAAGTAATGGCTTCATTTTTATTTTCAGTTGCTATATTTCAGTTAGAGGTTAATGAAAAGAAAACTGTAATTTTTTCCCGTTAAGTTCATAGACCTTCTGAAATCTATCCATAGGACTCATGGGGATTAAGAACTCATGGTATAAAGGAAGAGTTGGACCCAGATCTTTCTGACTCCAAATTCAATGCACCATCCGCTCCACCTTTCTGTTCTGCTTTGTTCTGACTTATGGTTAGAGCCTGACTTCCGAAGAAAGGTGATTGATCATGTCCATCTGTCCCTGAGCTGAATCAGCTCATGAGTGGATGTCCCTTGAGTGCAGCCACTAGGGGATTCGGGCGGTTGAGGAGTATGATTGAATAGGTAAGGGAAAAGACTCAGGCTTTTTGAGTCCCTGGTGGTCAGAGAGGCAACAAATGTTACAATCTAGAATTTTAGACCTGCGAAGTCTCTTAGACCATAGAACCCAGAATGTCAGAGCTGGACGGAACCCTACTCCAACTTTACAATTCAACACATATTTACTAATTGTCTAGTAGGTGCCTGGCCTTCTGCTAAGAGCTGGAGTGATAAAGGTCAAAATGCCCCAGTCCCTGCCCTCAAGGGGCTCATAACGTACTAGGAGGGAATATAAGTAGATGTGTAAATACCTATCATCTATTCATCTATCTATCTATCTATCTATCTATCTATCTATCTATCTATCTACGTTCCTTCCTTCCTTCATTCTTTCCTTCCTTCCTTCCTTTCTTCCTTTCTTTTTCTTTTTTCTTTCTTTCTTTCGAGATAGATAGGTATTTACCTATATATGTGGATATATACATATATGTATGCACATATGCATGTTTAGTATACATATCGTATATATTAATATGAATATTTAGTTTCAGTATTTAGCATATGGATATATTTAGTACACATATTTAGTGTATGTATATATGAACATGTGCATATACATATACACACATGTATGTATGTGTGCTTATACATACATACATAAGGGTCATGGTGAGGAAGAAGACCACTCCAGTCTGGGGAGCAAACAACGAAAAGACCCAGACCTGGGAGTTGGAAGGTCTGGCAGGGAGAATTGCAAGCAGACCAATTTATCTGGAACACGGAGTGATTGAGGAGGAATAGTATGTGACACTTTACTGGGGTGTATGGGTCCAAACCAAGTCATGCAGGGCTTTAAATACATTAGAGCCTAGAATGTAGGATGTCAGAGCTGGGAAGGACTTTTGAACATAAATGGCAGAATATGGAGTGACCGAACCTGGAGGGACCTTAGAACAGAGAACTGAGAATGTCAGAACTGAGATGAATCCTTAGAACATGGATCAGAGCATGTCAGATCTGGGAGGGCCCTTGAAGGAGGGATCAAAAGATTGTGAAACTGAAGAGACCCTAGAGACATTTCCTTGACTTTAACCATGAGAAAAGCAAGGTACGGAGAGTTGATGGGCTTTCCCAGGGTCCCAGAGTGGCAAGACTCAAACCCATTTCTCCATCCCATTACCCATCATACGCCCCTCCCCCGTTAGCATGTACTGAGGATGCATTGTCAAATGGGGGAAGCTGGAACACCTATGCCCAGTTGGCATGTTGGGCAATGATAGGGACAATACGGCAGAGGTCATATGCCTGGCGCTGCTTTGATAATGTTTTCCGTTTATCAGTTTGGGCACATTTTCCCCCTTTGGGTAAGCTTACCCTCAGTGCCCTGGAAAAAAAGCCATTGTTTCCTGATGGAAGAATTATGTGTTGGGGAAACCACTTCATTCGGTGGGGAGATTATGGTCGATTCATCTCTAAGCCTAAAGCCCACAAAAGGGTTCCTTTGAAGCAAAAAATCGCTCTCATGAATCATTGTTTTCAGGGCTTGTCAAGGGAAGTCTAATGAAGGAAGACATCCTTTCAAGCCATCGCGGGGCTCGTCCTTCTTTCTCTGGCTCACAATGGCCGACCTTGTATGGTGGGGCAAGAGGGGGTCCCAGGAGATGGGGACGGAGCCCAGTGAATGGTGGCGGCTGGCTGCCGCAGGTTGAGGCATCCTGAAAAGGGCGGGCTCATTAGCCTGAAAGGCTTTGGCGATTGGCCCTACACTATTTTGTGTTAGAAACTGCTCCGTTTCTAATAAAGCTCTACCCAGCCTAAGCTGCAACCTGAAACAGGGCCTCTGCATGGCTCAATAATGTGTCACAGGATGAAAAACCTCCATGTGTAGGGGTGGGGGGAGGCAGGGGTGTGACGCAGGGAAGGCTGCACCGATAACAATGAGGAAGGACAGCCTATTGGGGAGGCTCCAATGGGGAGTTTTAGTTTAGTTTTATTTTAAAAGAGGAATACAAAAAGAGTCCCCCTCCAATACATATGCACACACACGTACACACATGCACGTACACACAATTTCATCCTAACACCAGTGTGCACCTAGGGATGCTATATTGCTGAAGACTCTAGTATATCACCAAGGGGCTGGTCCCTCAACTTCTCAGTATAACCAAGGACAGTTACTCTCACAGACACTCAGTTTCCTCAGCAGCACCATGGGGCAATGATCCTTACTGGCCATTGATTCACGGAACCTCTGTGACAGGTGACTAGAGGGAAAAATAGAAAGACACTTTCCACAGTCAGTGCCTCTCAATTATCTCCTCTGAATTGCTTTTCTCCAGAGTTACTGGTGGTGTCAAAATTGCCAAATTTAGTATTTATCAGTTCCTAACCGCCATGACTTGGGCTGCATTTGACACCATTGACTACCTTCTGTTGCAGCACATTCTCTTTCCCTCCAGTTTCTTTATCCTCCCCTAGTCATTCCCAGCTCCCAACTTGATTCATTGTCTAAACTTCTTTACTTTCTCACCATCCATCTCCTCTCTCCCTTTGGGTTTTGTCTTTTTCCATTAGAATGTAAGCTCCTTGAGGGAAGGGATTATATTTACTTGTGTTTGTATTGCCAATGCTTAAAACAATGGTTAACACATAGTAAGTGCTTATTAAATGCTGAATACCCAAGTAGCTCTATCTATGTACCTATCTATCTGTCTGTCTCTCTGTCTGTCTGTATGTCTATCTATCTGTCTGTCTGTCTATCTATCTATCATCTATCTGTCTGTCTATCTGTCTATCTATCTATCATCTATCTGTCTGTCTGTCTATCTGTCTGTCTATCTATCTGTGTGTCTATCTATCTGTCTGTGTCTGTTTATCTATCTGTCTGTCTATCTATCATCTGTCTGTCTGTCTGTCTATGTGTCTGTCTATCTATCTATCATCTATCTATCTATCTGTCTGTCTATCTATCTGTCTGTCTGTCCGTCTATCATCTATCTATCTATCTATCTGTCTCTGTCTGTCCATCTATCTATCTGTCTGTCTGTCCGTCTACCTACCTATCTATCTATCTGTCTGTCTTTCTGTCCATCTGTCCATCCATCCATCTGTCCCTCTGTCTATCTCTCCATCCAACTGACTGCTCCTTCTTAGTTTTCTTCTGCTGAATCTTCATCCATGTCATGTCAGCTACTTAGCAGACATTCTCCATCTTGGGTGCGGCCTTTTGATGACTCCAAGTTTTACAGAACACATCTTTTTATTAAGGGGATTTGTTCTGTGAAGTTTGGATTCAGTCAAAAGGCCACACTGGAGGACCTAGAGGGCCACATGTGGCTTCAAGGCTGCAGGTTCCTCACCCTTGGTTTATTCCCAGGTTCTGACATTTCACCTTGACTAAGACCAGTGAGTCACCCTAGCCCTGTCCTAACATCCCTCAAGAACTAACACTGACATGGGTCACATCATATAAGATTAGAGCTGGAAAAGGACTTTAGCGACCTAATCCGGCTCCCTCTTGTTACAGATGAGGAAACTGAAACTCGGAAAGAGAGAGAAGTTGACCAACTGTCACACAGGGAGCAAGCAGCAGAGGCAAGGTTTCACTCTGAGTCCTGTGACTCAATGGCAGCCTTTTCCCACTGTCTTCATCACTTTAGGACCAGTGACACCATTGTGAGCAGACACAGCTTTCTCTCTTCCCAAGGCCATATCTGAACTTTTTCTTCTCAACCCCAAACAACACAGACCCTGTAACTCAGGCTTCTGCCTCAACCTCCTTCTATGAGACTCTAGTCAGAGAATCCAGCTGCCTGGGGTTCTTAGGTCTAGATTAGGATGACATAAAGCAAAACCTCTGGATTTGGCATCAAATGATGGGGTCCAATCAATCAGGCAACATTTCTTGGCACTGGGCTGACAAATACAAATATAGAAATCGCCCTATTCTTGAGAGGCAGCAGGATATTCTGGAAAGTGACTGTGATTGGCAAAGAGCAATCTGGGGCCTGAGGTTCTCGTTGGTTACCAACAATCTGGAGCACTCTGGGCCTCAGTTTCCACATCTATTAAATGCAGGCATTGACTCTGATGATTTCTCAGGTCCCACTCAGCTGATTTTGCTATCCTGTACTTACCAAAAACATGAGAAGAGAATGGAAAGTTGCAGAAGCAGAGGACGGCAGAATGGATGAGCTTGTGGGGAACTCGTAGGTCCCTAGTCTGATCCAGGTGCACGTCCCAAGGAGTGGTCAGCCAGACATTACTTGGTGGTGCCCAGGGAAGGCAACCCTCTGGAGGCAGCCTGTCCACTTGGGCATGGCTCTCATTGTGAGAAGTTGTGTCCGGAAATCAAGTCTTCCTGACCTCTGTTCTCTGTGACCAGATGGGCCAAACAAATCCAATAACTCCTCCACATTACAGCCATTAAAATACAGCAAGACAGCTTAATTCCTCCTCCCTAGAGCAGAATCTTCTCTAGGTTAAATACCCCAAGTACCATTCTTCCAGCAAATCTCATACTGAACATGAAGTCTCCTTCTTCTGGGCACTGACAAGCTTGTCAGCGTCTCTCCACAAACGAAGAGCCCAGAGCTGAGCACGATTATCTGCATTTTCTCTGACTAGGGCAGAGGACAGTGACACTGTCTCCTTATTTCTGGAAGTGAGGTCTGCCGGCGCAGCTCAAAATTGTCTTTGTTGTTTTCATTGTCATCATGAAAGATGTAACACGATGATGAATCATATTGACTTTATGGTTGAAGAACTACCCCCATCCCTTCAGGCAAACTTCTCCACACAGGCCTCCCCATCATGTGTGTGTAGACTTGAGGTTTTTGAACCCAGGTACAAGAATTTGCATTTTTTTCTAGTGACTTTCATCTTAACAGATTTGGACCAATGTTCTAGCCTGACAAGACCTTAGAAGTTAGCTAGTCCAAGGGTCTCAGAATCGTAGACCTTGAGAGTCATGAGGGACCTTGGCGGATACGAATTGCCACTGTCATATACCTAACTAGCTCAGTGCTCTGCAGAGGAGGAAACTGAGGCCTAGGTAGATGTGCCACAGTGGAGAGAAGGCCAGATTTGAAGCTGGTGGATCTGCATGTGAATCATAACTCTGCTGCTTACTATTTGCACCATCTAATACAGGTCACGTGTCTGTCTGGGCCTCAGTTTCCTCCTCTGAAAAATGAGAGGTTTGAACTGGATGCTTTCAGAGGTACCTATCAGACCTAGATCTGTGACCCTGGGATTTTTGAAAGTGACTTACCCAGGTTCACACATACAGGAAGAAACAAATAGAATTTGAACTTGGGCCCCTCCATTCCATGCTCAGACTCTTGCTAAAATCTTTGTGTTAATCTGGGGTTTGATGAGTATTCCCTCTATGCTTTTATTAGGGCAACTGATGAAATATTATGCACAGATCCCTGGGGCACCTCCCCAGTACCTTGCTGCTAAACTAATTTTGAGCCACTGAGGACTGCCTTTTGTGCCAAGTTATTCAGTCAGGTTCGAGTGCAAATCATCATGATAGTCCGATGATCTGGCATCTGGTCCAATCTGTTAGGAGCAAGGTCACCTTCTTGGTCGTGTACACTCCCATTCCTAGATGCTGGCTGCTCATCTCCTGAATGATCCCTTCTAGAACTTCCCCAGGACCCAGAGTTGAGCTCCTTGGCCCCTAGTTATAACACCCTGCTCCCTTCCTTTTTGATAAACTAGGATTGCATTTGCTTGAGGCAGCTAGGTGGCATAGTGGATAGACCACAGGATCGGAGTTAGGAAGGAATGAGTTTGAGTTCTGCTTTAGACACTTCTTAGATGGTTCCATAGTGCATAGAACACGGGGGTCTTCTTTCTGAGTCCAAATTTATCTTCAGACACTTGCTAGCTGCGTGACACTGGGCAAGTTAGTTCACCCCGTTTGCCTCAGTTTCCTCATCTGTAAAATGAGCCAGAGAAGGAAAAGGTGAACCGCTCTAGTATCTCTGCCAAGAAAACCCCCAAAAGGATCACAGAGAGTCAGACACAACTGAGAAACGAGAAATGACAGCATGTTGTGTAATGCTGAGTAAGTCAATTAACTTCTCCGTGACTCAGTTTCCTAATCCGTAAAATGGTTAATAATAATACTATTTACTTCAAAGGGTTGTTATGAGGACCAAATGATTTAACAGATATGAAGAACTTTGCATTATATAAATGACAATTAGGGTTTGTATGAATTCTCCAATCTCATAGTATCTTTCCAATCTTTTGTGATTTTTTTCATTTATTCATTTATCTATTTATCCATTTATTTATTTATTTATTTATTCATGACTCTGCCATCTATTCATCTGTCTTTTACTTATTTTGAGACTGGGTTTCCAGATCTCACCCAGGCTGAAGTCTATCAATCTCTCACAGCTGCCGATCAGCCAGGAAGCTTGGAGCCACCCTTTTCCCAATGGGGCCCAGTTCACTCCCCCCTCAGGAAGGTTGGTGCTCCCAGGGGCTCACCATACTGGTGCCAGACTTTGAGTCAATGCTCAGTCTGAGTAGGACATCAGTCACGAGCCACCGAGCTCTGCCCATGATCTATCGAACATCTCCCACGGTGGTTCTGCCACCACATCTGCTGGTTCTTATCATTCATCTGGGACTGAAGAATAATGGGTCTTGTTTCCTCATCTTATTTCACCTGGGCTCCCTGTTCAGTTTTCCTTCTGTCCTTTTCAGTCCCAAGAGTATTCTCTCTATCAGAAAACTCACTAACAAGATACCATCAGGCAGCTCCTCTTCCCTCTTTCTTCTGTAAGTGGTTTTGGTCCCATCCCCACTAAGCAGCGCTCTTGTCCTCTCTTTAAGCCTTCATGGCTTTCCCAATGGAGCTGAAACATTCTGTCAGCTCTCTCCAAAGTGACCAGAGATTTCTTAACTGACGCATCTCATGGCCTTTTCTCACTCCTCACCATTCTTGCCCTTTCTTCAGCATTTGACATCAGTGACCACCATTTCTTCTTGTACTCTCCCTGCTCTCTGGGCTTCCACAGCCCTGCCCTCTCCTGGTTCTGCCATGTGGGTAGTCACTCCTCCATCTCCTTTGCTGCATCTTCATCTGTATCATGGCCACTTACTGTAGGTGTACCCTTAGTGCTCTGAGGTGCCTCTTTCCTGGACTCCGTTCTCTTCTCCCTCTTTAGTAACTTCCCTGATGACTTCTTCACCTCCCAGGGGTTCAATGATCGGCTCTTTGAGGATGAGTCTGAGATTTAGATATTCAGCCCTGACCTTTCTCCTGACCTTGTCTCACATCTCTCATTTCCTTTTTGGCCCCTCAAACTGGGATGCCCCATAAACATCTCAAACTCAATGTGTCCAAAAGAGAACTCATTGTATTGTCCTTATTTCTATCTATTTTCTTCTCAAGAGTTTCCATTTTCTCATCTATAAAATGAGATTTGTGACTTCTTTGGTATAGAGAAATTGTCCCCATCAGTCACTCGATACACATTTTCATGGAGCCTACTATATGTCAGACACCATATTAAACACTAAAGCTCCAAAGAGAGGGTGACTGTGTCACCCCACACACAATTCAATCATTTCCAGTGTTGCTTATTACCCTAAGGATTGAATAGAAAATCCTCTGCCTGGCATGCAAAGCCCTTCATAACTTACTGCACTCCACCTTTCTAGTCTTTCCTCCCATGCCAATACACTGACACTAGCCTCCTTGCTGGTCCATATCCAGAGTCAGGGCATTTCCTATGACTGTGGCCCCCACCTGGAACTCTGTCTCTCCACATCTCCAATTTCCAACTTACTTCAAGTCTGAGCTAAAGTTGTACCTTCTACATAAGACTTTTCCAAGTCTTCTTAATCCAGTCCCTCCCCTCTGCTGATTTTTCCAATTTTCCTGTATCTAGCTTGTTTGTATGTAGTTATACCCATGTTATCTTCCCTATTAGCCCATGAACTCCTTGAGAGAAGGGACTTTTGTTTTTGGCCTTTTCTCGTATTCCCAGCACGTAGTACAGTGCCTTGGCACTTAGTAGGCACTTAAATACTAGTTGACTGCCTGACTAAGGGAGTGTAAGAGGCTTAAATGTGAATGCAGGAGAAAGCATGCATGTGTATCAGTCACCTGAAATACAGACAAATGCAGGGTGATCTGGTGGAGGATAGGAACCGGGAAAGGCTTCATGCAGTGTGCTGAACTTGAGTTGATTCTAGAAAGAAACTCAGGATTCTTAGATTTGGAGGCGAGGAGCTAGAGCATTGCAGGATGGCTGGTGCAAGAAGTGAGGAAAGTCCAAATGAAGGTGGATGTTTTGTGAGTAGAGAAGGTGATCAATGGGAGGGATGTCTGGGAGCAGCCATAATAGCAAGACAGGGGATTGTTTGTGTGTGGGAGGAGGGTGTGAAGGAGTGAGTGAGTATAGAGTGACTGAGGCTGTGACCCTGGGGGAGTGCCAGGATACTGGGCTTACTGTGCTAAGCCTCATCTTCTATCTGCCCCGTTGTAGCCCAACCATCTCCCAGAAGATCACTAACATCTCACCCAGCTCCAGACCAACCAATCAACCAAGCAACGAGTGCTGTGCCTAGGGCTGGACATGCAAAGATCAGTGTAGCTCTATGGCTTTGAGAGGAAGGCATAATTCTGATTGTTTTTTCAAGAACCAGGAAAGAGAATGCGACTCAGTTGAACCATAGGCCTGAGAGGGCAGGATTCACAGTGACCCAGTCATGCTGGGTGAGGAGGAGCTGAAGGGAGGGAGGGGGTGAGGGGGAGATCTGGGGCTCTACATCCTGACTCATCCTCCTATTTACATGGCAAGGACAGCTCAGTCCCTGGAATGGCTCATGGGAATCTGTGTTCTGAGAAGAAAGAGAGAGAGCCCAGACCCAAGCTGGGAGATCTCCTTGGGGCTGTAGGGGATGGGGGCAGGTAAGGGACTCTCAGGGCAACCCTGTTCTTCCCTCTGAGGGAGAGAAGTGGCTCACAATATCACTTCTGTTCCATACACTGACTGCACTTTGGCCGACGCTTAAGAAAACACGCAGGATTGTTCTGGGTCACTCAGTTGTGATGACCCCAGTGGAGGATTCCTGGCATTCTCAGCCAGCAAAACCATTGTTCTCAGAGGAAAGAGAGCCTCTCCCCAGCCCCTCAGGCCCAGCAGGCCATGAAAGTCAGATAATCATATCAACTATTTATACAACACTTTCTTAAAAGATCCCAGTGAGGTAGGCAGGGAAGTGCCATTATGACCATTTTGCAGATGAGGAAACTGAGGCACAGAGGTGGTAAAGTGACCCATTCAAAGTCACACAGCTGGCAAATATCAGGAGGTGGGATCTGAACCTGAGGATCTTGACTGGCTTCAATATTCACTCCATTCTCTCACCCACAACTGTGATCCCTCACTGGTATTCTGGGAAGAGGGGCCAGCAATGAGTTTTCTATGGCAGTGTCCGGGGGAGGGAGGTCGGTCTAGAATCAGCTCTTCCTTGTCACTCACTTATTCAATTAAGTTAATTCATTCAGTGAAAAAATCATTGAGTACCTCATGCTGGGGGTACCATTTTGGGTACAATTATGGACAGCCATTCAAAGATGAAAAAGTGAGACACGAGCTATATTAGGAAAGATGACAGTCCCTAAATATCCATAATAAAGAAATGTCTGAGAAAGGAAAAAGGGAAAAGGTCTAGGGAAGGGCCTTTGTCTTTCTCCTCTAGTCAATCTGGCCCAACCCTTGTCCCCCAACATGCCCTCTGGATTCCATGCCTTTGCTCTCGCTATTCATGGAATGATAAAATCTCAGAGTTGGAAGGGGATTTGGTGGCCACCCAGTCCAATCTGTATCAAAATAGGAATGTACTCTAGAACACACCACCAGAGTGACCATCTAGTCTTGGCTTTGAGATATCCAGTGAGGAAGAAGCCATCCCCTTCCAAGGTAGTTCCCCCTACTTAGGGACAGCTCTGATTGTGCAAAGGATCACAGATCTAGCATAGGAAGGATTTGAGACCATGTCTTCTAACCTCTCATTTGGCATGTGTGGATACTGAGCCTCATAGAGGTTAAGTGACTTGCCCAAGGTTACTTATCTGGGAAGTAAGTGGTAGAACTTTTCTTGACATCACATCAATGTTTTCTCCTTTATGAGTTTTTTATTTAAATTTTTTTATTAAAACTTAAATACATAGTAAGAAAAAAGAAACATCACAAACATATATTAAAACTTAAATGCAAAAGAAGAAAAGAAAAACAAACATATCATGTGTACAGCAAAACATAAGAGACGATTCAAAATATATAGTAATAAATTTTGATTTCAAGAAAGCTTATATATTAAATCCTACAGGTTGTGTTGAGAGCTGTCCAGTTTTGCTTTCTTGTAGGTTTTCTTTTGTTCTTTGCTGTGCATTATTTACTTTGTCCTTCCCCCCCCTCCCTCCCCCTCCTTGGTCCCCAAGGCTACAATTAAGTGTGACTATATTTATATAGAGATATATACATACATGTATACATATATACACATACATGAAGACAGCTGTTGCGGCCTGCTCCCCCCACCATGGTTTTAGGTCTAGTGTCTAAACATCTTGGATTCTGTCAAATAAGGGACTTTGTAGCTATGTGACCCTAGACTAGTCACTTAAGCTATCTCAGGCACACCTGCCTCTCAGGGGTGTGATAAAGATCAGATGAGTTAACACAAATCCAAGCTGCCCCAGCCTCTCCTCTAAGAAGAGGAATGAGGCCTGATTCCCTTCTCAGGGTCCTGGGGTGGTTTTTGTCAGCCTGAGAACTAAAGCAGCAAGGCCACGGGCAGCCTCAGTGACTGTCATTGAGATGAGCAGAGAGCCTTCCAAGGTGTGTGGATGGGTGGTTGGCACTCATGTCTGGTGGTGCCGTGGGCACAAGGCCCCTCCAGAAGGAGCTTGGGAGCTCTGTCAGAGACTGAAGTCTCAAGCAAGAAACCAAAGAACAGGGATACAGGTGTTTGTCTCATTGCCACCAATGAAACAGAAAGATGCAGGAGGGGAAAATGGATGTAGAATAGACATTTACCTCCAGAGGGTGCCACAGTGCACAGAGCTTTGGGCCCGAAGTGAGGAGGACCCGAGTTCAAATGTTGCCTCAGATGTTTCCTAGCTGGGAACTGCTAGCATAACTGCCCTGTGCCTCTGTATCCTCAACTGTAAAATTGAGATTAAAATAGCATCTAATTCTCTAGGTTGTTGTGAGGATCCAACGACACAATATTTGTAAATCACTTAGCTGGGTAGACATAGTCAAGCCAGTCAGTCAACAAGCATTTATTAAGCACCTACTATATGCCAGGCACTCCGCTAAGCCCTGGGGAATACAAAGAAAGGAAAGCAATAAACAACAACAACACCTCTAATGAGAAATCATACTCATGGGAGGTTATTCAGGAATGGGGGGGGCACAGTATTTGGGTGAATGTCAGTGGAAGCAGGAGGTAGGATTCTGTCAACTGATTCTTCTACAGACCATCTGGAAAGAAAGAATAGATGAGGAACTCAGGAAAGATCACAGGACTGGCACAAAGGCGTGGTAGAGGAGGGATGGAGGGCTTCAGTATTCCAGACATTTGCTGGAGGGCTCTCTTTCACTCTCTGCCCCTCTGTCTCTGTCTCTGCTGTCTCTCCCTCTCCCCCTCTCTCTGTGTCTCTCTCCCCTTCACTCTCTGTCTCTGTTTCTCTCTGTCTCCCTGTCTCTCTCTCTGTCTGTCTGTCTCTGTCTCTGTCTCTCTCCCCTTCTCTCTCTCTCTCTCTCTCTCCTCCTCCTCCTCCCCCTCCTCCTCCTCCTCCTCCTCCTGCTCCTTCTTCATCTTCTTCTTCTTCTTCTTCTTCTTCTTCTTCTTCTTCTTCTTCTTCTTCTTCTTCTTCTTCTTCTTCCTCCTCCTCCTCTTCCTCCTCATACAATTCAATAAAGACAGTCTTAGACTTAAGATAATAAACTTCACAAGTATAGGATTGGGGAGGCATGGTTAGACAGCAATTTATCTGACAGAGATCTGGCAATCTTAGTGGGCTACAAGTTCAATATGCATTAATAGTGTCCTCATGCCCTCCACTGAGAGGCAGAGTTCTCAGGAAGAGCTGGATGGTCATCCCTCTACGCTCCTCCCTTTTCAGATAACAGAGTAAGTTATTCCATGAGCTCCTTGTTGGGTAGACAGAGACATGGTTCCCATTTTGGATATGGGTTGGACTGGATGACCACTGAAGTCACTCTCTACTCTCAAATCCTGTGATTCTAAGAGTCATCTCAACGTCTAATCTAGACTCCCTGCAAATGCTAAATTTTAATCACATCTCATGCCAGGCACAACCCCCACAGCATTAGTGAAGCTTAAAGCTTTTTTAATAGCTTGAAAGCACGCTTAGACTTTAAGGGCACGCTATTAGCCACAGCCTTAGGGATCACAACTGTGAATTTCTGTGTAGATGGAACCCTGTCCCAGGCTATATGGTTATACTGATAACAGGTATTGTGTTTAGAGACAAAACAATTGAGGGGAGCTGGAAACAACACACTGAAGCAGAGATTGTTTTTGGTGATCAGGTTCAGAGAGGTTGGGCCATTGGCCCATGGGAGCTGGCAGGCAGGAGCTATGCTCAGGGCCCCAAGAGACTATCGGCCCCCTGGGGTTGCCTGCAGCTTTATGGCAAAGGACCAAGAGCTCAGCCCTCCAGATGAATGTTTCCTAACCATCCTTTATGTGGGATTCTGATGTCATTCAAGCTAATCCTCTGATTTCACCAGTGAGAAAGGCAGGACTAGAGTGTTTGAATGGTGTGTCTTCAGCACTTACTACTCTGGGCCCTGTTCTAAGCATTTTAGCTGAAGGCTTCTGACTCCAACAGCAACATTCAAAAAGGCAAAAGCAGAAAGGCAGGTGGACCCTCTCCTGGATAAGCAGCACCGCAGTGGAGAATCTGAGGAAGCAAGAGGCTCTCATTGTAGATTTCTGTCGGTATTTCTCTGGGCTGTATGTTCTGGTCTGAGCAGTTAGCTGCCTGAGGTCTTAGGTGTGGAGAACCACAGAGCACCTGTGGGCTAACTCCGCCTCATGAGATCTGTGACAGCTTTGCCCCTGTGTCCTTGGCGAGGCCTTCTGAGTCTTTCCCGTGCTTTGTTGTGAGCCTGTAGCAGAAGTCAGGGGGTCCTGGTGATTTGTGCTAGGAAGGCAGAGTCTGCCTGTCTTCTTTCCCCACATCATTCCATATAGCAGATGGAAAACCAAGTCTGAAACAGCTTCCCACCATGATCTAATGTGAGAAAGTCTCCTATGAGGCCCCAAACTTAGAACATAGAACATCAGAGCTGGAAGAGGCATAGAACAGAGAAGGTCAGAGCTGAGGGGGCCTTTAGGACATACATCAGGGTCCCTAGGATAGAGAACAGAGGAGGCCTGAGCCGGGAGAGACCTTAGCACAAGGACAGTACCTTTTTTGAGCTGAGGGACTTTAGAACAGAGAACATGGAGCATCAGAGCTGGCAGAGACCTAGGAACACCCAACGTCTGAGCTGCTGGTTGTACCCCCTGCCCTTTTTCCAGAGGACAGCCTGGCAGCCCAGGGCAGGGAAGGTACTTGTCCATGGCCCCACAGCCCCTCCTGGATCCCAGCCTGTGAGCTGCCTGGGCCTGCTCAGGCTCCCTGCAGAAGCAGAGGTAGTGCAGGCCTTCCTCATTAATTCCTCCAGGCACCCCTTCATCTTCCCCCGCTTGGGATCATTAAGAAGAGTTTCAGAAGTCTGAGAGGAAGCCCAGCCAAAAACCTTCAGCTGGAGCTCTGGGAGCGGAAAGAGAAAACAAGGTCTGCCAGGCATTTCCCATCATCGAGGGCTCTTTTATTGGCAGGGCAGCCACATCCACGGTTAATTGGCTCTAATTAACACTTTCAGCCCAGCAGTTTTTTACCTGTAGCTGAATGGCCTCTAACATTGGGGAGGGGGGTGAAGAAACATCAAACAAAATTATTTGTAACCTGGGCTTTCTGTCCACAGCTCCCTGCTCAGATTCCCTACAAGGAAACAGGGTCAGCAAGATCTATGTTGAGTTCAGTCAATCATCACTCACTCACTCATTAATTTACTCATTCATTCATTCACTCATTCATTCATTTACATATTCATCCATTCATTCATTTACACATTCATTCATTTACACATTCATTCATTCAACAAAGATTTACTGAGCTCTGATGTGGGTTCAACATTGGAGGAGTGATAGAAATACAGCAGGAGAGGCAGTGTGGTACAAGAGGAGGGGTCTGCTGCTGTAGCTAGGGGACATGGGTTCAGATTCTGCTTTTGTGTGACCTTGGTCGAGCTACTTCCTCTTAATCTGCTCACCTTTCCAAAGCTGACCGCTAAGGGGCCTTCCAGCTGTTAACCTTGTGGGCCTGTGCCAGGCCTACAGCAAAGCTCACTTGAGCTCATCCCAAAGGTGGCCCAGAACCCTAAGAGAGGGGCGAGCAGGGCCTAATTTGCCTTTGGTATCCCCAGGGGAAGCTGATAAAGCTCGTTCAGGGAAAGCAGGTGCTCATGGACCCTCCCTACAGCTTAGGCATGCGTTAGGCGTTAGGGGGTGGACACAGGTTAGAAGACAGTGGAGACAGCAACCCCAAGCCACAAAGCCACTCCTCAGGAGGGGAGCAGAGCATACAAAACATGGCAGAAGCCATTGGGAAGTGGGTGGAGTCGATGAGGCCTCCGGCTGCTGGCTTCCAATTTTAATCAATTATTTTCACAAATAGAGAGACAGGGACACAGGGAGTTGGCCTTGGAGTCAGGAAGACCTCTGGCACCTGCTGGCTGTGGGAGCCTGAGAAGTCCTGGAGCCTCTGAGTGGCCTATGAAGCTCTCTAAGGTGCCAAGGGACCAAGGAAGCGTTATATTGCTTTGGGAGAGGGAATTTCCTTTAGTCAACGACACAGGAGCAGTCTGCTTGCTGCCTGGAGGCTTGGGTCATCTTCTTTGCACACCTCTGTGCCCTGGCTCCCTACTCTCCTCACACCTCGTATCCACAAGCTTTAGGCAACCTCGCATCCTTTCACAGGAGTGAGTTGTTTCACAAATTCTGGGAAAGTACAAGGCCCAGAGAGCAAGGCAGAGAAAAGTAAGACCTGAACCTGCCCTCAAGATGCTTGCAGTCTAGAAGGAGAGAGGAGATAATACTTCACCAGTGTGGCTACTCCCTTTGTTGGTGAAGATCCCGGCCCTTCTGAGACTTGGTCAATGACCAGGAAAGATGCTGCGGGACTTCTGGGGTGGAGCCAAGATGGAGGAATAAAAAGAAACAAATACTCAGTCCTCCAAACCACTTTAAAATGACACCTCCAATCAAATTCTGGAGTGGCAGAGCCAATAAAAAGTCAGAGTGAGACATTTTTCCAGCCTAAGACAACAGAGGTCAGAAAGAGAGATCTGTGCCAAGGGGGAGGAAACTGCCTGGAACCCACATGGAACTGGACACTTGTGACAATAGCATCTGCTGCTTTGGGGACACTCGAGCCAGAGACAGAAATGGGACCTGGCAAATGGTCAGGAAGAGATTGCAGGTACCCCCTTGTTAGCCCTTGACACAGGACCAGAAGCTGTTTGACAATTCCATTGGGTATACCCACTTTTGGGTCATAGTTCAAGGGCGGAGAAGAGCATATTTGGTCAAGAGGGAATGAAAGCCCTGAAGGGCAGGATCACTTCCAGCACCAATGATTTAACCATATTATTAGGAAAGCATGGCAAAATGTACCTGTCAGATCTATTGATAACGAAAGGGTTTGTGACCAAACAAGAGATACAGAGGATAGTGGGAAGTTAAATAAATAAATTTGATTACATGAAATTAAAAAGCTTTTACACAAACAAAACTAATGCAGCCAAAATTAGAAGAAAAACAAGAAACTGGCAAAAAAAATTTATAAGAAGTTTCTCTGATAAAGGTCTAATTTCTCAAATATACAGTGAACTGATCAAAATTTACAAAAAAAGAAAAGAGCCATTCCCCATTGGATAAATGGTTGTAGGATATGACCAGGCAGTTTTCATAAGAAGAAATAAAAGCTTCCAATAGTCACATAAAAATGCTCTAAATCACCATTGATTAGAAAAACACAAAACAAAAAATTGCTTCTCTTCTCAAGGAATGAGGAAAGGATGGGAGGGAGGGAGAGAATTTGGAACTCGACATTTAAAAAAAGATTGTTAAAATGTTTTTACATGTAATTGGAAAATATTTAACAAAATAAAACAAAATAAAGAATTGTTGTGGCCAAGAACATCATTCCTTTGTATCTATTACCCCCACCCCCACCCCCTTCCCTCATGGAGGAAGGCAAAGCTTCCCAACATGCCTGGGCAAAGAATGGCAGCTGCAGCACCAAGGACCAAAGGGTGGTCAAACTTGGCTTGCAAAGACTGCACATACTCAGGGTTTCTATTGGCACAAATTAGCTCTGCTTGACTTTTCAGCTGAACTTAATAAATCTGAAAACTACCTTTCTTTTCCCCTCCCCTCCCCTCCCCTCCCCTCCCCTCCCCTCCCCTCCCCTCCCCTCCCCTCCTTTCCTCTCCTCTCCTCTCCTCTCCTCTCCTCTCCTCTCCTCTCCTCCCTCTCTTCTGTTTCTATCCCTAACCCTCCCTTTTTTTCTTCTACAACCAACCATTCAGTATGCCTGTGAACACAAAACTAGGGGCCATCTTGTACAAATGCCCATCTTGTGAAAAAATTACTAAGATCACTGGGATTAGAGCTGAAATGGACCTTCAAAAGCCTCTGGTTCCCCCCTCACCCATTTTACAGAGGAGGAGACTGAGGTCCTAAGATGGGAAGAGACCCAGCATGTCAGAGGCTGATCTCAGCCTGGAATACAGGATCTTGAAGACCCCCCCCACAATGTTGTCTCTGGAAAGGGGGTGTCCAGTGTCCATCACCCCACCAAACATACTCTGAGAAGTCAAGCTGCTGTTCACATCCCACCCATTCCCTCCAACATGAACACCTGCACTTGGGGATCTGAAGCCCAAGCCGTGTGGATGGCCCAAGGGTGCCCAAGGGGGCCCAAGCCGTGACATGATTTAGGGGGAGAAGAACAAAATCAAAATCAGGGATATTTGGAGTTGGGGCGAACCCTTGCTCTGTGACACCTGCTGGCTGAGTGACCTTGGCTGAGTCACTGCTCTCTGGAGCTCAGGCTCCTCTGGAAGGTGATGCCAGCCCTCCCCACTTTCCCAGGCCAGAGAGATGCAGGGATGGCTCTCCTCTGGAGCTCAGGACCCAGGGCTCCAGGGCCTGCTGGGCATCTTCACAGGCTCCTGAAGGGACCTTTGACCATCAGGTCTGAGACAGACAGCTATGGGAGAGTAGGAGGGGGATACATCAGGCAGAGTCGGTAACAGGATTAATTTGTGCTTTGGGAGCTTTCCAGCTGTGATAAATGACTCCCCCTCTCCGGGCTTTCTCCTCTCAAAAACAGGGCCAATAAAAGCTTTGAGAAAGGAGATCATGTCTATAAAATGTTATTCTTAGCACCACTAATGGGCAGCATTTATAGAGCACTTGAGATTTGCAAAACATATTACAAACATCTCCCTTGATCGTCACAACAGCTCTGAGAGGGAGGTGCTTTTACTGGCCCCACTTTGCAGATGAAGAAACTGAGGTAGAAAAAGGTAGAGTGACTTACCAAAGGCCATGCAGGTAGTAAGTATCTAAGACCAGATTTGAACGTAGCTCTCCAGACTCCAGGCTTCAGAAAACTGTATGCTATGGTGCTCCCCCCCACCCCCTTATATCACAGAGGAAGAAACTGAGGCTCAGAGTGGACAACGATTTGTCCAAGGTCTCAGAGCTAGAAATGACCAGAACGGCTATTGAGTCTTGTGTTTCCTTTGGTCTTAGATAGATAAATAGATAACAAATGGATATTCTTATCTGAACCCAGAAGAGCATATTCAGGAGCCTCTGTGTGTGTGTGCACATGTGTGTGTATGCATGTGTGTATGTGTGTGTATGATGCATGTGTGTGGCACAGGTGATATCTGCTATGAGAGAAATCTGGGAATCTCAGCTTTTCATTGTCTTCTGCTCTTTGGCCGACTGAGGAAGGCAATAGACCCCTCTCAAATTAATGTTTTTAAAAGCATACAGTAAAATGCAAATTATTATACAGGAAACCAATTATGTTGAAATATTGTTGTCTAAGGAGTTTTTAAAATGGCAGAAATCTCTCTGGGGCCTCCAGTTGGAGAGAGCCTGGGGAGCCTCTTACTCTCTTGGCAGACAGAATGCTGTGGCCTGTGTGGGGACTTGTTGTGTATATGTGGCATGTCCATGGAGCACATGTGTGTGGGCTGTGTAGAGTGCTTGGTGGACATATGCTGTGTGTACACAATGTAGGTGCATTGTCTTAGGCTCTTATGTATGGCGTATAGTGACTGTTGTGGTATAGTCTGCCCTTGTGAGAATTGTGTGCTTGGTGCTTCTGGGGGTGTGCTGTGAGTACATATATAGGGCGTGTGTGTGTTGCACTATGCAACCAGAAGGCAGTGCCCTGGGGAGGAGAAGGTGGTGGGGAGAGGAGAGGAAAGGAGGGAGCAGGGAGGAAGAGAAGGTGGTAGAGAGGAAGGAGAAGAGGGAAGGAGAAGGAAGAAGGAGGAAGTGGTAGAGGAGGAGGGGAGGAAGACCAAAAGGCAGGGGAGGGAAAAGAAGAAGAGGAGGAGGGAGGAGGAAGGGGTGGGAGAGGAGGAGGATGCTTTCACTCTATGGGGGTGAGGGGGCCTAGCTTGGTTGGGGGGTGACAGGGCCATCCTGAGGACAGGGGTGTCCTAACTGCTTCTTCCCAGGCTGTCCCTCCCTTTGTCCTGTCCCTGCAGTTGTGACTGATGCTGCAGCCCAGGACAGAGCTGGCAAATGCAAGGGGGTGGGGGGGGGGGATTGGCCTTCCCAGGCTGCCCCTAGGCATCAGCACCATCTAGGGGTCAGTGGAGACTTGCAGGTTCTTGAAGTGTGGAGGCAGCCAGGATACCTGGGTCCCAGGCCAGGAGCTGATTCCCTGAGTGCCTGTGGATAAGGTCCTATCCCTCACAAAGCCTCAGTTTCCCCATTTGTAAAGTGGGGTCTCACTCACTTAGAATGCAAGTGCTGGAAGGGCACTTCCTTGTTTCTCTTTTTCCTTTTCATGTCTGCTGGCCTGGGGAGGTGCCTGGCACCTGGGGAAGGCTGGTGGACCCAGTGATAAAGTGGGGCATCGAACCCTTCTCTAGCAGTTGCACAGCATTGTTTGCACACAAGTGCCATCTCCTAGAACCTCTGCCCCGGAGGGAAGGAGCTTCCATTTTGTCATCATGCCTAGAACCATAATGTCCTGGAGGAGAGGGCCTGGCTCCCTTGGGTCTCTGTGTCCTCAGCACCTAGCTAATTGTCCTTACGGTTTTTCCTGACACCCCTCTATTGTCTGGGCAGCTCCTGCCCAGTTCCGCCTTCTGGGCCCCAGCATAGCTGCTGATCTCCCACAGAAAGCCTTTGGCCTATGTAAGTACAGCTTGTGGCCCCCAAGTCTTCTCTTTGCTCAGGAGCAGCCTTCTTTCAACAAATCCTCAACTGGAACGAGGCGGAGGCTGCCTCCATTGTCTTGGGGAGGCCCCCAGGCCTTTCTGAAAGTCGGCCCCAGGTCTGAATAACGTACCCAAATGTGCCATGTCCCAGACAGACCTGGAGCAATCAACCAATGGATGCATCAGTCAGCAAGCATCCCATCAATGAGGGCCCCATGGACAGACACTGAGCCACACTGGTGATACAAAGAGGGGAGCAATCCCTGCCCTCGGGGACTTTACATTCTAACCCAAATATGCCACTATAGAAGCATGCGCAGACTGTAAACAAAATGAAGAGGAGGGAGTTTGGGGAAGGAGGGAGGCACTAACAGCTGGGGTGAGGGGGCATCAGCAAAGGTTTCCTGGAAGTGGGGGTGCTCCATCGGAGTCTGGAGGGTACCCAGGGGTTCCAGGAGCCATGGGCGAGGAGGAAGGGTGTGCTGGGGAGGGCAACAGCCAGTGCAAAGGCAAGAGAGATCACGCCTTGTGTGTGTGTGTGTATGTGTGTGTCTGTGTGTGTGTTGTGAGAGGGTGTATGAGTGTATGTGATTGTGTGAATATTTGCATTGAAAGTATGTGAATGTAAGCATGATTGTGCTGTGTAAGGTATGTGTATGGATTAAAGTGTGTGTTGTGTATAAGTGCGAACGTATATGTGAGTAAGAGTGTGTGGTCTGTGTGTGAATGTGATTGTGTATTTCTTGCAAAGTGTGTGAGTGTGTGTATAGGTGTGTGAGTATTTGTGATGTCAGAGTGTGTGTGTGTTGTGAAGGATGTGTATGAGTTAAAGTGTATGTTGTACATGATTGTGAATGTGTATGAGAGTGTGTGTTGTCTGTGTATTTGTTGTGAAGCATGTGAGTGTGTGTAAACGAATGTATAGTCTGAGTATGTGGGTGATTGTATGTGTGGATGGAATTGTTCGGGTGAGAGTATATGGGTGACTGTGAGTATATGTGTCATGAGAGTATGTAAGTGCGTGTGTGAATAAGTGCATGGTGTGTGTGATTGTGTGTGCTGTGAGAGTATGTTAGTATGTATGTGAATAAAAGTGTCTAGTGTGGGTGAGTGTGAGTACGTATGTTGTGAGAGTGAGTGTGTGTGAATAAGAATGTGCAGGGTGTGATTGTATGTGTGTTGTGAGTGTATGCGAGTGTGAATCAGAGTGTATAGTGTGTATTGTAAAAATATGAGTGTATAGTATATGTATGTATTGTGAGAGTATATGTATAATTGTGTGTGTTGTGAGAGTATGTGTGTGTGTGAGTGTGTAGTCTGTGTGTGAGTGTGAGACTGAGTGTGTGAATGAGAAAGTACAGTGTGTGATTATACGTGTGTTGTGGGAGTATATGGGTCTGTGATAGTGAGCCTAAGTGTGAGTATGTGTGAGAGGGTGTATGATTGTGTGTTGTGAGAGTATGTGAGTATGTGTGAATAAAAGTATGTAGTATGTGTGATTGTGAGTGTGAGTGTGTATGTGTGTGTGTGTTTGGATTAGAAAACAGGGCATTATGGTCTGATTGATTTCTTGAGGAAAGGGTGACAAGGTCAGATGTCACCTCAGTGGAGGCTGGATTGGAGGCCTGATGTGGGAAGACCCCATGGGAGGAAGTGATGAGGGCCTGCATGGGGTGGTGGCTGTTGGAACCCAGAGGAGTGTTGGTTTATGAGAGATTTGGGGACATAGAAACCCCCAGGTCTGGAGACATTGTGCATGTGCAGTGAGAGCCAGTGAGCAGCTGAGGATGAGATCCAAGGTGTGAAGCTGGACCACCATGAATGGCAGTGCCCCCAAGAGAAACAGGAGAGTTCTGGAGGATTGGGTCTTCATTGGCCACGTAGAATTTTCAGCTGTAGATATCCAATAGGCAGCGGCTGATCTGGGGCCAGAGCTCAAGGGAGAGTGCCCAGCTGGCTCTGGGAGTCATCAGGAAGGCATGGAGATGGTCACTGAGGGTTCGCAAGCTCAACCAACGGGAGTGCTGAGGACACAGGGGAGGGGCCGGGATGGGGGCTTGGGAGACACTCATAGTTAGGGGATGATTGGGTGAAGGAGGCTGAGAAGGATAAGTCAGACAAGGAGCAGGAGCAGGAGACCACCATGTGGCCAAATCCCAGAGAAGAGCAAGCACCAAGGAGGAGAGAGTGATGGCATCAAAGGCTGCAGAGAGCTAAGGAGAGACTCTGAGATTTGGCAGGAACTTTGGTGGAGGCCGTCTCTTTCCACGCAGCCCATGTTGGCATCTGCATCACATGAGCGACTCCTACAGAGCTTGTGATCCACTGAAGTCCCAGATCATTTTCAGATGAACTGCTGCCTAGTCACACTTCCTTGATCTTGGTGAAATTGTTAAAGATTCAAATGTAGGGCTTTATATTTTTCCTATTAAACTTCACCTCATTAAATTCAGCCCAATGTTCTAGCCTCTTAAGCTCTTTTCAAATCCTGACCCTATCAATTAGTGTATTGGCTATCTCTGCCGGACTTGAGCCTCCTAAAACTATGGTAAAATACCCTTGTGGTATTTATCCAAGTCATTTCTAACATGTGCAAGAGCCCTGGACCCAACCCAGATGCCCGAGCTGACAAGCCGACATAGATCCAGTAATGAATACTCTTGGAGTCTATCTGAACATATTCTCCCCTGCCGTCTTCTCCAGAAGAAGCACACAAGGGCCCATCAAAGGATTAGCTCAAATCCAGGTAGCCCCTGAGCCCAAATTCCAGTTGCCTTGTCAGAAGAGGAAATGCATTTTCACCTGGCACTTCCTTGATGAAACCCTGCTGGTGGCTCCCTTTTTGAGATGCTCATTAACTATTCCTTTACTAATAAGTTCTCCAGGTATTCAAGGAGTCAGTCTTACAGGACCATGACTGCATATGTACCTCCTGTCACCATCTTGTTTCCAGCTTTTGTACATATCTTTTTGATAATGTGTTGGTTGAAGAGGTCCCTGTGCATCCAGATCATCTCTTCAGACAAATCCTCCCCTTTTCTCCTTGTCAGAATTATTTCTCCTCATGCCTTTTCCCATCCTTCAGGGGCTGACTTCCTCTATAGAATTTTGATCCAAGGATTTCCACCTAGCATTTCTCTGAACCTTTGGAAATCTGCTCTCCCCAAATCTAGGAAACATCAGACTATGTGCCCTTGCTTTCCTCTCTTCTATCCCAAATCTGGATTGGAATAGAAGCTGCATATGCTTCCCCTCCTTATTAAATTTTACTAATGATTCATATTTACCTTGTGCTTTATGGACTTCATCTCACTGGAGCTGCAGAACTATTCTGTGAGATAGAAATACGGTTATCCTTAGCCCCATTTTATAGAAGAGGAGACAGAGTCTCAGAGGTATCAGGTGATTCGTCCATTATCACACAGCTAGTGGAGGTGGGATTCAAACCCAAATCTTTCCTGGTTCTTTAACTCGGGCTCATTGTCTTTCACAGGAGCATGAATCCAGAGCACTAAGGGACATTTAAGGGCATCTAGTCCAATCCCTTTCTTTTTAAATGATGAAAGCTGAGGCCCAGGAGCTGATGTGATTAGCCCAAAGTCACACAGGGAGCAAAGGGCAGTGTGGGGATCCAAACCTGGGCATCCTGCCTCCCGGTCAGATCTCTTCCACTTCAGGACAAGCAAGAATTAATAATAGTCAACAAACATTTATTAAGCACACCTACTATGTGCTCTGCAGAAGCAGGGAACTTCACTGCTGGCAGGGCCAATTTTATTCTATGTTCTACTTAGCTCAGAGATCTTCTAGATCACAGTTCTGACATCTACTTAAATAGCTCTAGCGATGGAGAGATACCTCACCATCTCCTAGGCATGAGTCTGCTGGACAGCTCTGATGACTAGTTCTTATTTGAACCTAAATCTGCCTCCCTCTTTGGCCAAGTAAATAAGATTAATCTTCTACCTTCCACATGGCAGCCCTTTCTGTATTTGAAGAGGGAGACATATTCCTCCCAAGCCTTATCATTTCCAGGGTAGATATAACTGTCCTTGACCTCCTCCTCCCATCCTTTTTCTTTACCTTTGTCTTGAACTAGCACACTAAGGATTTAAACCCAGAATCACAAAATAACAAAATTGGGACAGACTGAAACATCGATCAGAGAAACTCAGAGTTGTAAAGGATTGTAGAGTTCAGAACAAAATAATGGCACCCAAAGAACCTTAGAACCTAGAACACAAGATGTCAGAGCTTTGAGACACTGTAGAGTTGAGAACAGAATAGAGCCCCAAAGACCTTAGAACCTAGAATACAAGATGTCAGAGCTGAGAGGGACTGTAGAATTGAGAACATAGAATAATGGAATCCAAAGGACCTCAGAACCTAGAACACAAAATGTCAGAGCTGGGACGGACTGTAGAGAACAGAGAATAATGGAGCACAAAGGACCTTAGAACCTAGAACACAAAGTGTCACATTTGGGAGGACAAAAACTAGAAAGCACCTATTTTATCACTCCCATTTTACAGAGGAGAAAAATCAAGACACAAGAGAGGGTGTGACTTGTTGACACAGATGACTTGATAGTGGGGTCTTGATTAGAGGCCAGGTCTCCTAAAGCCCTGTCCATTGTCTCTATGAGCGCCTGACTAGTTCTAGAGCCTTTTCTTCAGCTCTTTGTGCCCCTTCCTGGGCTCCCCATAGGTTGCTGGTGGTCTGATTACAAGTAGCACAAACCTGTGCCCTCTGTGCCCAAACAATGCCAGTCAGGCTCCTGGTAGCAGATGACTGGGACCTCCTAGGCTGGGAGCTGGTCCTTATCCCTTTAGCCAGGCTGAGTCCAGCCGCTTTCTGGGATGATTAAGGAGCGAGACAGAAGAGGAATAGGAGGATTAAGCTGAGATATTCCTACCAGTGATAACTTCTCTGATTTATTATAATCTCCTTGGAGGCAGATATGAAGCCTCTGCATGGGAGATGAAAGTTCCTTTTCCCAAGCACAAAATCTTAGGCCAGAAAAGGCCCTCGGAGACTGACTAGTCTGATCTCTTTGTTTGACAGAGGGTATGTGATGGGGAGTGACTCAGATCATGGAATTTTTGAAGCCGAGAAGGACCTCGGAAGAGAGAACAGAGAAGGCCAGAGTGGGGAAGTTCTTTAGGACAGAGAATAGCAGCGTTGGGAGGAACCTTAGAACACACAGAGGATGTCAGAGCTGGGAGAGGCCCTTGATCATAGAACAAAGAGAATGGCATGGCTGGGTGGGCCCTAGAACATAAACCATTCAGTCTAGGAGGGGCTTTAGAACATAGCTCAGAGAATGTCAGAACATTGGAAGTGCCCTAGAACCCAGACCCACTGACAGCATCTAGTTAAACCTTTGTATTTTACCAAGGGGGATATTGAGGCTCAGTGATTCTCTAGCAGGGCTTGGACATCAACCTAGGTCATCTGTCTCCCAGACCAGGAATCTTTCTATGCTTCCACAATACTTCTAATCAACTTTATTACCCCATATTGGGGTCATGTGATTATAAGCTTTTAAAAGAGGAAGGGTGCTCAGAGATCATTCGCCCCTGTTACTTGTACAGCTAAGGAAACAGATCAAGAGAGGCAGTACCCTGCACAACTCGGATGATAAAAAAGTAGAATGAAAATGTGTTCCTGGCCAGGAATGATGGCCTTCCAATGTTTAGAGAAGGTCAGACTGGCATCGCTGAAGGTGAAGAGCCTGGGAAGCCTTCCTAAGACACCAGTCCTGCCTCTGCTGGGAAGATCACTGCTGTGACTGACTTCTGACCCATGCTAAAGAAGACTGGCTCAGTGCACCAAGAAAAGAAGGAGAGAAAGGAGCAAGAAAGGAGTAAGGAAAGAAGAAAGTAACAATAACTAATATGTCTTTTGAAGGATATTCATCTAGGTCATGGCCACTGACAGCCTCCCCCAAGACTGGATCTTCTCCCTATATACTGTTTCACTTGGTCTCATCATCTCCCTTGGGTTCAATTATCATCTTTATGCTGATGATTTCCAGCCCTAATTCCTCTCCTGAGTCCTAGTAGCTCATCGCCAATTTTAACTCAAAGACTAACCCCGTTGGACATTCCAAACTGTATTTCTCAAAGACATCTCCAACTCAACACACCTACAACTGAAGTCATTATTTTCTTCCCAACCCATCTCTCTTCCAAACTTCCCTATTCCTTTTGAGGGTTACTGCTATCTCCTGAGTTGCCCAGGCTCACTTTGGACTCCTCTTTGTCTCCCCTCCATGAGATCATGACTTCCTTGAGAACAGGGACTGTTCCTGTTTGCTTTGGTATTGTGTTTAACACAGTGCCTGGCACACAGTAAGTGTTCAGTAAATGCTTGTTGACCTGATTTAACACATCCCACATGATCAGTCCATTGCTACTTCTTGTCCCTGCCTCTATGGCATCTCACACGTGTGTCCCTTCTCTCTACCTCCTTAGTTCAGTCCCTAGGACATCCCTTGTCATTGGGAAAACTGGGATAACCTCTTATTTGGTCTCCCTCCTGCTCTCCCCCTCTCTACAATTCTTCCTCCACATAATCACAAAAGTGATTTCCCTAATGGGCAGATCTGATCTTGTCCTTAAACTGTAGTGAATCCTTCTTACTTTGAGGATCAAATGTAATCTCCTCTGTCTGGCATGTAAAGCTCTTCACAATCTGGCCCTCGTCACATCCTCTGAAGCCCATTCAGACCAGATGCCTTGATCCATGCACAGGATATCCCATTTTCTAGCTCCATTGGTGCCTTGCTTTTGCTGTCTCCCATGCCTGAGATGCTCTCCCTCTTTGCCTCTACTTCAGAAAATCCCTGCTTCAGCTCAGACATCAGCTGCTATGCTCACCCTCCCCACAGCACCTTGTATGCTTTTTGTAAACCTTGCATATGTACTTATGGAAGACAGTTGGTCTTTAACTCACCCTACTGCCCTTGCTAGAGAGCCCAGAATTTAATCACTGACAGTAAGGGGCTGATAACGAGGTGTTAAACTAGCTGTAAAAATGTGGTCACACCCAGTGATCTCTTGGCAAGTAAGAACAATTTTCTTAACCGAATTTGAAAGCAAACCTGGCCAATGGCCAAGAAAAGGTTGGTCACACCTGCTGGAGCCTTTCAAGAATGGCTGAACTCTCAAGAGTGAGTCAGTTTGAATGAATCCAGGCCAGGTGCAGATTTGGGAGATACCTGCTCCTATATCCTAAGAGGGGTGGGTTTAGGGACAAGGTAAATCTTCTCCCCCAGTCAGAGAAACTGGCAAGGTAGCTACTTGCCCATTAAGAGATACCCCCTGTAGTAATTTGAGAATTTGTAAATTTGAGTGAATACAGGCAAGAGCCAGAAGCCAAGCAAGAGACACAAACTCTCCAGGCAGACACAGACACAGAGAGGAAGTGAGTGACTCAAGGAAAGAAACACTTTTAAGGGGAGAGAGAGAGAGAGAGAGAGAGAGAGAGAGAGAGAGAGAGAGAGAGAGAGAGAGAGAGAGAGAGAGAGAGAGAGAGAGAGAGAGAGAGAGAGAGAGTGTCGAATAAGGTGAAAGGCCAGACTTCAGAGGGTTTAGAAGATTTAGAAGAGAGTGAGAAAGAAATGGAGACACACACACTGTAGATGGCCTGCCCAAAAAGTTTAGATTCTAAAGGGAGAGGAAGAGATAGAGAACTAGAGTTAGGAGGAATAGATGAACCCAGTGAAAATTTTTCAAAGAAGAAGAAGACTCTGACATGTTTGACATGTTTGTAGGCATCAGGAAATTAGCCAGTAGACAGGAAGATAAGTGAAAGATTGGGATTGGTAGAGGGCAACATGCTAGGGAAGACAGGATGGAATGAGATCACTTAGCCATGTAAAAGGGTTTACCTTGGCAAGGAAAGGGCTTACCTCTTTGTGTAAGACACAGGTGTAAATATAGATAGTAGGGTGAATGTAGGATGAAGAGAAGGGGAGAAAGGAGAGCTATCCATGAATAATCTCTTCTCTCTCTCTCTCTCTCTCTCTCTCTCTCTCTCTCTCTCTCTCTCTCTCTCTCCCTCTCTCTCTCTCTCTCTCCCCCATGTAGTGAGAGTCTCAGCTGACAGGGGAGTAGGAGAGAAGCTGCCTTGGGAAGCTGGAGGTGAGATAAGAATGTTTGATCCTCTCTGACCATGATCACCTCCTCACTGAAGTCACTCAGTTTGAAGGGATATTGTCTTGTTCTAATTGAATTTCTTTACCTCTTCATCCTCCACAACAGAACCCAACACCTCCTGGGCAGTGGTCATTTGGGGGTGTCATGGTGTGACATTGTGCTATGAGATGATTTTTCTCATTCTCTATTCTATTGTTGCCTATGGACGTGCACATTCAAACATGCCCTGCCAGTACCGTCATTGGCTGCTTCAAGGAAAAATTTTGACCCTGCCTTCCTTTGCTACAAATCCCTCCTGTTCTCTGATTTCATTGTGAACAAGAACATCAGTACTCAATGGTTGGCTCTCTCCAGTGGGTGATGGATACTCAGGAAAAGATCTCACATTTAGGTGATTAACAGTTAAATTAACAATGGTAGAGGTAGTTCTTGCTTTTTGTTGTGCTTAATACAGTATTTGGAACATAATAGGTACTTCATCAGTGTTTATTGACTGACCAACAGACCCTCTCCCTCTTTGGGTAGAGTCTGATGAGGATCTGTGCCCCAAGTCAGAGAAGGCTTGAAGCTTCCTCAAGGGTTAATTACCTTTCAGGCTATAAAGGAGCAGTGGGAAGATTCTTCTCCTCTTTGCTCTCTTCCTTCTTAAACTCTCAGTGAGGATGCCTTCAAAGCACATGGAAATTATTTTTTAAAAAGAAAAATCCAGCAATTGGGAAGTAGGACTAGGCTTTGCTAGTTATTGATACTTTCTCCATCATTGTTTGGGATAATATCTGAGTGTTCCTCCCCCACCTTCACCCCATAGTGTTTGGTATCCTCCTCTTTTTCAGATATCTTAAAATGGTGCCTCCCTGCTCTCAAATGTTGTCACCTCCAGTGTAGGCCAACACTAGATACAGGTTGTCCCCAAAGTCTTAGTACCGTGTTAAGCCTTATGCTTTAAAACTTCTCTGAGACATTTGGGATGTGGTGTGCCTGGTTGGGTCTAGCCTGTTTTCTGGATGTCATTTCCAGATTTCAAGGTTTTTGATGAGAATAGAGTCAGGAAAATCAGAGTTCAAATCCCACATCAGATATGAACTAGCTGGGTGGCTTTGATGTAAGGCATTTAGTCTCCCATTTTCCTCATCCTTTAAATGTCATTTCTACTTTGGGGGCTGTGATGTTTAAATCTAAATGTGGTGACTCCACTTCCCATGATGGAAAGAGTTGTTTTTTGGCAGAAATTTCAGCAGATATTTTCTATTTTTCAACTCTTTTTATTCTTCCAGTTTCATCCTTAGATGCCTTTGAGCTGTTCAGACTTAATAGAGCCTCTTGCCAGATTTTCTTTAAATTTATTGCTCCCTAAACTCTTTTTTATGAGTCAGTTTTGTTTGTAATCTTCCATGATTCTTGTTTGTTGAGATTTTGTCTTTGACTATGTCTTAGGCCAACATTGCCTTTGGCTACCATATTTGAGCCTAGACATGACTTCACCAGAAAACCCTTTTATGGGAATAGATATAGAAGACAGAGAAGTTTAGAGGGGTTAACTAGAAAGTCTTAGAATTGGGCTAAAAAAATGTCAAATTCCCAAGGATAGCATTGGGCAGGCACAGACAGGTCCTAAATAAAAGATGTAGGGGCTGGGGTGGCCTACGAATTCCCTGCGAGTCATCGATATGGCATGGCATCCAAAGAGTGAATGGAAATGGAGGCTTCATTTTGAGAGGTATCCTGTGTTTGGTAAGGGAGGTGACAAGCCCACTGTTGTCTGATCTTCTTATATTACAGCTGGAATAGATGATAAAATAAGATATAATATTATGTGAAATGACACAACAATGCTCTATGTTCCATCCTATATATCATATATATTCTGTTTTATTGTATCATGTTACATTATATTATGTTATGATATCTAATATATACATATATAATCCATATCTTTCTATCACTACCATAAGAATAACATCAGAGATTTTATCAAAAGCTTTGCTAAAATCAAGGTCAACTATCTGCAGAGCATGCCCCTCAGCTGCCAGTGGAGCAGTCTTGTCCAAAAAGGAAATGAGGTTAGTCTGGCCTGACCCATTCTCGAGGAAGCCACAAGGATTCTGGGTAATCAACGCTTCTGTTTCTAAATGTTTGTAAAGCATCTCTTTAATGATCTATTCTTGAATCTTTTCAGGAATCAAAGCCAAGTTCACTGGTCTATAGTTTGTAGACTGTTCTCTTTGTCTGTCTCCGTCTCTCTGTCTGACTGTGTGTGTTTCTCTCTGTCTGTCTCCCTCTTTAAATTGAGCCAGCCTTTGCCCTTCTCTCAATTTGTGGTCCTGTTTTCAATGATTTTTCAAATAGCACTGAGTCAAATATCCCATATAACAGTGCCTTTAAGCATCCAAAGAATTGTCTTGTGTCAGAGAGGAGAGACTTGTTATGCCTGGCCCCAGAGAGTAGAACTAGGCTGGACCAAGGGGCAGAGATGCTGAGAGTCAGAATTGGGAAATGGGTCCATATCAGAGGAGATAGATTCTTTATCACTAAAGGGCTTCAGGTAGAAGCTGGAAATTGTAAAGGTGACTGGCCAGGTATGAAGTGGCCTTGATGACTCCCAAGGTCCTTTGGACTCTGACATCCTTGGATTCTTTACTCTCCAGCCATGTCCTTACTCCTGGTTGAGGAATGTGTACCTCCATGGTGCCCTTCTCCCATGGTCCAGTTCCCCAGGTTGGGAACCATGATCTAATCAGTGCTGCCATTGCTACTGGGAAAGTATCTACTGCTCTATGGCTCTACTCACCATCCTTGTAACTTTAAGGACCAAGTCACACCTCCCTGGCCACCCCAGCCCCTGTGCTGTTGTCTCCCCTTACTAGAATAGTGTCACTTCTGTATTTTAGCACTTAGCACATAGTAAGTGATTATTTTACACATTCATCCTATGATTTGCTCTCTCTCTGTCTCTGCATCTCTATCTCTGTCTCTCTTCCTCCTTCCCTCCCTCTCTCTGTCTCTGTTTTTCCATCTCTGTCACTGTCTCTCTCACTCTCTAATGTGACCAACGTGTTACATATCCTTTGAGGAGTTGTATAAACTCTCTGATCCATAATTTCATTACATCCATTGTACAGATCCCTGGCTACCGATCTTAGAGATGTTTATAGAAGCCATGTGGGATCCCCTGAAATTAAATAAATAATAAAATAAAATAAATAAACTAGAGAAGGGAAATGGGATGAGAGGATGTATGAATCATGGTGAGAGGCTAGGAATGAAAGAGTCCTGTAAACTGAGCCCTATACACATTTCATGTAATCATTCCTACATACTGATGATCACAGTGCACATGGGCGGGCTGAGGGCACAGTCTTTCCTGGTCTCTCTTTGAGAGCCAGGGCAGGTATCATTGGAGAACCTCTGGTATATTTTCTCAAAGGCCAGTTTAGCTGTGAGCCACGGCTGGCATTTCCGCCTGCATCTTCACGACATTCCTTAGGACCTTCTACCCAGAAAGGGAGCCCAGAGGTCAGGAATTAGAGCTTCCAACAAAGCCAGAACCTCAGAGCTGCAATGAATGTCAGAGGGGAGCTGGTCTTCTTGTGCCTAAAATTAGCCTCTAAAACCTCCATGTTATTTGATTATCCATCTTCTGCCTGAGGACTATCAGAGACAGGGAACTCACTACCTTCCAAAAACAGCCCCATTCTACTTCTTTACAGGGAACTGAAGTCTCCCTCTTTGCCACATTCTGCCATCTCCTGTTCCTACAATAGATCTTGTTTTAGTCCCTTGGGGCCACTCCATCTGTGCCATAATCATCTCCCCTTCAATTTCTTTTTTTATTAGATTTTTTATTTTTAGTTTACAATACTTAGTGCTACATGTTCTTGAGTTTCAAATTTTCTTCCCTTCCCTGACCTCCTCCCTCCCCCCGCCCAAAAGGCATGTAGTCCGATATAGATTCTACATAAACCTTTGCATTAAACTTATTTACACAGTAGTCAAGTTTCAAAGAAGAATTATGACCAATGGAATAAATCATGAGAGAGAAGAAACAAAACCAAAAAAGAAGAGAAAAAAAGAGAGCCAATAGTTTGCCTCAATTTGCATTCAGACTCCACAGTTCTTCCTCTGGATGGAGCTAACTCTCTCCATCATGAGACCTTTGGAGCTGTCTTTGAACCTTCTGTTGCTGAGGAGAGCCAAGGCTATCAAAGTTAGTCATCACACAATCAATATGTCTGTGGTTGTGTATAATGTTCTGCTGGTTCTGCTCCTCTCACTCAGCATCATATCATGTAGGTCTTTCCAGGTTATTATGAAGTCCATATCTTTTGCATTTCTTATAGCACAATAGCATTCCATTACATTCATATACCACAACTTGTTTAGCCATTCCTCAATTGATGGTCATCCCCTTGATATAAATATTTTTGTACATACAGGTCCCTTTCCCACTTGTGTGATCTCTTTGGTATATAGCCCTAGGAGTGGTATTGTTGGGTCAAAGAGTATGCACATTTTTATAGCCCTTTGGACATAGTTCTAAATTGCTCTCCAAAATGGGTGGATCTGTTCACAACTCCACCAGCAATGTATTAATGTATTAATGTTCCAATTTTCCCACATCCTCTCCTGTTTTGTCATGTTAGCCAATCTGACAGGAGAGATGTTAGTACCTAAGAGTTGTTTTGATCTGCATTTCTCTAATCAATAGTGATTTAGAGCATTTTTTCATATGCCTGTAGATATCTTTAATTTCTTCCTCTGAAAACTGCCTGTTCATATCCTTTGACCATTTCTCAATGGGGGAATGGCTTTTATTCCTATAAATTTGACTCAGTTCCCTGTATATTTTAGATATGAGGCCTTTATCAGAGACATTGGTCGTAAAGATTTTCTCCCAATTTTCTGCTTCCCTCCTAATCTTTGTTGCACTGGCTTTGTTTATAGAAAAACTTTTTAGTTTAACATAATCAAAATTATCCATTTTGCATTTTGTAATGCTCTCTGTCTCTTGTTGGGTCACGAATTCTTCTCTTTCCCATAGATCTGATAGGTAAACTATTCCATGCTCTCCCAAATTGCTTATAGTATTAGCATTTATTCCTAAATCATGAACTCATTTTGACTTTATTTTGGTATACATCCCCTTCAATTTCTTGACTGTGCTTTATAACATTTTTGTCAATGACTTGGAGAAAGGAATAATTAGTAAACTCCTTTTCACTTATTTATTCATTTGTTCTATGACTTGTTCTCTTTTCTGATGTGACTGGCTTGCTGTGTATCCTTTGCCAAATTGTTTAACCTCTCTGAGCTAGCAGGCTTCTCCCACTTGCAGTTGAAATGAAGTCTGGTGGGAGAGAAGCCAGGAGAAGAGTAGACCCTTAAGATCAGAGAGTCAAGATCCAAAGGGATCCTTACAAGTTCTAGAATTGGTCTGAACTGCATGAGAAAAAGTTCAGTAGAGATCAATACAAAGTTCCGCAATCGTATAAAAAATGGCTTATTAAACATAGACTGACTTTGCTTGAAAAAGATCTTTGGTTCTCAAAGAGTATAGACCTCCTTCTCCTCAGTTCTGTATCTGTCTCTGGGGGGCTGCGCCACCCTGCTGGTCTGAGGTGGGTGGTTAGTGAGGACTCACCCTTTCAAATTGGTTCTTGAGCCTCTGCTGGCCAGCCCCCTCTCATCTTGGCTCACCGACCCTTCATCATGCCCTTCACAGTTAGCTGCCCACAGGAATGGACAAGCATGCTTGCATACTGTATGGTGGACTTATGTATGATGCCTAGAATCAATAGAGATTCAAGGCGTAGAACACACCTACCACTCAGCTGTGTGCCTAGATTTCCTAAGACAAACAGGCTGCCCCTGATGGTGAATCCAGGACTTCCAGAAATGATACAATTCACTCCTCCTGTGAGTGGACAAAAGATGATACAAAAGTTTAGTTCCCAAGTGACTTTGACTCATGGACCCAGGAGGGTTGGGTACTAAAAAAGCCTCCCATTTTCTGGATCCTGGTCTTGGCTCTTCTTTGTGTCAGAGGCACACACTGGTCTAGTGCACCCTAATGCCCATCTCTGATCAAATCTTTCCTCTATTCACAAACTTCCATGTTCTCCTGGTGACCTGAAGGAGAAAACACAAACACTTGAGCTTGGCATTTGAGGCCTTCCAAAAGGTGACCTTGTCTTCCCATCCCAACCTCCCTTGCTTTTACTTCATTCCCACACCTGGATTTCCCCTCTACACACCTCTGGTCCTGCTTGATGAAGTCTTTCTCTTTTTTATGGCTCAGTTCCAATGCTTTCTTCTAGAAAACCTTCGCTGAACAGCCTTCCCCACCCCTCACACCTCAAGCCAGAAGAGAGGCAGTGTAGCGTAATGGATAGAACACTAGAATGGGGGTCATGAAGATCAGAGTTCAAATCCCACATCAGATATGAACTAGCTGGGTGACCTTGGCAGGGCACTTAATCGTTCTGTGCCTCAGTTTCCTCATCCTTAAAATGAGGGGAGTTAGACTTACTGGCCTCAAAGGGCTCTTCAAGCTTAAAATCTATGATGCAGTGGATTTTCTTCCCCAACCCCTCATTCGCTGCCCCTTGTTTTTATATCTCTTACATGCTTGTCACATGCTAGCTTTTCATGTCTGTTTTAACCTTAACAGCTGACTGTGAGCCCCTTAAAGGAAAGGACTTTTTCCCATTTTTGTCTTTTCCATAAAACTATCCCTGGATTGCTTCTTCCTCTTCCATAAAAAGAGGGGACTGAGGATGAGCCCTCAGTGATATCTTGCTGCTGGAAATCTGGGGTGCTAAGCTCCCAAGTGTCTGGGGACTTTGAATGCTATTGAAATTCCAATGCCACCCTCCCTGAGCTGGGATCACGGCCCCAGAAATACTGACAAGGGGTCTTGCGTTCTTAAGGAGTTCACCTTCCAGAGGGCAAAAAACAAACACAGACACAAGAAAACAGGACCCAGGACCCAGGGTCCCCAGCTCTGAATCCAGACAGACCAAGATCCATGGTGGAAGCCAACTCCATGGGGCTGTCGACTCCTTTCTGTCTGCTCCTGCCTGGAGTGTTAGACCCTGAATTGAGCTTAGGTATGGCTCCAATGGGCTCACCCCCCCCCACGTAGGTATCGAATGCACTCTAGGGGTACCAGGTTGGAGACAACCTTTATTTTTTTCCATTGCATAAAACACCTAAGACAGGAAGGACTTGCAGAAGCCTTTAAACACCTGCAGAAATAGAACTCTAAGCATCATTGGACTATCTCTTTGGAAGGAAGAGTCTCTTTGGAGGATCTGCTGAACTAATGCTGCCTGTTTGGACCTGTCCTGGGGCCAAGCAACTTGAGGCAGCAGGAGGGTTGGTTGTGTCCAGGTCTTTGTCCCCTGCCCACCCCCATGTCCATGAACTGTCTCCAGGGGGGACCTCTGTGGGTGGGCCTTGGCCTTCTCCATGGAAGAGGCTGTGGATGAAGCCCCTAAGATGGCCTTTGAAACTGAGAACTAAGTTTCATGGGAAAAGTCTCAAGAACTGTGGTCTCTGATCTATGTTCAGAAAAGAAAAGAAGGAAGAAGAAGGAAGTCTGGAGCTGATGCCTAGACCCTTCCCTCCCAGGCCCCTGGGGCAGGCTGAGGCAGCTGGCTATCACCTGACCTGCTGCTCAGCATTTCCTCTCCCCCTCTTGCTACACTGTGGTCTAGAATTTCATGGAAAAAAAACTCAGGAAAAAGAATTTTTTGAGTTTAGAGAAATCACGTCTTATACTTGGAGAAGATCTAAGGAAAGGGAAGCTCCTAAGACAAAAGGCCGCCCACACCCCCAGCACTCAGACACTAATTCTGGAGGCACCCACCATTGCCAGGCCAATCACAGGCATTTCCTGCACATTCTCAGGAAGAGGTTCAACCATTCACTGGTCTGGAGATAAATGGGACCAAATAGGCCAACTAGGCCAGCCTCCTGGTTTTACAGATGAGGAAACTGAGGCCCAGGGAAGTGAAGTGACATATTCAAAGTAACACAGGTGATAAGGGTCAGAGGTGGGATTTGAACCCAGGTCTTGGTGACTTTACAGCCAGTGTTCTTTTCCCTGTCCTGCACTGCCCCCCTCCCTACTTTGGTGTTAGGTGGAAAGATGTAGATATGTCACCTATAGAGAGGACTCTGCTATTAAACAGGGCAGGCTGAGGGTGAGAAAGAGCCCTGGCACTAAAGGGCTCTATGGGATTGAAGGGAGGCTGGTCCTTTGTGACGGCAGCTTCTCAGGAGAGTCAGACTTTTACAGACATCAGTCCTGCTGACAGTGTGGAGGAAGCCACATAGAGCTCACCAAAGAGAAGCCCCTCTGAGTCACCACCCTCATGGAGCTTTGGGCTTCCAAACAAGAAGCCTGCACGTCATTCCAACAAAGAGAACGGCTTCTCTGCACATTCTTCTGTCTCTCTCTCCCTCCCTCCCTCCTCTCTCTCTCTCTCTCTCTCTCTCTCTCTCTCTCTCTCTCTCTCTCTCTCTCTCTCTCTCTCTCTTTCTCTCTCTCTCTCCTCTCTCCCCTTTCTTTCTCTCTTACCCCCCTCTCTCCCTCCCATACCCCCTTTTGGTTGCCTCTGGGGCCACACCTGGTTTTCATGAGCCAATATTAAGATGCATTTGAGCTGACAAATAGCTGGCTGTGCCTCTCCTCTGGGAGGTTGGGGGGTGTTCCTGGAGGGTGAGGTCAAGGTCTCTTGGTAGGGAAATTAAAACTATCACCCAAGCTCAACCCTGAGGCTAGGTCCTGCATTTGGGAAACATTATCGTGTTGATCATTGGTGTAGTCTGGCAGAAAATGGGCTTCTGTTTAGATGCTGCTTTAGGGTGGATGATGGAGGCAGTAGCCTTTTTTTTTCTTTTAACCCGTTTCTGCCTTAAGCAAGTAGAGCTTCGATGGAGGTGAAATATGATAACCCCCCAGCATCTCTGTGTCTCCTGGCTCTATTGGAATAGAAATAGAAAAGATAATTGGAAAGTGATGAGCATTCTGAGAAGTCCAAGGGGAGCAGGAGGAGAATTTCTTTTGGCAGAGGAAGACAATCCTCTGCAAGAGTGATTTCCAAGCAAACTTGACAAGGCACATAAGCAGTGAGGATGGACATGCTGAAGGTCAGGCAGAACCAACTTCAAAAGGCCTGATGGCAGAAAGCAGAGGCTGTCTGCAAAGGGGAAGCATCCCTGACTCATCATAACCCTGTGGAATGGCAGAGCAGGGAGGAACCTCCGGTCTCTCCTTGCTTGTCCTTCATTCTCAATGAGGAAGGTGATGTCATGACTTGCAAGTGAATTGGATTTAAGTGAGGCAGGGCTGTGCAAAGTCACCAGCCTCACTCTCACTCACCCAGAGCCATCTGGGTCTAGTAGCCAGATATCAGTATGACTGGAGATGGCCGCAGATGCAGTGGGGGACCTTGGCCTTTTTAAGCTAAGGTCTTTCCCAGGCCTCAGTTTGACTGAGGCAATGGCCAGTCAGTGATTATGGATAGGTAAGAAATGAGGCAAAGAACAGCATCTTTTACCTAGTCAAAAAAATAAAAACTAAAATCAATCTGGGAGGAGAAGACCCTGAGGGTTTCTGGCCAAAAAAGGGAACACTGCCATTTTCATTTACTCTGAGCCGTCAAAACCCAAACAATGACCAAGTAAGGATTGGTCTGGGACCCATTCTTGGCCAGTCAATGAGAGTCAGGATGACTTGGGTTTAAGGCATGGTCCTTAAAAAAGAAATCTAGTCTATAAACCCCAAGATAACTGGAAAGGGGGGAACCCTAGGATCTACAAGACAGAAGACTAGAGATTGAAGAATTATCAGAGCATAGAACAAATAATGTCAGTGGTGGAAGGGACCTTGGATAGAACACACAACATTAAGTGTTGGAGCTGAGTCAGCAGATGGAACGTGAGCACCAATCAGAGAGTATCAAGTGGGGAGGAACCTTAGAACCTAAAACACAGGAATATGAGAGACTGAAGGATCATTGGAGCATGAAGCTCATGTTGTCAGAGATGGAAGAGACCTTGGAGAGAACACAGAGCAAAAAGGGACCTAGATCAAGGTTCTGAACCTTGATCCATAGACCAAAAGGTCCAGGGATAGATTTCAGAAGGTCTGTGGTCTTAGGTTGGAATAATTAAAAAAATCTTTCTTTATAACAATGGAATTGGTTTCCTTCATAATCCCATGTGAGCTCCTTAAAGGCAAGGTCTGTCTTTTGCCTCTTTTTGCATCCCTAGGGCTTAGCACAGTGCTGATATCTAGTAGAAGCTTCACAAATGTTTATGGACTGACTGTGTGTTTTATTGTACAAATTTGAATACTTTCTTCTGAGAAGAAATACCTAGGCTTCATGAGACTGCCAGAGAAGTCCATGACACAAAAAGGTGGAGAACATGGAGACTGCATTGTCTCATCCGTCTCCTAGTGACACATTTTGAAGAGGTGGAACCCGATGGTCCCAGAGGAGAAATAACTTCCTCAGAGTCTCCCAGTCACAAATATCTTCTTTGCCCAGGGACTGACACCTCAGTGCCCTATGGCAGAGGGTAGATAGTGCTGCCATCTTCACTAGGGATGAAACCAGAGACAGAAGGAAGTTGTCTCTCAGTGCAAGGCTATCTCTTAGGTTCTCCCTGGAGAGGCAAAGAAAGAATTGGGTGAAATTAATGTCTCCATGAGTCCAGAGGCAACAAGAAGCATCATTCTAGGAAGTGCTGGGCCCCCTTCTATGCCCTGTTAATGATGGGCATCATCATCATTATCTCAAACATTTATATGAAACTTTGAGGTTTGCAAAATACTTTACAAATATTTCATTTGATCCTCACTACAACTCTGTCAGGCTGGTGCTCTGAGTAAACTTATTTCACAGATGAGGAAACTGAGGCAGACAGAGGTTTAAGTGACTTTCCTAGGGTCACACAGCCAGTTAGTGCCTAAGGAAGGACTTAAACTTATGTCCATCTGACCCAAAGTACAACATTGTGCCACGTGGCTACCTCATAGTCATGAATATCATCATGGGTTGTATTTCTAATTGTACCTTGGTATTGTAGGTAGATATTTCTAATTGTATCTTGCTGTGTATTTTAAATTCTTAAGAAATTTTTAAAAACTCAGTTTATTTTAATATATTTAAGATCTGTACCTTGCCAACCCCTGAAAAAAACCTTGGGGGCAACTTGCCAATGAAAACATAGGGCAAGGTAAGATTTTTTAAGGATGATAATGATTAGTCATCATCATCATCGTCATCACCACCACTTCACCTCCCATTTCTGTAGCCCTTTGAGTTGTCTAGGATGCTTTGCTCCCCAAAGCCCTTTGAGGTTTCTAGTAGAAAGATGATGAGTGCCATTGTGAAGAGTTATATGAGCTGAATGAGTCAGGTAGAAGCAAGAGAAGAATATTCAAGTCAGTGAGTAAGTCAGTTAATCAGTAAACATTTATCAAGTGCCTGCTCTTTGCCAGGCACTGCACTAAGTGTTGGGGACTCTAATAAAATAAATGGAAACAAAACTACAAGACAGTCAGACTCTGGGTAATTGTGGTGACTATTATTGATTCTGAAAAACATATTATGAAACCAACTACCTTCCTCCTGATAGAGAGATGGGGGACTGTGGATGTGAAATGTTAGCCATACTCTCAGTTGGCTTTTCCTTATTACATGAGAAGGTGCTATTAAGGTGGGGGGAGTTTGTTGTAAATGGCTGTGATGATAGAAAAATTAAAGGCATTGATAAGATACATCATTTTTCAAGGATATGGAAAAGAATCATACAAGATGGTGGACTGTGGTGAGGGGGATGTCACCACTGATGAGGTTATAGGTCCATCCAATTCTCAAGCGTGTGAATGGAAAAAAAAGTAAACTTCCAAAAATCTCCAATAAAGTCCTTTCATAGGAAATATTTTTGCATGAAGAAATTATTTTTTAGTGCTTAATTTTATCTTTCCCCCCTTCAAAGTGAACTCATTTTGGGGGCATGCTCTATATTCTGGAGTGACCAGTATTCAAACCACAGTCATAATTTTTTAGCTCCGTTGGTTTCAAGTTTTAGTGGGAAGGTGCAGTGAGGACTAGAACATCTTCCTGGAGTCAGTCAGACTGGTGCCTCTTAGAACCCTTTCTTTGACCATAAAGGAACCATTCTTTACATAGTGTGATGTTACTGATAGGGAATCATCCTGGCTTTTTCCCTGTGGGAGATGGATCATTTCAAAAGGTATGACAGAAGACATGGAAAATGGAGATGACCTCCATGAGGAGATCATGGAGTGAAGATCAATTACACACTCAGATTTGCAATTTCAAGGGAATCAGTTAGATATATTTGATTGTGACTATAAAGGAGATGAGGCAAACAGCATTGAGTCATGGCATTCAGAGCCATTAGGCAAATGAAGTCTTTGTTAGCTAATTGACCATTTCATTGTAATGAAATTCATCACTCTGACAAATGAAGTTCAATAAGGACCGTGTTCAGCTTGGGAGTTTCTTATTTAATCCTTGTCCAAGTGGGAATCCTGAAGATCCTAGGTTAGTCAGGACACCATGAATCACTGCTCCCTCCCCAAAGCTACATGGCTTGACTTGTAGCCATGAAGACCCAAGTTTATTTCCTGCTTCATATACTTACTGTGTGACCTAGGTAAGTCACTAAACCTCTTTCAACCTCAGTTTTCTCATCTGTAAAATGGGGATGATCATAGCACCTTTTTGAAGGGTAGGTGGGAGGAGCAGATGAGATAACATGCAAAGTGTCTTGTAAAACTTAAAGAGCTCAATAAGTGCCAGTTATTATTATTAGAGTTTTCCTTATGAACTCCACAACAGAAATAGGCAAGAGGGTTGTGGTGGAAAACACGTGGGGCTGGATGTGAAGTGTTTGGGGAAAAGATTCCCGTTGAAGTCTCTGTGATAGATAAATAACTTCTGCCAATAACCTTCAGGACACAGAGATTCCAGAGGTTTAAACCTAGGTTTTATTATGATTAAATAAACACAGGTTCAGAACTCACAAAATTCCTCTGAACCAAGATGGAAGTTTGGACAAAGCTGTTTATAGGGGAGAGAGATGTAACAGAGACAGAGAAATAATTGTGTTTTTTTAAACATATAGCAACCTTTATGGATTCATAAAGGTCACATGGGTCTAGTCAGACAGAATCATGATCTCACACTTCCTCCAATGTCATTAAGGGTAAAAAAACTGAGTTACCCGGATCTAATAAACAAACTAAGTTACAGATTTAAACACTGAATTTACAAAAATCAACACTGTAATGTTACAGGGCTACATACATTAAAAAAAATTAACAATGGGTTAATTGAAAAAGAGAGATTTTCATGCCACAAAGATAATCAAAGGGTTGGAACCAGGGGTTTCCTTTCATAAATAAAGCCAGTTAAACTTGGGACACTCAAACTGCCCTTTGGTTCCTTATATTAGGAACATGAAAAAAATCTTCCCTTAATAAACTTGATGAATCAAGTTTTAGCCAGATGAAGTTAATATTAACAGGAAACAGGCTTCAGACAGCCAAATATCCAGAAGAAATGGCCCTGAGCCCTGAATAATAAAAATTAATAAAAGGAAATAGAAAAATTCCATAACAAAAGAGATCTTTTCAGTCTTGGCCATGTCCCTGATTCTTCTGTGGGATCTTATATAAAAGCCACTCCCCATATTCCTCCTTATGATGGCTCATCTGTAAAATGAGGTTGTTAGATTAGGTGATACCCAAGATCTCTTCCAGCTCAAACTCTCCACAATCAACCAATCAAATATTCATTAAGCACCTGCTATGTGCCAAGAACTTTGCTAAGTGCTAGGGATACAATTGCTAAAAAGCAAAAACTTAAAAAATTCCTTTAAAAACCCAATTCCTTTTCCCAAGAATGACAATGGGTGCAGAGCCCATGCCATATAAAGATAATTTGAAGAAATTGACTAGAACTTTTCAACCTGGAGAAAAGATGAACTGATATGATAGCTCTCTTCAGGTATTCAAAGAACTTTCATGTGAAAGAAGGATTAGACCCATAAATATCATGGACAGCTAGGTGGTGCAGTGGATAGAGTGCCAGGCTTAGAATTAGGAAGAGTCACCTTTGTGTGAGTTCATGTCTGACCTCAGACATCTACTAGCTGTGTGACCCTAGGCAAGTCATTTATTCCTGTTTGCCTCAATTTCCTTACCTGTAAAATGCAAACCACCATTTGTATCATTTTTATCAAGCATGACAATAGTTACCTACAGACACTGTCTATATCCCAGTAGAGAGCTCCTTGAGAGAATGAACTGGTCCTTTTTTGTATTTGTACAGACCAGGTACATACTTAGAGATGACTTAGTGTCTGTTGGATATGTGAATGATCCTGAACAATTTATAGCTTCTCAGATTCTCCACTTCCTATCTCTAAAATGAGGATTAAAAGCCTGGGATTAGTGCCTTGGTAAATCTTCCAGCTTTACATAAACATCAGCTACTGCTACTCTCAAAAGCACTCATTTTGTTGCTCAAATTCATTCTGTGTTAACTTTGTATCAGATTATGTTGAGAGTCTGAGGTCTTTGAGTATCATACACCATGAGGGAGCACCTCCCTGCCCCAGTAGAGGTAGAGGATGACCTGGGTCCAAGACCTTAACCTTGCATGTGCTATTGCCTCTGTGACTTTGTGAGTGAACAGCATAATCTCTCAATGCTTGGCGCATAGTAGGCACTTAACAAAAGCTTGTTGACTCAGTACCCCAAGTGTTGATCTGCCCTGCTAGAAGTTTCTTCATCAATTCCCTATATTCAGTGGTGTGGGGGTAGATGTTTAATCACTAGTTCATAAAAAAGAACAAATGACCCAATTTTAAATTTAATCAGGATTATTAACTTTTTCAGTCAGCAAAATGATAAATGAAGCCCTTATTTGTAGCTTTGATGTCTAAGCTGGTTCATTTCTAGCGGGCTCTAGCAGAATTCTGCATATTTCAATGAAGTCACAGGTCCAGGTTTTCAAAGAAACAAAGTATAAAGCAGCCCTGGGTGATATATAAGATGATGCTCAGCAGGGGAAATGAGTAAGTTTGTGACTGAAGAGGGAGAGGGAAGCTAGAGGGCTCACCTTGGTCAGCAGCTGTAACATGATTTGCCAGGCAGAGGAAGATGTGGGGACCGTGCATTCTGTAGAGTCTGGTGTGAAGCGATTGTAACAGGAAGGGAGACTCTCAGTTCTTAGTCAATCTCAGGACTGATGAGGAATTCCAAGGGTGGGGCAGAATTCTCTGTTTTTAGGACAGAGGAGATCCATTGACTGTAAGCTCAAATTTCACTTTAAGAGACTCTGGCCACTGGGGACAATGCTCAGTGCTTCCATGTGCCCACCCCAGAAGTATTCTTCATGCCCTTTCTCATCTCGGCCTGCTGAACCAAGTCAGATTGAAGCTGGGAGAGCAGAAAACAAAACCTGACCCTCCCTCCTCTTGGATTTTTCCTTGCCCCAGATTTCAAGCTGGCTTCATCAGAATATAAGTTCTTTGTGAAGAGGGATTGTTTGATTCATTGCAGTTGTGTACCTAGAACCATTTTTCATCCATAGTAGGATCCTAGAGAATTGGAGGACTGACCAAGCCAGGATTGATGAACAGTTGATGAAATCCCCACAGGCTTAGAGCATGCACATTATATTCACCATGTTTTAAAGAAATGGACTTTTGGTGGGCTGCTGAGTCAGAGCTAGGAAGACATCTGAAAGGCATTTCCCAGCATTTCATCTTTCCTGTCTGGTAGGGTTTGAGTAGGCAGGCAAGGAGTGCTATGGGCAAGAGATGCTGTAAGCTTCCTGGTTAGGGTAGAGGCCTTGGGCCCTTGTCTTTCTACCTGGGTCTCTACAATGTGGCTTGAGAGGCATGATCAGACTCTTGCTTCTTCCTGGCTCATGCCTAGTCTTTGGTGTTCTCAGGAAAAGGAGCATCAAGTTAGCCTTTGGCTTTGTGTGGTTCATGAGGAGGCCACCAGAGGTCTGGGAGCTGGAGGACATGCTGGATTTTGGGGACTGCCAAATGTAGTAAGAATCAAGGTCCTGAGTAACCAGATTGACATTATCAAGAAACAAGATCAGGTAACCAAGAGAGAGCAAGAAGGACTTATTTGGAAGTGACTTGGTGGGTAAATGAATATAGAAACTGAATTAAGTTATAGCCTACTCTCCTCAAACTCTGAAGCATGGCACAGGAGAGAATGTACCCTAAGCATTGGGAAGGAAATGTATGTACTTATGTTCTCCCTAAATCTTCTTAGCAAATATCTCTTTGTAAAAGTGAATTGATGTTAATTGGTTAAATGAAACTGGGAATCTCTGGCAATTGATACTGGGGACCAGAATGGGGGCTTGAGCTATGAAATAGCATAGAGAAAAATCACCCCACCTCCTCAGGAGTCTCCAATAGAGCCTTGAGGGAGAGATAGAGCCTCACTCAGGAACCTGATTCATCTGTGAGTTGGGAGGAAGATTCTCAGAATTTATAAAGGCTACATTAATAAAAGCCTGTTGATTGATTGTGTGGACAATTGCTTGAGAGGTGCTGCTCTGTGATAGAATAGAACCAAACTTGGAGTCCCTTGGAGGTCCTGGACACACAAAGAATATCAGAACTGAACATATCCTTAAAAATATCTGGTTCAACCAAATCCGACCAAGAATCACTCTATGAGATCCTTGACCAGTAACCAGCCTCTTCTTGAAGCTCTCCAGTGCTGGGGAGCTTACCACCTCTCCAGGCAGCCCATTTCATCTTGCGACAACTCTAACTCCTAGGAAGTTTTTCTTGACTTGTTGTTGAGTCATTTCAGTTGTGTCTAATTCTTTGTGACTTCATTTGGAGATTTTTTGGGCAAGGATGCTGAAGTGGTTTGCCATTTCCTTCTCATTTTTATAGATGAAAAACTGAATAGGGATAAGTGATTTGCCCAAGGTGACACAGCTTTCAAGTGTCTGAGGTTGGTTTTGAACTCTGGTTTTCCTAACTCCAGGCTTAGTGCTCTATTCATGGCACCAGCCAGCTACCCTTACCTTACCCCATTTCCTTCAACCAATCTTCCCACTTCCTAATAAGGGCAGATCCTGGGTGCCCTCCTCTGGATACTCTTTTCCTTCTCAGAAACATTTCTAAAATGCAGTGCCCAAAATTAAGCAGAGAACTCCCACTGGGGTCTGACCAGGACAGAGCATTACTGCCATGTCATTCCCAGAAGCTGTTTTTCTGCCTGCCATAGTAGTCATAGCTGAGTACCATGGAGCTCAGGGTCCACCCAGATTCCCAGATCTTTTAGATGTGGACTAAGGTCTAGTTATTTGATACTCTTTGCTGTTTTCCATTGCTTTACATAGTGTAAGGCCCTTGAGAAAAACAAATGTTCAGTAAATGTTTTCTTTACAAAGGACAGTGACACATTGTGGTCAAGGCATGGAATTTGGAATCTTAGGACCTGGGTTGGGAGTCTTGGTTCTGTTACTCACCCTCTGGGGGCTCTCTTCTCTAAGTGTCTTGCTACAGTCTATGTGGCATCCTCCCCCCTTCTAGTTTGAGAACCACAAACCATGATTAAATCCACTTTGCCATTGTTCCTGGGTGGGACATGTCAATATTCTCTCTTATGGCTCCATTTACCATCCAGCAACTTTTTGGACCAAATGCACCTCCCTGGCTACCATTTCACTATATGTGTGTTTCCCCCATTAGAACATAAACTTGATGAGGGAAGGGAATTTCTTTACTTTTGTATTTGTATCCCTGGAGTTCCAGATAATTCAAGTACTTTTCACTTCCATGGACCTCAGTTTCCTCTTCTCTAAAATGGGGACATTCGATGACCTGTAGGATGTTACCCAGTTCTAAGTCCCAAAAGTGAAGTTACCCTAGGGCTAACCTTTAAAGGAATGAACCAGTGGTCTCTCAGGATATGTACCAAATTTTATTTCATTTTACACTCAAAACTTCTGTACAAAAGTAGGAAGGGCAGGCCAGGAAGGACAATGATTTCTGCAAAGAGTAAATAAGAACCAGGGCCCAGGTCTCATCGGCAAGGTGCAGTTCTCTTTATACACACATCTGGCAAAGAACCTTCTAGTGGGTTTGGCTCTTAAAGAGAAAGGTCCTGGTTATATCACTGTCAAATCGACTACAAATTCAGAGCAGCCTAGTTCAGGCCATTTTCAGAAAGGAAATCAGCTCAGTCTACAGCATGGGGATATTCCCTCCACCCCTTAAGGAGTGGGGCAGTGGTCCTTGCTACCTTTTGGAGTGGGGAGGCTAGGCAGGGGAGGAGGATGAAATCGTTTCTGTTCCTACCCTAACCATAAATTCTTCCTTATGAGACTCTGCAAGCTACAGATTGCCAACAACTTGAGGTCATGGGCAAAGTTGGCAGTGGTAGATGAGGGTGGAGACAGAAAGTTAGATCAATGGAAATCTCAAAAGTTCTTGTCCGAGGACCCTGAAATCCTATTTCTTAATCTCCCATCTCTCTGGTGGTCCAGGCCACTGAGTCTGGGAGAGGTATGGGTCTGAAGTCAGGATACTTGCCTTTGAATCCCAATCTGTTCCTTACGACCTGTGTGATCTTGGCTGAGTCCCTTCTCTTTACTCCTCTGCAAAAGGAGGCAATGGAGGGGCATTTCATCCCACAGTGGCTGTTGTGACAAGTCCTATAGTGTGCTTAGCATTTCACCTATGACCATGAGTGTGTCTGGGTCTCTTGACCATCCAAGGACCCATGGCTGGCTCAAGCAGCTCCAAACCCATTGGGCCACACAGAATGGCAAAAGCCTACCATCCACATTGGCCATGCTTTCCACATCATAGCACTCATGACCTTCGGGGATCAAAGGCCATTGTTTTTATGTATCTCAACAATTCCAGAGGTCACAGTTCACACACTTGTTTTCCAGAATTAATCTGTTATGATGACATTGGCTAACAAGAAGGACTCAGGTCCTTTCCACTTCTAAATTGCCTAGGATTTATTTGCAAGGCTCTTTGGAGTACGCTCACCTGGACAGTTACTGCTTTCTGACAAAAGATGAAGGAATCCCTTTTCCCCTTACAGTCTGGCACCTGAGTTCAGCAAAGATATCATCATCACTGACTTTGGTGAAGGCACAGATGGTAGTGGGGAAAGCACTGGATTTGGAGTAAGCAGACCTTTACCTCCTTGGACCTCAGTTCCTCATCTGTAAAATGGTGGGGTTGGCCTAGATGGACTCTGAGGACACTTGGATCCCAGACTATGATCCCAGCCCATCTCCTGACAATCTGTTTTTGGGTCTATTTTTTGGGTCCGTTTGTGGTGCAGGGTAGAGGTTGTGTTGGGATATTCCCCAGATGTCTCCCTCCTAGCTCCAAACTAGATTCCACTTACCTGATTTTCAGATGTCATAAGGCAGGGAGGGGCAGTTAGCATCATGAATGAGAGAACCAAAGTCCCAAAATATCTTGACAGGATGATGAGTCAAAGTAATTAAAACGAAATTTAATGGGTGTAAATTTTAAGTCCTCCCCTTTAGGTTAAAAACAACAACAACAACAACAAAAGACTTCATAGATGCAGGATGGGGGAAGAATTCACTAGGAAAAAAAATATGGGATTGGTGTGGGGGGGGATGGGGCTTGGGATCAATAGAAGGAAGCTCAACGTGGCCCACTATGAAGGTAGATTGGCTCGGACCCAGAGCTGAGGTGGCCTGAACAGAAGTACAGCATCCAGGCCCCAGCTGAGCTCTTGGGTTCCCTTTGGGCGCTATCATTTAGAAAGGACACTGCTTAGCTGGAAAGCTTCCAGGGGAGGACACCCAGAGTGGATCCCAGATCCAATTAGATCACAGATTTGGAGCTTGAAGGGACCTCCCAGGAAGTCTAATCATAAGATCCCATACATAGAGCTGGATGAGACCTTGGACTTAGCTGAGTCCAACCCCCTCATTTTGTGGACTTGCCCAGGGTCACCAGGCTTCGAACCTGCTTCCTGCCTCCAGACCCAGGACAATGTTTACTGCCCCAGGCTGCCTCTTGGGGTCCACAGAGGCAGAACAACTTGCCTGAGGTCACCCAAGGCAATGAAGGGTAGAGCTGGGCTTGGAATTCCAGCAGCATCAGAGATATGGAAGGGCCCATCCAGTCCAAAGCCTCCATTTGAGAGATGAGGAAATGAATGATGGGAGCTAGTATTTGGAGAGCTCTTGCTTCAAGGTTCATAAAGTGCTTTACACAGGTTATCTCACTGGAAACTCACAACAGTCTTGTGGGGGCCATAATCATCCTTATTTTACACATGAGGAAGCTGAGAACTTTGGGTGTCTTGCCCAGGGTCACATGGTACTAGGCAGGATTCACACCCACGTCTTCTTGACTCCAGACCCAACACTCCATCTACTGTGCCACCTAGCTGGCAGTTATATAGCAGAACTGGAATCAAAGTCCTCAGCCTTTGCTGGATGAGGATCAGTGGAAAGAACTAGGGATGCTGAGTCTGGAGAAGCTTCTCTTCCCAGTGCATGGGGGCAGGGGCAGGGCATGGATGCTGTCTTCAAGTATTTGAGAGGCTGGCACATGGAACCCAAATCAGACTTGCTCTGCTTGGATCCACAGGGAAGAACTTGGACCTTGGAAGCTGAAGATAAGACAATTTTGAACAAAGGAATGTTTTTCCTTGACAGGCACCTGGATGTGTGGGGGTCCCATTTGTGGGGGTGGGGCTGGATGAGATCTCTGAGTTCTGTCTGGCCTAGAGATGCTTGAGGGGTACAGCTAGGAGAATGGGCGGGCAAGCTTGAGTGCTGGCTGCGGTCCCTCCCCCTTGTGTGGAGGGGGCAGGGCTGGAAGGGGTAATCACTCACAGACGCCACCACCAAAGGCAGCAAAGTCTTGCTCATGCAAGGGCTGAAGCCAGAGAGAATTAACTAGAAATCATCCATTAGGAGAATCCAGCAAAATGACCACAAAATAAGCCCATATCAGGCAGCCATTCCAGAAGGACAGGCCTAGATGGTCCCCTCCATGCTGTACTCACCCCCTCCATTTCCTACCATATCAATCATCAAAAGCCACTTAAATGTAATGAATAACACTAGCTCACTTTCTATAGTGCTTGAAGGTTTGCTAAGCATTTGACAGATATTATTTCCTTTGCTCTTCACCATGACCCTGGGAGGTGGGTGCTATCATTAGTATCTCCTTTTTATAGATGAAGAAAACAAGGTGAAGTAGCTTTCTCATGGCTCCTCTATATCTGATCTTCCTGACTCAGAGGCCAGCACCCATTTTGCCATAGAGCATGGCCCGTGCATCGCTATTTCAAGTTTCATGACACCTGGGGGGGGGTGGGGATCACTGGGCAGGGGACTGAATGGGAATCAAGAGACCTAGATATATGCTCTAGGTCTGCCGCAGAATGACCTTTCACAAGTCACATGCCCCCTTTGTGTCTTGTCGGTAAAATGAGAAAGTTCACTAAGTGCGCATGTTATGTCCCACGTGGCTGTCTGAGCTCATGTTCCTGGATGATGCTCATGGGGCCCTGCTGGACCCTCCATCCTCCAGGAAGGTTTTGCCAGATTCTCGTCCATGGGGCAGGAAGGAGGGTTTGGACACTGGGGGAAGACTTCTAGGGATAGATTGAAAGTTTAAAGCATTTCCTGATGACTATTCTCAGATTCAACCAGAACCCTGCTCCCCTGAACTCTGGTTAATAGAAGGCTGAATATTCCCCCTGGCTTCTCAGCATAGGGGGGTAGAAACCAGGGCCCTTCCCAATGTACAATGTTCTTGACCCCCAAGAGAGGGACCTGCCCTGAAGGTGAACTTCTCTGCCTCTTGAGACCCTTCAAAGCGAGATGGATCTCAAGGCACAGATGATGCTTCCGAGTAGGGAGGAGGGCAGAGGGGCTTGCTTTTCTTCTGCCATCAAGCAGTACTAACTCTGGGATGCTGCTTGTCTTGATCGTTTGAGAGAGAAAAATGGAAGAAAAATCCATCCTGAAAATGATAGGAATTGCTGATGCCAAGTGAGTTCCCCAAGTCCCAGCCAACAGACAGACCCTACACATGTGCTGTGTGGCCTTCAAAAGAAGAAGGAGCCAGTCATAATACTTACCAGCTCCATTGTCTCCACACATAACCTCTTATTTTTAAATTTAATTTTTAAAAAAAAATGTTTATGATCAAGGTAGTTCCTGTCTCAGGAGAACATCTGCCTTACTTTAGGCCCAGCTGAGACAGGAATGAGGCCTAGCTTTGCTTCCACGACTCTATTTCTCTCCCAAAGACAGGGCAAGGAGGAAGGAAAGGCTACCACGGAGGGGGAGGGATTTCCAACAGCTGAGGGTCCAGTGAAAGGAGCTGCTAAACAGAAAGCACAAAGCCTCACTTCTCCCAGGCCTGTGGGGCCGTGGGGCTTGTCTGTCTGAAGGTCAAGGGGAGGGCTGGGGAGGAAATTTATGTCTCACTACGGGTTGCGAGAATCAGTCAGGTTAGGACCGAAGGGCCATACATCTCAGTGACAGGAAGGAAATGGTTATGTAAATACACAAGTATTAACATAAATCTGTATTAAATTATGTAAACATATACATCTTCTGAGGTCAGGGCCCCAGTGGGATCCTCAGTGCAGAGAGGCCTCTACTGGAGCATGGCTCGGATCTGTTTGGAGGTCGACTCATCATTCAGGTGCTTTGTAGTGAACCTGGAGGGGGGAAGCAAGCAGGAGATAGGAAGCGAGGTTCAGAGTGCGCTGCTCTTGGGCCGGCTGGTCCAGGATTCCAGCACGTCAGCGCTCGACAGAGCTCCAGAGGCTCCTAGTGCAACCCTTTCATTCTACAGATGAAGAAACTGAGGCTCACAATGACCCAGGGTCACACAAGAAGCTTGGATCAGAAAACGACTTTGAACCCAAGGTTTCTGACTTCTAATTGTTTCCGCAAGTTCTACTTCAGGACCAAAGTTTCTGTTACTCAGGAACTTCTCCAAACACACTAGGACCTGAATCAGTCTCTTTGCTATAGGCCCCCATTGCTCCTAGTTCTGCCCCACCCCAACCCCCTCTCTGGGGATTCTTGTCATCTCAGAAGTGTGGGAAGCTCCCCAATATGGAACCTCATCAGCAATTCATCTGTAACAGAGCAATGGACAGTCCCAAAGAGCTGCCCTGTGCCCCGGACGCTAAGTGACTTGCCCAGGGCCACACAACCAATATGTGTCAGAGATGGGCCTTGAACTTGAGGCACCCTGACTGTAAGGCTGGGTCTCTCTTTCCTAGGCTTTGCTTCTTCTTTCTGATGCAATAGATGCCCCTCAAATGCTTATTCAGACCAAGGACAGGATTTGAAGGCCAGTAAAATGCCTATAGCAGGGGCATTGCCAACCTGAAGTCAGATCATGACCTTGGGCATGTTAGCTTCCTGCTCTGTGACTCGGTTTCTTCTTTTGTAAATTGAGGGTAGCCAGACCTTATATTTGCATAATGCGCTAAGGTTTAGAAAGCCCTTTTCTCACAACTGCCCTGTACATAAGCTTTTATTAAGCTTAAGTGTTCTAGGCATCATGGTAGGTGTTGGGAACATAAATACAAAAGTGAGACAGTCCCTGCCTCAACAAGCTTATATTCTAATATGCAGGTATGATTACTATTTATACAGAGAAAGAAACAAGCTCAGACACTAAATAATTTTCTCAGTATCACTCAGCAGGTGGCCGGTGTCCAAGAGAAGGGCTTTTACTCCTTTATCTCCATGGATGCCAAAATCAACCCGACAGGGTTATAGACTGATAGAGCTAGGGGAGAGGAAGGTGCTATAGATGTGTGTGTGGACTCTTGGAAGGCCGGTGGTTGTAGCCACTGAGATGGGACCATCTCACCTTTCAGATTCATTCCCTGACTTGTGTTAAAACTGACAACGTCCACAGAATTAGCAGTTACCAAAGATAATCCTTTTCTGTCGTTGATCTCATGATCCCAGCTTGCAAAGGGCCCCAGTCTGGCTCAGAGCTAAGTGGGGATGACTGCCTGGGTCCTACGAGGACGAGGCCCTGATCTCTGGAGGCAGAAGACCTTGAGGCTCCAATCTCTGGAGTCAGAAGCCCTTGGCTAGCACCTAGAGGCTGTCCCTGACCATTTGGGAGATGACCGGCCCTATCTGGGACACAGTTTGCTCCTCATTTAAACAGTGAGCTTGGATCAGTTTGGCCTTGAGACTACTTCCAGATAGAAATCCTGTACATCTTCTGAAGCATTTTCCACCCCTACCACCCAACAGTAACATCAACGCAAGAATTCTTGGACAGGAAACTCCTATTGAATTATTTAAGAACCCGGGATGGTTTCCCTGTGGGGGCTCTCTCCACCAGGGCAGATCCTCCCCAACCCCAACTCCCATGCAGGAAGACCATCCCCCATTTGACTGTATGGCCAAAGGAAGAGCATCCTTCACTATGAAACATGTTGCCTAAGACCTATATCCTGGAGGGAGAGAAGGAACATCTGGGGCTGGAAGACAAGCTTTTTGACTCCATGTGATTGATTCTGGTGAGAGAACTGGGTTCAAATCCTTCTCTGCTTCCTATGTCATCTGGGATAATCAACCAACAAGTATTTATGAGATGAATCCTTGGTGCAAGACACAGGGGATATATGGGCAGAGAAAGAAGGAAACACTCCATGCTTTCAGAGGACTGCCATTCTAACTTGCCCTCCCTTGGGTGTCCTTGTTTCTTCCCCTATGGAAGGAGGGGGCTTGCCTTGACAGCCTCTGAAGTGCCTTCCAGCTCTGAGTCTATGATTCTCTGCTCCTCAGTCAGTCACCCTGCTCTGGGTCTCAGTTTCCTCCTCTGAACAGAGGGAGCTGGACTGGATATTACCTCGATGGTCCTATCTCCACATCAAAGATTCTGTGGCCTGTGATGTCAGTCACATGCTGTGTTCGCTGAGTTGTAGTGAAGAGCAAGAAGACCCAGACAGAGAACCAGAAAGATCTGGGTTCCAATGCTGGCTTTGCTGCTAGAAGCAGAGGCAAGGAACCTTGAGGCCCTGCATTCTGCCCTGGGCAGAGCGTAGCCACACAAACTGTTTTAGGTACTGAGTGACTAATGTAGCAGAGAGAGCCCATGACACCTGCCTCCTCTGCCCCTAGCTCAATATATCCCCTTGGCCAAGTCATTTACCCCATGTAGGCCTCAAAATCCTGATTTTAGAAAAGGGATCAGACCAGATTGTCCCCAAGCACTAAGTCCTAACCTCCTATGTTCTTATGTTCTAAGGTCTTCTAACACATCTCTGATATTTCATGTTCAAAGGCACCTCCTCTCCCAGACATCCTGTGAGGGCTCAAACTGAGCATCTGTGATCAAAAGTTTCTCAGCTATAACACACAATGTTCTGTATTCTGAGACCCTCATTCCCCTCCCCTCCCCCCCCCCCCGCCAGTCTGCCTTTCTTTCTGCCCTATAGCTGAACTGTGAACCTGGTGCTGTCCCCCCACATAGGAATCCAAGCTCATGGCTTGTCTTCTTCAGCAGATTGACCTCTTTATCATCCCTGTTATTGTTGTTCAGTTGCCTCAGTCATGTTCATTTGGGGTTTTCTTGGCAAAGACATTGGAATGGTTTGCCATTTTCTTCTCCAGCTCATTTTATGGATGTGGAAACTGAGGCAAACAGGGTGAAGTGACTTGCTCAGGGTTACATTGATAGTGAGAATCTGAGGCTGGATTTGAACTTAGGTCCTCCTAACTCTAGGCCTGGCACTCTGTCCCCTGCACCATCTAGCTGCCCCTTTATCATTTCTAATCTCTCACTAATTAAACTTCAGTTGCTCCCTGTCTGCTGGATGCTTCCCTTCTCCCTACAAATATGCTTATGTCTCCCCTAATCTCAAAAACTCTGACTGGCTCCATCCATCCCCCAGCTTTCCTCCCTTGCCTTGCTAAGTTCCTTGAGAAGGCCACCTCAACCAGGGCCTTGGCTTCCTCTCCCCTCATTCACTTCTTAACCCCTTATGGCCTGTCATTTCAGAGCAGCCGCTCTCTCCAAAGTGACCAGTGATCTCCTGGCTGCCAAACCCAGCGGCCTTTCCTCAATCCTCCTTCTTGAGCTCTCTGCAGCCTCGGGCACTGTTGGCCACTCTCTTCTTCTTGATACCCGCTAGGTCCTTCAGAACAGGCCCATGTTTTAATAGATGAAGGAGTGGAAGCCACTCCCACCTGGCAGGTCCCCATAGCTAGTGACTGAATGGCTCCCTATGTCTTCTAAGGCCAGGTCCAGGGCTCTACCCTAAAACACCCTGTATTTTAAAGGACTCAATGTTGCCACAGCCTGTTAATTCTACCATTGTAACATCCATTGTCCAAGCCTCCTTTCTCTCCTCTGAAGCTGTTACCACCCTGGCCTAGGTGCCCATCACCTGGACTGTGGACATAGCCCTTCAAACCTCTCCTTATAGCCATCCCTTCTGCACTTAGCTGTCATATTGATCTTCCCAAAGCTCAGGCTTGACTCTGTATCCTCCCTCTTCAATGAAGTCTGGGGGCTTCCTGTCTCCTTCAGGATCAATCACAAAGTCTTCCATTTGTCTCTTAAAGCCCTTCATGACCTGCCCCCTCCCTCCCTCTCCAGTCTTCTTACACCTTACAAGATGTGAGTGTTGGTGCCTTTCCTTTGAAGTTCTCTTCCCTTCATCTTCTCTGCCTCCTGTTTGCATAGAATTGTTTGTCTGTTTTCTCCTCCATTAAACTGTGAGCTCCTTGGAAGCAGGGGCTATTGAATCCCTAGCACTTAGTACAGTGCCTGGCATACAGCAGATGCTTAATAAATGCTCATTGACTTGATTTGAGATTAGCAATCTTCTCATTTTTCTATTTCTAGATTTCTCTATTTCTCACTTCTCTATTTCTATTTCTCATTTTCTATTTCTATTTCTTATATTCTATTTTTAGAGCTCAGCACTGTCTTTGGCACATAGCAAGTCCTCAGTAAATACTTCTCATTCTCTGACATTCTCCTGTTTAATCTGACAAAAGTTCTTCCCAGCTCTGAAATTCTGTGTTCTACCTAAGGCTCCTTTGAGCTGGAACATTTGATGTTCTTGCTTCCCTTCATGCTCAGGCATCTGCTCTTTCCTAAGATCTAGTTTTCTTAAGTTCTAATATTCTGGATTCTGTGTTCTGAAATCTCCCCCAAAGTGGACATTCCCCTTTCTATGTGCTGAAGCTCCCTCCAGCTCGGACATGTTGGTTCTGAATTCCTTCCCAGCTCTGACACTAATTCCAGGCTTACCTGAGGGCATTCAAGAGGCCTTCCACACTGTCTGGGGGTTGCTCCTTCAGTACCTTGATGCAGCCTTTCATCTAGGAGAAGAAATGCCAGTCAAGCATCCCATGGTTTCATAGGTCAGGAAGACAAACATCACATCATGACAGGTCCACGTCGCGAAAATCCTCAGAGGGTATGTTGAATCTCATCTATCCAGCTGCTGCCTGAACAAAATCACCTCCTTTATTTCACACGGAGGTAAAGGGGGCCCCAAGGAGAGGATAGGACTTGCCCAAGTCACATAGACAGGAGGTAACAAAGCCTAGGACTTTTGGCCATAGAATCAGCAGCACAGGGTCACGGCACACAGAACTACAGGACCCATCTGGGTCAGCTAAGAGCTAACAAGAATCCTTTTTATAACAAAGCCAAGGAGTGGCCATCTGGGCCTTTGTTTGAAGACACCTAGATGGAACCCACTGCCCCCGGGCCAACCTTCTGACTAGGAATCCATGGTTCCAACCATTATACTACACTCCCTTCATATCTGTGGGTTCAGGGTGGGGAATGGAAGAGTCAGGAGGAAAAAAAGAGCAGCTGGGGGTGGAGAAGAAAAAACCTGACATCTGGGCCAGATTTCCCGACAAGACCACCCTAGCTTGACCCTTATGAGGTTTTGCATTTTTTACTCCACCTGAAATCCCAGGATTAGAGAGCCACCTGGTGGTAATAAGCCTGCTCTTTGGAACAATTAATGCCACTTGAAGGTTCCTGGGTATACAGTCAATCACACCTTAGAGCAAATTATTTTAATCAACTTGCTTTCTTCCTAATGCCCAGGTGGACTAAAGGATAGGAGTTTTGGTTAGGGCAGTAGAGGAGATAAGAATGCTAATGGGAGGAAAAGTTTTGGAGGGGAAAAATGCTTGTATGTTCCCCTGGGAACCAAGGGAAAAGGAAGGAGCAGGTGGAGGTAGTACAGGAGACAGCAAGTTTGGAAAGGCAGGTTGGGGCCAATTCTTTCATCCCTTGCAGCTCTAATATTCATGGTCCTTTTCCACTCTATGATTCTATGAAGGGAAGAGTCCACATTAGAACTAAGAATATCTGCATTTTCTGTCTTTAACTTGTGAAACATTATCACCAGTGTCCCTCATCCTTCTCTCTCTCTCTCTTCTGTCTCTCTGTCTCTCTTTGTGTCTCTCTGTTTCTGTCTTTCCCTCACTTTCTGTCTTGGTCTGTCTCTCCTCCCTTCTCTCCATCTCTCCCTCCCTCTCCCCCTTTCTCTCTCCCTCCTTCCCTTTCCCTCTCTCTCCTTCCCTCTCGCTCTCCTTCCATCTCCCTCTCCTTCTCCTTCCTCTCCCTGCCCCTTCTATCCCCTCTCCACCTCTCCCTCTCTTCCTCCTTCCCTCTCCCTCTCTCCCTCCTTCCTTCTTCCTCTTCCTCTCCCTCTCCTTCTCCCTCTCCCCTTCCCTTTCTACCCCCTCTCCTTCCCCCTCTCCTCCCTCTCTCCCCCTCCATCCTTTCCCCCCTTTTTCCCTTACCCCTGTTCTCCTCTCTTTCTCACTCTCCATCTCTCCCCTGCTGGTCCAGGAACCCAGTCCATGTGGATTACTGATAAAAAGGGTCTTCCCTTGCCTGTCACCAAACATCAACCATACCAGCCCAGTGAACTGACCAGAAGCACGAGTTCCAGATTATCCAGCACACCTGCTCCATGAGGACGTGGTGAGCCTCAAAAGTAGAGGAGATTTTTACCATAAAATGCTTTCTGTAATCATCCCTTGGACTTCTAGAGGAACACCCTGACCACCCTGACAGCACCATTGAAAGGGTACTGGCTCCAAAGTCTCCCTCCTGGCAGTCCTTACATCGATCTTGGACGTCTTACAGAAGGCCCCCACTGGGTGCACATGGTCATAGAGAATGATGACACCGACCATCACTCGCATACAGAACAGTAGAGTTTCTTCACTGGTGAATCTACTTCGATACTCTCTGGAACACAGAGGAAAATGTCCATGAGCCCAGTTTTGTTTTACTCACAAAGCCCCGTGGTCTGAATATCCTAACACTGGTCTGCTGGTATCATTAGAATGATTTCATCTGGACATTCACAGACCCACCATGGGGACAACAAGCCAATCACAAGTCCACTCTGAGCATTTCGCCAAGGACCCATCCTCCTGACCAGGCAGACTGAGAGAGAGCAGATGGAAATGAGGAGGCAGAGAAATAGTTTCCATTTCACCCTGGAGTGGGACTGGAATTGCTCTCATCCGGCTGATGCCCATTCATTGAGGTTATTTCTAGTGGGTCCCTCTGGCCGCCCAGGAGTTTTGAGATAATGACTCTGTTACAGAGGAAGAAGAATCTGGCTCATTCCAAGCAGTTGCTTATCTCTGTGTTTCAGGGATCGGAGTAGGAGCAGAGGAGAAGGCAATCGGCTAGTGGTCAGATAGGCTGAAAACACTGCCTGCATTCTATGTAGTCACTAGGGGCAGGCTCATGGTCTACATGTGCCAAGTTAATAGAGATTGGGGAAAACTTCAGATAATTTTTTCAGGAGAGGGGAGTAAAACAAAGCAAAACAAACCACTTTTGTATTAAAATAAAATTGTAATGTAAATAGTATTGGGCTATGAGACCATGGGCAAGTCACTCCTCCTCTATATGACCCAGTTTCCCCATCTGTAAAATGGGTAAGTAATCCCTGCACTGCCCAACCTCACAGTTTAGTTGTACGGAAGGTACTTTGTGCACCCAGAGACAGGAAGCACTGGCAACGGATTCAGGAGGGCTGGGTTTGAATCCCTTCTCAGACACTACCTGTGTTGCCTTGGAGAAGTATTTTGCCCCTCTGGTCTGTAAAAAGATGCCGCTGAACTCAATGACCTTGAAGGTCACTTTTGGCTTTAGATCTAGGATCTCATGAACTCTTACATGATAAAGAAATAGGGCTTGCAACAAGAAGGCTATGAGAAATCCAGAAGCAAGAATGCTTTTCTGGATACAGAGACAGGGTTGAAATGATGATAATACCCACAACTGCTGATAACCAGGAAGTGAAAAGAAAGCACCCTGTGAGTAAGTAAGGCAGATGCCCCCATTTTATAGTCTGGGAAACTAAAACTCAGATGATCAGTGGCTAGGCATGGGCGCTAGACTGGAACGCAGACCTTCCGGATTCCAGATCCAGTGCTCCCTCCACTCTCCCTCAGGGACTCTCATCATCAGTGGGGATGCCCTAGAAGAGAGCTCTTGGGCTCTGTCAGGTCATGGGAGGATGACCCAAACACCCAAGGTCACCTTCCAATATGGCTCTAAGCCCTTAAGGGGCTTTCCCATTTATCTTCCCCCATGCTCAGTCACAAACATCCAACCAGACACACAGTGCAGGCTGACTGGCCACTGCCAGCCCCCATCACCCTCTCAGTGACCGACGGCCACCTTGACTTACGGGGTCTCCAGCATGACTTTACACACACTTATCATTGTGCTAAGGCAGTCTGTTGTGTTTTCGATGGGCAGGGTTTTGTTCTAAAAAGAAGACACGAGACAAGAACATCCCTGTGAGTCCTACTGGCTGCACCCCATCCCCCCAACCTCCCTCCCTGAGGAGACTCACCTCAGACACAAAGTATGTTGTGGCATTGCTAAGCGTCTTCAGCATCGGGGTGGCTTCTGCATAGAAGAGGGACATTCGGTTGGCCATCTCATTGTTGACTTCATTTTCAATGTCTAGCTGATGGAAGAAAGGAGAGAAGATGGGATTTATAAAAAGGGGATCCCAGCTGCTGGGCAATGTAGTAGTGATATGAGTGCCGGCCAAGGCCCTGAGTTCAAGTCTCTATTGCTGGCTGTATAGCCCTGACTCTTCATCTCAAGGAATCCCACTCTTTATATTGTAATGATTTTATCCCGTAAATGTGGAAGATGATGCGAGCTCAGGGCCATCTAGATCAACCGTCTCATTTCACACATGAGGAAACTTATGATGGAGTGACTTCCCCAAGGCTACACAGGGAATAAGTGGCAGGCAGAGACAACTTCAAACCAAGTTCATGACTCCAAATCTAAAACCCTTCTAATTCATCATGAGGTCATTCTGCCCCAGTTAGACTGTAAGCTGAATCCTGTGCTATATATTCAGATCCATTTATTATTATTATTATTTACAGAATCATAGAATTAAATCTGAAGGGGACCTCAGAGATCATTAAGGTCAGTACCCTCATTTTACAGATAAGGAAACCTAGGCCATGAAGAATGACTTGCCCCAAATCACAGAGGCAGGAAGGAGGGGAAATAGGATTTGAACTCAAGATCCCTCATTACAGATCCAGAGATTTTCCCACTTCATCACATCACTTCATCATTTATCACAAAGCCATGCATACAGCAGGCACCTGATAAATGTTTGCTGAATTATATGTTCACTCCTATCAGTGTCTGTCTGTCTGTCTGTCTGTCTGTTTTTCACTCCCTGCCCCCATGGTTTCAATGGTTGCTACCATGCAGATGACTCCCAGATCTATGGATCCAGCCCATACCCAGCCCTCAGACATCACATACACATCACCAGCTACCTGCACAATATCTCCACCAAGATAATCTGCCACCATCTCAAATTCAACATGTCAAAATGGAACTCATTGTCTTGTTTTTGAGTCCTCTCTCCCTCCATTGATATAGCTCTATTTCTGTTGAGGGCACTTCTGCACAGATGGGTTCTCCCCATTACAAATACATTACATCTTAAAATTGAAGGGAATCTCAGCCCCCTTCTCCACCCCCCACCCCCAGTTACAACTACAGCTAATTAATGCTTTCTTCTACATCATCCTCAACTTGGTCCTCCAGTTTTGGCCTCAAGGCCTCCTACGGAGAGAACCCACTATCTTTGAGGTGGTTCATTCCACTTGGAGACAGTTCTCATCACTTAGAAGTTCTTCCTGGCATCTAGTCTAAATCTATCTTTTTGAAACTTCCCCCAGTTGCTTTTGGTTCTGTCCTGGAGGCCAAGCAGAACAAGCCTCATCCCTCTTTCAATGGCCAGTCCTTCAAATATTTAGCAATGACTAGCATATCCTCCCCCATCCCTCACCACATTTCAAGTCTCTCTCTCTCTTTCTCTGGTTCATAGATCAGAATTATTCTTGACTCTTTGCTCTCCTTCAACCCAACATGCCAAAACTCAACAGGTCTTGTCAAGTCTTCCTCCACCCATCCCTTCTCTCCACTCATATGACCACCATCTTAATTCAGCCTCATCATTTCTCACATAGACTATTATAATGGACTTCCAGCTTACAGTCTCTTCCCTAGCCAGTCCATCCTTTCAAAGATGCCCAAACGATCTTCCTACAGCAGAAGTCCAACTGTGAAACATCCCTGCTTCAAAGTCTTCAGTGGCTCCCTTGTGCCTCTTGGTTAAAATAGGAATTTCTAAGCCTGGCATTTAAGTACCCTCCAAACCCTATACTAGCCCCCAACCTACACTTGTAGACTTGTTTCATATTAGCCCCCTAGTACATTTCAGTCACTTTGGAGCCTGATTATTCCATGAGCTCCACCTGCTTTCTCCCACTTGTGTTTCCATGGAGGTATGTCCAATGCCTGGGATATTCTCTCTCCTCACATTAACTTGCTGAAATCCTTCTTTAAGACCAAATTCAGTTTACACCTTCTCCATGAAGTCTTCCTTCATTCTCCCCAGTCAGAAGGAACTGGTCTTTCCTCAAATCTTCATGGAACTTTGTCTGCACTTCTTTTTCTTCATACCTTATATGGTAGTTATCTGTATGTGTGTCATATGTCCCCTACACCAAGAAGACTATAAGCTCCTTGAGGGTAGGAACTATATTCCCTCCACCCCCAGAACAGACCTACATTAGTTATTGTACACAGCAAGCCTTTAATAAATGCTTTTCAAGGACATACTAATACATTGTGTGTGGAGTTGTAACTTAATCCATTCTAGAAAGTAATCTAGAATTATGCTGAGAGTTAATAAAGTATCCATACCCTTTGACCCATAGATTCTACCATTTGACATTATTCAATGGAAACATGATAAATAAAGACCTAAACAAAACATTTATAGCAGCAAGTTTTGTGCCAGCACAGAATAGAAACAACATAGATGCCCATTGATTGGGGAAAACCAGTTGTGCTACATGAAGGAAATGGAATATTTCCACATTGTAAGAAAAGATGTGTATGGATGAGGAGAGCTGCATGAGTCGAGGTTGGGTGAAACATAATTCACCCAATGACTCTAGCTGGGTCAAAAGAAAGGACAATCACAAAGCAACCCAAGTGCAGTGTTGTGAGATGGTAATGACCAAGCTTGGCACCAGGGAAGAGGCAAAGCACCTCCCCTGTGCTGGCAGAGGCCTGTGGTGGTGAGACACAACATAAGACATCAGCCTTTTTTTCAACAATGTTTGCTAGTTTTCCTGAGCCATTTTTTCCTCTAATACAATTCTTTATGATAAGGGATAGTTTTTTTTGGGGGTGGGGGGAGAGGTGAATATAGGTGATACAAAGATAAAAGACATCTGCATCATTTTATTTAAAAAATAGTTGTTAAGTAGAATGACCACCATTTTTCTTCCCATAACCTTGTCTCAAACCTCTCCCCCAAAGTAGAAAACAAATACACCCATGGCAATCCCCATCCCACACACTGAACTTGCATGCTTACATGCATATTGTTGATCCGATTACGGCTTATTGTCCGCCTGTAGTAGCTGAAGTCATTTTGTATGGCAGGGTTTCTCATCTGGAAGGAGACAGAGAAGACAAGAATTGGCCAGGTCATGTGGGAGGGGCACGTACAGCTGGAGCAGAGTGCTTCATCATTTGTGCACTCTGGATCCTTTGGGCCATCTGGTGAAGCCAGAGTCTACTGTGGCTTGTTGCCAAGATTCATAATTTAAGGAAATGCCAGGTTTCAGTTAGAAGTTAGAAAATAAAGATGAAATTGGGTTCCTGTCCACATTCATGGACTTCCTGATATCTATCCCATGTTGAGACTCTCTGAGACAGAGGGGCTACAAAGATACCCCAGGAGCCCCAAGGATGGAAAACCCCTACCTCACCTTCAGTTCATCAAAGCGTAGGGTGAAGTGGAGGATCTCAGCAAACTCCTTGGCCAGAGCCTGTTCTCGCTCCAGGTGCTGGGTAGGAGTGTAGGGTGGGCATGTCAGGCATTCCAGAAGATTCTGCAGAGCTTTCTCTGAAAGGTAAAGCCATCAACACACACCAAGCCCCTTTCCTGACCATCAGCCCCTGACTCAGGGGAAAGAGGAGTGTATTTGAAGCCAGAGGGTGTCCAACCCCAGCCCTTCCACCTTCTCCTATGGAGCTGTAGGAAAGTCTCTGCCCCTTTCTCTGTCCTTTTCTCATGAAGGGATTGGAGCCAGAGGTCTCTCAAATCCTTCTGAGTTCTCCTCCTATGACCCTATGTCTCAGAAGTAACCCGACTTCTATCTCTGCCTGTGAGCTTGTAGAAGGAGGCTGAGGGGAAGAGGGTTGTGTGTTGGAGTAGAAGGGGGATGCCTACACTCTCCAATCCTCACTTTAATTCTCTGGATCTTAGTCTCCTCTTTTCCAAAAAGGGGACAACAACCCTTGTACCACTGACCTCCCAAGGCAGTTGTTTGGCTTCCAAAGGAAAGTGTGTATAAAGCAAGGGGTGCTCTACATGTGGGAGTTGCCATAAGAAGAGTATCAAAGCAGCAAATTGAGATTTTAGAAATAGATAAAAAAATGAAGCTGAAAATGTGAACTCACCAAGCCGGATGGAAAATTCATAGAACCTCTTCAGCCGGACGACAAGTGGACACACCGCATTCCAAGCCTTTTCTTGCAGCTGGATGTCATTGGGATTTTGGATTGCCTACAAGGCAGAAACCATTGGATGTCATGGCTAGAGAAGCAGCCTCTGAGCCAGGAAGACCTGGGTTCAAGTACTATCCCTGAAACATACTGGCTGTGTGACCCTGGGCAAGTCACATAACCTCCCCAGACCCTTGGAAGACACTCTAAGAGCCAAGTCATTGAGAAGAGGCCAACCTGCTTTGGTAGAGGGAGCTTCCTCATTGGGGAAGGCCTCTTCTACAATGAGGAAGCTCCCTCTACCATGAAATCTCAGGTTGTATATCTATCCTTACCCCTCCAGAGGCATGAACTTATTAATCTCATTCAAATGATGGAAACACTGAAATATGGACAGAATGCTTTCTGACTCTCATATTCTGTGTTCTAAAGTTCTGTGTTCTAAGGAACCTTCAAGTTATAATATTTTACAAACTAAGGCTCCTTCTAGGTCTAACACTCTAGATGATTAGGTTCATTGTTCTCAGGTCTCTTCAGGTTCTAATGCTGGATATTCCAGAGGTCTAGGTCCTAAAGTAACTTCCAGTTCTAATACTGTGTATTCTAAAGTTCTATTTTAAGTTCCTTAAGTTCTAACATTTTATGTTCTAAGGTCAATTCCATTTTAATATTCTATGTTTTAAAGATCTATGTCCTAAAGTCATTTCATTCCTAGTTCTAACATTATTCAGCTGCAAGCCCTAAGACCTTTGGGACACCTTGTATATATTCTAAGATCATTGTCATCTCCTACATTCTATGTCCCAAGGTCCTTTCTAACACAAACACTCTACATTTTAAAGTTCTATTTTCAAAAGGTATTTCTAATTCTAACATTTTGCGTTCTAAGGTTCACATTCTAGGTTATAGTTTTGGGGCAAGATAGAAAACCAACAACTCTTGAATCTTATTCTTTTACCTACAAACATCTCTTAGGACCTACTCTGTGCAAGGCACTATCCTAGAACCTACATGGCCAGTGCCATATTCTGTGACAAGGTACATGATGATTCATTAGCTCCTTCTGAAGAACCAACCCAGAGATTTTCATCCTGAAAACTTTGCCGCCCTTACTCTCAATCGGTCTGCTACTAACATGGCCCTGAACAAGGCTTTCGCTCCTTCCCTTGCAAAGTTTGAGTGGAAGATGTTCTGAAAGACCAAATGCAGATCCCCTTCTGGCCAAAGAACATCCTGAGTCTTCCTTTCTGAAAAATCATCTCCTTTGAGTGTTGGAAGTGGAAAGTCCTGATGTATAGAACTCTTGCCTCTCATATGTGCCCCTCTCCCCCCTCCTTCATGCAGCTGCCTCCCCAGTTCAGACCCTCATCTGCTCTCCTTTGGACCATTGAAATGACCTTCTAGCAAGTCCCCCACCTCCAGTCTTTCTTCACCTCCATCAATCTTCCACGTGGTGGCCAGTGATTTCCCTAAAGCACTCATCGGACCATGACACTCACTTCATCCAAAGGCTCATACTATGGTTCCCTCTGGCCCGAGGAGAAAATATCAGCTTCTCTGTTTGGCATTTAGAGCCCTGTAGAATCAGGCTCCCAATTCCTGTCACAGACACCTTTCCCATCCCTCCTGCTTCCAAACTGAATGGCCCACCTTGGTACACTGCCCCTCCCCCACGAGATGTTTGGAATGCTTTCCCTGCTTGTCTCCACCTTTCAGAATCACCAAAGCCACCACGTGGGCCCTTCCCCAACTCCTTGGGGAGCCAGTGCTTCCCCTTCAAATGACTTTTTATTGACTTTGTGTATGTTTTTGCACTTACTTCTGGGCATACATGATATTTCCCCCAATAGGATGCAAACTGCTTGAGGGGGCAGCGGCCATTCGATCTTTGTGCCTGTGTCCTCTGCACCAAGCAGTGCCTGCTACATAACAGATGTACAATTGGGCCATTGGTTAAGTACCAGGCACTATGCTATAAATGATTGTTTAATGAATGAATGAATGAATACTCTGACAGGTACTGTGCTGGATACTGAGGATTCAAAGCCAAAAACAAGAGGCCCCTGCCCACAGTGAGCTTCCTGGGAGGGTACAGCATGTATGTACCAAAATAAGTCCAATGGTATTTCAGAAGGGAACAATCACTCATAAATGGGGAAATCAAAGGAACTTCTGGAGGAGGTGATACCTGAAGAATCATCTCTGAAGACACAGAATGATTCTGAGAGGCAAGGAGAAGGAAGGGCACACTCTTAGAATAGGGGTCAGCTTGTGCCAATGGCACACTCTCAGAAAAGGGGGCAGCCTGTGCCAATGGTACACTCTCAGAATAGGGGGCAGCCTGTGCCAATGGTGCACTCTCAGAATAGGGGGCAGCCTGTGCCAATGGTGCACTCTCAGAATAGGGGGCAGCCTGTGCCAATGTAGAGGCTGGAGATGGAAGGCTGGGTTTAGGGAATAGCAAGCAAGGTCACTTTGGCTGGAATGCAGAACATATGAAAGGAAGTGATCAGAAACGAGGCTGCCAAGGAGGCTGGACTGGGTTGTCAAGGGCCCTGAATGCCAACCTGAGAAGACTACCTTTATTCTATATCTAATGTAGATAGGCTGGAGGCAGCAAAGGGAGGCAAGCAGTAGGGGTGGTGAATTTGTGTTTAGAAGTCCTTGACTGGAATCCTGGCTCTGCCACTCAATGCCTGGGTGACCTCTGGCCTCAGTTAATCATCCATAAAATAGGGAGATTGGACCAGCTGGCACCTAAGGTCTCTTCCAGCTCTAAATCTATGATCCTGGGATGATCTGAAGGGGAAAGACCTGGAGAGAATCAGCATCACCCCCATCCATGATGTGGGGTTGGCAATACCAGCAGCAGGGGCTAGAACGGGAAGGAGTTGCTAGAAACTAGCCTTATCATCACATGTTTGTTTTCCTTAAAGAGCAGACTGGTTAATGACTATGCAAGCAAAAGCTGGAACACTAAATCATTATGTGAAAGGCGGATGTTGAACCCCGAGTGTGCATGTCTGGATGTGGGGGTAAGGGGTGGATTCAATGTCTGGTTGGATGAATTTCCTAAAATAAAAGGGACCATTCATACATTGGCTTAAATGCACATTACATCCCCTGTTCTTTCCAGGATTCTAGGAAATACTGCAGCGATGACTTCATTCCCTCCCTCTCCACACCCCTCCCATTCCAGTTCCCTCTCTGCCGTTGTCAGGACAATATTATCATTGGCTTGGCTTACTCACATCACGGATCTCCTGGCCAGCACCTTTGTAAGCCTGCAGGTCTGTGAGAATGCTCTCTGAATCCTGGAGGACGGCACTGACCTGGTTCCAGATTTCCCTCTCGCCCTCCGTGGGCTGAGCATCTAAGCAATGTGGAAAACAGGACAGACACACAGACACACATGGTGTCAGCTGCACACAACCTCACCAGGGAAAGTTCTTTCAGTCCCCCTTGGGCCAGTATCTTCAGGGTGAGAACAATGAATTCTCCTGCTTCTGGATGAAAAGCCTAGACTAAACCACAAGGACAAAAAATTGGCCCAGAAATAGGAAATTTTCAATTCAGGTCTACGAACTTTCTTTATTTAAACACTTAGTGTGTGCATGGCCCTCTGTATGACTCTTGGGGACACAGATGTAGAAATCACTGAGTGTCTCCTTTCAGAAGCATATAGTTTAATAGGGGTAGACTCGATTAAATTCCAGAATCATTGACTGAGTGTCTACTATGTATGAGGCTTCTATTGAGACTAACTTTCTGCCTCGGATCTATACCAACTTTGTGATCATAGGCAAGTCACTGAACCCCCCTCAGGCAACTTTCTGATTAACCAATAAACATTCCCCAAGAGCCATCATGTTCCAGATACTCTGCCAGGATCAGGGTATATAAAGACAAAAACAAGACTCTATAGTTATAGATGATAAATTACAGGAATTTTGAATTGTACAAATAGATGGAGTTTCCATTCATGAAGTGCCCCACCTGGCCAATACCGCAGACCCAAACTTTCTCCAGTTACTAAAAATGGTCAATCAACAAGTATTTTAAGGCACCTACTATGTGCCAGGGACTGTTTTAGCTAATGGGGATAAAAAGAGAGGCAAAAGATTGTCAGTCAATAAATATTTGTTAAGTGCCTTCTATGTGTCAGGCACTGTGCTAAGCTCAAGAGCAGTGGCCTCTCTCAAGAAGCTCATAGTCTAATGGGGAAGAAAAAATGTAAACAAGTACACATAAACAAGCAATAGACAGGTCAAATTGGAGATAATCACCTGAGGGAAGATACTAGAATTAGAGGGGGTTGGGAATGGCTTCCTGGAGAAGGTGGAAGTTTAGTTGGAACTTGAAGAAAACCAATGAAGCCTGGAAGTGGAGATAGGGAAGGAGAGAATCTCAGTCCTGTGAGATGGACTGGGAAAATGCCTTGAGTCTGGAGATGGTGTGTCCTGTGTGAGCAATAGCAGGCTTGTGTTATTGGATGGTAGAGTGTGTGTGGGGGGGTGTAAAGTATAAGAAGAATAGAAAGCTGGGGGGAGTAGAATGTTCTCAAAGTCTCTGAATGCAAAAGGCATGTGAATAATGTAGGACATGGAGGAAGGGGAATATTGAGCTTTCAGTGAATGGTTGTGATGTTTTCAGTGAAATATGAAGCAAGGTTCTTAACTGAGAAGACAGTAGGAGGGCAGGGTAGAATATGGGAGGTTCGAGGAGGCATGAAAAGGGCTGTGGATGGGGCAGTGAATCACTCAGGTAGATGTAAAACAATTGCCAACAGTGGTGAGAGTCTACTTGAGATAATGTGCCATAAATTTGTGGTGAGCCCAATCACCAAGGTTTTGTGATTTCCCCCAGCTGCATCAGTGGCGAGTAGGAGCAGGTGAGGGAATGTGCTCAATGCTAGAGATACAAAGAGGGCAACAGACTTAGTTCCCCAAAGTACAAGGAGTTTATGATCTAATTGTAAGTGGGCAAGAGAAATGGAAGATTTGATTGCAGAGCCATCTTCAATGACATTTGAAAGAACATGAAGAATGGAAGGGATGCCACAAGATTGAAAAGGGGCAAATATTGTTCTTGTTTTCCATAAAAAGGAAGAATGATGCCTGCAAACTTTGGACCAATGTCTAGAATTTCATGAGAAATTCTAGAATGGACCATTGAAGAGACAGTTGGCCAACATTTTGAAAGGGAAGAGCTGATTACAAAGATGGTTTTGATCTTGCCAGATTAAGCTTGTTTTCTTTATCTATGGGATTACTAACATAGATGGAGGAATGCTGTGGGTGTAGCTTACCTAGATTTTAGCAAGGTTTTCATCATAGTTGCTATATTTTTCTTATGGACTAAGGGACAGATAAGAATTCAACAATAATATCATCAGATGGATTCAAAACTTAGTGGAAGAGTCAGAGTAGTTGTAAATGGTTAGAGTGAGCATAGCAGGAAATCAGTAGTGGAGTAACCCAGACATCTATGTTTGGCCTTGGGCTATTTAACATTTATTCTTAGTGACTTGTGAAAGGAATAGATGCTAGGAATAGATGCTGGCTTACACACTGGATGACAAAGTGTGGATCCCAAAGGATCCTGATGGGTTAGAATATTGGGGTGAATCCAAGGTGAAATTCACTGGAGATAAACATAAAGTCTTGTACTCATGTAAAAAAATCATCCCCCTGGTTCTCCTCCCCTCACTCAGCATCATGTGGTATCTGTAAGGACTGACTTTGATAGACTTGACTCCTCTCATCAATGCGAATTTCAAAGACAGCTCCAAAAGACTCATGATGGAGAAAGCCATGCAATCCAGAAAAGGCATTATGGAATCTGAATGCAGATGGAGGCGAATTTTTTGCTCTCCGATTTTTTTCCTTCTTTTTTGGTTTCATTTCTCCTTTCTCATGATTCATTCCATTGGTTATAATTCTTTACAACTGGACTATTATGTAAATAATTTCAATGTGAAGCTATATATAGAACCCATATTGGATTACATGCCATCTTGGGGGAGAGGGGGGAGGAGAGGGAGGGAGAGAAAATTTGGAACCCAAAATTTGTGGAACCAAATGTTGTAAACTAAAAATAAATTTATTAAATAAAAAAAAATCATCCGCACCACTACAAGATGGGGAAGGTATCTGTTAGAAAGCAGTAGTTCTGAAAAAAGATCTGAGGATTTCAGTGGATGCAAACCAATGTAGAGTCAAAAAAAATGAACACAATTTTGGGTTTGTGTTACGAGAGGCAAGGATCCCAAGAATAGGGAGGTGATGAGTCCACCATTAGCTGACCTCCTCAGAACTTATCTAAAGCAAGAGTAAAGCTCTGGGTACCATTGTTTGAAGCAGGACATTTATAACCTGGAAGCACTCCAGAGGAAGTCAACCAGTCAACCAGGGCTTTCAAGGGCTCATGTGATACGATGGCAAATTAAAAGGACTAGGGATATTTAGCTTGAAGGAGAGGAGACTGGGGGTGGGGTTGTGATGGCTGTCTTCAAATATTTGAAAGGCTATCAAGTGGAGAAGAGATTTGACTTTTTCTGTTTGGTAGAACTCAGAGCAGTGGATAGATATTGTCATTTTTGCAACATGGTAAGGTAGCCAAGCTTATTCAGATCCACTTGGCCTCACCCCTTGTAAACCAGCAATATAAAGAATCAATAGAATGTTAGCTAAATCTGAAGACAGATTAAGGGACATGGCCAATGACACACAGCATCAGAATTTGAAGCCAGGTCCTTTGGTGACCAATCTGGTGTTTCCTTCATAATTTGTTGTCCTGTATTTCTCCTGGCAGTGGCCTCTCTCCAGATTTCATATAATGACGGCTCTCAACAATTCCAGTGATTTCCAATAATTTCAATGTCATTCTCAAAGATGGTTACATAAGCCAGGAAACCCTGCTGTCTTAACAAGAAAATGCTTAAAGTCCCTGTGATTTACACAAGCAATTTCAGAAACCAATACTTTCCACAGCCTGAGGAAGCAGCCCATACAGCCCCTGACACGGGGAATGATTTACACACCTGTTCTGGACCCACGAAAGCTGAGTGTATTACAGCACACTCCCTGCCCTTTGACCTTCCTGACATACATCTGCTTGCTGGATTGAAAGTGCCCAGCATTTGGAATCCAACAAATGCAGGATTTGTCAAGGAAGGAGACTCAGGCCAGATCGATGGAGGTTTTCGTCAAAAGGATTTAACCTCATTTGGGAGAATTTTACCCCCAAGTGATGGTGAATATCGACTGTCAACATGTCGATAAGAGCCCAGTTTCATGTTCCAGCTGGCTCCTTTCATTGGGGAATGGAGCCCTTTCATCCCAGGTGGAATGACAAGCATTCCCCCTGTCAACAGAGCTGAGGAGAGGTACCACCAGGCTTGGCTAACCAGGAATGCTTTTGTCGGAGAGATCAGATGCTGGACTCCAAGCAGGGGCCTCCAAGACGGTGAGCATTCCCAAAAAGTGAGTCTTTAGGATCCTAGACTAACCAAAGCCTTATTCGGCCTCTAAAGCAACCATGAGAGCAGAGAATCCATTCCTGGAAACTCGCTGAACCAGCTATACAGCTTAAGAGAGGATTTTTTTTAAATGCCAAAGATCCCAGGCACCATTTATTCTGAGGTGTCTCCAGCTCTCTGAGGATGGGCTGGCTTTGGCACTACAATCTATGACTTGCTCAGGGCCCTGGGGGCCACTGCATAAACACTGTTGGGGCAAATGAAAAAAGAGACACACAGCAAAGCCTTTCTGGCTCCATCAATCACAGTGGTGCCTTTTTTGTTCTTCTTTGGGATAAACCGAGGGATATAAATTATGATCTATTATTAACATTTGAAGATGTAAAGTGGTAACGATTTATAGGAAGGCATTAACAGTTCAGAGAAAGGGGGAGGGGCATCAAAATGTAGAGATAAGTTGGAAAGCACACGTTTGACTTAGCTGACACGTTTATTTCCACCAGAACATCCATCATCCCTCACCACAGAGCCTCAAACTTCTCTAATGAGGGGCCAGTAGCTTGGATTCTGAGACCTGGGAGGCTCACGCTTAGGCCTCCCTACCTTTATGCCAACAGCATTTTGTAAGGTAGAAATGGGGAACAGCATCTCCTGTTTCCACTGTCTCTCTCCGCCAATGCATCTCCCACCCAGCAGTCAAGATCACTGTCCCTTCTAAAGTCTGGTTCTGCCCTGGTCCCTTTCCTACTCAAGAACTGTGGCTTCAATTCAATTGATTCAACAATCATTAATTAAACATCTATTAAAAACAAGGCACTGTTGATATGAAAGTAAAAAAGGGCTGTCCCAGACCTCCAGAAACATTTATTTTATGGGAAAGAGACACGATCTACAGGTAAGTTACTGCTTTACCTTCCTGGCTTCCGCCATCTTTTTCAGACTCATCTCATGTTACTCTCCTTTACATAGGATCTTCTAGCCAAACAGGCGGATGCACTGTTTCCCAGACTCTGTTTTCTGCCCCACCTCTTTGTTTTTGTACAAGCAGCTTCCTCCCTTTGGATGTAGCCCATCTACATTTTTACCTTCTAGAGTGCCTGGCTTCTTTCATAAGAACAGAGCTTTAGAGATAGAAGCAACCTTAGAGATTATCAAGTCCCATCCCTTTATCTTATTCATGAGAAAACTGAGGCAGACAAAAGTCAAGTGATTTGCCTAGGATCACCCAAATTGAAATTTGAGGCAGGATTTGAACCCAGGCCTTCCTGATTCCAAGTCCAGTGTTCCAGTCACTGCACCATGCTGACTGACCTTCAAGGGCCAACTTGGGTGCCTCCTCTTTCAGTCTTTCCCAATCCCTTACTGGTTAGTATTGTCTCCCTCAAATTATCTTGTATTCTCCTCCTGCCCCTCAATGATGATGGGCAGAAGAAGCCCCTTGAGGGGTGGGACTTTACATCAGTAGCACCAAGCTCAGTACCTTGAATTTGGTGGATATCTTCAATTCTCCAATATTTCTCCCCCTCCCCAACTTTCTCTGGCCCCCAAAATAACCCCTGCCTTAGTTTAGACTTCCATCACCTCTTTTCTGGTCTGCTGTGAGGGTCTCCTTATCGGTCTCCCTAACCCCAGTCTCTTCTTCCAGTCCAGCCTTCACTCAGCTGCCAATGGGGTATTCCCAAAGCTCAGGTCTAACCACATCTATCTCCTGCTGAAGAAGCATCTGTGGCTCCCTATGACCCAAGATTCAAATAGATATTCTTGAGTCTGGCACGTAATTTCATCTTTCCAGGATGACTGCACATTATTTCTCCCTGCACACTCCACGTGCCATCACGCTGATGGGCTTGTTGTCCCTTCTTTCCATCACCTGTTTGCTGTGCCTGGAATTCCTTCCCTCTTCATCTCTGCCTCTTAGAATCTCTGGCTTCTTTCAAATCACTGCTCCAGCACCACATCCCATAAGGTCCCTCAGCTGTTGGGGCCACTCCCACCTCAGCTGCCATGGCTTTGTATGTATTTTATTTACTTTTCTGTGTCTATGCTGGTAGATTAAAACCTCTCTGAGGACAGGGACTGGCTGCTTCCCTTTCTCCCCCTTTTCATTATAGTCCCATCGCCTGGGGCCCATTGTATTGGATTCAGTGGCCAGCCTGGGGTTGTACTCCCCTGGAGAGCCTTCTAGAGCCCACTGTATGACGGGACAGTGGAGACAAATGTTGATGTTAAGACTCTCCCCATCTGCTCCAGCTTCTAATACAAAGTATCTGGGATGATGGCTGGGCTGAAAGGAAGGAGACATTCTAACAAAATGGCAGAATTTAAACACCCCAATGGATTCAAACCTGTGGGTCATTAATGGAAAGTGGAGCCTTCCTTTCCAAGGTCAGATGACAAGAGGAGGGGGAGGGGAGCTCATTCCATACTGTTGGGAACCCTTGGGCTAACACAGAGGACTTAACTCTGAAATGTTTTCCCCTGGTTCAATTATACTCCTTCAACTCGGCTCAATTATACTTCATCATTTATTTCAAAAGGAACATTAACATTATTTGCTCTTTGAAAAACAAAAGTCCAAGGTGCCAAATACATTACCCTTGGCCCTTCCAGAAACACTGACTGGGCCCAGTGAGTGGGGGGGGGGTCTTTTATGAATTCTTCCAGCTTTCCTTTCATCTTGGCTGCCAGCGTCCCTCAGAGAAAGGTAATTTCCACTGCCAAAAAGCTAAAGTCAGGGCTTTGCCTTAGCCTCCCCCCCACTCCTCCCACCCCTTGCTAAAGTACTGGCTCACACAAGCCTTTTAGCTTAGGTGGAGGGGGCACTGATTCAACCTGGCAGTCCTGGCCTTGGTGACAAACAGATAGGGCATCAGAGCTGAAGCTAAACTAGTCATCGTGGTTGGGAGTTGGGAGTCAGAGGATCCCGGCTCATCCATCCATCACAGGGCCTCAGAGGCAGCTGCCCCAGTCTCTTCAATGTATGGAGGAGGAAACAGGGCCTCATCAGTCACATAGGTCGTACATGTCAGAGGCGGGACTTGAACCTGGTCTTCTCTCTCCAGAGTCAGAGCTGTGGCTACCACACTCCCATTACCCCCAGGACTTAGAGCTGAGGCTCAGAGCAGTGATCTACCCAATGTCACAGAGCTGCTAAGTGTCTAAGGTAGGACTTGAATGTAGGTCTTCCTGGTTCCTGGTATTTACTACCTGTATGACATTGAGTAAGTCTCTTTCCCAATTGAGCTAAATTTTCTCCTTTTTAAATTGAGGAGAATTGATTTCCTTCTGAAGCCAAATCCTCTTCCATTCAGAACTCAGATTTATAAGGTGATAAAATTTAGACACTTCTGCATCAAGCAAGTTATAGTTCTGTTCATATGGGCCTGCAAGTCTCTCTAGAACTACAAGTGGCAGAAAACATGCTGGTCCGAATTGGTGTGTGGCAATTCTTCACAACGGGAACTGCTGATCACAGGTCTAGTGAGATAATAATAACTGACAACTACTAATACTACCACCACCACCACTACCATTACCACCACCACTACCACTACCACTACTACTACCACCACCATGACCACCACCACTACTACTACCACCACCACTACTACTACCACCACTACTACTACCACCACTATGACCACCACCACCACTACCACCACCACTACTACTACCACTACCACGACCACCACCTCCACCACCACTATTAAGCTAGCTAGCCAACTAGCATTTATATAGCACTTTACAGCTTACAAAAGGCTTTCACTATGTTAACTCATTTTCCCTCATTACATCCAGGGAATACTATATTCTATCGTATATCAACTCGGTCTCTGGGGAAATAGGCTTAACATTTAGTTCAGTTTCTACGTAGCACTGGTCTCACCAAGTTCACACCCAAAGACAGTGTCTCTGCTGGATGAATCCTCATATCAGCTTTTGCTGGTATGGGTCCGGAAAATGCCTCCAGAAGACCACTGCTTGCTCCTTGGGGCATCAGTGCTGGGCTGGCTGCAACCCCTGGGACAGTCTCTGACTCCCAGATTCCTGTGGCTAGTTCTCCTGACCCTTTGCCACTCCCAAGGTCAGCAACTCCACTCCCTTAACCAGCCACCATGAATGAACAGTCATCAAAATCCTCAGAATCAATGAGGCAGAGACAACCATAGCTAAAGCTGTCAGGTCTCTTAGGGTGCCCATGCATCCAACCAATATGTGGTTAGCTGACCAGAAATAGTAACAGAATGTCCAAGGCTATAGTTGGTCTCTCCAAACCACTTCCTTTACATGTCACTGGGTTTTTCCCAGAAGCAGGCTTCCTAGGATTTCCACATGGGGAAACACCATTCCAAGTGCTCTGCATATGTTCCAGACCCTGTTACATATACGAATGTGGGTTTGTGTTTGTATCTGGCAGATTTATCTAAGGTATTCCACAAAACGGACTGCTTGGATATGCCCTGAGGACCATCATTTTATATACCAGACAGAGCTGGGCAACATCATGGTAGAGAGGAAGGGAATCTATTTTACTGTGCGTTTTAGAACATGAGGCTATTTTTATTTCAGAATAAAATAAAATATGGCTAGAGACTATGGTTAGTTAGAAATTGGTAAAGGAATGAGTAATGACAGAGACACATGATAGTTCCTAAAACTAAAAAAATACTTAATAATGTATATTTACATTATTTTGAAAATGAAAGGGAATAAAATGAACAAGAATAGGGAAAACTAGCTTAACTAGAGACAGAAAAAATCTCATATAAGTGGTCAGCAAACAAATAAAGACATAAAGCAAGAATCCAATATTGGACCATTGGATGTCACATCAACAATAATCCACCATTTTACATAAAACAGGAAAAAAATTGGAGAAAAGAAATTTATCCAGACAACTGAAATGGGAGTATCCACCAGGAAACATAATAGTATTATTAATAATGGCAACAACATATATACATATATATATTTATATAATATATGTGTACGTATGTGTATATATATATGTATATAGTGTTTTATAGTATATATAGTGTTTTCAGATTTGAAAAGAGCTTTATATACGTTATATCATATCAGATAACACACAATTAGTATCTTGGAATGGAAGAGAAGTCAAACCAACATCAAAATATGAATCTGTTTCTCCCCTAATCTTGAAATTTAAATTTTGTTAATCAAGGCAATATTCCTTGGCTGATGGTTGGCTTCCACTGAACGTAGACACATAGATGATCCATGGCCCTGAGGTGAGGTTGAAGGTCCCTCTCATCTCTGACAATCTGTTCTCTGATGTTCTACGATCAAAGTCTTCAAGCCTATATTTGGTGTTCTAAATCGGTCAGTGGGCTAATCCTGGACTTTTGCTTTACTTCTTGAATGTGTTTGTAGACCATTCACATGAAATTTTTTCTCTCCAATTAAACTAATTTTCCTTGCCTTTGCTCATTTGATTGCCTTCATTCTTAAGAATTTTCAAAGTCTTAGTCTAACTTCAGTTTATTCTTTCGGAAGATTAGATCATTTCTAGCACCATGGGCCCCGGCCCAACCACAGCTGTTTGAAAGCAGATGAGGAAGGATCACCCTCATTCTCATGGAAGACTCAAGACTGACAGAGCCAGGCTGGGCCGGCAGCATATCTGGGACCATGAGGCTGAAACCTTCTTGGTCATTTCTGAGGACAAGCAGGGAAAGGACAAGCGTCTAGTCAGTTGTTGAACTTACTTTCAAAATCCAGGAAAAAATGTGGGTAGTTCTCAATTTCCCTGGTTAGGACCTTAAGAAGATTGCCCATTCCAGGATACCTGGGGGATGCAATAAAGAAAGGCAAATGGTTATAAAGGCAAAAGAAAAAAAAAGAATGATTCAAAGGCTTAACACATCTGGTCAAACGTCATTAAAACCCACTAAGGACACAGCTCTCAGGGTCAATCTGATGCCTCTTGTGAGGGCAGGGGGTGAGTACTATCTTGCCTTGTGCCTAGAATAGGACTCTGCATACAGCAGACACTTAATAAATATTTGATGCATAAAGTAAATCATAACGAAGATGCTGCAGAAATACCACCTCCACCATCGTCATGCTGCTAGAGGCTACAGCTGGTCGGCTCACCAAATCTGGCTCTGGACCATTCCTTTAGTTGCTACAGAAAGGGGCCACTGGCCACTTATGGACCTCTGGCCTGAAGGGACATTTGGGGCTTCTAAAAAAAATTGGGAAAGGCCCTCTATGAATTTACATTTTCACTTCTTTCCCCCAGCTACCACTTTCTCTTTAAGAAAATTCATCCCAGAAGAATGTATGAAGGACTCAAGGCATTCAGGAAGGAGAGGGTTTAAGCTACTTCTTTCTAACTTCCTGTACTTGGTTATTCTTAGCTCTGACATTCTTTGTCCCAAAGACATCCTCAGCTGTCATAGACCTCAGTTCATGCTTTGTATTCTAAGGCACCTCCAACCACTGGCATCCCAGAATGGATGTTCTAAGATCCTTCTTGGTTCTGGCATTCCAGAGTGGATGTCCTAAGACCCTCCAAGCTCTGACATTCTAGAGTGGATGTTCTAAGTCTCCTCCTAGCTCTGGCATTTTAGAGTAGATGTTCTAAGGCCCTTCCTGGCTCTGGTATTCCAGAGTCGATGTTCTAAGGTCCCTCCCAGCTCTGGCATTCTAGAGTAGATATTCTAAGGCCCTCTTGGCTTTGGCACTCTAGACTGAATGTTCTAAGGTCCTTCCAAACTCTGGAATTCTAGACTGGATGTTCTAAAGTCCCTCAGTTCAGACTTTCCAGGTCTTTGGTTCTCTTCCAGCTCTAACATCCAGTGGTTCTCAGATTCTATTCTTTCCAACATGGAAATCTTATTTATTAAAGTTTTCAGAATAAATATTGAGAACAGAATTGCCTATATCTATTCCCAGAGAATCTTCTCCATTTGGAGGAACAGTGTTTTATGGGAGGAGTGTGGGCCTTTCAAGGACACATCTGAAGCCCTAAGAGACACACTGAGCTGAGGCCTTAGCCCATCCATCATAGAATGATTGTTCTACCATTTCATAGCAGCCCCAACTGTACACACTGACTAGAAAAACCCTGACCTTTCTACAGGGCTTTATGGTGAGCAAAGTGCTTTATGGTCTCTCTCATTTGAGCTTCATCAGGACTCTGAGGTCAGGCCTACAGGTGTTCTCACATCCCATTGAACAGAGGAGAGCCTGATCATGTGAGCAGGCAGGTGACTGGACCACAGTCACCCAAGGGTTGAGGAAGGCTTTGGAGTCAGGTCTTCCTGATTCCAAGTCCAGCATTCAAGTCTCTGGGCTGCCACAGCCTAAAAGTCAGCTAGAATGTATAGATAGCTGCTCTTTAGGGTTTGCAAAGCACTTTATTCTGGAGTATGCTTTGTTGTTCAGTCATTTCAGTTGTGTCAAACTCTTCAGGACCCTTCTGGGAGTTTTCTTGGCAAAGATACTGGACTGGCTTGCCATTTCCTTCTCTAACTCATTTTATAGATGAAGAAACTGAGACAGAGGTTACGTGACTTGCCCAGGATCATATACCTAGTACATATCTGAGGTCTTCCTGATTCCACATCTGGCACTTTATCCACCTAGCTGCACTTAACCTCTACTACTCACCACCAAGCACTTGAGGCTCCAGACAGACAGGACTACTTGGCTTCTCCCATACACATCCTACATAGTTCTTTGTCTCTTTGTCCGTGCTGGCACCTATGCCTGCCTCTCTTTGTACTTCATCTCTACCTGTTGATATCCTGCCCATCCTCAAAGCCATGATAAGTGGTACTCCTTTCAGGAAGGCTTTTTCTGATCCCCCCACCTCCCATGGAATTCCTTCTTCCATCTTCTGACCTTCCATAAGCATCCTCATCATCTTATTGTGATTGAACAAGATAATGAATTGTAGACTACTTTACAAGACTCAAAGACTTATTATTATCATTGTTATTCATAAGCCTTTGCAGTGAATTGTATTTTATATTAATGACCCTCCACTGAATCCTGACGACACCTGATGTGGAAGTGACTCTGGAATCCTGAAGGCTGTGCCAGGGCCTGAAAAGCTTGGAGTATTGTTCCAGACAGAGCCCGAGTCTGCTCATGATCAGCAGCTGAGTTAATTACAGAGAGGCTTAGCATCAGCATCACCGGCAGGCTGGCCACTCAATGAGGAATTCTGTGGCTGTGGAAACCCATGAAGGAAAGCAATAGGATGAATGAGGGACCCTCAGTCCTTTGCTGCCCCCTTCTGATTCTGTAGCGATGGTGGCATAGGGGTGGGAAAGAGGACTGGGAGGGCTAAGACTAGCTATGAGCTTTCATTTCAGTCTTGGTATTCTAAATGGGAGATCCCTGTCCAATAAGTGCATATATTTCTGGGGAAACTGCAGCCTATCAAAGGCATCTGATTTGATGTTTTAGCTTTCCCTTTGGGCTGCACACTTCTAAAAGGGATGGGCCACCTGGTATTTATATCTGTGCCTCCCATGGCATAAAAGCCAGTTATCATTATTATTATTAAAAATCAATCAGCAGCCTTTATTAGGAGGGAAGTGAACAAGTATTTTTGGTATCTATTGTTTATATTTATTATTCTATTAATTAATTATTCTATTTATCAAAACCTACTAGCACCAATTATGTACTATGTTCTGTGCTAAGAACTTTACAAATATTATCTCATTTGGTACTCACAACAACTTGTGAGGCAGATGCTATCTGTATTCTAATTTTACAGTCAAGGAAACTGAGACAGATACGTGTAAGTATTGGAGACAGGATTTGAACATAGGCCTCCCTTACTCCAAACCTTATGTGCCCTTTACCTACCAACTAGCTGGCCAATAGATTCCCATTCCATGTTTTGTACTGGTACCCCCAGTATAGCAAGGGAGCTAGAAGAAGGACCTCAGAATGCTGGGTAAGAAAGGCCCTCTGGAAGACTTACTTGGGGATGAGGTGGGGAAGGGGATAAGCATTTATAGAGTGCCTCATATGTGCCAGGCACTGTGCTTAGCTCTTTACAAGTATTATCTCCTATGATCTTCACAATCTTATGAGGTAGGAGCTGTTATTATCCTCAGTTTACAGTTGAGGAAACAGAGGAAGGCAGAGCGAAAGTGACTTGACCAGGGTCACATAAGTGTCAGAGGCCAAATTTGAACCTAAGTCTTCCTGACTGCAGGCCCAGTGCTCTAACCACTGAACCACATAGGTACTTCTAAGACTCATTCTGTGTCAGGGGATTAAAAAAAAATAAAGATGACCCTGCCCTCAAGAAGCTTATATTACACTTGTTGAGTGAGTGGCTTAATGGTAATCATAACTACAATCTCTTAAACTTTACAAACACTTTCCCTGCATGGTGGGCAGTGAAAGTGTTAATAATTCTCACTCTGTATGAAGACACTGAGGTCTGGAGCATGACCTTAGGCGTCTCTCCTCTGCCCTCTCAGTTCCTCATCCATCAAGTGAGAGGAGCAGATGAGGCTCTGTCCAAGGTCCTGACTCTCCCCACCCACGTGCCTGGAATGCCCTCCCTCCTCACATTCACCTCATATAATCACAGACGTCCTTTAAGCCCTCCCTTCTATGGGAAGCCTTTCCTGATCCCTCAAGTTAGTGCCCTCCCTCCCAAACAACCTTGTATTTGACCTCTTTGCATTTCTACTTATTCTCTCTATACTTCTCTTATATACACTCAAATACAGAGTCTCTTGTCTCCACTATTCAAATGGAATCCTGTAATTGTTTTCCTTTTTGAGTTTGTGACTCCAGTGCCTAATATAGTGCCTATCCCATAGAAGGTGGTTGACAAGTGCTTGTTAATTGATTGGCTGACTTGCTGAGAGTCACACATTCAGAGGCAGTGTGGTTCAGGAGTGCTGGCTTTGGAGCATTCTTATCCCACCAAATAGAATTGTGTGACTATAGTCAAGCTATAGTAACTTCTCTGGTCCTCAGTATCCTCCGCTGTGGAATGGACATATTCATAGCCATGGTACCTAGTCACTAGCACCATCACCACCTTCATCACCCCCAGTGCCATCACAATCATTAGTAGTAACTCCTCCTCCTCCTCCCCCTGAGGCTCTATACCTTTCACATGGACCTTAAAGAGAGAGAGAGAGAGAGAGAGAGAGAGAGAGAGAGAGAGAGAGAGAGAGAGAGTATGTGTGTGTGTGTACTAGTCACTAGCACCATCACCACCTTCATCATCACCAGTGCCATCACAATCCTTAGTAGTAACTTCTCCTCCTCCTGAGGCTCCATACCATTCACATAGGCATTCTGGTATAAAGGATCCCCACTAAACATTTATGCACCTGTCCCTTGGCTGAGCCATCAAAGAAACTGAAATAGGGTGATAATCTCAGGAAAATGAAAGGCTGTGGAAATGAAGGAGTGGGGAAGGAGGGAAGAAATGCTTATTAAACACCTACTATGTGTGAGGTTCTGTGCCAATGGCTTTATAAATATTCTCTCATCAGTTCCTGGGTAGAGTTTTATTTCTGCAAAGAGATGGAGAGCTATTTGGGGAGATTGTTCTTTGGATTTGTTCCCGATTTGGAAAATAAACTTGAGGCAGGAAGTTGATCTGTATTCTCAAAGCCTGAAGTAGCAATGGAGTCAGTGGGGAATTGGTTTAAAGCCTTGGCCATGGAATTTGTCTATGGATGAAATATATTTATTAAAAACCAAACTAAAGGACAAAGGCAGTGCATACACAGTTGACTTATGTCATGGGATTTAGGCCTCCTCATTTATATCTCTCACCCTGACAAAATTATGCAGCCACTAAAGCCAATAAAAGTCATGTGGGCCCAAAAGACTCCTTCTGCCTTTGTCTCATGATATGGATGTTATGGCCAAGGGATTTATTACGAAATGGGCCAGCCTACAAGCATGATCATGGTTATAAGGCTGGGTGGCTTGTTTGGGGGCCAGAAGACCTCTGAGTTCTGTCTCTGCTACATAATATCTATGTAACCTTGGATAGGAGCAGCTAGGTGACATAGTGTGTAGAGCCTGGTGTGGGTGGAGGCAGGAAGCCCTGAGTTCAAATCCAGCCTCAGACACTTACTAGCTGTGTGACCCTGGGCAAGTTACTTCACCGTGTTTGCCTCAGTTTCCTCATCTGTAAAATGAGCTAGAGAGGGAAATGGCAAACTGCTCCAGTATCTTTGCCAAGAAAATTCCAGATGGGGTCACAGAGAGTCAAAAATGACTGAACAACAGCATAGACTTTGGACAAACCCCCTCTCCTCTCTGGGCCTCAGCTGCTTCATCTGTAAAATGAAATGTCCTCTAAGGCAGGCTGCTTTCTGCTCCAAATCCATGCTCTTAGAGTCCCAGCTCGTATCTCCATAGGGACTTAAGAACTACAACATTTTTTCTTCCCAAAAGCCCTGGGAGGTAGGTAGTATGAGCATCATCGTCCCATTTTCAGAGGAGGAACCTGAGGCTGAGAGAATACAGCTATGATCACACAGCGAATGAGGGTTAGGGGATGGCCACTGGATCTGGCCCCAGGCCCACGCTCTACCACTCTGTCTCAGGACTGCATTTGAACCCATGATAAATTTAAGACCCTGGCATCTTATATAAATATGACAATAGTCATCATCACGAATAAAGCACTTCACATGCATCATCCCATGTGAGTTCATTACAACCTCACTCTATCATTCTCCCCATTTCACATATGAATATGAAGTCTGAGAGAAATGAAGTGATTTACATAGTCACATGGATAGTAAGTGGCTAAGGCAAGATTCAAATCAAGATCTTTCAGAGTCCGAGTCCAGGGTTGCTTCTCAGATAAGCTATGAAGGTCTGGTGGGGCTCCAGGCCCTCCAACCCCAAGGAAAGCAGGAATGTTGAAAGCTGAGATCTTGGAAATTCTCTAAGTTCTCCCTGGGCTATGGCTGCATTCTGTTTTCTAGCAAATATTCTCCCCAAAGGCTCAAGGCTATTCAGATTACCAGACAGTAGGAGTCAGCTCATCTGTACTTGGCATCTCCAGCATCTGGGTCTGAAGCTGCCTAAAGGATCAGGGGTGGGCGATCACAGAGGCATTGAATGGCAGAGTCGGGGGTGGGGAAGAGTTTAGAACATAGAATACATATTGGCAGAGATGGGAGGGACCTCAAAGCCAACTCCATTGTTTTGAGAAGGGAACTGAGCTCCCAGTTTCAGAGAAATAGGCTTTGCTCTCACTCTTTCTGGGCAGACTCTTGAACAGGGAGGTGGGAGTGGAGAGGGGAGCTCCCTGGGAAGCAGCAGAATGAGCCATGTGATTGTAGAATACAAGGACCCATGGCAGACAGTCCTCTGGTGCTACACCAAAGAGGAGAGAGGAGGCCTCCTTGTCTATGCCTTGTGAGTAGTCATAGGGAAGTCATAGAACCACCAATGCTGGCTCAGTGGAAGGGAGCCTCCTTCTGCCAGAGGCTGAACTCTGTGCTGCTGACTGGGTGGTCTTGGGTTCCTCAGGTTCCCTATCTGGGCCTCAGTGGTTACATGTGCACAAAGGGAAGCTCGACTACATGAACTAAGGGGTGCAGCTCTGCTATGTGAAGGTTCCTGCCAGCAGTGATCTTCTGCATTCAAAGACTTCCTTCCTGCACTCAACCTTGACATTCTCTGGTCTCTGGTCTTGACTACCTATGGCCTTCACAGACACCTTTCCCTATCTGCACTGTGAAATCGCTGACAACAATTAGCTCTACAAAGTCACACTATCTGCTCCTCTTTCAGGAACCTTGGACAACATTGTCTAGCACGCAGCCTTCCAGCCCAGGGCACTGCTCTCCTGGTCCTACCTCACACCTGCTCCACCAGACCCCAGGCCTTCATGCCCATATTCTATCCTCCCAATCCCAGTCCTAGGGAAAACAGAACCATAGGAAGCAACTGGAGAGTCCATTTTGCACAAACCCAATGCCTAACTCTCTTTGATAAACCATGTTCATTGGAGCAGAGGGGTAGGATAGTGTTTATAGACCCCTTACATAAAATCACAGGGACTGGAGCCATTTTCTAGGGGGAAAAAGCCAACAACAATTCTATTAGAATTGAGGAAAATGAAACAATGAAGTCCAGGCCCCATCTCAGGTGAGGCTAAGTTAGAAGAAGAGTTCATGGTTTATAAAGTCATTCATAAAACTCCTTCATGAAAACGATAGGACAGGCTATAGCAATCAATCAACATTGATTAAGGGCCTACTATGTGCCAGGCACCATGCTGAGTGCTGGGCCCCATCAGGCCTATTATGTGCCAGGCATCATACTGAGTGCTGGGCCCCATCAGGCCTCCCTGGGTGGTGTGAGAGGCCAGACAGCCCCCAACTCAGCCAAACCCTGCCCAGGTTTGTCACTGCTGGGTGACTCTGAGGCCTCAGATGCATTGATAGGAGGGATTCGGCCTGGATGGCCTCAAAGGTTTCTTCCAGCTCTGAGACCTAAGTTGCCCATTGGATGCCCGAGGCCCAGAGAAGGGGAAAGGGCTTGTGAAAGACTGAGATAAAGCATCAGGTCACATAGATAGAGTTGCAATGAATCTTTGGGGTCATCTGGTCCAACCTCCTCATTCCACATGTAAGAAGACAGAGGCCTTAGGAGGTTAAGTGACTTGTTCAAGGTCATAGAGGCAAGAGGTCTCAGAGGCAGAGCTCACACTCAGCTCTTGGACTTTTCAGTTCGGGGTTGGACAGGGCCCCAGAGGACAGACTGATGAGCAAGGAAGGCGATGTCCAGAGTGGTCATCAGCTGAATGACAAGAATTTATTTAATGCTCATTGTGTCCCAGGTGCTGGGGTTAGGGGAGTGGAGGCACATGAGAAAAAAGCAGAAGGGGCCCCTGCCCTCAAGAAGCTTACATTTTAAAGGAAGGGAGGGAAGGAGGAAAGAAGAAAAGAAAGAAAGGGAGGAAGGAAGGAAGGAAACAATGAATCATTGATTATCTGTTACTATGTGCCAGGCCCTGTGCTAACCACTAGGAATACAAATACAAGGAAAAAGAGATGCTTCCTGAAGAGAAAGCCCAAGGCATTTCTATCAGCACAGTGCCTGGCACACAGCAGGTATTTAATAAATACTTCTTGATTCATTATGTTTAATAGGGAAGACTATAGACAAGAGAGTCCTGAAAGGGGGTGGGGTGGGGGTGGGGGTGAAGCAATTTGGGGAGGAAGCTCAGTTTGAAGTCCAGAAAATCAGGAAGAGGATCAGCAGGGGAATGAACAATGGAGATGCTGCGTACATTGAGTGCAGCCATGCCAAGAGAGGGTATAGGTAAGCATCCCCTGCACAGTCTAGCCCAAGAGGTTGTATGTGTGTGGTGGGGTGGGGGGGAGGGAGAAGAGGCCCCCCAGAGAGGGGACCATAAGGATGACAACCTAGGAGGAAGGGAGGGAGTGAGTACACATCACATGGTGCAGCCAGCAGGGGCCTGAAAGGTGCTAGGTATGGCAGTAGGAGGATCTGGCTCCCTGTGGGGAAGAAGTACATTGTCCCTAACCTCCCCCCCCATAAGCCCAGCATTGGCCACCTGGGCCAAAGCACTGGCTCCCTCACCCTGGTTACAGCTTGGCTCTCTCCTAGGGATAGGGTCTTGTTTAGGGCTATGGCTCAGTATTCGGGTTTGGGACAATCTTGAACACTAATCCTCTAAATGAATAACAAAAGCTCTGGCCCTTGTTCTCAGGACAGATGCCAGCTGGAGGGGAATTCAAGGGAAACCCGCTGGTCTCTAGAGCACTGAGTCTGGGAGAGATTTCCTGGTCATTCTAGTTATGTACCTAGCAGCTTCTGCCCTGGTGTACCTCATTAGCCCCAAATCGGATGTGACAGAGATGGGAGGCTTGCTCATAGCCACTCTGGAGTGAGGCAGAGTGAGGGAAAAAGGGAGCTGGGCTTACGGGTAGAAGAGCCTGGGTTCTAATTTCACCGACCAGTTACCAGCCAGGCAACCATGGGCAAAGCATTCATCGCTTTATGTCTCAGGTTCCTCTTCTATAGGATGGGGGTGATTATATATTATATATTTTGTATTACTGATTTGGAGCTTTAATGAGGATCTGTCTGTAGAGAGACTGGCACACCTTGGATCTCTATCGAAAGCTGAGCTGCAGCTATTATTCTCCCAGGAAAAGGAAGTAATTTCTCCTATGAGTAACTGGCCTCACATTTCTTCATTAGACACTTTAAGTGGTGGTAGTGGTCTGGGGGGGAGGGCCCGAACCAGAATGGGGAGACCTTGGGAATCTTGGTCCTTTCCTTTTTAAGCAGAGGGGAACTCTCCTTTGTGACTGGATTTAATACTGAGAAAGGGCCAAGACTCATTTGAGCTGATCTGGTGAATGGGAAGCTGTGGCCTGGCATCATTGAAAAGCTCTCTCTTCCAAATCAGGATAGACAAGCAAAGAAAAGCCCTTCCCCTCGTGGCCTCCCCACCCTATCTATCCAGTATTCTGGCACCTTACTTACACTGGAGAGCTGCTGGCCCTCATCCTGTTTCTGCACAAGGCACTCCAGCTACCACCTCTGAGCCTTTGTCATGGGCTAGAGTGCTCCAGATGCTCTTTCTCCTCATCTCTGCCTTCTGGTTTCCTTTGCGTCCCACCTGACTCCCCGTCTTTGACAGAAGCCTTTCCTGGTCCCTCTTAATTCTAGGGTCTTCCCTCTCCATTATCTCTGGTTTATCTCATACTTAGTTTGTTTGGACTTAGTTGTTTGAATGTTTTCTCCCCCTCATTAGATTGTAACCTCCTTGAGGGCAGGGACTGCCTTTTTCCCCTTTTTTATCCCTAGCCCTTAGCTAGTACCTGGCACATAGTAGGGGCTTCATAAATGTTTATTGACCTGACTTGACATGGGCAGAGTAAGAGGGCCAGTAAGAGGGGCTGAGTCCCAGCTCTTTGGTGTGCCAGCCATGTGACCATCACTAGGGTCACTTCCCCCGAGTTTGCTCAGGCCGGTCTACTGGGCATTTTGGGTCCTGAGCTTCCTTCCCATACCGGGCTAGGTGGGGAGGAGATGACCCCTGACCTCGTTTTATAAACGAGCAAATTTTGATCCCACATGGGAAGATGCTTCACTGGACATCAGAGACAAATGAATGGCAGAGGATCAGGCCCTGACTTGGAGCAGCGTCCACTCCAACTCATCGGCAGTCACAGTGGGGAATCAGCAAAGCCAGCCCTCTCCTCCCTGCCCCACACCACTGCCCATCTTGGGTTTCTTGCTATGTTGTCTTACATCTATGTCCATGCCTGGACCCTTTACTGGGACCCTATATGTAAAAGGGAGTTTGTTGAATGAATACATGAGCCTATCTTTGGGGAGAAATATTCTCCTACTCCTCTTATATCCTTGCTGCCTACTGCCTTTGATGCCCAAGTCTTCCTTCCCTAGCCCAAAATTTCACTGTCCTCATTTTGGGTCAGTTGAGAGAGGCCATGAGGGTTTGCCTCAGATAGGATCAAGGCATACACTGGCTCAGAGAAGTGGACTCAGGATCACAATCAATCTATCAATATTTTGTAGGTTCCTACTCTGTGGCAGGCCCTCCTTTAGGTGCCAAAGTTCCAGTGAGGAGGGGAGAAGAGGGGAGAGGAGAAGGGAAGGGAAAAGAGGGGAGGGGAGAGGAGGAGAGGAAAGAAGCCTGCCCTCAGGTTGCTTCCATTCTATCAAAGCCTGGCTCTTCCACTTCCTAGATCTGGGACCTTGAGGGAAGCAGGTCCTTTGTCCACAACAGAGCCTGTGAGAGGAAGTCACTTTTACACTCTTTGAACCTCTTCTTTCTTGTCCAGAAAATGGAAATAATAACCGCTGCCATAACTGGGCTATTGGAAGGCTTGAATTTGATCCTGCCTGTACCATGCTTTGTAACGCACCCTAAACACTGCTTCAGGCATGTAACTACCTCTACCTGGGCCTCAGTTTACTCATCTGTGAGTGAAGATTTGAGATTAGCTGAGAGCCCTTCCCCCCTCCAGAGGTCTGTGAACTGCTATTAGTATGAGGCTATAGCAACATTTAGTGCCTCAGGGCAGCAATCTCCAAACCTTTTGGTCTCTGGACCCCTTTACATTCTTCAAATTTTTTGAGGACCCATTTGCTTAAAAAGCTGCTTTTTTGGAGGGGAGGAGATTATTTACATGGATTTTATCTCTTGCTATTTGCCATATGAGAAATCAAAGCATCTTAGTATTATGAAGATAGTTGGAGCCTCCTAAGATGTCTGGTGGACTCTCGAGGCTCCCTGGGCCCCACTTGCCGCCTCAGGGTGTCGGTAATTATAATAGCACTTTGCATTCCTATGAATATTATGGTTGCTGCTCTATTAACTACACCAGAGACTTTGGAGAAAAAATGCTTTACAAATCTCAAAAGGCCAAAGACGCGCCTGTGGCTATTTTTGTGACACTTCCATGTTTGCCAAGCACGGTTTCCAGGTCAGGAGACCAAGAACCATCATCATCTCCATGAGCAGTAAAGTGAGCCCTGGCTCTCTGGCTATGGTGGGCAGAGGCCTGAAGAGGGCGTCTACCCCACTTGGTAGAGGATGGGGGCGGGGACCAGAGAGGGAAGGTGACTTAGGTCACATAGCTGCTAAGTCAGTGGATGGGACAGGGCTCAGATCCAGGCCCTTTGCTTCCAAGTCCAGGGTACTGAGCAGTGAGGGGGCACTGAGTGCTGGGCATGGATCAGGAAGACCTGAGTTCAAATCTTATCTCAGACACGTGGTAGCTGAGCGGTTGTGAACAAATCGCTTACCCAACCTGCCTGCCTCAGTTTCCTCCTCTGTAAAGTGGATAAAATAATAGTGCCTTTTTTCCCCAGAACTGTTGCAAGGATAAAATTAAATAGTATTTGTAAAGCACCATGTAAACCTTAAAGTTCTACAAACATTAGCTATTTATCATTATCATCATTACATCATGATCATCATTATTATCAGGGATAGGGACTTGGCCTGGTTCTTATTCATTTATAAAACAAACCCTTCTAGTGTCTGTGTCTGTTTCCGCGCCCCCTCCCCAACCTCACCCTCTCTCTTGCAGGTCTGTCTTTGTCTCCTCCTTCCATGTCTCTCTCCCCTGTCCCTAGTGCTTTCTTTCTATCTGTCTCTCCCTGTGTCTCTTTCCCCAATCCTGGTCCTCTGCTGTTCTCCCCACTCTCTCTGTCTCTAGCTCTTCTTGTCCCCCATTCTACCCTCTTGTATGTCTCCTGGGGTGCAGCTCTCTCAGGGAATCTTTCTATCTCTGTCTTTCTCCCTCCTTCTGTCTCTTTCTATCATTTTCTCTACTGTCTCTCTATGCTGTCTCTCTCTGTATGTATCTCTCTGCCTCTCCCTCATTTTGTCTCACCCTATTTTCTATTGTCCTTAAAATGATACAAGCAAACATCTGCCTCAAGCGTAGGAGACCAGGGCACCCAAGTCCGTGGCTACTATGGACAAGTTGGGTGGCCGGACCTTCACTTCTCTCTCCCTGGTGCCTTCATGTCCAGGCCAGTCTTCTCAGGTTCCACAGCTGCAGTTTGGGGCTGTGTCCACTAAGGGGCCTCAGTAACCAAGACGAAGCACCAACTGTTACACAGCTAAGCTGCAGAGAAAATGCCTCCCTCCCAGAGCCCCCCGGGGCTGCATAGGAAGGGTCTGCTCTCAGCGGCTCCTGGCCATCCAACCTGCAGAGACTTGGAGCTGCCATTCTGCCTAGGGAGTGTGTTTGGGGGAGTCAGGGAGGGAGGGTCACCAACTTCCTAAGCCAAGTTAATGGATGAAAACCAGGCTATTTACTCAGACTCTTCTGGACAGTTCTTTTCCTCTTCCTGAGCCTGTGTTCTCCTCTGTAAAATGAGAGGGTTGAATGAGGTTCCTCTAAGGTCCCCACCAGCTCGAAATTCTACCACCCTGAGAATACTGATGACGGGGCAGAAATGCCAACTATTGGCTGTTTGAAGAATCTTCACAATTCTTGTCATAAAATCCATGTTTTTATGATGCACTTCCAATTAGAAAGTCCCTTACATATGTTATCTCACTTGATCCCCACAACAGCCTGATGAGGCAGATGCCATCATTATCCCAATTTTACAAGTGAAGAAACCGAGCCTGAGAAAGGTCATGTAACTTGCCCAAGCAGTAAGCAAGCAAGCATCGGGGACAGTATTCGAAGCCAGTCTTTCAGACTCCAAGTCCGGCAAAGCCCTCTTCAAGTGCAATTTCTCTCTGTGTAAAGTTAGGGAGCAGGATAGGATGATGTCGAAGTCTGTCCCAGCTCAGATTCCTGAGTTTGGCACGAAATCCCCCCTCCCACTTTTCCCAGTGAATTCTGGGAACTTGTACCTCAGGCATTATCTGGGTCACTAAAGTAAGCTAAGATTCCAGATTTCTCCAGCGCCCTGGATTCCTAGCGGATGGTTAGCGTTTCCACAAGGACTCCTAAGTAGAAAGGCAGGCATACAGAGACAGTGGACACATAAGCCTCCCAGGAATTTCTCTGCTCAGAGAGATAAGCCAGGCTCACAGTCAGAAGCCAACAGGCTGACAAAGTTTATCTAGACAATCTGGCCAGAGAAAACCAGTGCTCTTGGAGGACATGCTCTCGGGCTGCGCTCTCCGACCCTTTGGTTTCAGCTGGGCTTCCAGGTGGCCCCCAAAGCTCCCAAGGAACCCTGAGTCCTGAGACTCTGTTGTCCTTCCAGGTATGAGAGTCCCTTCTTCATGGACTATGGAAGCATGGAATGTCAGCAGTGGGAGGGCCCTGAGAACAAAGGATGTCAGAGCTTTGAAGGCTCTTAGAACACAGAATGCTATGGCTGAGGCCAACCTTATGTCAGAGAAAACCACACCCAACTCCCTCCTTCTACAAATGGACAAACTGAGGCACAAGTGATAGGAGTGCAGCCATGCAGTGAGTTCTCAGAAGAGCTGGGACTCCCTGATGGATGGGGATGTAAGCTTTCTCCTCTGAGATCACCTCGTATCTGAGTCATCTGGATTGCGTAGACATCTCTGTACCCGAAATGTCTACATATGTGTGGGTCATCTCCCTGTGGTAGAATGGAAGTTCCTCAAGGGTAGGAGCAGGTTCATATTTTTCCTTTTGTGTTCTCAGTGCCTAGCACAGGGCCTGGAGCAGAGAGGATGCCTAAGAAATACTGTCTGTCGGACTGATTGACCACAGAAGAGGAAAAGGCCAAACTGCCTCTGATCTACTTTCACCACTGCTATAAAAATATTTCCCACAGCACACTCAGGAATCCACCTGATGTTTTTATTCTGTTTGGTGGTAAGTTGCTGTAATGTCATGGAAACAGCACAGGCCTAGGAGTCTGGGCTCAAGTTCTCCACTAATTCACTCTGTCACCCTGAGCAAGTAGCTTCCATTCCCTGGAAATCAGTTTCCCCATGGGTACAATAAGCAGTTGGGACTAGGTGGAAGCTAAGGGCCCTCCCAGGTCTGGCAGTCTATGTTCCATGTCCTGATGCCTCCCTGGCCCAGTCAACATTCTAGAAGATCCCACTCATTGGTCATGACAAGAGCACATGCTGGAGAGAAGGGGGATTGGCCATTCCAGGACCTGGCTTTCAATCCTGGTCTTTGAATGACTGCCTCTGTGACCTAGGGCAGGTCTGTAAAATGAAGAAGGGAAATCAGATGAGTAAGCAAATTCTTGCCTGCTCCCAACTATGATGCCAAGAATCTAAGGCTCTATCTTCCAGGGGAGCAGGGCAGTCTGTGCCCACATTTAACACTTTAAGATTTACAAAGGGCTTCCCTGTGAGGGAGGGGGGCAGCATAAGTAGTACCATCATCCCCGTTTTCTAAATGAGACCACTGAGGTTTGGAAAGGGGGAGGGCCAAGGATCCAAGGTCACTTAGCCAGGGTCAGCCAGACCAGCTTCTCGCCATGTAGGTACAGAACCAGGATAGGACTGTTAGGCAACCCTGTGAGTCTTTCCTCAGCTCGACTCAAGCCACAATGTCCACTCCTTTCTTCTTCCAGCTCCCTTCCTACCATTACTGTGTCTGAGATAACCCTGATGCAGAAGCAAAGCTTTAGGGGAGAAGAGATGAGAGCGGAGAGGATGGCCTTGGCAGAGGGAGGGAGAGCTGATGCTGAGGGATAGCACCCATTACAAGAATAGGACCAGTCTGAAGAACGCTGATAACCCCAGGACTCCAACTGGGGCATGAGTCATCCATCAGTCTTTGGGTCCATTCATGGAGGAACTGGTCCTTGGAACAATGGGGAAAATCCCCTTGTTCTTTGCTATTTAAAAAAGGTTCAACTTATATGTCATGTCTATACTTCCTCAGCATTGCTGAGAATTGGGGAAATTTAGGGAAATTAGGGGAGATTTCTGCCTAGACCTCAGATCCATGATGTCAATAGCACGGGCTTCTATCAACAATAACCCCAGCCCCTCTATAGCTCAGTACATAATCTTGAATCACTAGGTGGGGATGGGGAGATCCCTCTTGCATGGCTAATTTCCTAGCTTATCTGGAACAATCATTGGACAAGAAGACTCATAGCTCTTTGCTAACCTGCACACAAGCCCTTCTGGTTTGGTAAGGCCCACCATAGCTTTCACTCCATGGGCAGGGCCTCCAGGAGCCTCCTTACTCTCCAGCCTCTTCCTCCTAACTTCCAAACGATGCCAATAAGGTTGCTCTCCTCCAGTATCTGGGCTCCAGAGGTGCCCATAGCTTGGACTGCTCCTTCTGCCTACCACCACCCCAACTCCCAAGGGTCTTCATTAGCATCTAGCTTCTCTACACAAGTGCCCCAACCTCCCACTGTCCCCAGACTCTGGCTGCTGCAATCCATCCACACACACTGCCAGCCACCTTCCTAGTGCATGGATGTGGCCACAACCTCCTGCTCAGTATCATTCAGTGGTTTCAGTCTTCATGGAAACACCTAAGTTGTCTACTTGAAACAATGTCATTCCATCCAACCTGCTTTGCTCGCCATTCCCCACATATAACCTTCTATATTCCACAAGCCATCCCCTATGCCTAGAATGCATCCCCTTGTCACTCTCACCTATGTGTCCAAGGATGTATTGTTATTGTTGAGTCGACTCAGTCATGTCTGACCCTCTGTGCCTCCATTTGGGGTTTTCTTTATGAACATACTGAAATAGTTTGCCATTTCTTTCTCCAGCTCATTTTACAGATGAAGAAACTGAGGCCAAAAACATTAAGTGACTTACCCAGGGTCACACAGCTAGTAAGTGTCTAAGGCTGAATTTGAACTCAGGTCGCTGTCTCCAGGCCTGGCTCTCCATCCACTACACAACCTGGCTGCCCCAGAGAATCTATACCTTCCTTCTAATCTCAACTTAAGTACCACCTCCTAGAGCAGATGTTCTTAGTCTTCTTTGTCCTGGATCTCTTTAGCAGTCAGGTGAAGCCAATGAATCCTTCTCAGAAGAATATTTTAAAAGGACAAATAAGGAACCCATTGTTATTAAATAGATTATCAATTTTTTTAACGTATAGACATCAAGTTAGAGACCCCTGTCCTAGAGAAAACCTGTCCTGATCCTTCCAGACCTTTCAGGCCTTACTTCTAAAAATTACATTATGCTTTGTATTTTCTTTCATATGTGCCCATTGCCTCTGATGGTCTCCCCCTTGGCTCCCCCATTGATTGTAAGCCCCTTGTGGGTGAGGACTGTTCTACTTTTATCTTTGTATCTCCATGGCCTAGCACATAGTAGGTGATTAATAAATGTTGATTGAATTGAATTAAACTGAAAACCTCCAGTGTGGGAGAGCCCTCCACTTAATGAGATAGCCCATTCCACTTCCTGAGATAGCCCATTCCCCTTTGGGATAGCTCTAATTCTTAGGAATCAGCCCAAGCCTAAATTCACTTCTTTGAAACTTCTTGTCACTGTTCCTGCCCCTATCCTTTCCCCCAAATCATTTCGGTGCTGCTCTTTGTGAGGGGATCAGGGAGGCAGCCAGGAGCCTTCAGAGAGGTGGCCTGGAGATCTTCTGTCTGCCTGACTTCAGAGCCCTGTCTAACCAGGGCTTGGGTACAAAGGGCACTAGCCCAGGTCATAGGCCCAGGGTCAACACAGGGGTGGTGTTGGCCTTCTGGGAGCTGCACTGGTCACTGCACCCTAGAAACCCAACCTGATGGGAGCCAGAGCCCTCGCTGTGCACAGACTGATAGGCCAGCAAGCGCTTCTTTGGAACAGCTTTAGGGAGCATCACAGTGAGTGGGGTTCGAGCAAAAGGGGGAAAACAGAGAGAGTTGAGATTTCTGATGGCCCATGTCTCCTCTATACATGTTTTTCAGCCCTCCTGGGGCCTGTCACACAACACAAGCTAAGGTAGGAGCCTAAAGCAGGATGCCAGGGCTTGGGATGCAAATCTGGAAAATCCAGAAGCTGCAAAAATCTCTCATGTTCTGCCCCAGCACACTCCCTAGAATTCGTACTGTATTTTTGGCTTTGAAAAGGGAGATTTACGAGCACTATCCCATTCTTTTGTTGAAAATATTTTTGCTACTTTTATGAACAATGTCAGTACTGTTAATAGTAGCGATATTAACATTGTTATGGACGGCAAGAGTAATTACATATTACATATAGCAATAATGCTGCTATTATTGATAATAAATAATAGTGATAATATTATTATCATTTTTTATGAGAGCCAGAAAGACCTGGGTTCAAGTCCAGCCTCCGACAAATATTGGCTATGCGACTCTGGGTAAGTCATTTGCTCTTGAGTGTTGTAGGCAACTATTTCAGACTAGAGGGAGCTGCTTCAAGTGGGGGTAAATGGAGTTTCATCAGTAGAAGTTCTAACTTATATCAATGAATTCACAGGCTCAGTCCTTATACTGTCATTAAAGTCACTTTTCTCTACGTGCAAACTAAAATAATGGCACCGATGAAGAGACTTGAGAAAGCACCTCGTCTGCTTCTTTGCAGAGGTGGAGAACTGTGGGTGCAGCATACAATGTCAAACTTTTTGCTGTATTATGTTGTTATGCTTAACATTTTTTCTTTCTGTTGTAAGGGATAACTGAGGGAGAAGAAGAGACACATTGGGGAACACAGGTGAACTTAAAAACAAAAGATAGCAAGAACCTTTTTAAAAGAAATATAAATGCAATGGTGGGGATGAAGAGGAACAAGATGGTGAGGAGGAATGTGGAGTACTGGACAGGGGGCTGGAGGAGACCTAGGATGGTCTGGCCTCTGACACAGACTTTGGTTAAATCATGAAACCTCTCAAGGGCCTGGGAAGCTCCCAAAGACTACACATTACAAACAGGCCATTGGATCCTGCATATATGGAAGGATCTCCCATACCAGAGCCATCTAGTAAGTGCCTCAGTTTCTGCCCTCTCTTCTCATTCTCTGCAGTCTGACTTCCAACCTCATTCTTCCACCAAACTGTTCTCTCTATAGGTACCAAATGATCTCTTAACTGACTATTTGAACATCCTTTTCTGAATCCTCATCCTTCTTGACCTCTCTGAAGCCTTTGATACCACCGAGCACCCTCTTCTCTACCATACTTTCTAGGTTTTTGAGACATCTTCTGTCACGGTTCTCCTCCTGCCTTTTTGACTGGCCCTTCTCTGCCTCCTTCACTGGATCTGCATCCACATGACACCCAGTAATGGTGGGTATAACCAAGGCACTTCCCAGGGCCCTCATTTCTCTTCTTTATCACATAGCGACCTCACTGGCTCCCATGGGTCTAGTTATTTCCATGATGACTCTCAGATCTATATGTCTCAATCTCTCTCCTGGGTCCCATTCCCATATCACCAACTATGTATTGGATATTTCTAAGTGGATGCCCCATAGACATTCCCTCTTCCCTTTTCTTTTTATCCCCAGCACTTGGCACAGTGCCTGGAACACAGTAGGTGCTTAATAAATGCTTGCTGACATGAAGTGGCTTGACTAGGCATCTCAAGGTGAACATGTGCAAACTAAAACTCATCTCTCCCCTTCTCCCCTCCAAACCCATCCCTTCTTCTGAACTTCCTCATTACTGTTGATGATGGGGCATCCTCCCAGTCTCCCAAGTTTGCAACCTCAGAGAAAGCATTGACTCCTCACTCTCACCCACACTGCATAGACAAGTGATTGTGAAATTTTATGATTATTTTTCCTCTACAACATTTTTTGCATGTGTTCCTTTTTGTCCATTCACTCTGGTGTGGACTACCACCTCTTGTCTAGACTGTTGTAAGAGCTTCCTCCTTGGTCTTCCTGCCTCAAGTCTCTTCCTATTCTACCTCCTCTTCCTCTCAGCTGTCAAACTGAAATTCCTAAAGCTAGGTCCAACCATATTGCCCCCCTACTCCATAAACTCCAGTGGCTCCCCACTGCCCCCAGGAGCAAAGATAAATGGCATTCAAAGCCCTCCCTAATGTGGTCCACTGCTGCCTTTCCAGGCTTCTTCCACCCTACTCTCCATTCCTTGATCCAGTGGCACCAGCTGTTCACCCACTTGAGAGCATTTCCCCTAGCTTTCACCCTTGGTTACAACTCTGTCCCTTCCCATTTCCATCTCCTGGCTTCCATCAGGTCTCAGCTAAATGTCATGTCCATTAAGAAGCCTTTCCCAGTCCTCCTTCCTTCTAAGACTGCTCCCAATCCATCCCATCTATATCTGCCTGCATGCTGACTCTCCTATTCCACTGTGAGCTGCTTCAAAGCAGAGACATTTTTTGCCTTTTGTTGTATACCTAGGGCTTAGCACAGTTCCTGGCACATTTGTTGTTGTTATTTGTGACCTCATTTGGGGTTTTCTTGGCAGGGATACTGGAGCAGTTTGCCTTTCCTTCTCTAGCTCATTTTACAGATGAGAAAACTGAGGCACACAGGGTTAAGTGATGTGTCCAGGACCACACAGCTAGTAAGTGTCTAAAACTGGATTTGAACTCATGAAGAAGGTCTTTCTAACTCCAGGCCTGGTGCTCTATTCACTGTGCCACCTAGCTATCCTTCTTGGCATATTGTAGGTACTTAATAAATGCTAGTTGACTCACTGAACAATTCAACTGGTACAGTCATGGAAGAATGGTCAAACTTTAAACATAAGACATATTTGTCTTGAATCACTTAGAAGATCTATCGGGAGTAAGAGCCCCTCACTAAGGATCTCAGCTTGGTCTTGTGCCATATGATATTTTTAGCAATGATCTGAATAAAGGCATTCTTGGCATCTTTATCAAATTGATGCCATCATGCTGAGAAGGCTGTAGGTGATATGTTTAGAAAGGACATTGATAACACGGAGAATGGCCAAAGGGGAAAAGATTTGAGTCCAAGTCATAAGTAGATCAGTTAAAGGAACTGGGGAAGAGAAGAGGTATACTGGGAGTAGGTGGGGAGGCGACGTGGGGAAGATCCTTGTCTCCTGGCATCTGAGGGACTGTAGTGTGATAGAACAATTGGGCCACTCAGAAATGCAGAACTCAAGAGGTAAAAGGGACCTCCAGTACCATTTCTTCAGTCTAACTCACACACATTGGTTTGGTTCCAAAAGGCAGGGCCAGAAGCAACAGGTTGAAGTTGTAAAGAGACAATTTGAGGCTACATTTAAAGGGGAAATAACCTCCTCACAGAGCTTGTCAGAAAGAGGAATGGGCTGCCTTGGGAGGCTGTGGGCTCTCCCTTTTCAGAGTCATCATGCACAGTGGGGCTGATCATTTGCTTACTGGGCATAGAACAGTGGTGATTCCTTTTCAAATGTGGTCTGCACTGGATGGCCACTGAGGTCCCTTCCAACGCTGATATCCTAGAGATTACTCCAAGGAATTTAGAAAGCATTGTAAAGGAGCAAGGAAATGGAGATCTTAGGTATACAGGTGGCATTTTCCTCCTGGTTCCAGAACCAAAGAAATGGCTTTGGATGAGGAAGGCAGCTTGGGGAAGCAAGCAGCTGGCTAGTAAGATGGTGGCTGACCACGGGATTTGGATTTCTGGACAGTGTCTTGCAATGTAGGGATGACAGGTCGTTGGCGAGACTCAGAGCACACAAGACAGAGGCCGGTAAGAATGCACTGGCTGCTGTTGTGAAAATTGAATCAAAAGGGATTTTAGCTGAAAAAGTGGGGGGAGGGGAGGGAGACAATTGCCTAGGTCCATGCACTAAGCCAAATACCACAGAGAGGAGACACAGCATAAGGAGAAGGACAAGAGGAGCAAGGCTCAGAAATTCTCGAGAAATGAAATCCAAAAAAGGTTCAAGCAAGAAAAGTCACATCTCGAAATGTCTAAACATGATTACCCTAAATATGGGTCAGGAGCAAGACGGAAAGAAGAATATAATGTAAAGAGACACGGTCTTCCTCATCAGCCCACTGAGTTACTTTGTGATGACACTCAGGATTGCAATAAGGCTTTAGAAGCGATACCTCACACTAGGACAGGGTAAGTAACATGGGGCCAGTAGAGCAACATTCACCCTGCAGAAGACCTTCTGCTGTGATGGAATCCAGGAATCTGAGATGGGAAGCATGCCAAGGGATATTTCAGTGTAGAGAAACAAAGGTAGGAAGAGGAGCAACATTGTTATGAGAATTTCTACAGACCACCTAGGCAGAGAGGAGAAATAGATGCATCGTTTGGGAAACTGATCACAAAGTTAGGGTGTTAGTACAGCAGTGATGGGAGGCTTCACTTGTCTTAACATCTCCCTGAGCTCTCTCTCCTCAAGGCAGAGCAGCTAGCTGCCTCTTTTTTATTTTTTTAACTTGCCCTAATGAGGAACAGACAAGAGGAAGTGCTATTTTTGATCTGATTCTCACCAACAAGAAGAAACCGTTTGCCATAGTGGAAATGATGGGAACGTTGAAGGGGAAGTAACTACTCCCTCTTAGAGTCTGTGACAGAGCAACATTGGGAGTAATCTGACATTTACTCTAAGTTTGAGGAGACATTTCAAAGGGTGCAAAAAAGGAGAATTGTCAGCTCTCAAAAATGAAATGTCAAGACTCCATATCCAACAATTCGAACTCTTCCAAAGTAGAATTTGATGCCTCAGGAGATGGTGGGTTCCCTTCCTAGCCCCAGAGGTTGAATGACCACCCAGCTCATGTGTTAGAGTGTGGAATGCTTTAGGTGTGGTTTACATTACATGATCAATGACTAATATGGAAATATGTTTAATATGATTATACATGTATAACCTATATCAGATTGCTTGGGGAGGGAGGAAGTGAGAGAAGGAGGGAAAAAATTTAGAACTCGAAATCTTATAAAAGTGAATGTTGAACATTACCTTTGCATGTAATTGGGAAAAAATATTATTAAGTACATTCCGTGATCAGTGAGATCCCTTCCAGCCATGAAATTGAACTGAGCGACTGGGTACAAAGAATGGACATTGGGCTTTAATTTTAACTTGGAGGGTAGTTGAGGCAGCTAGGTAGTGGAGCTCATGTTTGATTCTGTCCCTCTCTAAAGGGCAGAAGGAAACAAACAACCTAGGTGGAACACTTGGCTAGGGTCAAGGGGATCTAAGATCAAATCTGATCTCAGACACTCACTAGCTATCTGACCCTGAGCAAATCACTTAACCTCTATTTGCCTCAGTTTCTGAACTGTAAAATGGGGATGATAATAGCACCTACCTCCAGAGCTGTTGTAGAAATCAAATGTGATAATATCTGTGTAGTGCCTGGCCCATAATAGATGCTATAGAAATTCTCTTACAATTATTATCCTTAATGATGCTGATGCTGATCAATTTTCAGTCTCTGACCCTAGGAACCTCTGTCCCTTTCCTTTGCCTGACAACAGCTTTATGAAGCACTTGAACAAAGGCACATTTGACATGATTATCAAATTATCAGCTGACCCCGAACTGAAAGGGAGATAAACAATGCATTGAAAGTCACACAAGAGAGTCAAGATCTCAAAAGTTCAACAGGCTGGATCGTCAAGGCTAATCTAATAGGAGGAAATAGAATAGTTATCCCTACAATATTCTGTGCTTTGGTCAAAAAATCAATTTCACCCTCTTCTCTGGGGAAGACATGGCTAAGGATCCACTTATCTGAAAAGGATCTGGGGGTGCTAGGGGTCTGCAAGCTCAATTTTAGGTAATCGTGTGATATGGTGACCAAAGAAGCATTGCTTCATGGCCCTGAGAATCACTTCAAAGAGCTTCTGTTAGATTCTGCCTCAGCTCTATAGGGCAGGAAAACAAAATCAAATGAAACAAAATGGAATCTATTTTTTTTTTGGCCTCAGATCTCCACCCAGAGTATGTACTGTGCCATGGGAAGGCCTAGCAAGGACATGACCAATAGACACGTTCTCCATTCTTCTCAAGCCCTCAAATAACCATAGGGGACAACGACAGGAGGAAGAGAAAATGAAATATAAGGAGGAAGAAAGAAGAAAGAAGATAGTGGGGGTGGGGGAAGGGGGAGAGGAATGAAATGGAGAAAGGACAACAGCTTCCAAAGCAGCCTTTGTCCGACCAAGTTGGAAGAGAGATAATGGGAGCATTTCTTCATTTCTCTGGCTTTGGTTTCCGATGTGCCAAATGAGGCATCTGGACTAGGGGGATTCAGGGTTTCTTCTGCCCTCTCTGATACTCTTAAGTTCTAGGTTCCAAGAATCATAGATCACCACTTTAAGCTTGAATATTCTAGTGTTCTCTAATTTCTGGTTCTGCGTTCGATGCCAATCACACACAGAAACGGACCCAGTGAATCTGAGGATGCCACGTGGCCTTGGGGCAGAATGGCCAGGGCACTGACTTTGGAGTCGGCAAGACCCTGATTCATCCCCAGCCTCAGACAGTCATTGGCCACATGCCTATGCACAAACTCCCAACTTCAGTGCCTCCAACTGTAAATTAGGTGCAATAAAGGTGCCTACACATAGGGTAAGGATCAAATAAATGGAACATCGCTGACAAAGTGGATGGCCCAGTGCTGGCTACAGAGGCACAGGGCCTGGGTCGGAACCACAAATAGAGCACCTGGCAGCTATGTGGTTGCTGGATGGGCCTTAGCTCTCCCCTCTGCACAATGGGGAGGTTGGATTAGATGGGCTCTGAGGCCCCTTCCAGATCTAGGAAGCGATATTGGAAAATGAGCTGCTATTATCCCAGAGGTCAGAAGCCATGGCTCTGAGAGGCAAAGAGAAGGACCCTAGAGCTTAAGGCTCAAGCTGAAAGGACCCCAGAGTACAGGGTACAGAATGTAGGAGCTAGGAAGGACATTAGAACCTAGAACTGAGAGAGATCTTAGAACAAAGAATATCAGAGCTGGAAGGGACCTTAGGACATAGAATGCTATAGGTGGAGCTCAGAACATAGAACATGGAATGTCAGAGCTGGAAAATACCTTAAAACTCAGGGATCTCAGGAAGGAGTCTTAGACCCTGAATCTGTGCCCTGAACAGTAAAGTGGAAAGATCACTGGATCTGGAGTCAGGAGAGCCCTGGGTTTGACTCCCATCCTTGTACTTCCTAGCTGTGTGACAGTAGGCAAGCCTCAGTCTCCAACCCTGCCAAACGGGCATAATGATGACCAGAGTAGCTGAATCACAAGGGTGGTCTAAGCCCCGAAAGTGAGATAATGTACGTTGAATGCTTTGCGATCTATGAAGTGTTTCTTTAATTAATGTTGGCTATACATGTTATTATCACAGTAGAGATGATCAAGGGGACCTCAGAGGCCATCCAGGAGAACCTTAACATTTTATAAGAGACAAACAAGCGCTGTGAGATCCAAGCTCAGCGACCCACCCAGCATGCCCAGTCAAGCTGGGTCTCTGCTTTGGAGCCCAGGTGGGAGTCTTAAGTGTACTTGTAACTATGCCAGCTCCAACATCCTGACAGCACCCTCTCCTGCCTAAAATAAATGTAGGTTCTTTACTTACGTCTACAGGGCTGGAAAATGCTGCGCCTGCCCGAGAGGAAGGGAGTAGATGCTCAACGTGGAGGGGTCCGACGCAGCCCTGCTGGACAGCCGCTCGATGACCGGCAAATAGAAAAGGAGAACTTGGGTCTGCCAACCAGAGAGACAGAATGGGATGGGTGAGGTCTTTTTTACATTTTATTTTGTTGATGTCATTTTTTAGAGAGCAACTTAATTTTCATAATAATTTCCCCTTTTACTATATCCTTAAAACAAAGAATAACAGTTAAGCAGAACCAGTCGACACTGGGATTGCATTTGACAGCATATGAAACATTCGATATTCATAGACCTCCGACATTCCAAGGTACAAAGAAATGCTTTTCTTCATGATCTGTCAGATTGTATAAGAATCAGGAAACCGTCCTCTCTACTTCTTATAAAATCCTTTCTCAAACAAGAAAAGGAGCTGGATTCTGACCTTCAGCCTCAGTTTCCTCATCTGGAAAATCTTCTTCATGTTCTCCAAGGCCCTTTTCAGGTTTAACTGTCTGTGGTTCTTTGATTCTGCTGAAGCAGGACTTTGAGACTGAGGCAGGAAATGTGTGCCAGGCAGGGGCTAGGCTAATGAGACCACAAAGTGATAAGATTTTCTCCTTAAATCTTGAAGGTCAGCCTGTGATCTCCATCCTTCCCCACAAATAGACTTCTCAAAGGAAATTACTGCTCAGATACATCATATTTTGCAAAGTTGCCATAACAAATATTTTTCAGATGTGACATTGACCATAACCAGGCTCCACCAGCCCATCACCTGGTCAGTGAGAAATTCCATAGCAGGTCTCCCCCAACCCCATCTTCAATGGAGCCTGATTTATCTTTGTCCTCTCACCAGTGCCCTGAAAACTGTAGGTAAGTTTTATTTGATAAATGGACATACAGACCTCACCAGCACCAAAACCTATCCCAGAAAACAGAGTTTGGAGAGGGAAAATGAAATAGAACAGAGATTATCAGAGATGGGATGGACCTTGGACCTTGGAATGCCAGAGTTGGGGGGACCTAGTACAGAGAACACAGAAGGTGGGAGCTGGGATGGGACTTGGAGATAACCAATCTAACCCAGTTATTTAACATGTGGGGACATGGAGCCCAGAGCGAGGAGCCTTGTTATATCTCTCACCACTGACAGATCCCAGGAGGCCATGACCCTGCAGCTGCAGATCCTCCTTCCCTCCATCCTTTCCCACCCACCCAAACCATTCCCCCTTGAGTGCCATCCAGCTGTTTTGAAGAAACTCCTCATCATGCATGTGGCTGAGTCATGCTGAGGCCACACACTCATTAAGGAGAAGAGCAACCAAAGGGGGAAGAAAGTGAAAAAGCCCCATCCTGGTGGGGGAAGGGGAAACTCCAACCACGAAATCCTAACCACACTCATGTCCTCAAACTCAGCAGCTGTGATCACAGTCACTTGTCTCGTGATGGTGATGGCCCGGCTGGCTTTCCATAGACCATGCAGTTTAATGCTAAGACCAGAGGATTAATTGTCAATCGATCAGTCAACAGTGTTATGAAGCCAGGCACTCTGCTGGGCACTGGGGGATAGGACAGATGGAATGAAACAAAGGTGGGGATGTGTGTGGGGATGGACAGAGGCAGCCAATGACAATGTGGGGAACATGGCTCCTGGTGCTGCTTTGGATGGGGCCGAGGGAAGAGAAAGGAAAGGGGGGCTCTCCTCCATGCCACGGTCAGGCCCAGCTGCCTTGCCAAACCCAGGCAATAGAGATTGAAGAGCTCACTCTGGATAAACATCTACGGCAGCTGTTTACTGACACTGAACACTGTGTTTACACAGCACCTTTCCGGGGAAGGCCAGGTCAAGCAGGGACATGGGGACAGCAGGACCAGGGCAAGCCGAGGCCTGGGAACTAGCTTCCTGGTCTGCCCACAGAAACCCCACTGTTTGGTTCAGGGCTCTGCACAAAAATACTAGCTCACATACAGAAGAGGGAGAGGGAGAGAGATACAGACAGAGAGGGAGAGAGACAGAGAGAGAGAGAGAGAGAGAGAGAGAAAGAAATGAGAGCACATCTGGAAATAGCCCTCCCTGCACACAAAGTTATGTGAATCCAGAAACAATCTGAGATTTCTCCCAGGTCACTGTAGGGGACTCCCAATGTGGGAATTCCCTCTAACATCTATGAAGACAAGTTCCCAGGCTGAAGCACCAGGAGGTTCAGGGACTTTCCAAAGGGTCAGATACTGAGTGAACTGAGGTAGGATCTGAACTCATTTCCCTCTGCCATATAAAATACCCCCATCCTCTCTGCCTCTCAGCCATTGGATTCGGTGGGAAATTGTCTGCAATGACCTTTCGGAATATCAATAAGAAAGACATCTCATAAGCAGCTGCTAGTTAAACAGAACCACATAATCTCTGACTTGGAAGGCATTTCAGACCCGCTCCCACCAGGAGCAGGAATCCCTCTGTAGCATCCCTGACAAGAGGTCATTCTACTTCTGCCTGTATACCTCTAGTGATGAGGAGCTCACTACCTCCCAAGGTGACCTGTTCTGTGCTACTATAACTCTCTTCTCTGGGGCCAAGAAGAAAAGGTCGACTCTCTCCTCCAGAGGACATCTCCACACATCCTTTAGGACGATGATCATGTAAAACCTGAGTCTCTTCCAGGCTCACCTTCCTTAGCGTCTCCTGTTGTCTCTCCCAATCCTCTTCATCTTCCCCTGGACTTTCAGCAGCCCCTGGCTTTGGAATGAATAAGACCTGATTTCAAATCCAGCCTCGGACGCTCACTAGCTTTGTGACCCTGAGCGAGTCAGCTGACCTCTGCCCGCTCAGTTTCCTCATTTGTAAAACTGGTATAATCATAGCGCCTCCCTCCCAGGGTTGTTGTGTGGATCTAGGGGATCATATTTTTAAAGTGCTACTTGATGCTACTAGTGATGATGATGATGATGGTGAGGAGGTGAAGACAAACTCTCAGATCGCTCTTCCTGACACAAGAATCTTTGGTCTCAGGCCGGTCCTGGTCCGCAGTACACCTGCCACTCTCTGGACAGATGACTGGGAGTTCTCAATGGCCCACAAGACCCAGAAATCCCCATGATTGGACCACAGACTCCTGGGGATGCAGAGGGGGCAGGCCTGACCTATTTCTGCTTGGTCCCAGGGGATGGAGCCAAGAGCAGCGGGCGGAGGGAAGAAGCTGACAAGAGGCAGATGGAGGCTGGAGGCGGGGGAGGGGAAGAGCAGAACAGGTCTGTGAATCACCATGACTTTTCTGCTGCTCACCTCAGCCTGCACGGGCTCATCTTTAAATAGCTCTTGCTATAAAAGCCTCCAAATAACTCAGCGGGACCAAATTTCTGAAACAGCCGGAGTCTCCGCTTTCCTCGACACATTTTCTTCAAAGGAATCGACCTGCTACTGCCTGATCAAACCCATCACTGCAGAGGAAAGAGGGATGCTGGATGTGCAGACTCCAAGCCCACAGGCGGCAGATGTCCAGCCTCTGGAGCTCACTGGCTTTCCTCTCTGAGCCTCAGTTTCCCCATCTTTAAAACGTGGCTGACAGTATCTGCCTAACATGACTATTGGGAATACTACACAGCATCCTTTGTTCTGTTTTTAAATGCATCATGAAACTTTCAGGAGCCCCAAGGGGCGATGGAGAGGCCCTATGCTGGCTGTACTCCCAGGCTGCAAAACCTCTGCATGAGCATATACGGACAAAAAGGGGTATAAAGGTAGCACCCAGAAAATGTATGATTGGAAAAGGTGGTGGACCAATTAGGGAGTGAGAGGGAGGACAGTCAGGCAAGGTGAAAAGTCTGTCAACAAGTAAAACACCTACTATGTACCAGGCATCGATCTCAAGGCAGGGAGGAGAAGGTGGGCTCGGGGGCAAGAAATGTTGTGGAGATGTGACCAATGTGGCAACCTACTGGATATATGGAGTGAGAAAGAGTGAGGAGCTGGGGAGAAGGCTGATGTCTGCACCACTGGAGGGCTTGCCTATGTCTGGGAGATCCCTGATCAGCAACAGCTCCCATTGGTAGAGTGATGTCTAAAGTAATCATGACACAGCTCTTTGCCTGAGACAGTGGAGAACTTGCCTGAGCCCAAGGTGGGAGAATCCTGATCCTTCAAGTCCTTCTTACCCCTGCGGCCATTCCTCTGTCTCCACTTCCACCATTTTCATCCTGATGCCCCAAACTCAACATTTGGGAAGTGACGCAGCAGAGTGGAACAGGGGTGCTGGGCATGCAGTCGAAGGACCTGGGTTTGAATCACGGCTTTGATGCTTGCTAACATGGGACTCTGGGCAAATCCCTTAACGTCTATGGGCCTCAGTTTTCTCATTTGTAAAATGAAGAAATTGGGCTACGTGGCCTCTGAAGGTCCTCTGTGCTCTAGATACATGATCCTATGGAGTGAGTGCCAGAGACGGGATTGGAATCCAGCTCTTTCTGACTCCAAATCCAGGGATCTGTCGCCTACACCACACTGACAGGCTAGGGCGAGCTCCTCCCCTGTCCTCCATCACCTCTCACCTAAACCATCTAACTGCTTAATCATTGATCTATTCTTAATGTTAAGAGTCAGGAAGCCCCTAATTCCATTACTCTTTTGCTGAGTCAGTCAACAGGCATTTTAAAGTGCCTACTATGTGCTAGGCATTGTGCTAGGTGCTGAAGATAAAAATAAAGGCAAGAAAAGAGTTCCTGCCCTTAATGAGCTCAGGGTCTAATGAAAGAGACAACAAGAAAACATCTGTGTACAAATAAGGTCCATACAGGATAAACTAAAGATAATCAATAGAGGGAAGGCATTATTAGCATTAAGTGGGACCAAGAGAAGCTTCTTATAGAAGATGGGACTTTAGGGAAACCAAGAGGTTGAGAGCAGGAGGGAGACAACTCCAGGCATGAGAGACAGTCATCAAAGATCCTAAGAGGTGTCTGCAGAGACAGGTTTCACCAAAGACCTTCAGTACTTCTGACTGGCTATTACTGAAAAAGTGAACTTCTTATCCTGCCATTCAAGGCCTCATATCACCTGGGTCCAGTCTATCTTTCTGATCTTATCTCACATAACCATAAGACAAAGGCATTGGATTTGGTTATCTCGAAAATGTCTACAGCTGTAATGACATTAGCCACCATTACTCCTCAACAGTTTTCTACGTTCTAGCTGACCTGTATTTTTTGCCATCCCCAAATATTGATGCCCCCCTCTGACTGCCTTGCTCCCCTCCTCCCAACCCCTATATTCATTGTCTCTCCACATGTCCAAGGGTCAATATCTTCCCTTTCCTTCACGGTCCAGTTCAGGTACCATCTTCCCTAGGAAGTCTTGGCTCAACCTAGGTCCCTTCTTGCCTTAAGCAATCCCTAACCTCCTGCCCTAAAGCCACTTGGTTAAAACTCTCTCATTCTGTTCCAAATAACTTTATTCTGATGTTTACGGTATTTTTGGTATTTTTCCTTGACTCATCTTGCCACATTATTAGATTGTCAGCTCCTTGAGAGCAGAAATTCAATCATTTTTCTAGGTGTGGACATAATGAGCAACATTATGAAAAAAATGAAATTGATTTTACTTCATTTCTGCTTGTATTTACTCTTTATATTTATTCCATGCTCCTTGAGGGCATGGAATAGTTTCATTTTGACTTTGCGTCCCTAGTACAGTGTCTGGCACTGACAGTAGGCACTTAATGAATACTGGTTGAGTAACTGATCTCAACAGATTAGAAACAATTGGTTATTGACATGAGAAGCAAGAGTGTTCCCAACTAGTGGGTGCAGGTACTGGGGGTGGGGGCAGAGGAGGAGGTACAATATGATTAAGAGATGGCAATATACCAAAAATATGTATTAACATGACTACCTAAATTAATTTACCCAGTCAGTGCCACACTATGAAACTACCAGATGATTAACCTGTTAGAGCTAGAAAAAAATAACAAAATTCCTCTAGAGGAATCTCAAGGGAGATAATGAAAGAAAAAAAAATAGGAAGGCAGAGTTCCTAGCAGTATCAGATCTCAAACTATACAACAAAGTAGAAATCATCAAAATGATCTTTTACGAGTTAAGAAATAGAGATCTCAAATATTGGAACAGATTAGACACATGATATAGAGAAGTAAATGAACACAATTGTCTAGTATTTGATAAACCTAAAGGACCCTCCCATCCCCACCCCAGCTACTAACTCGCTATTTGACAAAAACTGCTGGGAAAATTGGAAAGCGGTCAGGCAAAAACTAGGCATAGAACAACATCTTGCACTACATACTAAGTTTCAAATAAATACACAACTTAGTCATACAAGTGACATCAAAAATTAATTAAAATAAAAAATAAATTATGACTCAAATCTATGAATAGTCAAAGAATTCATGATTAAACAAAATAAAAGTTTTTTCCACAAACAAAATAAATTAGGCTAAAATTAGAAGAGAAGCAACTAAATAAGAAAAAAGTCTTTGCATCAAGTTTCTCTGATAAAGTTTAAATTCTAAGATATAGTGGAAACTAAATTTACAAAGATAAGAGCCATTTTCTAATTGATTAATGGTTAAAAGATATGAATACAGGCAGTTCTCAAGGGAAAAAAACCGAGTTATAGATAGCTACATGAAAAATAGCTCTACATCGCAAATAAGTTGACAAATATAAATTTAAAAAATTCTGAGGTTCCATCTTACATCCATTAGATTGGCAAAGTTGACAAAAAAGGAATATGATAAATTCTGGAGGTTCTGTGGGAAAAGGGGTAGGTTATTATTATGTTGGTGGAGCTATTATGGAAGAAATTTGGAATAATATCCCCCAAATTACTAAACTTGCAGACCCTTTGATCTATAATACCCCAAAGGGTGGGATGTCTGAATCCCATTCCCCCAAAAAGAGAGGAAAAGGAATCATATATACAAAAATATTTGTAGCAGTTCTTTTGGTGATGGCAAAAATGTAATTTGAGGTTATGTCTATTAATTGGGGAATGGCTGAACAAGTTGTGGTGAATGAGTGTGATGGAATATGTGATGAAGAAGATGGCTTCAGAGAAACCAGGGAACATATATATGGACCAATGGAGAAGAAGTGAGCAGAATCAAGAAAACAATTTATACAGGAAAAAAATGATAAAGACATGCAATTTAGAAAGATCTCAGCACTCTGACTGATCCAATGACCAACCATGGGGAGCGATAACAAAATATGTAACGGATTCAAGTTGTAGATTTTTTGGACTCAGCCAATGTAGAAATTTGCTTTGCTTGGACTAGCCATATCAATTGCTGTTCATTCTTTTTGAATGGGGAAGGTAGGAGGTGAGAGGAAGAGTGGATGGGTCTTTGCTGATTGAAAAAAGTTAACTTTTACAAAAACACAAATTGGGTCAGTTCATGTATCTTGGGGAGACTGGAGGTGGAGTCAGGAACAGGTCCTTGCACAGAAGACAATGGGTCAGCTTGATGCCTTTGGGAGGTCGCTCAGTGATTTCAAGAAGCCCATGATGGCCCCAGAAACATACTTTTTAGCCCCCTGATTCTCCCAGTAATACTATATGTCAGGAAATCAAGTGAAGCTAAAATAGGCATTTTCTACACAGTTTTAAGGGTTTGGGTTCAGAGACTAAACCCATGCACTCCAATGTCATTCAGCTCAGCCTTCCCCTGAGAGGCAGTGTGGAGCAGTGGGAAAGGCATTGGACCCGGAACCAGAGAGCCTGGGTTCAAATCCTATCTCTGCCATTTCCTACTTGGGGACTTTGAGGGGGTCACTCAGCTTCTCTAAGAATCAGTTTACTGTTAATTGAGAGAGGTGGTGACTGACAGGTGCAGACAGTGAGGACAATGAAGACAGTGTTACTCAGCAACTTTTTCTGGCTGTGAACTGAGGGGATTATGAATTCTACCGGCATCAGTAAAATCTTCCAAAAATAAAAATGCCTGCTGAATTAACTTCAAAGAAGTATGCTACCTCCATTTTCTAAAGGAAGAAAGAAACTTTAGCATGGTGGTAATGAACTGACCTTCCCACAGCCATGTTGCAGGAGAAGAAGGGAGAGAACAGAGGAGGTAACGAGCATTTGTTAAGTACCTACTGTGTGCCAGGAACTGTGCTAAGTACTTTTCAAATATTGTCTCATTTGATCCTTCCGATAACCAAGTGAGGGGGGTGGTATTATTATCCCCATTTTGCTGTTGAGGAAACTGAAGCAAGCAGGGTGAAGTGACTTGCCCAGGGTCACACAGCTAGTAGGTGTCTAAGGCTGGATTTTAATTTGGGTGTTCCTGACTGCAGGCCTGCACTCTATCCACTGGGCCTACTAAATGACTCTTATGATATTTTCTGGTTCCAAGTCTCTCTGTGCCTGGATGCTGTCTCTCCAAGTGGGTTGGGCATGTGGCCAATGGCCCCCCAGAACAGATTCCTTTTATCAGGCAACCAAAAGGGCCCCATCCTGACCATCCAGATCAGGCCGGCTGCTCTCTGATTCTCCCTCTAGAAGCTGGATGCTGACCGTTGAGCCTTTGTCTTCTTTTGCCTGGAATCAGGCCACCATGCACATCTAGGCCACTTCCAAGCTGAGCCGCTGTGCACAGACTGAATGCCCCCCTCCTCTCTGGTGCTCCATGTACCAGCCTGTATCACACACCTGGCACCTGCCAGAAGCAGCCAGCCTAGCCTCCCTTCCTCTTTGGCTAGCCCCTTGAGGGCCACCAGGCATCACTAAGAGTAGAGACAGAGGCTGCTGAGCTCGCCCATGGGGCTCCTCAGGTCACACGATTTGGATCTGGGAGGACTATTAGGTCCAACCTCCTCACCTTGTGGGTTGGGGGGAACTGAGGCCCACAGAAAGGAAGGGAATTGCCTGTCATGTGGGCAAAGCTAGGATCTGAACCCAGGGCCTCTGACTACAAGTCTGCCATGTGTTCCACAGAACCATGTAGACTTTGGGCTTCTGGGCCATGTTCTGGGTGGGGGAGGTATTCATCCCTACCAACTGACCTCTCCATGGGATTTCCACATTGAATCTTGTCCCTCATCCTTCCCAGTTCCCAACCACCAATGTCTGCTGCTCTTTCAGTATAGATGCCCACAGAGCAGGTATGTGATGGAGGGAGAGGAAGAGAGGGAAAAAAAGGAGAGAGGCAAAGTCTCTGCATGATCGAAGACATCAGTGTTTTCCAGATGCCTTGGACAACAGGCCCACCTTGTAGAGTAATGTAAGGCAAGGCAAGGCCACCCGAGGCTGCATTTCCAGTCCCTCTCTGTGAATGGAATAAACCAGTGCCTGGGAGCCCTTGGTCAAAGCCGAAGGCACCTCATGTGCCAGAGCCAGCAGCAGTAGAAGGGGACCCCACAAATGACTGACTTAGGCCTTCTCACCTGGCACCCGGTGATGCACCCGAGCTCCAGTAAATGATCAAAGCTAAGAAAGCTGCTTTGAAAAGAGGCTCCCAAATATGGAATTTGAAAAATCGCTCTGGGCTCCCGTGACAAGCTGGAAGCTCAGCTCCTCAGCCTGCCCTTCAAGGCTTCCAGGAAGTCAGGGCTTAGCAGACAGAATCCTGCACCCGTGACTCTGCTGGGCTGTCCTGGGGCTGTGCCCCAGACCTAACATGTGCACACTGAGCTCCCCCCAGGCTGGAACACCTCCCCTCCCCTATTGGCTGGAAGAGGTGGCTGCTGAGCTCTCCCCTTCTGGGCTCCTCAGCATGTAGGTTGAACCAAAGCTCATCCCCCAAAGAAAGCTTCAGGAAACTTCCAGACACAGCCAGGACCCCGTGATCTCTCCCCGCTCCAAACTCCCTTAGGTACCATTCAGCTGAGTTAGCATCACATATGGCTTTGCAGAACGCTCTTTTATATTTAGGTTTCATCTGTGGGTGTCAACTCCCCAATTACACTGACTCAGAGTCCTTAAGACTCTTATAATAACAGAATGTCAGAGCTGGGAAGGCCTTTAGAAGAGAGAAACTAGAGATGTCAGAGCCAAGAGGGGACATAGAAAAGAGAACATCAGAACTGGAAGGGCCCTGCAACCACAGAACATGGTAGGTCAGGGATTGGCAGGAGCCTAGAACACAGAACATACAAGGTCAGAGGGAAGAAGGACTTTGAAATGAAAAAGAAAATGCCACAGCTGACAGGGACCTTGGAACATGGAACATCAAAGCTAGAAGGCACCTCAGAACATCGGACAGAGAACATCATAGAGTGACCTTAGTGACACAAAAGAGCAAAGCTATGAGGAAGCTTAGAACATAGAATAGAGAAGGTCAGAGCTGGGAGGAACCTTAGAACAGAAAACAGAGAACAGAGAAGGTCAGAGCTAGGAGGAACTTTAGAACAAAGAAGGTCAGAACTGGGAGGAACCTTAGAACAGAGAAGGGCAGAGCTGGGAGGAACCTTAGAACAGAGAAGGTCAGAGCTGGGAGGAACCTTCAAATAGAAAAGATCAGAGCTGGGAAGAAGCTTAGAACATAGAACAGAAAAAGTCAGAGCTGGGAAGAAGCTTAACACATGGAACAGAGAAGGTCCGAGCTGGGAGGAACCTTAGAACAGAGAACAGAGAAGATCAGAGCTAGGAGGAACCTTAGAACAAAGAACAGAGAAGGGCAGAGCTGGGAGGAACCTTAGAACAGAGAAGGTCAGAGCTGGGAGGAACCTTCAAATAGAGAAGATCAGAGCTGGGAAGAAGCTTAGAACATAGAACAGAAAAAGTCAGAGCTGGGAAGAAGCTTAACACATGGAACAGAGAAGGTCCGAGCTGGGAGGAAGCTTAGAACAGAGAAGGCCTGAGCTGGGAGGAACCTTAGAACAAAGGAGGTCAGAACTGGGAGGAACCGTAGAATAGAGAACAGAGAAGGTTCAAGCTGGGACGAAGCTTAGAACAGGTCTTTGTTGAGCTCACTGCACACATTCATGGTATGGAGGTGAGGAGGAAGCCGGCTTTTCTGTGGCACCTACTCCGTACTAACCACTGAGCCACACATTTTACAAACATTATCTCATTTGGGCTTCACACAGCTGGGAGGTTGGTGCTGTTTTTTTTCCCATTTTACATTTGAGGAAATTGAGGCAGATAGTGTGACTTGCCCAGGGCCAGATTTGAACTCAGGTCCTGCTGACTCCTGGCCCAGTGCTCTATTCACTGGGCCACCAGCAGAGGAGCAGAACTGGAGCTCCTCCCACCAACGGACTAAGGTCCTCTCCATCCTAAGATGCCTTCCCTTAGATTGGCAGCCAGGTACTTACATACCCTTCTTTGTGACAGCCCCCCTTCCCCTCTTCAGATTATGTACACACACACACACACACACACACACACACACACGCACTCGCGCACACACACACGCATGCACATGCATACAAACATGCGTGCACACACATATATACATGCATGCACACATGTAGGCACACACACACGCTCACATATACCCTCCCCATGTACCTCATAACTGAGACCAATTATTTTCCATGAACTTCTCCCCTTGTTCTCCCACCTCGGTACCTTTACCTGTACTAATCTTTGTGCTGGGCACACCCCATTCCATGGCCCCTTGATCATATCCAATGAGGCCTCCTGCAGGAAGCCTCCCCTGATTCGTTCCTCCTCCCCCACCCCATCTCCCAGTGTCATTTAAAGATGGAGATGATCCTCCCTACTGTGTATCCTCCATATCCAATGTGCCTCTTAGCTTCCCACTCTGATTTGTACCTGACTGATCTGTGGACGTTTCTGACTGATAACTGTGGACGTACTAGATGGGGAGCCGCTTGAGGGCAGGGAGCATCGTATCTCTTTCTACATCTCCCAGAGGGTCCAGCCCTGGATCTCAGACCCTGTGGATGTGAACACAGTTTTGCTGAATGAACAAAGACCTGCCCATGAAATTCCCTTTGAAGTGGCCTGATGAACACAGATCTCCCTTTGAAGCAAAGAGCCAATTAAGGAAACAGAGAGCCAGAGAGTCTTTGGCGTCTCCAAAATGCTTTCCACAGGAACGTGGCAATCTGACTCACAGAAAAACCCCTTTTCATTAAAACAGTCACAACAAATCACACCAAGCAGGGTCTTGCCGGCTGAGGATAAATTCTCGACAAGCAATTCCTTAGAAAATCAGCAGCTGCTGTAAAGGTGCTGAAAATGATGCTGGGTCTTGGATGTGAGAAGGCAGGAGAAGGAGCCCATCCTCGGCACAAGCTGTGCCTCGAATTCGAGGAAGGAAATGCCAGAGCTGTGAGGGGGAGACCCTGGAACCCAGATCCAAGTGTTTGGTCCTCCAGACCCACTGTCATCTACCGCAAGGTCATTGGTTGTTTCTGCCAATACCGACTCTCAGGACACGCACATCTCCCCTGTGTGTTCCTGACCAGCTCCCTCTGCCCAAATGGCAACATCTGGAAGACATCCAATAGACACCATCCTCCCTGAGTGTGGCTTCTATGAAGATGAGGAGCTCTATAAGGCATTCCTCAAGGCAGCCATGGATGTGGCCCCCACCCTGGTGAAGATAGATGGGTACAGAGGTAGAGAGCAGGGCTTCCCAGCTCTTCAAGACTCCAAACGCTTCACCCATCTGCTGCATTTCTGCAGCCTCGGGAAGGCAGTGTAGGACTGGCTATCATGACGGAGGAGTCAAGGTGGTGAATACTGATCCCTTGAGGAACTTTGGCTTCATGAGTGCAGTGGAGTCCACAGACTGATCGTTGCAATGGGCACGGGGCTATCTGGTTGGACAGGAACCTGGGCCTTGAGACCATGAGACCCAGAAGGTGCCAATCTCTGGCCATCACTGGGATGGACAGCAAGATTCTTGTGTTCTAGGCCTGCCAGGGGCCAGTGGACCCAACTTAAACTGGTGTTACTCACTCTGATATACACAGCATAGATTTAAAATTGTCCTTCCATAGAGTCTTAGGAAACTCCCATCTGTCCTAGTTGTCAGAGGACTAAATGATAATAACACAGAAGAAAGATCCATAACCCAGTTAAGGAGAACAGGGATTGTTTCATGACTTTTATTAACCATTTTTGACACCTGAATGATTTACAAACAACAACTTGAATCCAACTAAGCATGGCAGTCAGGAAAGCCTGAGTTCAAATCCAGCCTTAGGCACCTGCTAGCTGTGTGACCCTGGACAAGCCTCTTAATCTCTCCTACACTCGGTTTCCTCAATCTGTAAAATGGGGATATATAGCATCTGCCTCCCAAGTTTGTCATGGATCAAATGAAATAGCGAATGTGAAGCTACGTGTAGCCCTTAAAGCACTACATAAATGCTGGTTATTATTATTAATCATTCTGCAGCACCAACTCGATCATCATCACCATTAGAAATTATAGAGGGTCCTCCTAGGTGCCCATGCTCAGGAGAGACCACAGAGGGCAAAGATGTTGTCCTTCGTTCTCGAAGAGGACCATGGCATCAGGGAGATGATGACACGACTCGCAGCTGACTTTGGAGTGAGTGAGGGAGGGCCGGGCAAGGTCACCAGCCTCACTTTCTCCTCCAGGGCCATCTGGATCCCTTGGCCAGACATTCATCGGGATGGCTGGAGATGGCCCAGGACGCCATGGGAGCCCCAGGCCCTTTCACGTACTCACTCAGAGTGAGGCAACACTCATTCAGTGAACAGGACTCTTTGAATACCCAACAAGACAAAGGCCAGAGTGACAGAGTAGAAGGGAGAGGAAGGGAGCGAGCATTTCTCTGGCGCCTACTGTATACCAGGCACTTTATAAACACTATCCTCACACGACCCTGACAGGTGGGTACCGCCATTATTACCATCTTATGATTGAGGAAACTGAAACAAACAGAGATTAAGTGACTCACTTACGGGCAGAGATCACATCTGAACTCAGGTCTGCTTGACCCCAGGCCTGGCACCCTCTCCACTGACTCACCGGCTGCCTCCAGCTGCTGGAGCTCCCTACACCTTGCAACGAATTGAAAAGCCCCAGGATTGGAAATGTTGGCGTGAAAATACTCTCGAGAATTCAGTCAATAGCTGCCCTTGGCCTAGAGCCACAGCAAAGACTCAGTTCTTGCCTGCGACAGCCTGAAGCTCTGAGTAGAATCCACGAGAAGGGGGAAACAGTGGTACCAAGAGATAGAATGACTTCACTGCCCAGGGGCACGCAGCTAGCAGGTGTCTAAGGCAGGATCTGAACCCAGGCCTTCCTGGCGCCAGGTCAGGGGTTCTACCCACTCTGTTACACTCTAATTGTGTATGTCTCTCCTGTTACAGTCCCTGCCCTCCGCATTACATACAATAGCAGCTTAATCCTTATCCTTGGAATTGAACTAAATTGAGCCAACTCCCCTCCTCTCTCCTCTCCTCTCTTCTTCTTTCTCCCTCTCCCCCCTCCCTCTCCTTCCCCTCCCACCCTCTCACCCCTCTGTCTCTGCCTGTCTGTCCCTGCCTCTCCTCTCCTCTTCTTTCCCTTCTCCTCCTCTCCCCTCTCCTCTCTCTGTCTCTCTCTCTCCCCTCCTCTCCCTCCTTCCTTCCTTCTCCCTTTCTCCCCTCTCTCTCCACACACACACACTCTCTCTCAATCTCTTCCTCCTTCCCTCTCTTTCCCCTCTCTCCCTCTCCCTCTCTCTCCATGCACACACACACACATACTCACACACACACACACCCCCACACACCCCTTCTCAGGCTGACAGGTTAGGAATCATTAGTCTCATTTTAGAGGTGAGGGAAAAGGGAAGCAGTTTGTCCATCATCAAGGGAGAGGACAGCAAAAGCAGGATTTGGCATCTTGGCCCTAGCCTGACAAGAGCCTAGGGCTCAGGAGATGTCTGGGCTGAAATCCGACGACGCCTGAATAAGCGTGGGCTAGAAGCTGCAGGTCAGAAGGCCCCTCTCCAGTGGGTCATTAGGGCTGAGCTCCCCTCCATTCTTATTAAACCAGTCAGGATGAGCTGTAAATCACAGGGCTCCATCCCACCTGGGGCTGGGAAAGTGGCATGGAGAAAGGGAACCTTCCCACAGAAGGGAACGCTTTCCAACCCATGATTACCTGCATTCATCCAACATCCAGTGATCTGGGGCATGAAAATGAGAGATGGAGAAATGCCAGGCCGTTGTTGCCCCAGAAACATGGAGCAGAGAAGCTGGAGAGGGGGCTTTGCTCCAGGACCCCAGAGACCGAGACCACTGATTAAACCTGAGCTGTTCCTTTCAGGATTCAGGTGATGTTTTGTGTCCAGGTGGGGCAAGGAAGAAAGGAATCAGGTGTGCGTTGTGTTTGCTTTTTGTTGGCCATACTCAGAATTTAAGAAACAAAGGAAGACTGAGGCGGAGTTGGGCAGGCGAGAGAGATCTTAAAACGGGCAGCTCAGAATGCAGAGACTTTCTGAAGTCCAGAGCCTTGGGGATCCTCTGACCCATGGAATGACTGATGGCAGGTGTAATGGACGTACAGCAGCATTTGTCTGGGACTCAAGACTCGGACACTGACTGGCTGTGCTGCCCTGGCCAAGCCCCTTGGCTCTTTCTGAGCCTTGGTTTTTTACTTGGTAACATGGGGATGATACGTATAGTGCCCACCTTGTGGAGCTGTTGGGAGAAAAGCACATGAGGTTCCATCTACATTTCCATAAATGTGATCAGTTATCATCACTGTCATCATGGCCCCAGATGAAGAGTCTAAAGTCTTAAGATTCACCAACCGACCAATCAACCATCATTGATTGAGTACTTACTATGTGATAGACACTGGAGACAATTCTCCTCAAAGACAACAACAAAAATCCCAATCCAAGAAACTTAGCCCCCACTCTGCTTCATTCCTTGTACTCTCCCTCCAGGTCTCCAGCTGCTCATAGCCCATCCAGTCTGTCTTGCACACAGCAGATGCTTAATTAATGCTTATAGTCCAATAGACTGTTTGACGGCTCATAAAGCTTAGATGAGATCAGTGATCCCAACCTTCTTCTCTCCTGTGAGATAGATGTTAGACCACTGGACTTAACATGTGCCCTCATATATCATCAGATCTTCCATGCCTTAGATTGATAATTGTAGAGGTACCTGTGCTCTCTCTGTGTTCTTGAGTCAGTCAGTCAACAGGCATTTATTAAACACCTACTGTGTGCCAAAGAAAGGAAGCCCTTGAGGAGCTCACACCCTAATGGAGGAGACAATATACAAACAACCCTGTACCAACAAGATATAGCCAGGAAACACTGGAGAGAATACATAAAGAGAAGGCACTAACATACGCCAACTCCAGTTTGAAACGCCCACACTCTCTTCTGACTTACTGATGTGACCTAAAGACCTCTGGGCCTTGTCCTGGGCCCTGCTAAAGCATCCTTAGCACTTCTGGGTCTTTCCATCCGCCCTAAAACTAAACTCAGGTATGGAGTGACTCCATCAAATTGGAAGCTTTGTGAGAGCAGGGTGTGTCTGGCTTTTTCTAGTGGTATCAGCACAGTGCTTGGCACGTAGTAAGCACTTAATAAATGTCCTTCCTCCATTTGCTTATTAAGCACCTACTACATGCAAACCAACATGGTTTTGGGAAGAATGCTTGCGAACACCCAGGGATACAATCCACCTCTGGCACTGCCTCTGCTACCATGGTGTAGTGAGGGGAAGAGCACCTACTATGTGCTAGGCTGCTAAGCACTTTACAATTGTTACCTCTTCTGAGATGGGAGAGCCACTGATGCTTTCTGAGCCCCAGGGACCTTCTTAAAAGTGATTCTCTCAGTTCCAGGTGGGGCTGCCACCCACCCAGCGCCCAGCTTCCCACACTGATGAAATCACAGATCTTTGATGTATTCAGGCACACCTGGCATGGCAGGGGTCAGATTCAGGACTTGATCATGGGTAATTGATGCAAACTTGTTCATTCCTGACTTCAGAGAGAGGATCTAGGAGATGTCAGATTGATCCAAGTATAGGCTGCACCGATAAAAAAGACATCTTAGAAAGGTGGGGAGGGGGATGAAGATTCATAAGCTGAAGACGGTAACTGATGGGAGGCCACACTGAAGCTTTACATAAGCCCAACTCAGGAGAGGGAGGAGGAGAGGAAGAACAGAAAGAGAGGGATCTATACTGAGGCCAGTGCAAACCTGGAGTCTATGGAGATCTACTGAGAAAGCCAGGAATTGGGAGCAAGCTGAAATTCCAGCTCTGTCATTTAGAACCAGAGTGATCCTGGGGAAGTCACTTCCTTCTCTGAGGTTCAGTCACCTCCCGTGGAGTGAGAAGCCTCTTTTGCACAATGAAAGTCTTTGCTCAGTCTCTCACTGCCCCTTCCCTAGCCCCCAGGGTCCCTACCAGCTCTACATGCCTCATCCCCTCTGGTCCCCTCAGTGCAGAAAGAGGAACCTAAGCTTCCTTTCTGAACCACAGACCATCACACTGCAATTTTCTCTCCTGAGACAGAAGATAAAACGTGGAGCAGGATGCCATCTGTTCTCATATCCAAGACTCATGAAACTATGTGCAAGCCAGAGAGAATGTGCCCGGCTCCATGCCAGGGAAAATTAACACTTTCTAATGAGCCTGAGAATTCTCATCTGCAAAGTCTGCCCAGCAAGGAGAGCAGCTCTTCTTTCCTTTCCTGGGCAGAAGGAAATAATCTGTCCCCCCCCCAAGAATGGGGGTGCTATGACCTGATATCCAGAGCCCCTACCCCCAAGAATGGGGTGTTGTGAGCTGATGTCCAGAGTCCCCACCCCAAGAATGGGGTGTTGTGCGTTGATGTCCGGAGCCTCCCTTCCCTTAGCCATGGAAGAGCATCCTGGCCAAGGCAGGCACTATCTTAAAATGTAGAGTTGTGGCTCTAAAGCCATGAGGCAATTTAGAGGTCACTGAGTCAGATAGCTCCATAGTACAGATAAGGAAACTAAGTCTTAGGGAGGGGAAATTACCCCCCAGGTTGACACACACAGCCAGGGATGAGCCGGGATTTTGACCCAATGTCCCAAAGCAAATTCCTTTCTGCTGTAACATGGTGTATTCAAAGAGAATGTGGTACCAAATACCAGCTCCTACTTACCCCTTGGCCTCTCTGGGCCTCAGTTGGCTTACTCGAAAAAAGAGGTGGCCAGATTAGCTCGGAGGATCCAGGGTTCATGCTGGAAGGTGCCTCAGAGGTCAGCAGCCCAACCCCGACCTTCTCAGGGGAGGAGACTGAGGTGAGGAGGGATCCCTTTCCCAAGGACACCCAAATCCTAAATGGCAGAGCTAGGATTCACATTCAGGACCTGTGATTCCAGGGTCAGCCCTCTGTCCACCACCTCACATTGAGGACTGTTGCCAGTCCTTCCAGTGCTGAGTGACTAAGATCTTCACATAAACAAGGTGAGAACTCAGAAAAGGTAGGTTGTGGCAAGGTTGTCAGATCTAGAGTCAGAAGACCTGGGGGTTCAATCTAGGCTGTCCCCTGCTAACTGAGGGGGGTGAACTGAATGACCTCTGACCTTTATACCTCTGAGATCCTAAATCAGGGAACTGAAGCACAGAAAGGTGAGCAGAAGCATGGTACCATGACAGGGTGGGGGATGGGGGGAGAGCCTGGACCCCAGTGAGGCTCTGCTGGTTCTAGCCTCTGGGACATTGGGCAAGTGGCCTTCCCTCTTTGGCCTCCAGATTCCTCATTGGGACAGATGAAGAAACCAAGACACATAGAGAGAGGTTAGAGGACACCCAGGGAGAAGGTATTTGAGGAAGGACTTGAATGTAGGGCTTCCTAACTCCAATCCTCAACACTATGCCAACTCTAGGATGACCCGTAGGCCCCACTGGTGCCATCAGGCAGCAATTCTTAGTGTTTGAGGTGTGGCCTGGACCCCTGTTGCCCATCTGGTGAAGGTTGTGACCCCCTTCCCAGAAGCGTTTTTAAAGGCATAAAGTAAAAAAAAAATTCAAAGTAAGGTAGCCTAGAAATGCCAGATCTCAAACTATATTACCAAGCAGTAATCATTAAAACTATTTGGTACTGACTAACAAACAGAGTGGTGGATCAATGGAAGAGATTAGGTACACGAGACTCAGTAGTAAATTACCATAATAACCTAGTGTTTGATAAACCCAAAGATTCAAGCTTTGGGGACAAAACATCACTATTTGATAAAAATTGCTGGGAAAACTGGAAAATAGTATGATAGAAACTAGGTATAGACTGATCTTATACTGTATATCAAAATAGGGTCAAAATGGGTATATGATATAGACATAAAGAGTAATACCATAAGCAAATTAGGAGAGCAAGGAATGGTTTACCTATCAGATCTATGGAGAAGGAAAGATTTTTTGAGCAAACAAGAGATAGATACAAAATGGATAATTTTGATTATATTAAGTTAAAAAATTTTTGCACAAACAAAGCTAATGAAACTAAGATTAGAAGGAAAACAGAAAGCAGAGAAACAATTTTTATTGCCAGTGTTTCTGATAAAGGCCCCATTCCTAAAATATATAGAGAGCTAAGTCAAATTTATAAAAATAAAAGTCATTCCCCAACTGATAAATGGTCAAAGGATATGAACTGGCAGTTTTCAGATGAAGAAATTGAACTTATCTATTGTCATGCCAAAAAAACTGCTATAAATCACTATTGATTAGAGAAATGCAAATTAAAACAATTCTGACATACCACTTCACACCTATCAGATTGGCTAATATGACAGAAAAGGAAAATGATAAATGTCAGAGGAGATGTGGGAAAATTGGAACACTAATGCATTGTTGGAGTTGTGAACTGACCCAACCATTCTAGAGAGCACTTTGGAACTATGCCCAAAAGGCAAACAAACTGTGCATACTCTTTGATCCAGCAATATCACTATTAGGCATGTATCCCAAAGAGATCATAAAACAGGGAAAAGAACATAGATATACAAAAAATATCTATAGCAGTTCTTTTTTGTGTTGGCAAAAAAAAAAAATGGAAATCGAGGAAATGGCTACCAGTTGGGGATTGGCTGAACAAGTTGTGGTATACGAATGTAATGGAGTATTGTGCAATAAGAAATGATGAGCAAGCAGATTTCAGAAAAACCTGCAAAAATTTGCCTGAACTGAGGCAAAATGAAATGAACAGAACCAAGAGAACACTGTACACAGTAACAATAACATTGTGCAATGACTGACTTAGCTCTTCTCAGCAATACAATGATCCAAGACAATTCCAAAAGACTCAAGATGGAAAATTTTGTCTACTTTTATAGAAAGAACTGATTTTTTCATATTTTTTTCCTTTTGTTCTTTTTTCTTTCACAACATGACTAATATGGAAATATGCTTTACATGATTGCACATATATAACCTATATCAAATTCTTACCATTTTAGGGAGACAGGAGGGGGGGAAGGAGAAAAATTTGGAACTCAAAACAATTTTTAAATGAATGCTAAAAAGTTTTCTTTACATGTAATTGGAAAAGATAGAATTTTAAAAAGGAAGCCAAGATGCATAAAGTGAATATATAAGACTACAGAAGCAATTAATTACATCAAAATATAACTATTAAATTTTTTTTTAAAATCCACAGACCTCAGATTAAGAATTCCTCTAAGTGTTAAGTGTTCTTTTTTTCTGCTTGCAATTCCCCCTCTAATTTGTGATCACAGATCTCCAATCCCCATGCTGAAACAGGAGTCACACAACTTGGGTGGGGGAACACTTGTGGGCTGTGTGAGCAGGCAGGCCATGTGCCCTCTGGGTTTCAGTTTCCTCATCCACAAAGTGGGGTGATAGATAACCTGTGTTTTGGCTACCTCCCAGGGCTGTGGTGAGGATTACAGGGGAGATGGGAAGCAAAGCATCGAGGAGAAGGTCCCAATAATCCTTGAGTAGCTGCTGACCCAGTGCAGGGCCCAGATGGGAGTGTGGGGGTGATGTGGGGCAGGAGGGAGGGGAGGAAGGAGGTAAATCTAAGATCAGTCCCTGGATGGCCTTGGGGAGTCCTTTCAAAACTTTCTCCTAATCTGTAAAAAGCCCTAATCCTGCCCTGGTGCCGATCAGGGTGTGGTACAGAAATGCCACATCTGAGAAAGCTTTGAAGCTGCTCTGCCCTGGGCTCTGGCTCTGTGTGGCCATTCCTCAGTCTGGTACATTGAGGCAGAACAGAGTTTAGGGGAAGAAATCCAAGATGCCTGGTCAGATAGGAATGGGTGCACACCCCAGGCCCTCCCGGCAGTCCAGTTTGCCAGAGGCTTGGGAAGAGACCCAGGAACATCAGAGGCAGCATTGGAGAGAGGGGTCAAAGATCAATCGCTCCCTCCTCCTCTCCACTTCTACTGATAAGTGCCTTCTTCACAAGCTCCTGGGGGAGGGGAACCAGAGAGGAGGAAGCTCAGAAGAGGGAGTTCTCCAATGAGACCCAGACAGGAAGCAATAGGAACCAAAGTGAAGCCCATGTCCCAGACTCAGACCTAGAGGGATCTCATTGGTGAGCCAGCCCAGCGGGGCTTCCCCATGGTCATTACCCCCTCCCCAAATCCTTTCCCCCATGGGGTGAGAGGAAGAGAGGCAGCCTTTGGAAAGACTGCCAGAGCTGTCCTCAGACACCCCTGTGCCCAGGTCTGGGCTTTCTGTGCCTTTCACAGAAGGAAGTTATCATGAGGGTGAGAGCCAAGCAGAAGGGAAGCAAGCTGGGAAAGGCGGAAGGAGGCTGCTGCTGCTATGGGGGTGGGGGGGCTCCTGCAAGGGCAGGGCTGGGATCCTGCCCTCTAAGCAATCTTCAGGGCTCCTATGAAGGGATGCAGAAGCATTTCATGAGTACATGCTGGATGCCCAGTTCTGTGCTTGGCACCAGAGATTCCAGGAGTGCCTGCCTTCAAGGGCCATGCATTCTTACACGAGAAAACAACTCCAAGGCCTGTATCCCTACCCTGTCACATGGACCAAGGTGGCCCTTCTGAGCATGGATCAGGGCACAGAAATCAACAAGCACTTATTAAGCACCTGCTGTATGCTTTGTGCTGGGTATACAACGACAAGAACAAGATGGCTGCTCTGATGACCACAGCTGGCACTGTCAGAGGCTGCCTGCCGTGCTGGGCTGATCGAAGGGTGGGCTGGGGGACAGGAAGCCATGGGTTCCTGTCCCATCTCTGACCTTTCTGAGCTGTGGCCATGGCATACCTTGGTGTCCACCACTTGTGTGACCACAGGCAAATTTCATGACCTCTTTGCGCCTCCCACCTTCAAAGCTCTGAATCCAGAGGAATCCTGCTTAGCTATTTTTACTTCACAAGAGAGGTGTGGAGGTAGAGAGACGAATGAGATCAGTTTGGGCTGGGAGCTCTTGTGAAGAGATGGGCACCATGAAAGTCAAGCACTTTACTCTTTTTGGTGTGACCTTGGTCAAGGAAGGACCTGTCCCTCTCTGGGCAATGGCATAATCCTCCATAAAATGAGAGGCAGGCCCAGATGAGCTCTGAGGCCCCTTCAAGCACCCAGGCCAAAGATCCTCTGACTGAGGTTGAAAAGGGTCACTGGGGCATCATTGGGGTTCCAGATCTGAGAGAACATTGACAAACACAAGATAAAAATATTCCCAGCAGGGTTGGATGGTAATGAGGACACCACAACATTCCTGCCATTTTCAAAGGCCATCACATAAATAACTCTTTCTTCAATATTAGCCACAATTCAGAAATTGTTAGGAGTGATTGCCCCTGACAATAGCTAACCCCCGCCTCCAGTTCAGTTTACAAGACACTTTACAGATCTGCTAGAAATGGAATTAGGTTTTTCATGGGTCTAGATCAAGAAGGACCTCAGAGGCTGTCTGGCCCAACCACTGAATTTTACAGATGATGAAACTGAGGCCCAAGGGGCTTAAATGGTTTGTCTGAGGTCACATAGATACCACCTGCCAGAGCTGAGGCTAGTGCTCAGGTCCTGTGACTTACCTACCAGACATCTCCTCGTGGTGTTCCCTAACCTCCAGCCATCATCCTCTCCCCACCACCACAATTCAGTCCGGGCCCAGGCCCTGGGTCACCCAGCTCTAACAGGTGAGCCTTCACTTTGGCTAGCCCAGAGCTAGGTCCCCATAATGCTCCCCAGCCATCCCTAGCTCATGCCACCACCACACAACACTTTGCCTTCTCCTTTCCAGCTCCTCTTTGTGTGCCATGTTAGAACGTAAGCTCCTTGAGGGGAGCTTTTTTGGAGCTTACCACAGAGCTTGGCACATAGTAAACAATGTATGAACAATCTATCTATCTACCCATCTATCCATCTATCCATCCATCCACCTACCTAGATCCTTTACTTTATATTGCATTACGCTGCCTCTCATGGCATTATTATAACCCATGAGTTATTAGCCCCCTTATACATGGCAGGAATTGAGACTGGGAAAAGGCCTAGGCTAAGGCCATGCAGCCAATAAGGGAAAGACCAGGATTGGAGCCCAGGGTAGCCAGGCTCCCAGCTCTTTGCTCCTTCTGCTCTGCCTAAAAGCCCCACAAGATTTTCAGAGGTCGTTTCCACAGCCTCTTATATTTAGGATGACACCTAAAGTGGCTAGGGAACCCCCAAAGGCCCCCAAATTCTGAGAGCAGACCCTTGCTACAGGACAGAGCCCCCTTTCTCCTCAAATGCTCTTCCCTGGCCTGGGCATCTTTGCACACTCCTATTATAAGTGCTCTGGGGAAAGGGGGGTTTCTGTTTTGTCCCCACCCTTTGTACCATAAAGATACCCAGGGAATGACAGACCAAGGCAGAGAACCATCAAATATCCAGGTTAGGAGGGACCTGAGAATAGAATGTCAGAACTGAGATGGAACTCAGAATACAAAAGAGCAAAGTTTGGGGGGGGGGTATATTGTTCCTCCATTTCCTGAAGGGGAAACTTGAACTCCAGGGAGGGGAAGGACCTTAGCCACCAGGGCAGAGAGACAGCCCCAGTGAGTCTGCAGCAGGGGCACCTGGCCCCCAGCCCAGGGCACTCTCCAGTCTCCTGAGCGACTTGGGAATTGAGTACCCACAGCAGGTCAGGAATCACTATGGCCCTTGATGCCCAAGAGGAGTGACATTTTGTCAGGAAATTCAGATTCTGGGCAACCAGTGGCCTAGTTGAAGTGGGGCCTGTGCCCAGGGGCCTCTTCCCCAAGAGAAGCTCCCCCAGTTGGGACTGGACACGCCACAAAGAAGGGGACAATGGGGGTCATTTTGTCTCCAGTAACTGCAGGTTAGGTTTCTCCTCTTGCAAGGTTTCTGTCCTAGCTCAGTGCTGTGTGTGTGCATGCGTGAGTGCGTGTGTATGTGCGAGAGAGAGAGTGTGAGAGTGTGTTTCTTATTTTTTATCTCTGCCTTTCACTTTCCTTTTAAAAACTGAAAGCTCTTTTTGATTGGGACTTGGTGAGTCAGCTGAAACATGGAGTAGAAAGGAGAGCAAGTTTTGCTTCCCCCTTCTTCCTGGACTTTTGGGGGAATTTCAAAAGTGTCCCACAACAGTCTGACCTCCCACTAATTCCTCAAGTTCAGCAGTTGTCCTGGATGGGTCCTGGGACCTGGTGTCCAGCAGTCCAAGATAGCCTTGATAAACTGCCCTAGTAGCCTGGAACCCAGAGGCTTCCTCCCCAAGTCCCCAAAGTGCCTGGCTCACTTCTAGCCCAGGTTCAGACTTGACGATCTCTCCACGGGGCTTGAAGCTTCCAGACTGCCCCTGAGGCCCCAGAGGCGAGCTGGACCACAAATGCTGCCTAGGGGCCATCACTTCGACTTCCTGTGAAGTATCTTGGGGAGGAGGGAGGGAGGTTGATGCTGTGAAACCCCAGCTGCTGGGGAACATGAAAGGCTTTTTGTTTGGTTGATCGGTTGGTTTCTTAAGCATACACACATATATTAAGAGTGGTTTTTCAAAACTATTTTTGACTCAAAGTACCTCGGCTCTGGTCTAAAGGCCTGAAAATAAACAATGAAAGCTCAAACCCAAAGAGGGATGCCAGGTTTGCCAAGAGAAATAAAATAATACTGTAGAATTTTAAAGCTGGAATGGAGCCTAGAACAAGGAATGATCGTGCTAGGAGTGACCTTAGAACATGCAATGTCAGGGTTGAGAGGGATGTCAGAATCCAAAACAGAGCTTGGAACATGCCAGGAATGGACTCTAGGTACTATGTTAGAATACAGAACACCGAATTTCAGAGCTAGAAGAGGACTTAGAACCTAGAACAGAGAACATCAGCGCTAAAAGGGACCTTAGAACAGAGAGTGGGAGAGCTAGGGGGTGATTTAGATGGTAGAAGCTAAAATGGCTGGTTTGGGAGGAGATTCATCTGGTTCAACTCCTGTATTTCATGTGGGACAAAACTGAGAGAGACAGAGGAGGGAGGGAGAGAGAGACAGATGGGGGGAGGGGGAGAGAGACATAGAGAGGGATTCAACTCATGTTAGATTTAGGCCCCACTTATGGGATCTCCTACGGTGGCCCAGCGGGGGTGGGGTAGGGAAGAACACCTTGACCCCACCCCAAATACAACACTGTGTTTGAAGATGGAGGCACCATCTCTGCCACCCACTCCCTGGGGATCCTGGGGCAAATGACCAAATCTCTATGATGCTGAGGTCCTGATCCATAAAACTTTAAAGAGCTGGACTAGACTGAAGTAGGGTAGCACAGCCTAGGGACCCCAGGCCAGGGACCCTAGAAAGGTTTTTAAATGCATAAAACACATAAGATTATAAAGGACACTGATTCTATTGCCACAAAACTGCTATTTTCCCTCAATGAAGTTCACAGACCCTCTGAAATCTATCCACAGACCCTTTGGGGGATCTATGAAGCTCAGGTTTTCATGACCTCTGAGAGTCCTCCCATAGATAAATCTCTAGGAATCTAGGAGCCTTTGTTTCATGGGCCAAGACCTTTAAGGACAAGCAACACTTACTCATGGTGGGCACAGGCGGCAATAGCTGGAATGATGAAGAAGGAAATCTACAGTGGGATATAGCAGCCAGGGATCATGGATGTCCTGAATCAAAGCAGAGATTCTAGGAATAAAGGCATAATTGTTCCTCTGTCCTGGGCCCTTCTCAGACCACTGGTACTCAGTACTAGGCCTATCAATTTAGGAAGAGCTCTGCTAAGTGGGAGAATGTCCAGTGGGTGGAGAACAGAGTGGGGCAGGGGTTTATGTCTATAATGGTGAAGGAAGATGGAAGGAACTGGGCAATTAGCCTAGAGAAGCCTCAGGGAGGGCATGAGAGCTGCCATCTTGTAGCCATGTTCTGTTTGGGCCTAGGAGTGAGGGGTGGAGGTGACAAGTGGGCTGGGCTGCCTTGGGGCAGGAGGCACTGGGCAGAGCAGCCCCCTCTGGGAACCCTTCTTAGTAGGCCATCCTGGGATTCTGGGACAGCTCAGGGTCAGCCTGCTGGGAGCCCAGCCTTTTCATTCATGGCTCTGCTGACTTGGAGCATGAAGAGGCCAAGGGGCCCTCCGGGGCTATCTTTTTCTCTGTGGACCTCTTCAGAGGAGTACAGCCTCTCTCCAGCAGAGGAGCCCCCAACCCCCGTAGCATCTGGAAGACTTTGGCATCAGGACAGAAATAAATTACTGAGGAGGAGAGGGAGGAGGGGGAGAAGAGGAGAGGAGAGCTGAGGAGGAGGGGGGCCAGGAGGAAAGACCACCACATTCCAGCTGAGCTTTGCAGGCATCAGGGTGGAGAACAGAGCTCAATAGAAAAGGGCCAGCAAGTGACCTCTCAAGGGGTCAGAGGACTTTGAGAGGTCACCAGCACATGTTGCTTTTAACAAGTCAACAAATATTTAAGTACTTACTATATGCCAGGCACTGCCATCAATGCCAGAAATACAAAGAAAATCAATTCAGTGGAATTCAAGTGGGAAATCAAGTCAGTGCAAATTCTGTCCATCCGTCAGATGCTCCTCCCAGCTTCAGGCCTTCCTAACCCCAAGATTGCACAAGTCTGTGCCTCATATGTCACAGCCCTGGGTTCATATCTCTTTAAGGCACTCACTCACCATGGCCTGTCAAGGCCCTGGGTTCAGATTTTGTCTCAGCTACTTCATGACCTTGGAAAAGCTAGAAAGACTCGGTTTCCTCATCTGTAAAATGAAGGGGCTGGATTTAATGACCTCCGAGGTTCCCATAACTTTAGATGTGTGAGCCTATGTTATCCCTTCTATTTTTTTCTCTGTCAGTCATCTTCCAACTAGACTGTAAGCCCCATGAAGGCAAGGAACTGGACATTCTGTAACCTTTACATCTCTACCAACACATAGTGCAAGACTCCACAGCCAAGAGGAAAGTCAAATCACCAAGCAATGTGCCAGGGATGCAGCTAAACACTGGGGACACAAAGAAAGGCAAAGGCAGTTGTTGCTCTCAAGGAGCTTCCGGTCTAAAGGTGGTGACAACAAGCGAACGAGATATGGACAAGATAAACTGGGGACGATCTCAGAGCCAAGGCCCTGGCATTAAAGGGGATCAGCATCTTCTTATAGAAGGGGGTTAATTTTAGCTGAGACTCGAGGCAGGAGATGAGGATGGAGGGAATTCCAGGCCCGGGGGGACGGCCATTGACAACGGTGCCAAGGGTTGCTGTGCCCTGGTGAGGAACCAGCGGAGGTGCTCCAGCTCACATCTGGAATAGACCCAGTCAGCGGCTTCCTGATTTTTTTTCCCTCCAGCCCCACCAGCCGCATGCGTAGAGGAGTGAAGGCATCAGATTGTCAGGGGGATCCGGAGCTATGATGGGCGGGGCAAGATCGCTGATGCTGTAAGAGTCCGGGGATTGGGCAGCATCGAACTGGTTCCCCAAGGGGTTAAGATGCGAAATGAGGAAAGTGAGGAAAGAGACGAGGTTATGGCTCAGGCAAGAGCTGGCGGTGGAGGGGTCAGAGGCCGCAGTGAGGATTAGGAGGTGCAAGCTGAGGGGAAAGGCAGCCGTGAGAAGAGACTGCCAAGGTGGCACATTATGGGGTACCGGAGAGACCAAAGGTGTAGCTGTCTCTAGGGGTAGCTGAGGGGGCAAGGAGGAGGCCTTGGGAGTGTGCAAGTTGGGGTGTTGGGGTACATGAGAGGGTACCAATATGCGTGGGGAAGTGCCTTAGAAGGAGAGCCAGACGCTGATGGCACTGAGGAAGGCAGACAAGTGTCCAGGGGGTCCGTAGACAATAGCCGCCAGAACTTTGAAGAGAGAATGAGTGTGGAAGGAGGAGAGGTCACGGAGTGAGGGAGCCCAGGAGCCACAATGGGGAGCACTCAGCTCAGTCACCATAACCAGGGAATCGGGAGCGATGAGGGAAAGGGCGGCCTGGGAGGTTGGGTCATCGGTCAGGGCTCACCGAGTTTAAGAAGACAGAGAAAAGGAGCCAGTAAAGGGCTCAGGACAAAAGGGAGCTTGTTACCTGTGGAGCAGGAATCCCAGAGGGCCAGGTGTGCCTGGGGGAGGGAGATGCGCACGAGGGAACAGAGTCACGGGATGGAGAGGAGGCCATGAAGGGAGCAGGGGAATCATGGAGGAAGGAGCTCAGGTTGGGTTTTCACAGGGCTCTGGCGGGAGGTGTTGAGCTGTCCCAAGGCATCAGGTAGCTGTGTATAGTGGATCGGGAGGGGGAGAGAGGCAAGGCCCACTGATTGGGGAAGCGATTGTTGTGATTAGAGGTTATATTAATGATCAATAGGATTGGAAAGGGAGGGGGGTGGGGCCCGCCTGTGAAGGCCTCTGATGGCGTCAATTCAATTGGATAAACAATGAAGCTTGTCTCCAAGAGGAGGAGGCGGGTCCTAGGGAGCTGAGGGCTTCCCCTGCGGTCAGGGGAGCCAGGAGGATCTGAGTGAGAATTCTGCTTCTGGCGCATCCCGGCTCCGGCAGCTCAGTGTTGATCGCTTTGGCGGAAGGAGCGTCAGAGCAAATTAGAGATTCTAGGAATCCCTGGAATAGTGGGGAGAGTGCTAGGCTGGCAGCCAGGAAGACCCAGGTTCAAATCCTGCCTCCGGCACGAAGTGTCTAACCTCCCAGCCTCAGTTTCCCTATCTGTAAAATAAGTATAGTAATATCTGTAATAACTTCCTCACGGTCTTGTTATGAGACACAGACCAAAAAAAAAAATACCTTTCAAGCTCTAAGGTGCTATATCAATCAATCAGCATTTATTAAGCGCCTACTGTGTGTACCTGCTGTGTTCAGCATGGGACACTCCTTGACCTCATGAAGCTCAGATCTAATGAAAACGCACGTCATTATCACTGTTGTCATAGCCAACTTCGGAGGCGCCCTCCAGCTCTGAGCTGCCGTGACCTCTGACCCCCCCCATCTCTCTCACCCAGCAACAAACGTTGGCAACGACCGGTGGCCAGGTGTGGTTAAATTATCATCCAGCTCAGGGGCTCCTAACCTGGAGTTCCTGGGCTTTCAATATATATATATGTGTGTGTGTGTGTGTGTGTTTCCAGTCTATTTTGTTCCCTTGGTGATCCTAAGACTTTTATCTTATATATTTTAAAAACATTTTCTGAGACGGGGTCCATAAGCTTCGCCAAGCTGCCAGAGGGGTCTGAAAAAGGCTGAGAGGTCTCCATCAGAATCACAAGGTTTTGAGAGGAGAGGGATCCGCTCCAGGGCCATCTAGACCCATCTGTTCATTTTGCAGAGAAGGAAACTGAGACCCAGATGGCAGAATGTGACTTGCCCAAGATCACCAGAAAGGATTATAGACTCGGCAAAAAATGACCTGCTACCCTCATCGAGTCAAACCCGCTGTTTGTACAGTTGAGGAAACTGAGGACCAGGGATGTCTGGGGACTCACCTAAGGTGACAAAGGTAGTGAGCAGAAGAGTCAGCGCTTGAACCCGGGCCCTGGACACCAAAGCCAGTGTCCAGGCCAGGGGCTGAGCCTAGACCCTTGACTCCAAGTGGGGCTCTCTTCAATGCACTGGGCGGCCTCATGCAGCCATGCCTTTGCACCACGAGATCCCTTCATCTGGGGCCAGAGACGCCCGAGTTGCCCCGAGTGGCTCCTGGCCCCTCTGCCATGGGTGCACAGAAGGGCCCGAGGGAGCGCGGCTCACTTCACAATTCCGGAGGCTGATTGTGTGCCCCAGACAAGTGGTTTCTGTCACGTGCTCCTCAGCTCCTGCAGAAATGAAGTGGAGAAATCCCCACCCCCACCCCCAAAGGGATACTTCCTCAGGCCCTTCAGCTTTCAAAACTGCCTTTGTTTCATGACGGTGCTGGGTCCCATTGAAGGAAAGCAGAGTCAGCAGGGAAAGCCTCATGCTGGATTTGGAAGCATCTGTCAATGCTTCAGCCCAACAGGCTACACGCATATGACTCTGAGACACATAAAGCACCAGAAAGAGAGAAAGAAACAGACCCCTCCAGCTGCAGCCAGCTGGGGGCTTGAGTCTCCCACTGGCCACCCCACTCACTCAGCAGCTCTCTGCTCCTTCCAGCCACAGTGGGCCGGTTGTGGTGAGCAGGACTCAGGGTCCTCTGATCCCAGATCCTGCTCTGATGGCCCAAAGCCCCAGCCCTTCTCCAGAGGCGGCTTGCATCCTCCAGGCAGGGGGAGGGTGAACCAGACCTGAGGTCCTCTGAGTTCCTTTATGACCTAACACAGAGATTCTAGGACTTTCAGGTGCTGAAATGAGGCACCAACTTGGTGTGAGGCCCAGGAATATAACATCATGACTCAAAGCCCTTGCTCTGACAAACTGATAGACCTTGGACCAGTCACTGAAGCCCTAGGGGTCTCAGTTTCCTCATCTGCAAGTCTGGCAGGAAGGTCACAGGAATAAGGAGTGTGCTTTTTAAGGGTCAAGTATTCCTACAAACAAGGAAGCCAAGGCCCACCGAAGTCACACAGTTTGGAAACGGCCCAGTCAGAAATCAACCCTGAGGTTTGGGCCTCCAAATCCAGCCAGCCCCTCCCCCTACCAGGATGCATCTGTGAAGTGGAGAGAACGCATGCCTAGCTTCCCTCCACAGGCAGCTATGAGGTCTGAATGAAAAAGTTTCCCATGGGTGCTCTGCCTGCCTTTCAGAGCTGTAGAAAGGTGAATAAGCTTGGAATTAGGGAGATGCCCTTGAGGAGGCATGTGCTCGTGAGACTCCCCAGAAGACAGATGGCTGCATCGTGGTCATTGTATTCTGAGCCTTAGCACAGAGGCCAGCACTTAGCAGGTGCTTAGGGTGCACTTAGTAGGTGCTCTTGGATGATTGATTTGTGTCTCCATCCCCTCCACAGCCCCCATCCTGTCCACTGAAGCCTCCAGTGCCTTTCTGGATAAGGAGGAGAGTCAGTGCCATGTCGCCATGCTATGGAGCTGACTTGGAACGGGCCTGAATTCTGATCCCGTCACAGATTTAGAGCAGGGAGATGGGAGAGTGATTTTGAGTTAAAAGGTATGAGCTCAAAGCGCACCCCTGCTTCCTCTACGAACCTGGGCATTGCTTCCTCCCCCAGGCCTCAGTTTCCTCACATGTAAAATGAGAGCATCTTCGACTTTTGAGCCCCCTTCCTGCTCTAAATCAATGAGCCAATGATTTAGTCCCAGCTCTGCCACTGACTCGGGACCTTGAGCCAATTCATTTCCCCTTTCTGAGCCATGGTTTTCTCATCCATCAAGTGGGGCTAACCTCTCTCTCACACACACACACACACACTCACACACATTCACACACACACACAGGACCTCACAGAGTTTTAGGGCATAAAACTCTTCTCTAAAAGCCCATCTACAGACAATTCCCGTGGCCAGGGGAGGATGGATGGCTCTGGGCTACCCCCAACAAAGCCGTGCCTCAATAAAGCCAATGAGTTATAGGAGCCAGAGCTGGGTGGGGCCCGTCACAGCTGGGGTCTGAGAGCAGACAGCTGAGACTCATGAATCACCCTCTTTGGTTTCATCCTCTGATGTATCAGGAGGAGAAAAGAAAACTCTGGGAGTGACCGTGAGGGAGACACTTACTCTTTGAAGCCACAGAATGGCCTGTAAAGCTCCTTCTCATGGGGATGAGCTGCCTCTGGACACAGCACTAGGTGACCTGGGAGGGAGGAAAGGCCGGGCACTGGGCTCCTCAGAGGTGCCCAAATGGGGTCACAAAGAGCCGGACATGACTGAAAAATGACTGAATTCAGGTCATTATAATCATCATTATTATTATGTAAACATTAGCTATTATTACAAATGAGTAAATCTGAGATGCCCAGAGAAGGGGTGACTTTCCTGAGGTATCTTGAAGATGTAAAGTGGTAGAGTCAGAATCTGAACCCAGATCTTCCTGACTCCAGGTCCAGAGTGCTACCCACTATACCGCTCTATCAGCTTATATTTACACTGCACTTTATGGTTTACTAAGCCTACTATAGACACTGATTTAACCCTTACAACAACCCTTGGAGGCAGATGCCATTATGACCTCCAGTTTACAGGTAGGGAAACTGAGGCAGACATCTGTGACCTAACTTGGCCAGGGTCACACAGCTAAGAAGAGTCTGAGGCAGGTTTGGAATTCAGATCTTCCCAACTCCAAGTCCAACGCTATCCTGAAGCCAATTTGACACCAAGCTGGTATCTCCTGTCTAGCTCTCTCCCTCTCCCAATGTGACTTTGTACCTCTGTAACTTAGAGTCTTGGATAGGAGTCCAGAACATGTAAGAGACATGTCTATAGCGGGACTTGAAGCCAGATCCTGCTTGCTCAGCTCTCTGTCCAGGAGGCTGTGTTACCTTCTGGTCTTGTGGATGCAAGGCAGAGCAGACAGCCTGTATGTGTGGTCAGGGAAGCTCTCCCCACTGCTATGTTGGAGGTGGCCTTCTGCACTCTCCCCATTCACTTCTCATCCTCCTCTCATCACCTTCCAAGCTGCCTGTTTGGTCCCAGAAAGCAGGCAGGTCTTCCTATACTTCCCCAGTACCTCCATTTGAAGCAAAGGTCTCCCACCCAAACCTTGACCACAAACCTGTTCAGCTGGACAGAGCTCAGTGAGCCTCAGGTTTTGTGTTTGTGTCTAACTCCAGCTGTGGTTGGGATTATGACATTATTTATTGCCCTTCCACTCTTTGGAGAATTTTAACCAGCCGTGACTCAGTTTGGCAGAACTGGGATGGCCCTCAGACCACAGCACGGACAATATTGGACCTGGAAAGAGGCTTAGAACATAGAATGCTAGAGCATGGGATGGACTCTGGGGACACGTGATTCTTGGTTCATTGGAGGGTGCCTGTGGAGGGAAGGCAATATGCTTCCATGGGTCCTAGCCTGCGATCCCCCAACTAACCAGTTGTATAACTTTGGCTGAGAAATCACTTCTTTCTGTCCAACATCATCTCTGGACTGGACCACTATAATTGCTTCCTATCCCTGCCACCAGTCTCCCTCCACTCCAATCCATTTTCCACACAGCTGCTGTTGCCCCGAAGCCAACTTATACTGTCAATAAATCAAGTTACTCCCCACGTCTTACAGAGTCTCCATTTTTGGTTAATGCTGCTGACATGATACTTTCCAAACAGTGTCACTCCTGGCTCAGTCCATTCCGATGGCTCCCAATTACTTCAACGATCAACTCTCCTATTTAGCATTTAGAGTCTTTCATAGCCTGACTCCCCCGACCCTTCCCCATGTATCATCGATTACCCTAATACATGTACTCTCCAGCCCAATCAAACTGGCTTCCTTACGGTTCCTCACACAGGACACCCCATCTTCCATCTTGGTACCTTGGATAGCCCATTTCCAAGGCGTGCCAGGAATGCCCCTACCAGGACAAACCTTCAGAATTCAGCTCAATGCCACCTTCTACACGAAGCCTTGACCAGATGTCCAGTACATATCCCAAGACTTTGCACTGATCTTGTATGTTGTTCATTGTCCTATAGCATCCTTCTGGAGAATGTAATGTCCTTGAAGATGCAAAATGTTCCACTTGTGTCTTTGTATATAGCTAGAGCATAGCGTGGTGCTGGCACATAGTAGGACTTGAATAAATACTTATTCATTGATCGAAGGACTCTGGGCTAACTATAATACTAACTGTTCTTGGCCCTGAAGACAAGGAAATGCACATTCTTCCTTTCCTTGGAGAGGTGGGGACTATAGGCACAGGATGTAGCATATGCTACCAGACAGTATCTGTCTAGTTATAAGAAAAGAGTTATAGTGAAATGAGGGAGGAAGGAGTGAGGATGACCAAAAGATATCAAGAAAATCTTAATGTTTAAAAAAATGGGGCTGGCTAAGATGATCTACCTCTAAGGCCCCCTTCAGCTCTGACATTCTCAATTTCTTATGCAATTTTACTGGATTTTACTGGACTGTGAAGTCATTAAATAAATAGGCTGGCTCTCTGTAGGCTATTAAGAACCAACACTGGGCAGCCTGCGATGCTGACCCCCGTTAACTGTCCTAGAATCAGGGAGTCACTGGATGGCAGAGCTGGCAGGGCTCCTTGGGGTACTGAGTCCAAGTATCTCTTCTTGGAGAAGAGAAAACTGAAGTCCAGAAAAAGGAAAAGACTCTCTTAGGTCATGCAGCTATTTACTTGTGGAGTTAGCATTTGAACTCAGACCTTCTAACTCCCAACCTGGCATTGGGTCTGCTGATCTGTCCTGGGAGACAGTGTGTAGTATTCCAAAGTGAGATTTTTTAAAACATGTTACTGTGTTTGAAACTCTATGCTTCACATGGGTTCAAAAACTGGCTCATAGAGGGGCAAGGGTGACCATCCCATGAAACTTCCTCCCCATGTCAAAAGACACATACTGGCAGCTGGGAGCATGAATTAACTCTCTGTCTGCTCCCCTTCTGGCTCTCCCTGCAACCTTCCTCTCCCGCCACATGGGCCTTTCAGTCTCCATAGGGTTACTGACTAAAAGCTAGAAGGACCATGAGAAGTCATCTAGACCAGGGCTGGGAAACCTGCAGCCTCAAGGCCACACGTGGCCCTCTAGGTCCTCAAGTGTGGCCCTTTGACTGAATCCAAACTTCACAGAACAAATCTCCTTAATAAAAAGTTTCGTTCTGTGAAATTGGGAGTCAGTCAAAGGGCCACACCCAAGGACCTAGAAGGCCATATGTGGCCTCGAGACTGCAGGTTCCCCATTCCTGATCTAGACCAACACCTGAATTTTTCAAAGGAAAAAACTGAGTCCCAAAGAGGGCAAGTGACTTGTGCAAGGTCATACAGCCAATAAATAGGAGAGGCAGGATTTAAACCTAGATCCTCCAATGCAAAATCTAGCATCCTTTCCATCCAGCTCATTCCATCCAGTTCACAGAACAGTAATACAAATGCTACAAATGTTAAGGTCTGTAAAGCAATCTACTAACCAGCCTGCAAGGGATGTGCTGTTGTTATATCCATTTTTTTTTACCAGACCCGTGATTCCACAGACAGTGATGACAGCACTTTATAGCACTTTCAGGTTCAGAAAGCACTATACGATGCTATCTCATTGTATCTTTACAACAAGGAGGCCGGCGCTACTGTCTTCATTTACAGATGAGGAAACCGAGGCAGGCAGCGAAGTGATGGGTCCCACAGCTAGTAAATGTCTGACTCTAGTTCTGAACTCAGGTCTCCCTGACTCCGAGGCAACATTGTATCCTTCCCCCTCCTTCTACTCAAAGCACCTTCTCTTTGGCTCAGCCTTAGCCCCCACGGGTTCTGTGACTTGCTCAGCACCAAACAACAAGCGAGGATCAGAGGGAGACCTTGAGCATGGGTCTTCCTCACTTTTGAGGCTGCTGACCTATGAACTCCGCCACCTTGCTTCTAATATTTATTTTACAGAGGAGGAAACTGAGTCTCAGAAAAGTTTAATGACTTGCTCAGGGTTAATGGTCTTTTGACTCTAAAGCTAGACTTAACAATTTTATTATGGTTCCTTATCCTCATTTTACAGATTGGGAAACTGAGGCACTGACAGTTTAAGTGATATGCCTGGTGTGAATGGAGCTAGTAAGTATCTGGGTTAGGATTCAGAACCAGATCTCCCTAGCTCTAAAAGCTGCATCTCAGAGAGTCACAGATGGTGGCAGCCAAAGAAAATGAGTCCAAGGCTTTCATTTAACAAAGGAGGAAATGCTTTTGTTGGTTTGTTTGCTTTGTGTTAGTCAGAAAGAAATTTCAACAAAGGTGCATGGGGGTGACAGTGTGGGAGGTGGTCTTCACCTCTAAGCCCCTTCCTCCCCTCCCTCCCCTCCCAACCTTGCCAGGCTGCCTCAGCTTAGAGGATCAGAGTCTTCAGAATGACCAAGAGACCTTAGTGCCCATTAAGTCCGGCCTCCTAATTTTACAGATGAGAAAACTGAGACACGGAGAGGAGAGACTTGTCCAGGGTCACAGGTGACAAAGGGCTGTGGCCTCCAGTTCCGTTTCCAGGCCTGATGGCCTTTCATCTAAACCCAGATGCCTCCCAGGGAAACGACAAAAACCTCCCTTTGGTTCCAAGTGATGGTGGCTCAGACCGATCTGTGACACCGCCCCCATCATCTGCCCTTCTCACCCGTGCCCCACCCTGAAGAAATTCCTTACATCTTTAGAGCAACCTCCTGCCTCCCCTGCTGGGAGGGAGACTCCCTAATCAAGCTTCTAAATATTTACTCCTCATCCACATGCTAACATCCCCTTGATCTAGTGAGCAGTGGCAGGAAAGTGAGCTATTCTGGGTCAGGAGAATCGTAGCCAGAGGAGCTGCTGACGTGGGCTGCAGCCCAGGGCTGGGATTCGAGGCAGGCACAGTTACCGTGCAGAAGACAGGCAGGAGGAATCCAATGATCGGGCTGGATGCAGGCAGAGCTTTACAAATACCCAGCAGTCTATTTATAGGGCAACAGCAAGCTGGAGGTGGGCTGGAAGCTTATGGACTTCAGGGCTGTGAGTAGCATCCCAGCTGCAGCTTTGGAATGAGGAGGAAGGACAACGCGTTGGCTGCCTCTGGGCAAAGCAGAGTGCATCCCCACAGGACATGGACTCAAGACCCTTCCTGATCCTGGAAGACCCCTGGGCACACGCCCAGCTCATCAATGGCCTTCCCAAATGGTGGCATCCAGTTCTGAGCAGGGGCTGTTGAGGACAGAGCCCAGTGGGACTCTCACCTCCCCCTTCCTGGGAGCCCAAGATCGACTTCGATTTTCTGACTCATACCAGCCTGCTGACTCACACTGGGTTTGCAGTCCACTAAAACCCCCAGCTCTTTTTCGTACAAAGAACTGTCTAACCACAGGGGTCCTCCCATTTCTTTCCAGTTTCTTGAACCCAAGGGTAAGGCTTTAAAAGCATATCCCTATTAAATTTCGTCTAATTCAATCCCCCACAATGTTCTAGCCTCTTGAGGTCATAACACAGCCCAAGAATGTATTGGCTTTTTGGTTTCCCACCTCAAAGGGCACATTCTTTTTTGAGCTCCAAGCCCACTGAAACCACCAGCTCTTTTTCAGATAAACTGCCATCTTACTATACTTCTTCCATCTTGTGTGAATGGACTTCAATTTTTTGTAGCCCAGTATAAGGCCTCATTTACACCTGTTAAATTTCATCTTATTCCATTTCAGCCCAATGCTCAAGCCTGTCAATCAGTGGGCTAGTCATCCCTCCCAGGCTTGTGTCATGTGCAAACCGGGTACACATGGCACCTATAATGTCATTCAAGTCATCGATAAAAGTTAAGCTACAAACAGGTATGCCCAGATCCCTGATGCCCTCCACTGGAGACCTCCATCAGAACTGCCCTGCATCATCAGGAACTACTCTTTCATCTCTGCGTGTTCTCCACAAGAATGAGTCCTTCAGTCTCGGACACCATCACTTTCTCATCCCTTTCAATACTTTCAGGTTCTGTGATTTTTGTTAGAATGCCTCCTCCTGATCCTCACAGGATCACAGCCCATCTGGACTTTAGGATATGGTTTTCCTGATCGACTATGGCTGAAGAATTCATCTGCCCCCAGCCCAGGAATGGGCAAGGGACAGTGGAAAGGGCACTGGCTTTAGAATCAGAAGAGCTGGGTTCAAATCCTGCATCAGATCCTTAGTAGCTGTGTGGCTCTGGGAAGAACTTAAACCTCTCTGTACTCCAATTTCCTAATCTTTCAAAAGAAGGAGTTTGGCCTCTAAGGCCCCTTCCAGCTATAGACCTATTGCAGTACTTTTCTTTTTTAAAAGGAACACCCACTGCTCCCTGTAATTGCACCCAGGTGAGGTTGCCTGCCCCTCATCCATAGGCAGTGGGCCTAGGGTCCCATAGCACTTCCTAGAAAGCAGTTCTCCCATGGCAGCATGCTTGCCCAGCCCCTCCCCTTCCGGCTCAGAGACAAATCCAGCCTTGGCCCAGCTCCACACCACTGGGAGATACCACAGACTATCACATAACCATGGGCACATGCAGTCCCCATTCCACCCCACCCCCCCAGAGCAAAGAGCAGAGAGTTTCACACAGCTATCCAAGGATCTGTTGGGCCAGAATTAGCCCTGAGGGCCTGCTGCTGTGGTCATGGAGGGCCCTGGGACCAGGCAGCATCGCTGAGGGAGACGGTCACTGAGAGCCTTCTTTAGAGAGGAGATAGAAGCATCCTCAGAAGACCAAAGTCTCTGGAGTTATAAGGTACCTTTGGGAAAGTCTCAGCCACTCCCCCGAGCTCAGCAGGCCTGCTTCTCCCTACACCAGACAAGAGTAGGGAGCTCTGTTAGGCCTCCATCCTTTCTTCTCTGGGCCTTATGGGGATGAATCAGAGATGGACCTTGGAAGGATGGCAGAGAGTGCAGGAGGTGGCTGGTGGCTGTGAAGGAGCCATCAGAACCAAGAGTCTGGGGGCATGTCCACTGGGCAAGGCCCAGGTGAGGAAGACCTGCAGACTGCCATGGGCCTGGGGTCATTGCTGCCAGGAAAGCATACCGCCTCCTCTGGATTCTAGCCACCAGGCTTCAGCTAGGGGCTAAGGGAAGAGACAGGTGCACTGTCACCAGAAAGAACAAGAGCTGACCTATGGAGAGGTCACGGGCTCAAATGAGATCAAATATGGCTCCTATTAGTAATAATAAAAGCAGCTCACAGCCCCATGCTTTGCAAAGTTCTTTGAAGATCTCATTGTATTTAAGCCTCATGCCATCCTCATGAAGAAAGAACTAGAACCTAGATGAGAAAACTGACAAAGGTAAGGGATTTAACTTGGAACAGGAATGACTCCTTTATGGTTCTAGTCAGTCAGTGAGCTCTTCATAAGGGGAAGTGGAACCCATTTCACCCTGCCCCCAAGTCTCGCATGCTGGCCACCGACTACAAAGCACATTGTGAACTCCCAAGCCCAGGCCAGCTGATAAGCTTGCACTGTGAACAGGGGCAGTGTGGACCGGGGATAGGGAGCACCATAGACTTTGGCATGGCCCAGCGCCCAGCCCCATTGTGGACACAGTCTAGCTGAGAGACCCGGAACACTGGACACCCAGGAGACCTTCCACAGCTATGACACAGAAGAGATGCAGATTGACTTGTGTTGGTAGATTTGTGTTTCTCACTGGGAGTCACCTAGACCAAAGAGGTCACCACATATCTAGACCCCAAACCACACAAACAGCACAGCAACAACATGATGACCCCCCACTGGCTATGATCCTAGATAAAGTCACTTCTCTGCAATTTTCTCTTCTATGAAGTGGATGGTGGTCATCAATTCTAGCTTGGTTTTTCTTCTGTTTTTGTTTGGTTTCCTTTTTTTGAGGTAAGGGGGCCCTGTCCATTATGGGCAACACGATCACTGAAAGTGCTGACTCCCTCTGAACCTTCTCTGCTGTCCCTGGATAGACTGGGGTCCTGTCCACATCTCCCCTGAAGCATCCGGTTGCACGGACTCCCAGAAGGGCATGTTCCAGCAAGCTACTGGTGAGCAGCAAAAACAGGAAGTCGCAGGCAGCTCCCGCTCGCTCTCACTCTTGACTTGGGTTCCCAACCCACTGACCGGCTGGCTGCCTGGTGGTGTCCAGGGCTCACAAACACGAGGATTGCACAAGTCCCGGCCCTCTTTACTGTCAGCTGTCACATTCTTGTAACTGCCAGCCCCCAGAGGGGCTCTGTTTGGGAAACCCTGGCTGAGAAACTCACAGGACCCATGGGTTTGGGGTGTGTCCAGTGGGCAAGTCCTGCCCGCTTCCACTCCACCCCCAGGCTAGGGTACTGCTCCCTCCCGCTAGGGGCTGGGGAGGGGTGTATCCACCCATCTTCCCCAAACCAGGGGCAACTGAGAGAGGCAGAAGAGGATCCCTGATGCCCATCCTGCCAGGCTGCCCCAGGCAGACATGCTAAGCTCTCAGTCTGCCGGCTAGCCTTCCGTCCTCATCCTTCTGCCCAGCCCAGCCCAGATCCCTGTTTGTGACTGTTTATCTCCCAGGGAGGCAGAAAGGAGAAATTAGAGCCATAAACGACAGGACAACAGACCAATAAAAACGGGCTCCCGGAAGAGTCAGGAGAGCTGAACGAGCAAAGTGGTCGCTATAGCAACACCAGGCACTGAGAAACATGCGGGGAAAACAGCCCTGGCTGGCGGCTGCCCTCCCCTAATGACAAAACCTGCCAGCCACAGTGGGGACCAGAGGGCTCAAAGCCCATGGATCCCAAAGACCCCTTGGGGGGGCTGGTTCCACCACGAAAGGACCACGCTACTGCCCTAGAGGGCCCCGAGCCTGCTCTGGGATCCCTCCCAGCACTTTGGGGAAGGAGTCCCACACTCGGCTGACGCCAGAAAGGGGAACTGTAAATAAAGAATGGAAAGTTTCCGGAAGGGAAATGAGAGAGGGTGAAATGGACTAAAGGGGGAGGGGGACTGCACATGCGACTGGCCCAGATCCCCAAGAGCAGGGATATTAAAGCCAGCCCCGGGTCCCATGGGGGTGTCCAGGGGGCCATTGACAGTCTCGTCCTAAGAGGGCACAGGAATAGGTAATACCCTCCCCAAGGAGAGGCTGAAAGGGGCTACCTCCATCCCCCCAAGCACACACATCGTAGAATGGCAGCACTCGAAGGGACCATTCAGTCCAACCCTTTCATTTAGACATGGGGAAACTGACACCCAAAAAGACTCGACCAGAGACAGCTAATAGCCAGGACTAGAAGCCAGGTGTCCTGACTCCCGGTTCAGTGTTTGTTCTGATCAATCCATCACCAAGTGCTAGATAGGCTCCTGCCGAGCCCCGGGCTCTAGGCTGAGGGCCGGGTATACAAAGAAAGCCCTCCCCGAATCGGGCGACATCCCGCAGCCCACATAAGTCCCTGCTTCCCAGCCCAGTCGGCCTGGGCAATCTCGTTCATGCAGCGGTGGGCACTTCGGGGGCTACAAAGGGCCTTGAGCGGCGGCTCCAGGGGCCGCAGTTATAGGGGCTGCGATTCCAAGGGCCGCGCCACACATTCCTCTTCTGTCAAATGAGGGAGAGGCTTGGACCTAAGGATCTCTAAGCTCGCTTCCAGATCCAGGTCCTCGGATGTCTCGATCCGGGGATAAAAGTAAAGGGCGGAGGGGCGTGGGGGGGATCTGATCCACCAGAGCAGGGGAGACCAGGAGTGGGCAGGTGGCGGGGGAGGGAGGGAACAGGTGTGTGTGTGTGGGGGGGGGGGTTTGCATGTGTGTGTATATGGGGGCGGGTGTGGCGCGCTGAGACCCGCCACCCATTTATGGCCGGGCTGAGGGTCCAGAGATGCTCGGCAGGAGGAGGAGGAGCTGCTCACCTTGGGGATGGGGGCCTCTGTTCTCGTTCTAGAGGGGGAGGGGACATCTTCGAGAGCCCGAGGAGGAGGTGGGGGGACGAGGAGGGGGACTGGAGGCAGATGCCCAGGGCTGGGCAGGGCGCGGGCACTGAGGGGCTTCAGGGGCCGCCTGGGCCGGGCATGGGAAAGGGGCAGAGACAGGGAGAGGGAGAGGGTCAGGTTCGTCCAGCGCCCCGGCCACGGAGAGAGAAGGCTGGAGCCCTTGAGGGCGGCGCTGCGCGTTGAACCCCCCGACCCCAGCCCCGAGCCTAGAGTCCCGAGCCCCAGCCGTGCGCACTCACCGGGAGCCGGAGCCCGAGACACCGCCGCCGCCGCTCCCCACGCCTGCCCGCCCGCAGCTGCGGCTGCTCCGGCTGCTCACGAGCGGCACCTCCCCGGAGCTCCGCCTCCGCCTCCGCCCAGCCCGCCTCCGTCCCGCCTCCCGCCCTCAGCCCAGGGCCGCCCACCCGGGCAGACCCAAGCAGGGCATGGGCTGGGCCTGAGTCCCTGGGAGGCTGAAGGAAAGCTCACGATCTATCCTCTCCCCTGGCACTTTACCGATAGGGAAACTGAGGCCCAGATTGGGGAAAGGAATCTGAGAGAGTGGAGGATCTGGGACTCGAACCTAAGGCCAGAAACCAGAGGCCCCAGCTGCAGAGACTAGCTCTGCCAATTTTGGCCCGTGTGACTTGGGCCCAGGCCCTTTTCCTCTCAAAATGGGGAGGAGTTCCAGGGCTGGAGGACTGGGTGCACTCTGCTGCCCATAAAGAGGTGTTCGAAGGCCACGTTCCTCCGGCTGCGAGATCTTGCTGCCTTCCCCCAACCCCATCACACATTGTCTGTTGTCTGTCTGTCTATCTGTCTGTCTGGGAGCTCATCCTTTCTCAGAGATTCAATTACCAGCCCTCTGCTGATCATTCTCTAGTCTGCTTATCCACCCCTAACCTCTCTCCTGACTTCTAGTCTTGAATCTTCAGCTGCCCATTGCACAGCTGGAAATGAATATCCAGGAGGCACCTTCCACCCAACAGCCCAAAGTGAGCTCATCCCTCCAAATCCTTCCCCCTTCTAAAGGTCCCTATCACTGTCAAGAGCACCAGCATCATCCCGATCTTCCGGGCTTGCCCCCCAAGGTCATCCTCCATTCCTTAGCTCCTTATCCATCCTCCACTCCCCAGCCCCAATCTGTGGCCAAGGCCCATCTATTTCACCTTTATGGCATCTCTTGAATCCACCCCCTTCTCTCCTCTGAAACTGTTACCAGACTGGTACAGGATCCCATCATCTCACAGCTGGATTATTGCAAAAGCTGCTTGGGGTGGGGAGGGGTGGTCTGCTTCTCAGTTGGGTCTCTCCCCAATCCCTCCTTCACACAGCTGTCAGTGATCTTCCTAAAGTTCAGGTTTAACCATCTCACCCTCTCCGGGTAAGTTCCTGTGGCTTCCTATTACCTCCAGGATCAAACATAAAATCTTGTTTGGCTTTAAAGCCTTCCTAACCTGGTCCTTCCTATCTCGCCAGTCTCCTTACCCCTTGCTACCCCAGGATATTCTGCAATCCAGGGACCTCCTGGTGTGCCTTGCAGAAGAGTCTTCATCTCCCTGCCTCCAGGCATTTTCTCTGGCTGACCCCCAGACCTGGAATGCTCCCCTTCCCCATCTCCAGCTCTTGGCTTCCCTGGCTTCCTTCAATTCTCAACTAAAACCCCACCTTTTTAAAATGTGTAATAGCATTGTATTTTTCCTATTACATATAAAGACAATTTTCAACTTTCATTTTTTATAAGATTTTGAGTTCCAAATTTTTCTCCCTCCCTCTTTCCCCTCCCCCACACCAAGACAACAAACAATCTGAGATAAGTTATACATGTGCAAGCATGTAAAATATACTTCCGCATTAATCATGTTGTGAAAGAAGAAACAGAACAAAAGAAAAAAAAACCCAAAACAAAGAAAGTGAAAATAGTCTGCTTCAATCTACATTCAGACTCCATAGCTCCTTCTTTGGATGTGGATGGTACTTTACATCATGAGTCTTTTGGAATTGTCTTGGATCAGCACACTGCTGAGAAGAGAATGTTACCATTACCACGTACAACATTCTCCTGTTTCTGTTCACTTCACTTTGCGTAAGTTCATGTTAGTCCTTACAGGTTTTTCTGAAGTCTGCCTGCTCATCATTTCTTGTAGCACAATAGTGTTCCACTACATTCATAAACCACAACTTGTTCAGCTGTTCCCCAACTGATGGGCATCCCCTCAATTTCCAATTCTTTGCTACCACAAACAGAGCTGCTACAAATATTTTGGTACATGTGGGTCCTTTTCCCTTCTTATGATCTCTTTGGGATACAGACCTAATAGTGGTATTGCTGGGTCAAAGGGTTGATGATAACCCTTTGAACATAGCTCCAAATTACACTCCAGAATAGTTGGATCAGTTCACAACTCCACCAATAAGGCATTAGCATCCAAATTTTCCCACATCTTCTCCAACATTTATCATAAAACTCTACCTTTTACAAGAAACCTTTCCTGATCCCCTTCAATTCTTGTGCCCTCACTTTGTTGTTAATCTTCAATCTATCCTATCTAGAGCTTGTTTGTACACTACTGTCTGTATGTTGTTTCCTCCAATAGACCATGAGCTCTTTTAGAGCAGGGATTGTGGTTTTTGTTTGTTTTTGCCTTTTTTTGTGTATCCCTACTGGTTGAAACGGTGCCTATGTAGATTTATTGATTGTTTCTGTTGTCCATCTTTGCATCTGTCTCTGTCTTCCATCCCCCTCCATTGGGTGCTTTCTCCTGCAGTTTGTGTCCTCACCTTCCAGGCTTCACAGACCCAGACTAGAGCTGGTGGAAGAATAGAATCCTTTCATCGAGCCAACACGCTGTCCACCCTTACCAGGATCCAGATTAGACAGCTTATCTATGCTATCCGACTCCTGAGACAGCCATTAAGGAAGCTCCCATGACCCTTGATCCTCTAGACAGAGAGTAGTGATACTGTCTGGAGATGATCCGCCCCTTTCATCCAGGATGGGCTGCCTCAGTGGTGTCTCTTCCTGGACTCCGAGATCCCCAAAGGCAACCCTGGACAATCTTATGGTCTGTCTTATTTGTAGTATGGCTCAGTCTCTGCTATCGTGGAGCTCACAGAACATAGAGACAGAAGCCCTAAACCGCAATCAGAGCCACTATCAGAAAACTAGACCTGGGAGAGATTTCAAGGCTGTCTAGCCCAAGCCTCTCATTTTAAAGAGGAAGAATCTGAGGACCTGGGGCGGGGGGGGGGGGGGAAAGTAACATGCTCCAGGTCACACAGGTAGGAAGGGGCAGGGTGGGACTAGAGCTCATGGTGTCTCTCTCTCTGGAACTCTTTCTACTTCTGCCTCCCCATCACAAGGGCATGGAAAGGGGCAGAGGCAGGGACCTGTGAGGGCCAAGGAACAAGGACAAAACCTCATGAGACTCAGGGTGGGTGTCTCAGAGAAGGTAGCCCTTGGTTTGGTCTTGGTGACACTTTACAAGAAGAATTCAGGCAGGTAATAGATCAGCATGAGCCAAGACTAACCAAGTTGGGTGGCCCTAGGGTCTTGAGAACCAAGCATAGCAGACTGAACTTTACTGGGTTGGCCATAGGGAGCCAGTGAAGATTGTTGAACAGAGCTACATGATCAGATCTGGATTATGAAAGACTCATGTGACGGCAAGATGAAATACAGATTGAAGGAGCTAGGGTGGAGGTGGGAAGACCAATGAGAAGGCTAGCATTAGGAATGGTCCTTCCTCCCAACTTTCCTGTGTTGGAAGCCATTCTCCCAGCCAGCTGGCCTTGGTTAGGAGGGCACTAATGGAAAACGTGGCCAAGCAAATCCAGGCCCACACTTACAGTTCTTTGCACCACATTCCAGCCTCTGCATCCATTCCTTTGTATTGGCTACCTCTATGCCTGGAATGCTCGTCCTTCTCATATCCACCACTTATGTCCCTGGTTTCTTTTTAAGATGAAGCTCAAATCCTGACTTCTGAGGAGGCCTTTCCTGGTCCCCTAGATACTGACGTCTTCTCTCCAGGATTATCTTTCATCTGCTCGGTATATATCTTGTAGATGCCTTGTTACATAGATGGTATATCCCACACTGAACCTCTTCAGGGCTGGGCTCTTTCTGCCTTTTCTTGTATTCCCAGAGCTTAGTAAAGTCTGCAGCCCTCATAAGGACTTAATGATTGCGGTGCTGTCTTGATTTGTATAAGACCCTGCACTGGGAGGGACTAGAGGCTCCCCGTAGCCCACAGAGTAAACTACTGACCCACAGCCCTCCCTGAGGCCCCCCATTCTTGGCTCCATCCAAACTTCCCAGATGAAATTGTTCCCCTTCATACATTTTGCGTTATAGGCCAACTGCCCTATTAGCTATTTCCTAAACTCTATACCCATCTCCCACCTCCTTGCCTTTGTCTAGGCTGTCTGTCATACCCAGAATATACTCCAATCACCCTCTCTTCTGAGAATCCCTGGTTTCTTTCAAAGTCCAAATATGGTTGCTCCTCTGCCACCCCTCCAGATCTGTGCTATCTCCACAATTGTCAGGGTTGACTCCCTCCTGAAAGTAAGCTGTACATCCTCATTTGTGTGAGAACGGCATACTCTCCAGAAAATAGATGTCCTGTGAAGGAAGGGCTGATGCTCCCGGCACTAAGGGGCTGTTCTTCTTCTGGACAAGACTTCAGCATAGCCCTTTGAGGGATGCTTAGTTGGATGTTCTGATCTAAAACAACCCGTGACTGTAGAATGTAAGCTTCTCGAGGGCAGGGACCATCTCTGGGATTTCTTTTAATACGTTGCCCGATGGAATCAGTTTCAGCAATGGGGGTGGAACTTGGATCTTTCTGTCCAGAATGAAAGAGTCTATCCATCTATCTATATAGCCATGTACATATGGATATGCACGTGCACACGTACATAAATGTTCATCCGCTTGCAGGTCTTTACGACCCAGAATTCTGAGGAAGTGCCCCTTCCTGGTCATCAGGAATGCTGTTGGGCAACAGCTGCAGAGATCAATGGGGACAATGACAGGAGGATTTAGCATTTAATTTCTTCGTCCTGTTAATTGAGATTGGATTTTTAATTGATTTTCACCCTTAAAATAATTTGTTTGTTCAAATAGGCTCTAAAGCCTTAATTAAATGTAGACTGATTCGCTCTCCTAATTAGGGCACTGGGGCAGAGAGACAGCATGGACTGGGAGTCTGGAGACCTGGGTTTTAATTCCAGCTCTGACATGTATAAATCCCATGACCTTAGGCAGCTCTCGGAGCTCCCAAGTTTCCTCAAAAGAAGAGGTGATAATCACAAGCATTTATCCAGCTCTTGTCATGACTGTTAAACAAAATGTTGGAATCAGAGGTGAGAGAGCCCTGGGTGTAGCTGGAATCCAGCCCCAGACATTTACTAGCTGTGTGATTATGTGGGGAAGATACCTGCTCTCAGCCTTAATTTTCTCATCTGTGAAATGGGGCTATTAATGCCTTCTGTAGCTTCCCCATGGGGTTGCTGTGAGATACCCAGAAGATACCTAGGGGCAATGCCAGGGCTGCAGGGGTCAGGGGGACATGCACAGTGGAGTTCAGACACAATTTCTGCCCTTGTATAGCTCAGAGCCTGACAGGGGCCTCAGACCCTCATGCACAGAGGGCTAGGTCAGCCTTGCGCATGACAGATACACTCTGAAGGTCATGGGACCATTGTAAAGAAACAACCCTCCAAATTCTCATGGTGATCCCAGTGACCCATAGCAGGAAGGGCATCTAGTGCAATTCATGGATTATTTTATTTACATGGTTCAATGACTTATCTGTTGTCACACAGGTAGTCATTGGCTAAGTCAGGATTTGAACTCAGCTCCTCAGACCTACAGCTGGGGCAGCTAGGTGGTTCAGTGGACAGACTTCCAGGTCTGGAGACAGGAAGACATGAGCTCAAATCCAGCCTCAGGTATATACTAACTGTGTGACCCTGGGCAAGTCACTTAACCCTGTTTGCCTCAGTTTCCTCATCTGTAAAATGAGCTAGAGAAGGAAACAGCAAACCATTCCAGCCAAGAAAACCCCAGATGGGGTCAATGAGTTGGACGTTACTGAATAACAACAACCTCAGACCTGTAACTCTTTCCACTAAAAGCTCCACACTGCTTTTAGTCCCAACTAAAACCCCACCTTCTGTAAGAAGTCTTTCCCAACCATATTAAACCCTAATGCCTTCCATCTGTTGATTGTTTCCAATTTATCCTGTCTGTACCGTGCATGTACGTAGGCCTTTGCATGTTGCAAACTTGAGGAGTCTGTGGGCTGCCTTTTGCCTTTCTTTGTATGCTCAGGGCTTAGCACAGTGCTTGGCACACAGTAAGCACCTAATATGTGCTAGTTGGCTGCCTGACTCCATGACTCTATGAACACTGACTCTGAGCAAAACAATGTTACTGAGTGAACTTTGTTTCCTGGGTACTGAGCTCAGATGAGCAGAACAGAGACAGATGCTCTGGCCGGGAGAAGCAGGAAAGAGTCTTCAGATCCTGAAGGAAAGACTGCTACTGCTGCTGCTGTTGCTTATCCATATAGTGTGTTCACAGGTACAGAAATGGAGGAGATGCAGTTCAAAGAGGAGCCAGCAGAAGGGTCACAGAAAATCCTAATGGATCCTGATCCCTTCCTGGAGGAGGCAACATTTGAACCAAATTCAAACCATGGGGATGATTCCAACAGGCAAAGAGCAAGGGGGAGTAGTATTCCAGGCACGGTGAACAGGATGGGTGTTGAGACCACAAAGGCAGGAAAGGAATGGATGGATAAGGAGAAAGGGAAATCCAGCAATTTTCCAGGAATAGAGACTATGGAGGGCAGTATTTTGAGGTAAGACTGGAAAGGTGGGTTGGTAATAGAGAGAAGGCAGAGCTGCCCACTGAGGCTTCCGTTTGCCCTGACAAGAAGAATGATTTTTGCAGTGAGAACACCAGAGTAAAAATGACTGACTGGGAGTTGATGCCTAGGAAAAGTTAGGAGTCCGAAGAGCCTTGCTGCCTCATGGAATTCAGTTCCCTGGCCCAGATGAATGACAACCTCAGTCTGAATGAATTGGCAGATGCTATGGCTTAGTCCCATCTGGGGATAGCCAAAAGATCACGGAAAATGAAGGAGGTATCCTGTCTTCTCTAAGACGGGAGGAGCGCAAATGTCCTGATTTCCCAAAGAGGGAAGAGTCAAGGTCTGAAGACTCAGGCCAGTGAGCTTGGCTGCAGCTCCTGGGGAGAGCCTAGACTGAAATATTAAAGACAGGGTTGATAAAGTTGTGATTACAAAGAGCCAGCATGGCTCTGGCAAGAATAGAGCACGTCAAAAGAAACTTGGCTTTCTGGTTGTTGTTGTTGTTGTTGTTAACAGGGCTATTAGACTGGCAGATGAGGGAAAGGCTATGGATGTGGTTTACCTAGATTTTAGTATCTCATATGATTCTCATGGAAGAGAGAGAAAGAGACAGAGAGAGAGAGAGAGAGAGAGAGAGAGAGAGAGAGAGAGAGAGAGAGAGACAGAGAGAGAGAGAGACAGAGAGAGAGAGAGAGAGACAGAGAGAGAGACAGAGAGAGAGAGACAGAGAGAGAGAGAGACAGAGAGACAGAGAGAGAGACAGAGAGAGAAGAGAACTAGGAAATACTACATTCGATGAATTCAGAACTGGGTAAATGGCCAGACCCAAAAAGGATTTGTTAGTGGTTCAATGTCAACTTGACAAGAGGTTTCCAGTGGAGTGTCTCAGGGATCTGCGCTCAGTTGTGTGTATGTGTGTGTTTTAATATTTTTATCAGTGACTTGGATAATAGCATGCATAGAATGCTTGTCAGATTTACAGATGGTACCAAGCTAGGAGGCATAGTTACTTACAGAGGATGACACTTGACCAGCTGAGCCACTGGAGTGAATCTAGGAAGGTGGAATTCAATAGGGAACAAGCATAAAATCATATGCTTGGGTTTCAGGAATCCATTTTGCAAGTACAAGGTGGGGGAGGCATGAGTGGATAGCAGTCTACAGAAAAAAAAAGAAGGAAAAAAAGAAATCTGGGGAATTTAGACAACTACACACTCCATATGAGTCAACAACATGATATGGGAGCTAAGAAAGCCAATGCAATTGGGAAGAACACAGCTTTGAGGAAAGAGAGGTTCTGGTCCCGCTGTCTTCTGCCTGCTCAGACTCCATCTAAAGTATTTCGTTTCTGGGCACTACAATTTAGGAAGTCCATTGTTGACCAAGGCCAAGTGACCGGAGAAGGACAAGATGGTGAAAGGCTCATAATTGAGGTCATATAAGGAGACCAACTGAAGACATTTGGCCTGAGGTGAGGAATGGTAGTGATCTGAGAGGAGTATAGATCAGGCACAACACTTGGGATACCAAAGAGTTGAGTTCAAATCCCACCTCAAGTACTCATTGCTGAATGACCCTGGACAAGTCACTTACCCTTTCTGGGCTACCTGTAAAGTGTTGGGGATACACTTGATGGTCTCCAAGGCCCCTTTCAGCTCTAAATCCAACTAGTGTTTGCAGGACTGCCCTAAAGAGGAAAGATTTGACCTGCTCCATCTGGCCCCAAAGTGGGGAATGAGGAGCAAAAGTCCACAAACTGAGGGCTGCCCCACAGAGGGATGGGGCTTCTTTGGGGTTCAAATCTATGACCCTGGGCAAGTTCTTTCCCTGGGTGGCTCAGTGGGTAGAGCACTGGTCCTGGCATTAGGAAGGCCTGAGTTCAAATGCAGCCTTGACACTTGCTAGCTAGGTGGCCCAGGGCAGTTCACATTTATTCTCTCTTTGCCTCAGCTTCCTCATGTGTAAACTGAGAAGGACAAGAGCCCCTTCTCCCTGCAGTTCTGGTGAGAATTCGCTGAGACAACAATTCTAACAAGCTTCACTTAGTGTCCGGTATGTAGGAAGCACTACAGAAATGTCACCTATTATTATTCGTGCTTCTTTGCCTCAGTTTACCCATTTTTAAAATGAGCTGGAGAAGGAAGTGACAAACCCTCCAGTGTCTTTGCCAAGAAAAACCCCAATGGGGTTGCGAAGAGTCAGACACGACTGACATGACTCAACAACAAACATTCATTAAGCTGGGGCTAAGCTCTGGGGATGCAAAAGATAACCCCTGCCCTCGAGAAGCTTGCAATCTAATGGAGATAAACATGGATGGAGGACTGCTTTCAAGGAGACTGTACTGAATCAGAACAGACAATTCACAGGTATGTAAGAATATACAGGAAAATTTGATGATGAAGGATTAGTGACTGGGGGAGGGGCATCAGAAAAGGGGGAACTTTAGCTCATGTTTTGAAAGAAACTAGGGATTGCAAGAGGCAAAATTGAGGAGTGAGGGCATATCAGGCATGAGGGGTGGCCTGGGCAAAGACATGAAGATGGGAATTGGGGTGTTATGTGAGATAGGTAGCAATAAAGCTGATTTGGCTGGCCTGAGAAATGTGTGGGAGGGAGTGATAGGTAATAGCATTGGAAAGGTAGGCTGAGACTGGCTTGGGAAAGGTTTCCAATATCCAACCAAGGACTTTTATTTGATCCTGGAGGTGTTATAAAAAAATCTCTGGGCTTTATTGAGCAGGGAGTGCCCTGGAGAGCACTGTTCTTTAGGAAAATCACTTGAACAGCTATGTGGAGAATGAAGTGGATTGAGGAGAGACTGGAGGCATGGAGGCCAATGAAGAGGCTATTGGAATGGTGCAAGTGAGAGATGATGAGGCATAACTAGAGTCAGCTGTGTGAGTTAGGAGAAAAGGGGGAACTGAGAGAGATAGAAAAGAATAAAAAAAGATTTGGCAAGAGATTGAAGGAAAGAGGGGAATCAGGATGACTCCATGGTTAGAGACCTGAGTGGCTGGAAGGGTCCTGGGGCCGGTAATAGAATGGGGATGGCCAGAAGAGGGGGTTGGGAGAAAGAGAGTGAGTTATGTCTTGGATTGGCTGAGAGATGCTCATGGGACTTCTGGTTTGAAATGGCCAGTGGGGGAAAGAGAAAAAACAAACAAAAAAGATTCGAGCTGCTACCAGGGTTGTGTGGGATGGTGAAAACTGAAAACAAAAAAAGGCAGGGCTGCCCAGTCCCAGGAGATTAGTCTTTGTCCTAGAAAGTTCAGAGGAAAATGGCAGACATGGAGTCAAAGCCCAGCCTGGGAAGGTGTAGCATCAGCAGGCTTAGACTTTCACTTCCATTCCAAGTCAAAGTGAGTTACATCTCAAGGTCCTGGGAGAATCGACAAATGTGATAGATGAGCCATTGTGGTGGGCCACTGACTGATCTTGAGAACGGGAGAGATTCTGTCACGCTGGAAAGGCCAGTGTCTTAGCTGTCCAAAAAATGGTAGCAGGTAAAGTCTTCAAGGGATTAATCTGGTGAGTTTCCCTAAAACAGCTTTGGAGGCATTCTCCAAAGCTCTGAAGACCTCCCACTAGATGTTTTCAAAAACTCATTTTTATGTATTTTGTTTCCATATCTGTTATATTTTTAAATGTATCCCTTCCCCCACTGTTCTTTATTACCAGAAACTTACTAGCTATGTGACACTGGGCAGACCCTGTCTGCCTCGGTTTCCTCTCCCTAAAAATGGGCATGAACCACCTATGCCCCAGAGTTGTTGTCAGGGTCAAATGATCAAATATTTATGGAACATTCTGCAGACCTTAAAGTGCCATATGAGTGCTAGCATCTATTACTATCATTACTATTTTAACACCATTATAATGAAGAACACAGAGGAGAGAGATAAGCAGTTTGACAAAAGTTGCCAACATGTTGAATGATTCTGCCGATGTTTGCCTTTTCCTCACATCCAATCCATAGTCTCACCTCTGCAAGGAAAGGGAAGCATCTTCTTGCATCTCTTCTTTGGGGCCAAGCTTGATCATTACTTTTCTCGGCACTCAGTTTTAACCTTCTAGGCCTTCTGAATATTTCGTTGAATACAACATACAAGTGAACCATCTGTTCTTTGATCTGGCTATATGACAGGCCATCCTCCTTCCCCGAGCACACTCAGGGTGCTTGGCCCCCTTCTTGCATATAAGACTTCACAAAGAATGTGCTATGCACTACTTATCCCCACCATGAGTTTTTCTTTTTAATTGCCCTTTGGGTCACTTGAAACTAGAAATCTTCAGAAATCGTGATTTCCATGATTCACAGCTATATGCCTTCACTAGGAGGGAACAAGTACCAAAAAGATGGGCATTTGTGCCAGACAGCAGTTTGCTTTTATTAGAACCATTTATATTTCCTATATGCAATCCAGTTCACTCTTGTACCTCCAACTATTTCCGAGTCTAGCTGATTTCCATTGACAGAACCTGTGCAAGATATAGGTAATGATGGCCCAGGTCAATGGGCTGCCCATCCCACTCCCTGCCATCATCTATGCCATGTGACTTCTTCATCCACTTAGTTTTTCATGTGTAGATTGCTCAGCCAAGAACTTCGAGTGGCCACGTGTTGTCTTACTGAGGGCGCCCTTTAATATTCTACAGTTTGCTATAACCAGCATAAAGTCACATGGAAAATATCACTGTCATGAGAGAATACTTTTCCATCTGTATTCTTTAGGATCTGCTCCTACATTCATCATGGATACCCAGGGCAAGGTGAAATTTAATACAGATGAATATAAAGGCTAATAAAAATACAAAGTACCGTGAATAAATCCACCGTGTAAGGACAAGCTTCCTGGGAGCTAGGTGCAGCTGGGTAGCAATTCATCCAATAAAAGACCGAAGTTCATTATCAGCTGTTAATGTGATGTGGCAGCCACAAGAACTAATGGAATCCTTTGTTTTGGCAGTTAGTTTTCATTTCTGTCTTTGTAGCTTTGGTGTCTGGCACATAGTAGGCACTTAATGACCACCTGTGGAATTGAATTGCATTAATAAAGGTTGATTGTGATGGCCTGAGCTCAAAGGAGCAGAGTGATCTAAAAAGTGGTGGTGATGAAGATGGTGCCTTTGTCCTTTGCCCTGGATGGATGGCTGGATACTAACTTTGACTTCTAGGAAGTCCATTGGAGGAAGGCCATTGACATTTTGGATTCTGTTCAGAGAGCATGAAAAAGCAACCGGAATGGATCGAGACCATCCCATTTGGGAAGTCATTGGATGAAATGTGTATGTTTAGCCAGAAGAAAAGAATTAGAAAGGGGTATGAAAGCTGCTATCTTAAGAACCTCAGGGGAGGTTATGTTCTGGAGAGGTTAGACTTTTTGTTTTTCCTTTCAGCCAGAGATTGGAAGTAGGAACAAAGGAAGGAAGTTACAAAGAAATGGGTTTGATGTCAACATCAAGATATCAGCAAGCATTTATTAAGCACCTACTGTGTTCTAGGCACTGTGCTAAGTATTGGGGAGACAAAGAAGATAAAAACAGAGTCCCTGCCCTCAAGCAGCTCACAGTCTAAAAGGGCAGATAACATGCAAACCATGATGTACAAACTAGAGTCAGAGTTGGGGACAGTGGCGGGGTGGGGAGGGGGTGACTCGAAGATGAAGGGGGTTGCAAAAAGGCTTCCTGAAGAAGCTGAGACTTGAAGGAAGCCAGGAAAGCTAAGAGGTGGAGATGGGGAAAGGAGAGTTTCAGGTATGGGATACAGCAAGTGAAGATGCCCAGACAAAGGAGATGAAGGGTCTTGTCCAAGGAACCACAGGGAGCACAGTGGCATGGCAGAATACATGTGGGGGTGAGGTAAGGTGTGAGAAGACTGGAAAGGTGGGAGGATGCCTGGTTATAGAGGGCTTTGAAGAGCCAAAGATGTGATTTTATGTTGATAAGAAGACACTATTGCAGAAAGAAGGATTATTCTCTGTAACAATTAGGCTGTGCCAAAGTGTAGCGGGCAGCTAGTTGGCACAATGGATGGAGTCCTGGGCCTGGAGTCAGGAAGGCCTGTATTCAAATCTTGGCTCAGACATTTCTAGGGCACTGTGTGACCCTGGATGAGTCACTTAGCTTCTGTCTTCCTCAGTAGGTTGATAATAACACCTACTTCTCAGGGTTGTTGTGAGTGTTAAGTGAGATAATATTTGAAAAGAGCCCAGCACATAGTGGTTGCCACATAAATGCTAGCTGTAGTTACTATTGAAATGGGCTGGGGAGTAGTTTCTCTTTCTCAGGAGATTTTCAATCATAGACTCTGTCATTACCTACCTAGGAGGGTCATATGGTTCCGGGGGTTATAGGTTTAGAGGTGAAAGGGCCTTTAGAGGTCACCTAATCCAACCTTTTATATCAGAAACTTCATCAGTGACACATAAAAAAGAGGGGGATCTAATAAAAATGTTAGCACACTTTTATATGTGTCAAATGGTTAAGAAGTAGATGAATACTACAATATATTGGCCACAGTCATGGCCTTGGGCTTCTGCTTCCAGATCCCCAGAGGTTCTGGGCTGGCCAGGTGGAGTTACTGCAGGTGAGACTTAGTCAACCTTGATCAGGAATGGCTCCAGTCCTGGCTTCAGCCCTGGTGGAAGGTGGGGAGGGAGGGATGGGCAGACCGGGCTTCTGCTGCTTACAGCTCCTACCATACCAGAATAAATACAAGAAACATGACGCTTTATCTTGACCAAGACCCGAACATTGCTTGTGGAAGTGGGTGTTGGAAGGGTTTCAGCTTGTGCATTTTTGTCGAGTGGGACAGTTTTCTGCGTTCATTCGCTATTTTTCCTGGTCATACTTTCATATGAGCACACACAAAACTGCTGTCATGTTCAAAGCTTTTCATAACATACCAGTTGTGCTGAAACAAATTTACATTTTCAGAACAACTCATATAGCAGAATTGCTGTATTATTTTGGAGTCGGAGGACTTGATTTCAAATCCTGGCTTTGACACTTAAAATAATATGCTTTTCATTTTTTTTAAATTTCTTAGTCTCTTAAGGGTATAGCTGCCCCACCCTTTCCCCACTAGGCCAACTTTCTTCACAACAAAGAAAACAATCGAGCCACCCAGTGAAGTCCTCTGACACTGGACAACACCCCCCAACCATAGTTCACCATTTCTCCAATGCTGTGGGGGGGCATCCATTTTCTTACCTCCTCTCTAGGGTCAACATGGGTCCATGAAACTGCATCCAATCTGGTTTTGTGTTTGCATTCTTTGGCTGTAAAAGGAAATGCTGCACACTGTGTTTACTCTTTTCCTGGTTCTGCTTACTTCCATGAAGGATTTTAGACCTTTTATTCTTCCAAATAGTCTGTGCCCTGATTTTGTCTAATTTTGCAAAGTAACTCTTTGGGAGTTTGATTGGCACAGCACTAAACTGATAAATTAATACAAGTATGTAGCATGATCGTTTTTGTAATATTGGTAAGGCTAATTGGGATCAATGAATGTCTTTTTCAATCACTTATCCTTCTTTATTTTTGGAGTAAATAGTAAAGGATGTTTTGTAGTTGCATTCATGAGTCCAGACTCCCAGATATTTCATACACCATCTCCACATTTCCATTGGGAATTCTCCAGCCTTAACCTTGGGTTTGACCTCCTTGAGATCCATCGCAGAAATTAGGAGGATCAACTAGATTGACTATATCAAAGGTCTGGATCATCTCAGGCTGCAAAACTCCTGAGTGGACCAAGGATTGGGAAATAATTGGGAAATATTTAATAAAAGAAAAAAATACAGTGCAACACAGATAATGTGAAATTGTGGTTTTCTAAGTCAATATGTTCCCATAGGGATCTGTTTCTATTTACTTTTGTTGATTCTGGACCAAATGCTTTCCCAACCCACTCTGGGTCTCAATCTCTTCATCTTGGGTTCTCAGTCCTGATACTCTTTTATCAATAATTGACATTTACATCATGCTATAAATTTGCAGACACTTTACCGTTCTGGAAATCATTTTGGAATTACAACACCAAAAAATGGCTAAAATATCTGTACCCTCTGACCCACGGAATCAACTTCTCAAGCCTGTGAGGTACTTGGTTATTATGGCCTCAATTTAAAGATGAGGAAATTGAGGCTCTAAGAATTTAAGCAACTTTCCCAGGGTCATGTGGCTAGTATCAGAGATAGTGTTTAACCCTAGGTCTTCCTGACTCCCAGCAAGCGGCTCTTGGCATCCTGCCATGCTGACATCATTGATATTCATATGCTTTGCCAGGGAGGCAAAGGAATTGTCGACTCCATCAGTCTCTTCAATATCTGAGGCAAAAATGAGTAAGTGCCTCCAGGGGAAGCACCCAGACCCAGAGTCTGTGAAGTTCAGGGTGGCTCCCGGAGAGTCCACAGCGAAGTAATAACAGCTTTCTTTTGCACAGTCCCTTGTTGGACAAGTTCCTAGCGTTTTATGGGCACTGTATGATTTGTCACCAACCCATCACCAGCCAAGTGGCCAATGTCACATCTGACCAGGCCTGTTCCCTAGTGTGGAAGCCTGAGGCTGGTAGGCCCTTCTTCAGGACCACACACAGAGTCACTTCCATGGCCTAAAGGAAAACCTTGGAGGCCAGAGCTTCCAGGTCAGGGGCTGACTGGCCTGGAGAGTGTCCTCTAACCAGAGGGTTCTGTCCTGGGCCCTCTTCTCCTCTCCCCTCGTGCTATTTCACTTGGTGATCTCATTAGGTCCCTTGCATTTAATTACTATATTTATGCTGATTCTCTTCAAATTTCCGTTTCCTGCCCCATCTCTGCTCACCTCCAATCTCTCATCTCATCATCTTTTCTCCTAAACACAGGCTCCCTTCCTACCTGCCTGATTCCTGTGGACTCCAACACCAGCCTCACAACCTAGGAGTCATCCTAGGCTCCTCACTCTCTCTCATCTTCCAGATCCAATATGGCACCAAGATCTGTTGATTTCACTGTTGTACTGTCTCTTGTTGATTTTACCTTTGTGACATCTTTCAAATACACCCCTTCTCTTCTCTGACACTGCCTCCACCCTGGTGTAGGCCCTCATCCCCCATACCTGGACTATCACAGTAGCTGCTGAGTGGTCTGCCTACCACAAGTGTCTCCCCACCACAATCCATTCTCCACTCAGGCACCAAAATGATTTTCCTAAAGGCAGGTCCCATCATATCACCCCCTCTTCAATAAACCCCAGTGGCTCCCTATTGTCTCCAGGATCAAAAGCAAAATGCTTTGGTGGGCATTCTAAGCCCTTCATAAACTACCCACCTCTTACCCTTTCAGTCTTCTGACACTTTGATCTCCCCGCATCTGGGGACATTGGCCTCCTGACCATTCCAACAAGACACTCCAACTTCTGACTCTGGGCATTTTGTCTGTCTGTCCCCCATGACTTATTGTTTTTTATTTTTTCTGGACTTAAAAAAATTTGCATTTAAAAAAATTGTTACAAGAGAAGACACTGCTAGGGGAGTGAAAAGGTGATGAATGTGATATTAATAAAACCCAACAACAAAATCAATAAAACACAAAAAAGAATAATCTAAGGAGAGGAAGAAGTATAGTAAAGCAGAGAACACTAGAACAGGCATCAGAAGATTATGAGCTCAAGAAAGGTGTGCCATCTTAGTAAATGCCTTGACTAAAAGCTCATTAAGTCTTCTAGCTGATTATTGATTGGAAGCATACTGGTGGGGACTCATGAGCTAGAGCATTAGAAGTATAGGCCCATAGGGTTATTCCCAAAATGTGAGAGTAGTCATCCTCTGGGATCCAAACACATTAGGTCATTTGGAAGTTGGGGGAGTACAGGCAGAGGGATGCTAGTACTATGATCCAACAATTCTCTGAATTCCATCTCTCCATAGAACATCTCACCCTGGAATAAAGGTTTGACTTTACACAGTGAATTTTTATAAAGAAATAAATCTTCAGGGCTGCGGGAAGGGGACAGCTATTAGAGGGATAAAAGAATCTTTGGTCCCCCTGGGGCTGGGCTCAGCTGGGCAGTTAGGTGTAGACAGGGTTAAGTGGAAGAACCTCTCTATGCATGAGACCTGTGTAAGCCTGATTGTATTAACCTTCTTTACCTTAGTCCTTTTGTTAGAGTTTTGTTTGTTTTTAACAAGGCTGGGCCCCAGCAGGATTAAGGAAGAAGGGTTTTTGCACATACCTGGGGAATCTCAGGACCACAGTGGCCAGGTGGGGCTATGGACAATAGAAACACAAAACTCATTTCTGTTGAAAGCACTGCTGTCTTTTTAGTCAATTAATTCACTACCTTGGCATCATCTTCAATGTCCCTTTTTCTGTACCTTGACAAAACACACACACACACACACACACACACACAGTCAATAGATGGCAAATCTTGTCAATTCTATTTCCATAGCAGCTCTGTGGTCTTTTTCTTTCCCTTCCTGACACAGGCTCAATTCTAATTCAGTGGTAACTAAGTGGGTTTTGTAGAGGAAATGCTGGACCTGGAGTCAAGAAGAACTGTGTTCAAACTCAGCTTCCAACATTTCCTAGCTGTGTGACCCTGGGTAAGTCACTTAAACTCTGTTTGCCTCAATTTACTCATCTGTAAAATGGCACTATAATAGCATCTACCTCAATGAATTATAGTCAGGGTCAAAGAGGTCGTGTTTGTAAAATGCTATTGCTATTTCAAGCTCTCATCATTTATTTCAAAGATTTATCTTCCTGATTGCCCTCTTTTCTTCACATTTCTCCCCTCTCCAATCATCCTGCACACAAATGCTAAAATAGTGTCTGACCATGTCACTATCTTCCTCAAAAATCTTGTGGCTCCCTATTGCCTTGAAAATAAAATACGTATTTTTTAACCTATATTTAAGCCCTTTACGATCTGGCCCCAAGCCACCTTTCCACACTGATTGCACAGTACTCCCCTTCATACAAATTGGTCTGCTTTCTCTTCCCCATGTATCATGTTCCATCTCCCTCCTCCATGCATTTGCACAGACAGTCCCCCCAAAGCTGGAATGTACTCCTCTAGCCCCACTTCTTGGAGTTCATGTTTCACCTTAAGACTCCATCCAGATGCCCCCTCTTCTGTGAGGCCTTCCCAGATTCTATGGTTAGTGTTTACTCTAACTTGAGTTCTTCTTGTTTTTCAGACTACCTTGTTCTTCTCATAAATGTTGCCTCACTGAGTGACTGACTGACAAGAGACCAAGAAAGGGAAGTGACTTTTCCAAAGTCACACCATGAAGCAGTGAGGAGAAGGAGGAGAAGAACCTGATCCCTGTCCAGGGTTCCTCTGGCTATGCCATGTGATGTCCTTGTACCTACACACATACTACGCACTTGGCAGAACTCAGAGAAGACAGAGGGCATGGAAACAAATTTATAGTAACATGTGAAAAATGGATGGAAGCTAAATGTATTTCCCCTTCCAGGGGGACTGTCATTTTAGAAGAGGATACCCTAAGAAGGCTGCCTTAATGCCAAGGAATCAGCCATTCATTATGGGCCACATAAATGGGGTAGAAGATATTTGGGTTGGAAGGAAAACCATCAAGTTGTTCCATAATGGAATGGGCAGTGGTCAGAGGACATGTGTTTAAAGACTGGTTTTGACATTTTCTAGCTATGTGGCCATGAGGGAGTCACTTTTCACCTTCCTGGGTCTGAGTTTCCTCATCTTTAAAGTGGAGCCAATAGTACCTACTTCCCAGGAATATCCATAGCAATGGAGCCGCCATTTTGATGGTCATGTATGAGTGATTACAGTGAGAAGAAAGCTGGGGTCTCTCTAAAGTATATTTTTACATTGTTGACAAGATGGCGGGCCCTCATCTTTGAGACAGGATCCCCTAATAGCTGTTGCATACACATAGGCATGGCAAGAGAGAATAAGGGAAGGAGAGTCCATCCATGATGCATCCCTTCAGGGCATTCCAGGGCATAAGGAGACTCCATTTGAAGTGGTCTAGTGTCTGATGAACTGTGGAATAGTGGAAAGAGCCTTGGGTTTGAAGTCAGAAGGCCTGGAATCAAATCCCAGTTGATCATTCTTCTGACTTGTGTGACCATGGGTAAGCCACTCAATATCTCTGGCCCTCAATTTCCCCTCTTGTAAAATGAGACGGTGGCACTAACTTATCCAATTGAATTCTACAGGCATTTATTAGGGGCTTGTTGTGTGCCAAGCACTGTGCTAGGGACTGGGGACACAAGCATAAAAAACGAAAGCAGTACCTGCCCCCAGGGAGCTTTCATTCCAGGGGTATCTATATATATCTATGCTCCCTTCCAGCTTGAGATGCTATGATTCTGGGAAGGTGGATGGTCAGTTTCAGTGCTCAGACAAAGACCCTTGATATCTTTTGGAGGGCACTGTTGGCTTGAGCATGGTCAGAATGGCAGGAGAGTGGGAAGGAAGGCTGCATCCCTGGGTAGGTGCTGCTAGTGTGGTTCCCTTGACAGACCTTCTCTGAGGTGGATCTGGGTCAGAATTTCTGCTCCGCCCCTGGAGGCAAACACTTATATTTAATTAAGTCTAAAAAAAAGGCATCAGCATGAAGAAGTCTCAGGAGTGGTATATTCTGGGCCTAGAGCTCTCTTGGGACGTGATTAAAGCCTGAAAACTCCGGAGGGAACAGGGAGGGTGAAGTTTGTCACTGAGAGATCCTGGCTGGGAGCTATGGAGCTGATGAGAGTTCTATGAACCCCATAGCCACGCCTGGCTCCTGAGAGGAGGCAAAGCAGGCATCAGACCACACCTGTTGGGAGGAGACTCAGAGTCGGGCCTTAGGGTTATTTCATTCTTTTCATCTCTACCTTCAATGGGGATCAGATAGAAATGGCCCTGGGGCAAGACACCAGCCTGGTATTCTGCTTCCAGGTTTACTGTTCAGTGGATTATGAGGAAGGAAGTAAGGAAGGAAGGAAGGAAGGAAGGAATGAGGGAGGGAGGAAGGGAGGGAGGAAAGAAGGAAGGGAATAAAGGAGGAAGGGAAGAAGACAGGGAAGGCAAAAAGGAAGGAAGGAAGGGAGGGAGAGAGGGAAGGAGGAAGGGAGGGAGGAAAGAAGGAAGGAAATAAGGAAGGAAGGAAATAAGAGAGGGAGGGAAAGAGGAAGAGAATAGGAAGGAAGGAGGGAAGGAGGAAGGAGGGAGGCAGGGAGGAAGCAAAGATATTAGTATTTATTAAGCAGCCATTATGTGCCAGACACTGTGCCAAGTGTTTAACAAATATTAATCTCATTTCATTCTGACCAAAGCCCTGTGAGGTGGGCTCTCTGACTATCTCCATTTTAAAGCTGAGAAGCAGGGCAGCCAGGTGATAACAGTGCACAGAGGGCCTAGCCAGAAGTTAGGAAGTCTCATCTTCCTGAGTTCAAGTCTGGCTTCAGACACCAGCTGTGACCCTGGGCAAGCCACTTACATCTGTTTGCCTCAGTTCCCTTATCTGTAAAATGATCTGGAGGAGAAAATGGCAAAACACTTCAGTGTCTCTGCCAAGAAAATCCTAAATGGGGCCATGGAGAGTCAGATGTGACTGAAAAACTATCAAAGAAACATTGAAAGAACTGAGGCAGACAAAGGTTAAGTAACTTGTGCAAGGTCATACAGCGAGTTTATTTGAACCCAAGGCTTCCTGCCTCCAGGCCCCTCTCTCTCTCCAGGACCTGCCTAGTGCTTCTGGAAAGCAGGTGAAATGAATGTTTTTCATAATGGAAGAAATAGTTTGGACACAATGACTCTAAGAGCAGAAATGGAAAGAGTGACAAGGAAAAACTACAATTCTACATTCTGAATGATGAATGATGGAGCTAGTCCTGAGAGAAGAGAGAGAGGAGAGCCTTCCTCTGATTTTTTATAGAGGGATATGTGCACGTGGTGTGTGTGTGTGTGTGTGTGTGTGTGTGTATGTGTGTGTGTGTGTGGTGTCTGTGAAGTGTGTGTGGTGTGTGTGTATAACACTGCCTATACCATCAGAGGTTTTTATATGCTGACTTGCTTTTCTGAACAGTTTATTTTTCTCCTCCTATGTGTTCAAAGACATTGCTTGGTGGGAGGAGGAGGGGAAAGGGAAGATTCCTTAGGAAATGTAGGTGATGGGCAAAGATATTAACACAATTTCCTCTGAATTGGTATTGAGAAGAAAGCTCCGTCTCTGTGGACTCACTGCAGACCAACCTCTTGGTGACATCTCCTGTGGGCACAGCTCGGTAGGAATGCCATGCACCTCGTCCTGTTCCCACACAATCATGTTTTCCTCTGGAATTTGAAATCTTTTCCTTCCATGGAGGAAGGAGATGCTGAGCATTTGAGATGGGCTTATGCTTGTTGTCTTTAGTCATTTTTCTGTTGTGTCTGCTTCCTTGTGATCCCATTTGGGATTTTCTTGGCAGAGATACTGGAGTGGTTTGTCATTTCCTTCTCCAGCTCATTTCATAGATGAGGAAACTGAGGCAAATGGGGTAAGTGGCTTGCCCAGGGTCACAGAGCTAGTAAATGTCTGAGGCTGGATTTGAACTCAGGTTTTCCTGACTCCAGCGCCAGCACTCTATCCACAGTGCCAACTAGGTGCCCTATAAGATAGGGGTAACTACTCAAAAGTTTTTGTTGAGGAACATTGTATCCAGGTAGGTGACAGCAGCTAATAATTTAGTCTGGGATAATGGTCCTCTTTTAGTATAGTTTATTGGCAAAGCTCTCCAAGACATTTAGAGGTATTTGAATTTGGGCTATGTAGTATGTCATACCCTACCCATTCCTGTGGCACTGAGCCCCAGTCACCATTGTTCAAACCCCGTTTTCTGTCTCCCAATGCCTGATACGTTATTCTTTTCCCCCTCAAACCAACACCACCCTACAATGTCCTACTCTAAAGTTATCCAGCCTTCCCACTGTGCTCCATAGGTAACTACCTGGATTTTCCCTTCTCCCTCCCTCTATTTTCTTAGGCTCTGCATTCTCTAATGCCTCTCCTCCATGGGGAATTTGTGCCAATGGCATGCACAGATGCACTCCATTCATGGACTAGTCCTCATTACACACATGTCCCCGTCACCTGTGTTTCCTTGACAGATGCAACCAGCAGTGATTACACAATGATCTTTTGACTACCAGTATGGAAGCATAAAGCACAGCATAATGCCCAATAATTATGTCTCCTGTTTTCATGGAAGATGTTCTAGGCAAGGGCTAAAGGCAGGAAGGTCTTCCTTTGGATCAGTGGGTCTTCACTTTCTTCACGTCATGGACTTCATGGTCAGTCAGTCTAGTGAAGCCAATGGACCCTCCTTAAATAATGTGTTAAAGTGTATACAACAAACTATAAAGGGTTAGAAAGGGAACCATTACAGTGAAATAAAGATGTACTTTTTCTAATTTAAATTCATTGACCTCCTGGAATTTACCCATGGCCCCCAGTTTATGCTCCTTCCAGAGACGGTGAGATTGCTGTTAAGGATCCCATTGGTGGGTGATACCAGGATTATTGTAAAGATGATCAACTGAAAGACTTGAAAACTGAGCAGTGTGATGTCTAACCATGAATCCAGAGGATGGACGCATGATGAGGCATGCTACCTAACTTCAGGTAGAGAGCAGAGGGATTCGGAGTACATATTGAAGCATGTTTTCTTTTCATGGTTAATGTGGGATTTTTTTTTTGCTTGACCATACATAGTTGTAACAAGATTTTTTTTCTTTCCACTGAGAAGCTGAGAGAAGGGTCCAGTGAGATGGGTGAGGGGGATGTGAACTGAACTCAGAACTGAAAGTGAAATTAAATTGAATTATAAAAAATGCTCACCTTCCAACCACAACATTCTCCGGGTGACCCAGAATGACAACAAATTATATGATATCCCCAGCCCAGAAAAATCCAAACTGAAGCTGCCCCAGAGGCTGGTGGGCAGAAAAAGGCTCCTGGGCATCACTCATTAAAACTAGCAAACCAGAAGCAGCAGAGAATGTCAGCAGTCAGGTAGTGAGAGCTCCAGAGGCAGGGCTCTAAGGTCTACTCTGGAGGCTGGGACAAGGACAAGGGGATGCCCGGGGAGGTGGCACAGCTGAGCATTGGCCTGTCTGTCCTTAGCACTTAGAGCAGTGACTGCCAGAGATGAACATTAAACCATTCTAACTGGATCGAGGGAGTGCCCCCACCAAGCACATAAGGGAACCATTTTTAAATGTTCGGTTTTTTCTACTCAATTATATATTTAAAGCTGGAAGGGATCCTGGAGGCCATCAGTCCTACCCCCTCATTTTACAGATAAGGACACAGGCATCAAGAAGTTGATATGTTAGGTCGATCAAGCAGACAAAAACATTTATTAAATGCTTATTGTGTTGCTAAGTTGTGAGGATGCAAGGACAGACACAAACAGTCCTTCCCTCAAGGAGCTCACAGTGCTGGAGATGGAACGCAAACAGCTCTATCTATCTATCTATCTATCTGTCTGTCTGTCTGTCTGTCTACCCCTCAATTTATCCTTTCTTCTCTCTCTCTCTTTCTCCTCTATCTATCTGTCTGTCTTTCTGTCTGTCCCTCAATTTATTCTTCTCTCTCTTCCCACGTACATATATCTATATCTATCTATCAATATATGAGTGTGTGTGTGTGTGTGTGTGTGTGTGTATGATAAATTGAGGGTAGTATCAGAGGGAAGGCCCTGTGGAAAAGAAGACTAGGAAAGACTTCTTGTAGAAGGTGGGACATGAGCTGAGGCTTGAAGGAAGCCAGGAAGGGGAGAAGAAGGGGAGCAAGTCCCAGGCATGAGGGACAGCCAGTGAAAATTCAGAGTTGAGCATCAGAGTGTCTTGTTCATGGAACAGCACAGACGACAATGTCACTGAATTGTAGATTGCATGGTGTGACATGGAGAGATCTCTGCTTTAGAAAAAGTCCCTTTGGCAGATGAATGGAGGATTGATCAGGCAGCGAGACTAGTTAGATGGCTATTTCAGTATTTCAGGCAAGGGGTAACAAGAGTGAATCACTGTGGTATCTGTGTGAGGGGTGGAGAAAGGGGGATATAGGCCAGAGATATTGTGAAGTCAGAAATGAGAGACTTGGCAACTGATTGGCTATGTGGCCTGAGTAAGAATGAGGAGTCAAGGATGACCCCCAAGTGACTTGGGCAGTCACTTAGTCAAGGAGCATGTATTAAGCACCTACTATGGGCCTCTAGGTGGTGCAGTGGGTAGAGCGCCTGGCCTGGAGTCAGGAAGACTTATCTCGGTGAGTTCAAACTAGACCTTAGATACCTCCTAGCTATATGACCCTGGGCAAGTCACTTGATCCTGTTTGCCTCAGTTTCCTCATCTGTAAAATGAGCTGGAGGAGGAAATGGCAAACCCCTCCAATATCTCTGACAAGAAAACCCTAAATGGGGTGATGAAGAGTCGGATAGCACTGAAATGACCGAACATGTGTCAAGCTCTCTGTTAAGCACTGGGTTTAGGAATGCCCATCTGGGAAGGGTCTGGGGAGGCATTGAATCCCTCCTCAGCAGATGGTGTCCTACCTACCACATACACTGCCCCTTATGATTCATAATTCTTAGCACTATGGTTGGCATGATGTAGAGGCGTCTGTCTGTGATCAAGGTATCAGCCTAGTTAAATTTGGGGAGGCTCACTACTAAATTAACCACAAGGTGTTGAGGATTTTTGACCCTGTGCCAAGCCACAGAGGCATTGTGGTCTTCACTAGTTGAGGGAATCAGAGATTCATGGAATTAGAGGGTTGGGACCTCAGGGACTGGGTTTGACCTGGACCCAAGAGGGAAATCATGGCTCCTTCAGTTACTGAAGTGAAGAATGAATGAAAGAATCCAGCTCAGTCTGAAAAAAAGCTAGATGGCCCATGTGAATAAATCATTCCACCTCTCCGGATCTCAGCTTGTTCATCTGTAGAATGGGTGTGATCTCACTTGAATTACTAGCCTCAACATGATCCAAGTGAGACTGGCATCCAAGGTATGTAAGGTGCTATAATAAAAATGTAAATAATAACATGTTATCTGGGTCACAACTATTATTATTTGTTGCATTATGCCATTAAGATCAGAGATAAATTCTCTTTTTTCCCTTCTGTATTCCACACGGTATTAATTAGGACCTCAATAAATCCCTTTGAATTGACTAACACTCTGGTTAGACATCTGACAACACCTGTTTTTACACAAGGAAATCTGTATCACAGCATCCTAGCAAAATTAAGGCTGTGATTTTATCCAAGAGATAAAAAACACATTTTATTATAATTCACTCTTATTCACTTATTTTTTTAAAAAATTCTTCCTATATCGTTGCTTTTTCCCAATACCACATTTCCCATAGAACCCTCCCTTTCTGGATTAATTTTATTTCTGCCAAGGAAACTGGCCCACTGACCATGTCTGGTAGAGTCTGCCTCATCTCACATCTGGATCCTAGCATCTTTCTGCAAGACTAGCTGCTGCAACTAGCTGAGTTCATTCTCCTTTACTCTATTACAACCATTGAAATGAGTGACTGAGAGAAAATTAATTTCTTCAGCAGAGACTGTGGGCTGGGCACTGGAGGATACATGGACACAAAGGAGCAGTCCCTGCCCTCAGGGTGCTCACACTCCAAGTTGTGGTATTGACACGTTCATCTTCTTGAAGCCTTTTCTCAATTCCAACATTCTCCAAGTTTATGTCTAGTCTCTTAGCAAGAAAACCAGGCAAACACCTCACCTAGAGGGTTTCCTAAGTCCTCTGCTTTAGCACTGAGCAAGGCACAGGTTGCAGGGTAAATAAAGCTGTTTATTGTGCTTCAGATGCTGCTTTCCCTGGGAATCCTCCAATGAAAACTCTCACTTCATTCTTTCAAAGATCCTGGTGGAGGACACAGACATCTGAAGACACAATGGTGTATGGGAATGGGGACTTGGGCTTGACCATGGGATAAAGAAAGCTGAGAAGGAAACACAGGACAAGAACCTGAGAGAAACTCAGTCACCATGATGGGTGGGACTAGGACAAGTGAATTCCCATCACTGGCCTTGGTTTCCTCATTTGTATAATGAACATCCTGAGGTCCCTGTCAAGTCTGACATTCTCTGTTCTTTGAGTTCTAAGAGCCTTCCAACTTCCAACTTTGTAACTTCTAAGGTCTCTTTCCTATCTCTGACATTCTAGGTTCTGAGGCCCCTCTCAGCCTTAAGGTCACCCTCCCAGCTCTGACCTTCTATGCCCTAAGGTTCCCCTCCCAGCTCTGACCTTCTATGTTCTAAGGTCCTCCTCCCAGCTCTGACTTTCTATGTTCTAAGGCCCTCCTTCCAGCTCTAACATTCTATACTTTAAAGGTCTTTCCAGGTCAGACACTTTCAATGAGCCAGGCCCAGAATCCACAAGTAAGAAGACAGCAGGCTGAACTACATTTGGGAAAGTATGCTCTGTTTTCAGGGATCCCAGGTTTCTCCCTGAAATAAAGCTTCATCTTTTTAATCACAGCATTCCTCTTGGAATACTGTATGGCTATAAGTCATGGAGTATGACAATTACTGACAAATCAAGAAAGTCACCTCAAGGGCAAACATGACCCCCGTAGTAGGTATAAAGTATCTTCAGGGTAGAATCAAGTCTTGCATATGAGAAGCGCCCAGTAGATGTGTGGTCTGAAAGGGCAGTGGGCCAGACACATGGTGGCTTCCAAGGAGAACCACCTGACAGAATGAGGTTAGTGCGGAATCATAAAAAATACAGCAAACAAGCATCCAGGAAGTCCTCGAGCACGTTGGGGGGAGTATCTATGGCAGAGAGAGACCAGGAATGAGACAGCATGGATGAGCTATGATTTCTGCCATAGGAAGGAGTGCACTGACGCTGATGAAATCTTGGATCTACTGAAGGATCTAAGCTTTACAGGGTTACTAGGCAAGGCTTTGGTGCTGGAAGCTGAGCTAGGAATGTCTGCTTCCCTTAAACAAGGGCCATTCTTTGTCACCTAAAAAGAGACAGTTCTGGTTACTTCTGCGTCTCCCTTCTTATCTGATTCCAGTGTCTCCGGCAGGACTGGGGCTCCAATTTCCCCTGGTTTCTCCTTTCGCTCCTCATTATCTGTGCCCACTGAGGCTCACCGACTGATGGGAGCTGCTACAGAATTTGAGACAAAGGGCAAGAGGAAAACACAATTTGAGTAAGAGTAGTTGGGTCAGGGCGGGGAACGGGAAACCAGAGCTTCAAGAAACTTGGCAATTTTTTGATGACCATTAGCAGCCACAGGTACTCAGTGAGCCTCTAACTCGGGAAGGAAATGTCTTTTTAACAAAGCCTCAAATATAGACTATGCAAATAAACACCTCACAGACATTAGATAATGATATGGAGGTAAGGATGTCCCTTAAAAGAATCCCAGGCTTACAGGGTGCTAGCGGGTCCTCTTGTGAGTAGAATGTCTGATCCTCAAGGGTAGGGACTCCTTTTAATCTTTGCTTTCACATCCTTTAGTGCTCAGCACACTACTTGACACTCAGTAGGCACTTCATAAATGTTTGCTGCTGGGGCTACCTCTACCCATTTCGCCTTAGATTCCATTCTGCATACAAGATACAGCCTGTCCAATCTTCATTATGCCCCAAGGAATACCTCCTCCGGGCCACCCTCCACTACCTTCATCTCCCCATCCCCCCTACTGCCCCAGGTTCCAGGTACTCTTTTGGTACAATCTTCTAAAACCATGAAGCTTGAGTCCCCACTGGTGTTTTCACCTTGTTTCCTAGTCTAAGGACACTAGCTCAGAGTAATGGCACTTGATAAAACAATAGTTAAGAATAAGAAGAAAACATCCTCCCCAAAGTGGGCTATCCTCTCACAAAGACATGCACTGTGCCACTGAGTTTACAAGGAAGGAAGCGCATACTTGCTCTGACACTGAGGTTTTCTCCCATCCCCAGCCACTCAACTTTTCAGGACTAGAGCTATGACCACATCAATGCTGGGAATCAATACTGTTTCTGCAATCCCTGTGATTTCCCAAATCAACGCATCCGTCCCTGGCCAACTATTCCCTATGTAGATGCTTAGTAGAATACAATCTTCCTGAGGACGCATTGCATCTTTTGTATTTGTGCACATCTAGTCCAAGAAGCTCTTATCTCCAGTGCCACCAGGCTTCCCTTATCTATTGTCTTGTTGTTCAGTTGTTCACTCTTGTCCGACTTTTTGTGACTCCATGGAACCATACTGTCCATGGGGTTCTCTTGGCAAAGATGCTTGAGTGGTTTGTCATTTCTTTTTCCAGTGGATTAAGGCAAACAGGGTTAAGTAACTTGCCCAGGGACACACAGCTACTAAGTGTCTGAGGTCAATGTGAACTCAAGTTGTCCTGACTCCAGACCTAGTTCTCTATCCAGTGAGCAACTTAGCTTATGCCCATTATTGTCTTGATCTCAAACTATTCCTCATTGGGTATGACATCTTTAGTGGGCCAGTCACTGCTGGGTCCTCTGCACTTGTTCCTGGGCAGGGCATGTGTCTCTTATTCCTGGCCATGTTCTGCACTGTCTCTATCTTTTCATTAAGCTGAAATGCTGACCTAGTATATTACTGCACATTTTCAGGGCAAAGTGGGACCCCTTCTATTAGACCAAGAGATAATTGGTCAAAGTCTCTACAATCTCCAGCTTCCAAGTTAGCTTAAATTCAGGCTCAGGGGCGTTGTTGTACTCTTTTGGAAAGAACTAGCACTCCCATCCTTGGACCAGTGGAAGTTTTGACTCTAGGCTTGTCCTCTCCTGAGCAAGAGCCCAGTTCCCAGGACCAGACACAACTCCTCCTCAAGCCAATTCACTTTATTTGACTCCAAAGCTGGACTCTGTAGCAGGTATGTCCTCTTTGCTTTTAATTTCTTGGTCTCAGTTCTTGAGCATGCACAGAAAGCTTGGTATTTAGCATTTCTTGACCTTTTAATGTACAGTGGGCCACTCGAAATAGCCACTTAAAGTCAAGGTCTGAAATCGGGGGTTTGTTCCAGACTTACACATAGATCTAGTTAGAGCCTTCTCTTGACCAAGAGCCTTCGATAGCTCCCCACTACTTCCCTGTTCCAGTTTAGGCTCTTAACACTGGCCTTCATATACCTTCTCAGTCTGGCACCATCCTGCATTTCAAGACTCTTCCCTCTTCCCTACACATACCCTATACTCCACCCAAACTGGGCCATTCTTTGTTCTCATAATCTCATGGTCTTTTTGTCTTTTGCCCTGTTGCTTCTCCCTCTGCACCAGAGATTATACCTTGGGGGATTTCATCCTTTTTGATATGGCACTCCTACCCTGTTCCAAGAGTTCCTGATTACTTCACATGGCCCATTATGCCAGTATGACCCCTAGCTTAAACATCTCCAGTTCCTTCAATCTCCCTTTAGGACTCTCCACCCTCTCCTTCCTTATCTCCAATAGTCTGTGGCTCCAAATGATTCAGAGGAGTCCAGAGGTCCCTTTGTCAGATATATTCTGTTCCTCTCTACTCTCCATTTTCCACTAGCCAACCATGGACTCTTATCCATGGGAGTCAGAAGAGAAGGACTTGAGGATGAAGGATAAGCCTTCGTGTTAAAGTAGAAGATGTCAGCTGCTAGGTAGCAGATGTACTGTGACTGGGGGATTGAGGAGAGAGTCTCTAAGGGCAATGAAAACAGGAAGCAGCAAATGAAGGGTCAACAGAATTTGTAAAATGCAAGAGCTGCTCAGTTATCTTTTTGCTTCTGATTTCTGTGTCATGAAAAATGACCTTTGAACCAGAATGGACAAACCCAAACTGGTCAATAGGCAGCTGGTAGCCAAGGTAAATAAAGACATAGTAGAAGATCCCATCACTGTCCTCAATAAGTGCAACTCATCTGGCCCAGGGAGCACTGAATGTGGAGAGAATTGGTAGGTGTGATTGCTGAGCTACTGTCCAGGATCTCTGAATGATGCTGGTCAACAGAAGTGCAGACCTAGAGAACAGAACATGCTAGCCTCCTTTTGGTGGTAGGGGAAGGAGCATAGTAGAGTCTATACCCCATGGGCCAGTGGGCTTGGCTTCTGCTGCTAGCACACTTTTAGAATGTATCATTACAGAGATGATTGGTGAGCATCTAGAAAAGCCAGTGAGCATTCTGGTGCTTTTGCACCAGAAGATCTTCAGGAAAATAGGTCATGGCATTCTGGTCTCATTTCCTGTTTTTGATAAGGTCACTAGACTGTCCATTCAGGGAATGCTGTAGGTAAAGGTTACCTGGACTACAGTGAAGCATTTGACAGAATCACTCCTGGTATTTATTTGTGTAGGAAAGCTCTAGAAATGTTAAAGAAAATGATATGTTAGATGGATTAAGAATGGGTCAAATGGCTAGACTGAAAGAGTGAGCATTAATGGGTTAATGTCAATATGGCAGGAGGTCTTTAGGAGTGCCCCAGGGATCCATGTTTAGTGCTGTACTGTTTTAAAAGGTTTTTTTTAAATAAATGATTTGGATAAAGGCATAGATTGTATGCGTATCAAAATTGCAGAAGACACGAAACTTGAGGGGTGACTAACATAGAGGAAAACAAAGACAGTTTCCAAAAGGATCTTGATAGGCTCAGCATTGACTTGAATAGAAGAAGATGAAATTCATTAGAGAAAAATATAAAGTCTTAACTTGGCTTCAAAACATCAAGTTCACAAGTACAGAACAGAAGGATCATGGTGAGGGAATAGTTTAAAAAGGATCTGGAGATTTGAATGGACCCCAAACTCAGTATGATTGAAGATGTGCTATGGCAACCAAGGAGGTTAATAAAGTTGTGGGCAATAAAAACTCCCAAGAATGAGGACATGATTGTCCCACTGTCCTTTGCCTTCATCAGAGCAGGTGAGAGGTGATGAAGGTCTGAAGGAAGGTAGTGGCAGTGTCAGAGTGGGGATGGGAATGTACAGCACAGAAGTTGTGGAAAAGAAAAAAAACGATAGAATTTGGCAATTGATTGGAGAGAACAAGAGAGAGGAGTAGATGGTTCCAAGACTGGGAGCCCAGGTGATTAGGAGGATAGCAGTATCCTCAGCAGTAAAGGAGAGTTTTGGAAGAGGGGAGAGTTTAGGGGGAAAGACATTGACTTCCATTTTGGACTGAAATGTTGAATTTGAGATGTCTATGGGATATCTATTTTTGAGATGTTCTAAAGGCAGCTTGTGGTGAGAGGTTGGAGCTTGGGAGTGAAACCAGGGCTGCACATGTAGATCTGAGAATTATCAGCATAGAAGTAATACTTAAATCCCTGGCAGCCAATGAGATCGTTAAGGCAGGTTAAGGAGAAAAGAGAAGGGGGCCTGGTGGAGAGCCTTGGGCGATGCTCATGGTCAGTGAGCACAACACGCAAGATGCAGTAAAGAGGACTGAGGAGGAGATAGACAGACAGAAGGAAGGCAGGAAGAGCATCAGGAAGAGGAGGTCACTGCAGCCACATTTGGCAGAGATCACTGGCCTGTGGCTGGTAAGTCTCATTCTCTTCCATCTTTGAAAATTTTGGTATATTTCATGTTGCTTCTCCCAGGCCTCAAGATTCTTCATTAGGGCTCCGTGCATGACCAGTCTATTTGCTGATGCTTTGTCTGTCATCTACAGTAAGCTCTTCCATGTGCTTCCTATTCCATCAGAATTAGAGAGAGGGACTGGACATGGGATTTCATTTGGTGTAAGGAACTCCAAGATGAGGAAAGTCCACCTTCCTACTCAGGTTGTCACCTTCTTTGCAACCTTCGGCCCAGAGCAGTGACTTACTCAGGGTCACACAGCTAGTAGGTGCTAGAAGAGGGCTTGACCCCAGGTCTTGCTGTCTCTGAAGCTGGCTCTCTCCTCACCATTAGAGCAGTAAAACCTCTCCAGGTGTTCCTAACGCCGAGGGCAACAGGCTCACTGCTCTACCTGAGGCTGTCAGGACAGCCTTCCCAAGGATACTCATCGCCAGTGTCCCTAGGCTTTCTCTCTCTGACCTCGAAAGCACCTCCTTCCTGCTCCTGGGTTCAGAAATGAGCAGAGCTGACAGCAACAGGTGGCCGGCTGGCCCACAGCCGTGCTGCTTGAGGCAGTGACCACCAGTGGTGTGTGCAGGGAACACAGCTGTGGGGAAAGAGGTGCCAAAGCTGGGGAGAAGCTGGTTGGGGCACGTCACAATAAATCCCAGGGATTTACTCTTGTGGACTCAGAGCTTCCTAAACAGCCTATTTCACACTTGACAGACACTCACTCTCCGTATTGTGCCGGTCATACCCTCCTCCACAAATCCTTCCTCTGACCTCCTCCTCAGGTCAGGCCCAGCTGCTCCAAGCTCCCATCCGTACCCATCCTTCTGGCCCTCTGGCCTTTGATTCAGCCAGAGCCTCCTTCCTACCAGGCCCACAGCCTTGCTTCTGACAGAGGAAGAAGACCGGAGTTTGAATCGTGGCTTTGACACTTCCTGGGAATAAGCCTTTTCCCATCTCTGAGACTCATTTTCTCCCTCTGGGGATTTGGACTAATAGCTCTCTCCCATGTCCCAATCTCAGCCTCCACCCTACTGTGGGGCTTCATCACCTCCTACCTGGACACAAATAATAGCAGTCTTCTTGTTTCTCACAAATTTATCTACTTTAACATTCACTTTTTAAAACTCTGAATTCCAAATTCCCTCCCTCCAGCCTTTCTCCACCCATCGAGAAGTCAAGCAATAGGATGCTTTCCATATTAGCTGTGATGTCAGTAGGCTGCCTCAAGTCTCTCCCTACTCCAGTCCATCTTCCACTCACCTGCCAGTGATCTCAAATCATGAGTCCAGTCACCCCAGCCCCTACTCAATGAACTCCAGTGGCTTCCAGTCGCTTCCAGGATCAAATACAAAATCCTCTGTTTGGCATTCAAACTCAGCCCCTGCTACCTTTCCAGCCTTCTCACACTGACTCCCCTGCCCAGTACTCTCTGAGCCAGTGACACTGGCCTCCTGGCTCCTCCTCATCCAGGACCCCTATCTTCAGCCCTGTTCCCCTCATCACCTCTGCCTCTTAGCTTTCCTGGCCCCCTCTAAGTCTCAACCCAAATCCCACCATTTTCCAGAGGCCTTTCCTTATCTTCTGGTCCCTCCTCTCCCTGCCAGGGCCTTTTTGGAAATGATGTCCATTTACACCATCTGTGTCTTGGACATATGTAGTTAATTGTACATCGTCATCTTTATTAGAATGTGAACACCTTGAAGGCAGGAACCGTGTTTTTCTTTTCTTTTTTTTTCTTCATATCTGGAGCCCTGGCACACAGTAAGAGCTGAATAAATGTTTAGAGTGTTAAACCTCCCTAGAGCACTGAGAGGTTCAATGACTTGCTCAGGATCCCACAGCCAATATGTGGTCAGAGGCAAGACTTGAATCCAGATCTTCAGGGCTTCAGGCCAGCTCTCTAGCCACTACACCACCCTACCTCAACAAGCAGCGTGATGAAAATGTCCTTTTCAAGAATAATCATATTTAGGAGGTGGAGGACATTAGAAAGAAGTGATTGGCTGGGAGTCGGAAGATGCAGGGGTACCTTGGCCACATCACTCCCCACTGCTCTGAGCCTAAGTCATTTGGGAAAGGTGAACTATGACCCCTGCTCTGCCTCTGTCATGAGGATCCAGAGTATGGGCACAACATAGCTCTGTGCCTGCAGTGTCATGGAAGTGTGACCTGCTCTAAAGGTCTTAGTCGCCTCCTTCACTGGAGAGCTCCTCTGCCTTCTTCAGTCCAGTCCTTCCTGAAGGAAACAAACTGGAGTGGAGGGAGGACCCCCCCCCACCCCATCCTCCTCAGAGGAACCTTAGACTTCTCCTTTGCCAGGTCACTGCCCCCCGTGTTTTGGAACTGGCTGGGTGCTTGTCCTTCTTCCCTCCCCCAACCCCTCTGTGGTAAAGATGGAGCATGTGGGGCAATTCCATTTTGGTAAGACCCGCTCAGAACCAGGACTTTAGACATATTTGGTGCTTCATCGACATTTCCTGAATGGACTCCCTTCTCTACCACTGCTTCCAGCTGGAGGCTGGGCTTCTGGCATTCTCTGCACATGAGCTCAGCACGGGAGAGAAAAGGAGGGCTGGGTCATGTCAGACGGGTGTCCTCCCCCAGCCTTGTCATCAAGTCTGTCATCGAGGCTGCAGAATAGATCCCAGCCTGGAGCTCTCCTTGGGAGAAAGTAGCTGCCTCAGTGGCCACAAGTTTGATTAACACAGTGCCTGGAACAGAGGAAATACTAAACTGCTTGTTGACTGATCAATGGCAGCATGCTACAGTTGATAGAGCCCAGGACATGGCCAGAAAACCTTGGTCCCCATCCTTTCCCAGACATTCTTTGGCTTTGTGACCATAGGCCATCCCTTAGATAATGGTGAGGATAGCAACGCTTTACTATTTACTTATAGGATAAGAGGATCATAGATCCAGAACTGATGGGGATCCCTTAGGCCACTGAGTCCAACTCCCTCCTTTTATAGCTGAGAAAACTGAAGCACAGGGAAGTTAGATCACTTTCCTTGGGTCACACAGCCACTAAGTGTCTGCAGCAGGATTTGAACCCAGGTCTTCATGACTGTCAGTTTAGCAGCCTTTTCAAAACTTAAAACTCAATAGAAATGGGAGTTATTCTCATCCTGGGAGGCAGAAGAGTATGTTGGGAAGAACACTGGATTTTGAGGGAAGAGGACATAGGTTTGAGCCAGGGGGTGGTGTGGACTGCTTGGCCTCTGTGGGCATTACCATCTCTGAGATTTTATTAGCCTTTGAATCTAAGTGACTGTTAAATGTAGCTTGATTTGGGGAAGTGCCTTAACTTTTGAGTATGAACATGCATCATTTATAGAATGGTGTCAAGAGTGCCTTCTAGCTCTGACCTTCTCTGTTCTCTGCTCTGAGGTCCCTCCAAGCTTTGACCTTCTCTGTTCTAAGGTCCCTCCAAGCTTTGACCTTCTCTGCTCTAAGGTCCCTCCAAGCTTTGACCTTCTCTGTTCTAAGGTCCCTCCAAGCTTTGACCTTCTCTGCTCTAAGGTCCCTCCAAGCTTTGACCTTCTCTGCTCTAAGGTCCCTCCAAGCTTTGACCTTCTCTGCTCTAAGGTCCCTCCAAGCTTTGACCTTCTCTGCTCTAAGGTCCCTCCAAGCTTTGACCTTCTCTGCTCTAAGGTCCCTCCAAGCTTTGACCTTCTCTGCTCTAAGGTCCCTCCAAGCTTTGACCTTCTCTGCTCTAAGGTCCCTCCAAGCTTTGACTTTCTCTGTTCTAAGGTCCCTCCAAGCTTTGACCTTCTCTGCTCTAAGGTCCCTCCAAGCTTTGACTTTCTCTGTTCTAAGGTCCCTCCAAGCTTTGACCTTCTCTGCTCTAAGGTCCCTCCAAGCTTTGACCTTCTCTGCTCTAAGGTCCCTCCAAGCTTTGACTTTCTCTGTTCTAAGGTCCCTCCAAGCTTTGACCTTCTCTGCTCTAAGGTCCCTCCAAGCTTTGACTTTCTCTGTTCTAAGGTCCCTCCAAGCTTTGACTTTCTCTGTTCTAAGGTGCTTCCCAGCTCAGTCCTTCTTTGCCCTATATTCTAAGGTCCCTTCCATCTCTGACCTCTATATTCTAAGATACCTTTTTAGCTCTCACATTCCTTGTTCTGTGTTCCCTCCCATTCCTTACCATCCTCTTACTGCTTTTCTCAAAGTTCAGCTTAGCTCTCATCACCTTCCAGGGAGCCCTTCCTTTATCTCCTCACTTATTAAGGCTCTTTGCCCCTTGGAATTCCTTTCTCTGTGTACCTGCTGTAACCTCCCAACAAAATGTAGGTTCCTAGAAGGCAGGAGCCCTTTCATTTTTGCTGTTTGTCTCTCTAGTGTTGAGTACAGTGTCTGACATGGAGGAAGTACTTAGTGCATCAGATCAGACCAACTTCTCAAGCATCCTGTGCTCTAAAGGTCCTTCAAGCTCTGATAGTCTATGGGACTGCTGATGCATGGCAAGTACAGGCATAATATGCCAGCACGAGCTTGTGGTTTCTATATTATTGACATGTGCAAGATGCCTAAAAGTTTCAGAAGCTGATCTGTGCCTGGGGAGTGATCTAGGTATAGGAGGGAGGCTCAGAGCAGCTGGGAGGCAGACCCATTGGTCCATGGTACTGGGAGAGCAGATAGAAATGATACCTTTATAAAGAGTTCCCTGGAGAAGCACAGGGAGGAGGGGGAGCTTGGAATAAAGTGACATTTTGGATCAGGGTCATGGTGTCCAGCAGTGACTGTGGGACTCAGGGACTAAACACACCTCAAGTCTTTTATTAAAAGACCCAAAGTGTGTTCTGTGTAAGGAGCAAATAGTGCATCTCTGGTGTTTCCTCTGAGTGTGTAGGAATAAAAAAGGGTGACAGAAAATGGAATTATTCTCTGTCTTTGCTACCTGTTCCCAAGCCCAGGTAAACTCTGATCATTAATCTAAATTCCAACAATTCCCCTCTCCTGAGTGAATTAGGGCTAACCAAATGAATAATGTGGTGGAGCTAAGAGAATATCACTCAGTTCTGGGTATGTGGCTGAAGAGCTGGTTGATTCCACTCAAGTGACTTCCCCTTTCTGGGTCTCAGTTACTAACTGTAAAATGTGGATTATAATTCATCTCCAGCATTTACCACACTGATGTGGTGATGAAGTAGAATGCTATATCTGTGAATTGTTATTCTCAGTCTGACGTATGATTTATTATTCATCACTGCCTCTGGGATGTGTTTTCTAGGACAGAAAGGCCTCGCTTGCTAGAAAGAACCTCCTGCTGCCTACCTGCCTGTCTGGCATTGGGGGTTGTTAGGAAATCTCCATCCTTCTACCATCTGACATTGGCCCTAGGCTGTGGAAAACTTCCAACAAAAGGTCAGGGTGTCTGTTAGATTGAACAGTGATTCCCCAGCCTGGTTTGGCAACACCCCAGGGTGTCTCCACATTTTGAAAGGCCCTATTTGTTCAACAGTCAAACATCCAGCTTTCTCAGCAATCTTGGGAACAGCTGGGAATGCAGACATAAGTGAAATAGGCTTCTGGCTGTTTCAGAAAAAAATAAAATAACAATAAACAGCTGTCATAAAGCCCATGCAGTTTCTGCTAGAGTGAAGAAGGGGAAGTCCCCCTTCAGCCCTTGAGCCAGACACATGGACTGAATATTGTGTGGCTTATTTAGGCAAGCTAATTTAAAGAGTATGTTTCTCTGACTTCCCCTGGTAACCTTCAGCTGCCCCCATTTATAGATGGTTCATTGACAATCAGGTCAATAATCAGGAGATGAGGATTGCAAAAAGAAGGTACTTGGACAGCTATGAGACTGGAATGCTGGATAGACAGAAAGATGATGATGATGATGATAAAACTAATAGAAGATGGCAGACTAGGCATTTTCTCTGATCCCAATTACCTCTCAAACTTCTCCAAAACAAAAATTATGCACCAAATATAAAACAATTTCAGCTTTCTTCATGGCCTAGGGACAGCCAAAATCCAAAGGAAGCTCAAAACTCAGCAACCAAGACTGAGCCTGAGTTCACTCAGCACCCCTCCCCCACCTCCCATGATATCTGCATAGAGACTCCTCTAATAGACCTAAGGATACAAAATAGGCTTACATCAAAATCCACCCCATACCCCATTCCTCTCCTCCCCCTTTCCAATGCTGTAGGAACCCTGGGTCTAGGCTTCAAAAGTCTGCTTAGGCTAGTTTGACCAGAATGCTTCAGGAACAACAGCCTGCTGGGGGCAAACCAGAAGCACCAGCTCTGCAAAACTGCTTAGTGCTAGAAACAGCAGGCTCTAGGCTGTCAGTTGTGAGCCAGAGAAATGAGAAACAGAAAGATAGGGCACCAGGACAGGACACTGTGTGAGTGTGGAGCTATGCAATGCCCCACCAGTCCCAAGGGAAAGAGCACAGCATTCACCTGAGGCCAGTTTTGACCACCCGAAAGTCAGATGTGGCAGAGACCTAGGCTGGTGAACCATGAAATGCTTGCCATAGGAGAAGGAGGAGATGCTTTGAGATCTAGTCCCCAAGAAAACCACCAGCAAAGGAGAGGGAGTCAGGAAATGAGTGATAAGGGAAATTAAGGGGTGGGGTGGGAGAGAGACTGAAATCATCAAAGATTTCAGGAAGTATAAATCTTCAAGACCTTGAACATAGATAAGTTAACAGAAAAAAAAAAAAAAACAACAGTCACAACAGAGGGAAATATGGTCTCCAGATCTAGTAAATGAGTTCATATATCTCTGAATAAATACTGCAAAACAAAGAGAAATAATGCTTGATGAGACAGAGGACCCTGTGGAATTTGAGGAGAACATGGAACTGTAACATGCTGTTTCTGAGTGGTTTAAAAGAGAAAAGAGAATTATCAATGCAGAATTTATGTCTTGCACAGCAAAAATAATGAACAGAGTAGAAAAAAGAAATTTGCAATGCAAATCTCACCAAAGAAACAAAAGACAAAAACAAAAGATTGGGAATGCAAATACACAGCAGTGAAGGATAACCCAGAAGAAGAGAAGCAGAAAAAAAAAATGACATTAAAAAATCTGCTGATTATGTCCACAAAACATAAGGATCCTGAAGACAATACATATAGAGACAACTTAAGGATTATTTGTCTCCCAGAAGAACACAACAAAAAACCCAAACATGATAATGAAGGAAATAACAGAAGAGAATTACCCAGAACTTTTGAAAATAGAAAATGAAATTCACTACCACTAAAGAAAACCCAAGACTGCAAATCCCTTGACATTAAATGAAAATTTAACATTTCAATTAAAAAACAAGTTCTGCAAGCTATCAAGAGACCTTCAAATACAAAGGAAAGGACATGAGGATATGCAAGACTATTCTGCACCCACTTGAAAAAGGAGGAGAGAATGGAATAATGTATTCCAAAGAGCATTTGAGCTCAGGATGCAGCCTAGGGTGACCAATCAAATCTGAGCTTAACAACATAGGACAAAAGATTCTAATTCAATAATAAATAAGAATTTAAAACATTTTTAGAAAGAAAATCAGAACTGAAAAGATTGTTTGCATCTCAAACAAAAGAACCGCTGTAATAGTGAATAAATGTAGATAGCAACAGAAACAGAAAGACAACAGAGAGGCCAGTAAGAAACTTCTTTCTAAATGTACACAAAGAGATAAGAGTGAAGGTAGAAATATGGTAGAGATAACAGTGAAGAGGCAGACAATGAGCATTATGGAGACAAACCCTGCCTTCAGGCAAATACTTATTTTGTAGGAAAATGCACTATGAGCAGGTGGGCAGAGAATAGAGAAAAGTGAATGATGTGTTGGGGTCAAATCAAGGCCTGGAAACAAGGGGAAGGGGACCTCTGTGATCTCAGAAAGAGATCCTACAGGGGAGTGGGTGATTGAAAAGGGGGAGAAGGAAAGATGCCTTACTTTAGAAGTGGGAGGAGGTTCCACTGATGAATGGCCCTATGGGTGAAGGGAGATCACGACCTCACATTGGTTGGATTTGGAGACCTGAGGAATTTGGTACCTGAAATGTCTTCTTGTCCTGGGAGATGGAACTCTGGGGGCAACTGGCACCTAGAGGAGTGGGATAGCATGGTTACAGGGAGTAGATAACCAAGTATAAAAAAGTCAACAAGAGGGGATCTAAATCAATGAGAGACAGGGAGAAGTGCCCTACTATGGAGCAGTGTCTCCAACATGTGCAATAATCAGTGTTATTCTAAGAAGCATAACGGAAAAGGGGAATCCATGGGGTAAGTACCAGGCAGTGGCAAAAAGTGTCTAGAGAAGAAAGCCGAGAATGGATAGCTTGGAAGCTTCCGTTATATAAAGAATTCAGAGAAAAGAAAGAGACCAGATGATTATAGGGGTCATAAATCAGAGAATGAGAGTCTTCTAGACTAAACAGAAAAAGAAGATGGATCGTGAATAGTCAGAGAAATCCTTTTTGAAAAGGGGCACAAAAATGAAATTTAAAAATTAACAGAACTACCTGAAGGGAAGGAAAGGAAAAAGGGAATCTACTTGACTGAGAGGAAAAATGAGGGGGAAGAAATATGTAAATAAAGGCAAGAGAGTGGAACAAATAGACAAAACCCTTAATGGAAAAAAGGTTACAAATGAGAAGAAGGGATTGGGTGGAGGGGAAGAGAGCCAATGGGAACAGGGCCACCTTAAAAACAAAGTGAAATAACTGGAAGAACATAATATTGTCTTTATAACAGAAGAAGGGGAAAATCCCAACCTGAAAAAATAAAAAGTAATCTGGGGCCTCACAAGGTACTGAGGGGATCCAGGGTACTGTTCAGTATAAAAAAATTAATAATCACAAATTTGCTTTATTGAGAACAAGTTAGAATACATTCAATGCCTCTGTTCATAGGTCGTGGAATCACTGGCTCACAGGGTCGAGAGCTGGAAGGGACCAATACTCTAATTGCAGGGTATGGCTATTAGTCATGGACCACAACAGTCTCTGGAGAATTCAAGACGAGGACCATACAAGGTGCAATGGAGGTGCCTGCTGGGGGTGAGCCCCCACCACATACAGCAGAGGAGCAAGAAGAATTGGAGTGAAAGATGTCCCCAAAGAGATAGATGAATGAAAAAGAAGATGGATTTGTCAGCCTGCCTGCTCGACTTCCCACATTCCCCTTGGCTGCTGTTCTTGCTGTGTTGGGAAGAGGCCAAAACCATTGTGGCACATTAGGAGGATGCCATGTTGGGATCCTATGCAAGTACCTGGATGAGAGTCATGAAATGGGTGTATTGGAATTTTTACTAATGGAGGGAAAACCATATCTATGAAATCACACATTTATTTGATATTTGATTTGATTGAAGGTCAGCTCATAGGGACCTACGTCTAGAGCAGAAAGGGAGCTCAGAGTCCATCTAGTCCTGCTCTGTCATTTTACAGCTGAGGTAACCTCCGGAAACTGAAGTGACTTGGCCAAGGTCATACAATGAGCTAATGAGCGACCAAGGCAGGAATGGAATCCAGGCCCCCTGAATCCAAAGCCCCACACCCTTCTCCAATTCAATTCTCTTCATTTGAGTTCAATTCATCTCAACAACATGTGCTAGGAGCACATCGCTGTGTTCAGGGTTTAGGAGAGATGAAAAGATGAAGTTATGAAATTGTTTTCTCCTGAATATGACAACATGAAGGAGAAGGGGATGGTGGAGGAAATAGGACACCTATGTAAATAACAATCTTGAACAGAACAAGGTAAGTGCATCCAAGAGGTATCAAAAGTGTTCTTTGTGCAGAAAGATTGCTTCATGTATTGTTTTTGTACGCCCAGGACCTAGAACACAGAAGGGTCATTGATTAATTGATTGAATGCTATTAGAAAAGAATAATTCACCAGTCAGGCTATTGTAAAAAATGTTTCCTCCACCCAATGTCACATTGGTCTATGGCTCCAAAGGGAATGAAGGGAGGGGAGAAGGAGGAGAGTAAAAAATTGGGGGGAGGCTTTGGTCCTAATAGGTGTAGCTAGGATTTCAGGCATTTAGGAAAGATTCAGTTGGGAGTAGGGGCAGCATTTGTCTACCCAGTACAATACAATCACCAGATTCTCTCCTCCTCTGGCACTTGGAGAGTCCTCTGGGGTATAGCAGCCTGGGTTAGGCACTAGAACCCTTGGGAATGTGGAAGCCCAGGGGTAAGTAAGGAAGTGGACAGCAGCTGATAAGGGGACTTTAAGCCAAAGAACCACCAAGAGGATCTGGTGCCTGCTCCCCTTAGCACCAGAGCACAAAGACCCAGCAGCCACACCTTAGTTCTGGGTCTAACGGCAGCTGTCATTCATAGAGTGCTTTATGGTTTGCAAAGTTCGATTTGTCCTGCATCATTTGGTCCTCTGAACAACCCTGTTGGGGCCGGTACTGTAAGTGTTATTATCCCCATTTGACAAATGAAGAAACTGAGGCTGAGGAGGGCAATGGTCATATAAGTTAGAAAATGGAAGATCTATTCCCAAGCTGTGGCTCCTATCAGCAGCTTCTCTCCACCTCCTCCACTAGTGTTCTCTGTCAAGAATATTAGATGCTAGAGGGGGCCTAGAAGCTGCCAGTCCTACTCTTTGGCAGTCTGTTGACCCATAGGTAGCCTCAGCTCAGAAAAGACAAATCTGCAAAGCACCATCCTACAGCTGGGACCTCAGGTCCCTTCAGTGGGTGTGAAGCTCACAAGGGGACTCAAGAAAAAAGATCATGTATTGGATCAGTAGTCAGAGGACTGGTGAAGTGGGAAGATCATTGCATTGAGTGTCAGAAGAACCAGGCTCACATTCTGATACTGCATCTTACTGTTTGCATGGCTATGAGCAAGTCTTGATCCCTTTATGAACTGGAATCTCCTTCCCCCTACCCTGTCAGATTAGATGACCTCTAAGGTCCTTTCTAGTACTTTGTGATTCTTATGGGGCCAGTGGCCAGTGGGCAGTGGACAGTGGAATACGGGTACCTGGAGGTACCTGGAGATCTCTTTGAGTGAAGGGAGAGGAGCTGGGAGCTGAGATCTTTCTAGGGCGAATGGGGGCGGGTGATGCATCTTCAGTGCTTATGTTCACACTAAAAAGAGCTCAGGCACTGTTTGGCAGTGGTTGTGTAAGAGCTTTGAAAAATCCCCGTGAGCTTTATTTTTGCTCAGCATCTTCCTCTGCATGGGGTTTGTATTTGGGGAGCAACATTTTTCATTCCCAGATTCTGGATCTTGGCCATCAGAGTATCAGCCCTGGAGACAGGAGGGAGATACTTCAGAATACAGAACAGAGAGAAAGTCACAGCTGGGAGAGGACAGGGAACATGCTATGTCAGAGCTGGAAGAGTTTGAGAACTTAGAATGTTAGAGATGGGAGGGATCTTAGAACAGCAAATAGAGAATGTCAGAGCCAGGGGGTGGGGAGGGGGATATTTATCTAGGAAAACCCCTTCTATAGATAAAGGAACTGAGGCCAAGGGGCTTCCTCAATGTCATATAAGTAGTAAGAGACAGAGAGAGGATTTGAGTGCTCTCACTGCAAATTCAGTCCTCTTCCCTCCCCCATGCAGAATAACTTTTAATGGACCAGAACATGGTACCATGGGCTAAAAACAGGGGCCTTCTCCCATGAGAGTCATAAGAATTGCTAGGTCTGAACAGACCCACAGTCACTGCCCCTCCCTCCCTCTGGGCTGCCCTTCATTCATTCCCCTTCAGATCCCTCACCTTTGTCTTCATTTTTTAAGATGTTCCATATTTATTTGTTAGGACACTTGTTAAGCACCTACTATGTGCAGAGTTCTGTGTTTATGGGGAGGGAGCTAAGAGTCCAGATCAGACTCTGTCCCTTCCCCCTCACCCCAAGGAATATCACCCATGGGGTTAAACTTTCTCTGTGTTTCTGACATTCTCTTTCACACTAGAGTTATTTGTGTCCATGTTTTACCCCTTTCTTAGACAGTAAGCTCTTGGAGGATTCCACTCCCACCCACTTCAGTGCCCAGGAAGGACCTAGCACATGATTGATACTCAAGTATGGTAATTTGCCTTGGATGCCAGAGACAGAGAGTCATGATGGCAAGAGCCCAAGGCTTGTGCTGAAGACCTAGGGTTGAATTGGAGCAGGGCCACATCCTCCTGGGTGAGATTGGGCCAGTCATATGACCTCTTTTGGCATTTGATTTCTTCTTTGTCAAAGACTAGATGTGCTCTGAGATTTCTTCCATCCCTAGGTCTGTGATCTATGTATTTAGCGACTTGTGTACCTGTTGTCTCCCCTAGAATGTAAACTCCATGAGAGTAAGGATTGTTTAAGTCAATGTATTTGTATCTCCAACACCAAGCATAGAGCCTGGAACATAGTAGGCATTTAATAAAGGCTTGTTGAATGATTAGGGTCAAAACTGTTTGTTTTGGTATCCTCAGCACATAGAAAAGTGTTTCACACACAGTAGGCACTTGATAAATGCTCATTGAATTTAATAATTGGTTTGGATAACCTTATAAAGAAAATTACAAGGTAAAACCATGGCTTGAAAACACTGTTTGGAAGTAAGTGTCCTCGGGTGTCAGGTTGATCCAGGTAGATGCTGAGAAAGCCATTTATTGTGTCCATGAAGCCAAGATGTGATTGAATGCTCTCTGTGCCCATCGAGAGATGAGCAAGTGAACGAGCGAGTGAGAGCCAACGAGGGAGTAGAGTCCGGGTTATTTTTACCCGGTCTGCACAGACACATTGTAATTTGCATTGAGCAAGATGTAACCGTAGCAACAGCGTATTTTTGGTTCCTGAACAACTTACCCTTTTCATTTAATGCAAATGAAGTCCCACTGATACCCTGGCATCAGAGGAGGGAATTCAGTGGGACTGATTCTCATGTCCCTCTGAAGGCCAGCATCAGGCCTCCCTATATGCATCCTCCAGGAAATGAGGATTATGTTCCCAAAGAGAAATGGAACCAGAAGGGACCTTCAAGATCCTTACATAGAATGTCCAGAGGTGGACAATAAAGCTCAGACAAGGGTAGGGACTTATTGCAGAGAGTGGAATCTGGATCTTCCCATCATTCCAATAACCTACACAGTACTCCCCACTGGGTTTCCTTCACAAACACACACATGTGTTCTCTCTCTCTCTCTCTCTCTCTCTCTCTCTCTCTCTCTCTCTCTCTCTCTCTCTCTCTCTCTCTCTCTCTCTGTCTCTCTCTCTCTCCCTCTCTTTATTTCTAGCTAACTTCATCTTCACTCTCATGTCCTTCGTGGCCATCCTGAAGTCTAAGATTGGGGAGTGGGGGCCCTGGGGAGGAGGGAGAGGTCACACCTAAAGGAGTCTAAGAAGTAAATACATTGAAAGATCAAACAATCACCTTTTCTTCCCTTCAACCCTACCCTTTGATAAATTGGAGCAAAGAGAAACAATGAAGACTTCTGGGGGTGGCAATTGTTAGGGGACCAAGGGGTGATACCTCAGCGTTTCAAAGTTCAAGATAATTTTGGCTGCAGCCTGGCTAAGTCCAGTTTCCTTCCTTAATTCTCAAAATATGTGGAGGCAGGATGATTCTGGGACATACTCTGCCTGCATATCATGTACCCCTCCAACCCTGGGGATTCATGTCCTTGCTGGGGATCCAGCTAAGATCTATAGGTTTGTCTCTTGGGCTCTTGCTACCTTGGGATGGCAAGAGTAGAATTCATGCTGTCCATCGGTCCATTCTGGTTTTCATGACCTCTTTTCCCCCCTCCAAAAGTCATCAGATAACTTAGATGTTAGAATTGGATTTTGAGGTCATCTAGTCCATGATGCAGATGAGGAAACCGAGGCCCAAGAGGTCCAGTGACTTAACTGACAGGTAGCAAGCAAAGTTAGTATTTGAAGCCAGGCCTTCTGATGCTTTGCTAGAGGCAATGTCCTGTGATGGGCAGTGTTGGGCTTGGATCTATGAAGTGAAGGTCTTGAGTTTGAATACCACTATAGACATTTATTACTATTGTTGTCACTGTTAATAATAAATGATAATGACAATAAAACTAGCATTTACATAGAACTTTAAGGTTTGCAAAATACTTTGTAAATGCTAATTCTGTTTGTCCTCACAACAGCTCTGAGAGGTAGGTGCTGTTATTATCCCCATTTCACAGAAGAGGTAACTGGAGTAGACAGAGGTTAAATGTTTTGCCCATAGTTGCACAGTTGTAAATGCCAGAGATTCCATTTGGACTCAGTCCCTCCTAACTCTAGTCCCAGCCCTCTATATTCCATGCCACCTAGCTGCCTCTGGGTATGGAGATAAATTACAACAGTCCAGGTGAGAGGTGGTGGGGGTCTGAAATAGGGTGGTGTCCAGGCAAATAGAGAGAAAGGGACAGATGTTTTGTAGGTAGAATCGACAAGACTTGGTAAGTGATTGGAAATGTCGGGTGGGAGACAATGATGAGTCAAAGATGACACCAAGTTTGGGAACCCAGGTGACTGGAAAGATGAGGCTGACTACAGTAGTTATAGAAAGTGGGGCAAAGAGGTGAGTTTCATGGGAGAGATAATGAATTCTATTTTGGAAATGCTGAATGTGGGATGCCTCTGAGACATCTAGTTAGAAATAGTTGGTAAGCCATTGGTGCTAGAGCTAAGGAGAGAGCCTAGGGATTCATATAGATCAGGGAACCATCAGCCTAGAGATGATTGTTGAGCCCAGGGAAGTTGATGAAGTCCCCAAGAGACAGCATGGAAAGAGAAGAGCAGGCCTTAGTCAGGCTCTTAGGGCTGGGAGTGAGGACCAGTAGCTTCTATAGAATGGCAAAGCCACCACAGAATTGGTACCTGGACAGTTGGTGCAAAACTTGGCTATAGGGCAGTGTTGGGCTTTAGGTGGGGAACAGAGAGGTGGAGCAGAAGGGGTTGCATGCTTTTGAGATCACCAAGAAGCAAGCTTCGAATGTATACTGCAGATTGTGTGCTGCTAAGGGAGACTGTAGGTAATCTGTCCAAAGTTGGACAGTTGATTCAAGTATCCCTTTGGTGTATGGGTTGGAAAACTCAGCTGCTGAGTTCCCTTCCAATTCTCACAATCTCTGATTTTCTTTTCCTCCGACTCCTAATTAGAATACAGATTCTGAGAGCCAAGAGCTTTCATGGAGCATAGGTCATGGAATGCCCAAGTTGGAAGGGGATTCACAATAGGGAACATCAATGCTGGAAGAGAGAGCTTAGAATTCCAGGTTTGGGAGGATATTAGAACATAGAAAAGAGAAAATCAGAGCTGGAAAGACATCATAACACAGAACATGGAGTTTCAAAACTGAGAGGGCATTGCAGTACAGAATAAAGAATGCCAGTATCGGGAGGGTCCTTAGAACAGAGAGTGTCAGTACAGCAAGGGATTTTTAGAATAAAGAAAGTCAGAGCTGAGATAGATTTTGCACACCATCTAGTCCAACTCCTAAAGACCAGGCAAAGCTATTGCACATCAAATATTAACTTAGCCAGGTCTGAGACCCAGGCTTCCCATCCCCCACTCCAGCCCTCTTTCTTCTGAACCACCAATCATCTGATGTTGCCAAAGAGGAAACTGAGGTCCATGCAGAAGCCATTTGGCCAAGGTCACAGAGGGAGAAGTGGAGTGGAGAAGGGCCAGGACAATGCCCTTCTTTCCTCCTCCTGGCCAAACCTTTTCCAGCACACTGAAAAACCACTGAGGCTTTGCTACTGCTAGCTGTCATCACATTATTCCTTTAAATACCTCTGCTTCTCCTGATGGTAACCAATATTGCATTTATTGTCTCAATATCTCTTTTTTTTGTCATTCTCAATTGCATGGGGTTTGTTCATTGCTTGTCTTTGAGACAGAAACTTGCCAGGATTTCTAAACCATAAGCAGGTAATAACGGCCTCATTCCAAATGATGCTTAGTCTCTCTTACTGCTCTCCATGGTGCTGGTTAAGACATCTCTGGGGGCTTCCCAATGTGGTTACCTTGGCAACCTGGGCTGGTACTTACCCAGCGATGGAGGGCTGGCACTGCATTTTGCAGCCAGGAGATCTCATCAAGCTTGTTAAAATCTCTTGCAGATGGATCTTGTTGTGAGAGTGGGGGTTGAGGGAAGTAGCTCTGGGGGCCAGGCCCAGAAAGGCATGATCCCATTTAGGAATAAAGGCACCATTGTCTCGGGGGGGGGGTCAGTGGGGCAGGGTCAGTGAGACTCCTTACTCTGGCTCTGAATCAATACTCTGTGCTGTCCGAGGATAGCGTGTTTTATGAAGCCACAGTAAACTGGGAGGGGAGGCCCCCATCCACCCCATCACTAGGCCTGTTTGTGCCCATTTCCAAAAGATCCAAGCCAGTATCCACTGGGAAGCTCTCCCCATTCATTCCACCCAACAGACTCAGGCACTGATCTTCCTCCACAAAACAGGGCCCCAAGTCCTTTCTCTGGAAGTCTCTAACTACCCCCACTCCCAATAACTCAGAATAAGGAGAACTTGAACTGCTGTCATACTGTAAGAATTACTGTGATGATGAAAGAAAAAGAAAGAAGCTTCCAGCATTTGGGGGTGGAGGAGGTAAGGACTTGCAATTTTCTCTGAAGGGCTAATCTTATCTACAGATAAGGGTGTAAATCTCCCCGAAGGAGAAGGCATGGTGTCACAATCTTTACCCAGGGAGGGTATGCTGACATTGAGAAGCACATGTCTCGGGAAGACACAGTATGATTCAGGGGAAAGCACCTTGGCTCTACCCTTTAATGAAATGGATCCTCATGAAAACAAATGGCCTCTGCTTTCTTATTATTCTTTGTATATGAGAATGTTTATGTTTGGGAAAAATAAACATTAATAAACATTATTTGAATTAAAAAAAACTGACAATACTTTAATGTTTGCAAACCCCATCACAGACATTATCTCATGACTTCCTCACAACAGTGAATGTGGTTACTATCTCCATTTCACAGAAAGATGAAGCTGGGAGAGATTAAATGATTTGACCAGAGTATCATAGGTAGTGAGTTTGTAAGTAGAATTAGAACTTCTTAAAGTCCAAACTCAAAATGTCTAAATCATAAAAATCTTTACTCCTAAGTGCACCCATATTCTAAAATCTCCCTAGTTTCTTCAGAGAAACCCAGATTCAAGACCCTCAGAGTCATGTTTGACTCCTCACTTTCTCCTAACTCTTATGTTCAATCAGATGCCAAGGCTTTCATTTCTACCTTCCCCAAATCTCCCCCTTCCATTGCCTTCTCTCTCTTCACACAGCTATCACCTAGGTGTAGCTTCTTCTTACATCTCACCTGGACTATTGCGATGATCTCCTAACTGATCTCCCTGCCTCAAGTCTGACCCCCTTCCAATCTCATCTCCCAAACTATGAGATGGTCACAGTGATTTTCTATAATGATAGAGCTGACCAAGCCCTGCCCCAATCTACTCAATAAAATCCAGTGGCTCCTTGTGAGTAACGCAACCACTGGACCTCAGAGCCCTGCTAGTCCAATCGCTTTGTGCTATAAATGAGGAAACTGATGCCCGTGGAGGTTTAGTGACCTGCCCAAGTTCATGCAGATACCAGAGATGAAATTTGACCCCAGGACCTGACTCCAGCATCAGTGGTCTTTCTGCCGTACACTGCTGACTTTACAATAATATGTAACCTCAGCTCAGATTTATAATCAGATCCCAGACTATCTTTACAGGCTTTTTGTTCCTGCTCTTACACTGTATATTCCATATAACCTGGCTCATTGGCCCATTGGATGTTCTCTAAAGTCAATCCTCTAACTCCCATCTTTATGCTTTTGTACTCCCCCTTTTTGGGATACTGTCCCACCTCACTGTAACTTCTCAAAATCCCTGATTTCCTTCAGATCATGTGACCCATTGCTTAGGAAGTCTTTCCCAACTCTTAACTGTTAATGCTCCCTTCATCCTCCATTTATTACATCTGGGTTCAGCAGTCCATGAGAAATAGTCTGTTGTGTGGAAAGAATGGTGGCTTAGAATTTCAGAGGACCTGGGTTCAATTCCTGCCTTTGATACTCCCTAGCTCTATAGTCTTAGGCAAATTGCTTGATTTTCCTGGGTCTCAGCTTCCTCATCTGTAAAATGGGGGGATTGGAGTGGTAATCTCCAAGGTCTCTTCCAGATTTAAATCCATTACTTTTTTGGTACAACTGCTCTTAGACCTTTATGGCAAGGACTACTGTTTATTTAGCTTGTCCTTGTTTAAACAGAATCTATCACCATTCCTGGACCATGGCGGAACTTCAAAAATGCTTGATGGATTGGATTGTTGGATCATATACCCACTAAGTGGCCAGAATGTGATCCCAAGTCTCCATAATCCTACTTCTGAGTTCACTTCCTGGTGAGGTATCTAGGTCCCTGTTTCTCCTCCAATGTTCATCTTGACCACATCTTGACTTTAGCTTTGACCTTCTAGTATCTGTCTAGTCTGACTAAGAATCTGCCTAGCCAACTGCAACACCCATCCACATTGTCAACACATGAGGAAAAGGTGGAGATACGGAAGGAAAAGTGGACCTGCTATACATAGTGGCTCTATGTCAGCTATATGTCCCAGTGGATAAAGTGTTAGGCTTAGAGTCAGGAACCCTTGCGTTCAAATCCTACCATGGGTGCTTACTAGTTGTGTGAACCTAGCCAAGTCACTTTACCTCTCTGGTCCCAAATTTGCTCCTTTACAAAATTCAGGGGTTGGACATAATTATTTATAAGGTCTTTTTTCACCTTAAAACTTTGTTTTAATCTACTTGATGATGAAGGAAAGCAGTACTGGGAATGAGATGACCTGGCATCTAGTGCATCTAACACTAATTTCCAAATCACTGCCATTATGCCTCTACTTCACTTTCCTCATCTGGGAAATCATAAAGTCTCTCCTCCTCTCCTCTCTAGCACATTCTGAAAGGCATCCCCAGTAGCAAAGGTGAATACTGGAGGACCATAATTCATCCACAACTGAATTTGGTTAAAGGCATGCTTTCAGTGGTAGGAACTTGGAGGGGGAGGTGATGTGGGGGGTATGGAATGAGACATTAGATGGAAAGAAGCTTCTTCTCTGGCTGACTTTAAAGGATGGAGTTTAGTGGGCTGGAAGAGACCAAAATGTACTTGTGGTGTTGAGTGGATGACTACCATTCTCAAACAGGTCACAGAATCTCAAGTCTGACCGGCACTTGAGCAAGAATCTCCTCTTTGATAGTTTCTGCCTGAAGAACTCCAGTGAGAAGGAGCCTGCTCATGACATCTGAAGACATCTCCTGCCAGTTGGGGACAGATCTAATGATTAGAAAGCTTTCTTTTAAGTTTAAATGTGTCCTTTTGTAAAAGCCATCAAGTCCTCTGCCTGGCAGGATCCTGAGTTTCTTTAACAACTCAGCTCACATTCCTCCTCCCACATGAGACCTTTCTCATTCCTGTGGCTACCAGCACCGCCCCCTGAAGTTAGGTTTCATCTCTTTTATATCTAACTACCTAGGTACACATTGTTTTCTGTGACAGAAAGTAGGCTTCCTGAAAGGTAGAAACTCTCATTTTGTCTTTAGATTCCCAGAACCTAGCACAATGACTGCCAAATAATCAAGGTTTAATAAATGCTGATTAATTGGTGGTTGATTGCTTCAAGTGGTGCCCTGCTGGGTTAAAAATAATAGATCTAATCTCTTTTGACATGACACTCTTTTTTAAAAAAGATTTTTTTATTGATATTTTCTGTTTCATTTATTATTGTAATCATTCCATCTACATAGCCTTCCCTCACCTCCTCCCAAAGAGCCATCTCATACAAGAAAGTGGTTTTTAGAGAGGGAAAATAATCAGTACAACTGATCAATATATTTAAGAAGTCCAAAAACATATGCACACACATATGTTCCTTTTATATCTTGGATATTTAACCCTTAGAGAAATTTGACACAGTTTTTTTTCTTTTTTGACCACTTCTTTTCTCATTCTAGGTGCATTGATTTTGTCCGTGCAGAAGCGTTTCAGGTTTAAGTAAACACAGTTATCTAATTTTATCTTTTGTAATTGTCTCTTAAGAATAAATCTCCTACCCATAACTGCAGGAGATATATTATCTGAAGGAGTTCAGAAGGTGTTGAGTATCAGAAACTGAGTCGATCAGCATTGTTATGAGACTAAGTTATAAGAGTTAAGTTTATATATTCCTCCGTCTGTCTCTAAAATAGTTTTTTAATTCAAGTTATGAGATTTCCCCCTCTTCTTCTGTAAACACAGTAGTACTATGTTCCTTCAGTTACTTTACCTTAATCTTTTTTTTTAAGGTTTCCCTGTTCCCACTGATTCTTTTTCCTTTGCCTCTGACCCCTTCCTCCCATTTATTATCCTTTTCCCTTTGGGGTTTTGTTTACTAATTCCTCTTTCTCTCATGATTTTTATCAGGTTACATAATTCTTTTCCCATTTTTTTTCCTCTCAGTCAAGTAGATTTTCCTTTCCTCTCCTCTCCTTTAAGTAGGCCTGTTCATTAGTGTTTTTTTTTAATTTTATTTTTTTCTCATCCCTTTCCATCTCTAGCTTCATACTCCATCCTCTTTCTGTCTGATCTAGACCCTCATTTGCTGATTTATGATTCCTCTAAGAGCCGGCCTCTCTCTTCTCTGTATTTCTCATGTAATCGAAGCTTCAATGGTATGTGTTCTAGGTTTTCTCCTTTAGGACACATAGGCCATTTCCCTTTCTGCTGTGTCTCACAGAACTTGCTTTGTGGATTTTCCTTTTCCATTGTTCCTCTCTTTCAGAACAATGCCAACTATTGTAAGTGTCAGAGAAGATACTGCTCCATTGTAGGGCCCTTCCCCACTATGGCTTGGATTATGCAGCCCACCCCTCATCTAGACCCTCCACTAGTTACCTTTCCTCCTCACATTTACCTCAAAATTTCCTCCTCTGATTTATGCTCTCCCACTCCCTCAGATTCCACCTGCCTTCAGGAGTTCCAACTCTCTCCTCTCTCATGGTAGGATGAATAAATTTTTCAAGCACCAAATACTTCAGGCCACACCCAGCACAAGCTCCCATCTCCCTTTTCTTTTGAACCATTAAGAAACAGCATATTGTGGTTCCATGTTCTCATGTTCCACAGGATCTTTTTTCACATCAAATATTGGTTCATTTTCCTTCAGTTTTCAATATTTATTTGTAGATACCTGAACTCATTTACTAACTCCAGAGGCCATATTTCCTTCTGGGATTAATGTTTTCCCTGTTAATTTATTTGCTATGTTTAAGCTCTTTGAGTTTTCTTCTTCCCAAGAGCTTTGGTAATTCCAATCATCCCCTTGCCCTGACTTCCCTGATTCACTTTCTGACTCATTCACTTCTTATAATGGTTTCCTTAGGGGTTGGATCACAAAACATCTCAGTCTTCTCCCATGCTGAGCAGTCACCAGCATAGGTCTCTGCCTAAGTGACTTTTGGGTGGTCACAGCTTGCCCAGCTGGATGCTGTGCTCTTTTCCTCAGGCTTACTGGAGTACTGTGTAGCACCCCAGCCCATCTTCCCCACACACATATGTCATTCTGTCTGGTGTCCTGTCTATCTCACTCAGTCCTTTAGTTTTCTGGCATGGTGCTGGCAGTTCAGAGCTCTGACACACTGGCACTATGAGGTTGTGGGCCCCTCAGCCTTTTGCTTCCAAAGGGCTGTGACTGAACTGGCTATCTTCCTGTAACCAGGGTCTCCATGGCATTAGAAAGAAGGAGGGGGGATCAGGGTGTGGGGGTAGGTTTTGTTATAAGCCCTTGTATCAGGTTCTTGGGTCTCGGCTGCTATCTTGAGGGAACTTAATGAGCTCAGGGTCAGTGAGCATCAGTCCCCAGGATTTGTTTGTTTGTTTCTTTTGTCCTTATTTTGGATTCTAGGTGTCCTACACTGCCAAGACAGCTGAAGTTGCTTTATCTTTGGCACATGATTTGTGTTTAAGGTTTGAGAGGTTGTGCAGAATAGAGAAAATGGCTAGTCCTCCATCTTGTTTGATACCTTTTCATGTATTTGAGAGAAAAATGGTTTTCAAAGAAGAAAAAATATTTTGAAGAAAAATGATTTTGTCCCTTCCAGATCTTCCTGTCTCCAGGATAAACATGCTGAGTTCTTTCGATGCAGGTTCAAGTATGGTGTGGTCTAGCCCTCTGGCCATCCCCCTTGCACTCTGGATGCTCTCCTGCTTCTAAACTTCCTCACTGAAATGGATCGGCCAGAAGAGAACCCGGCAGGCCAAGTGTGGTCTGAGGATGGAATGCTTATGGTGGGATTTTAACCTTAATATTTGGCATTAAACTATTAATGAACATCTTTTATGTCTCAACAGCCCATGAGTTTGGCATGCACCTTGGGCTATCCCACAGCACTTCATCTTTTCCACAAGAATCACACAAACTGCATTATCAAACGTTTTGCTAAGACCTAGGGAAACTCTAGCTATAAAATTCCCTTGAACTATCAGTCCAGTAATAGTCAAGAAAGGAAATGAGGTTAGCTTGGAGTGATTTATTCTTGACAAGCCAGACCAGTTCTTTGCCATTACTGCTTTTCTTCCTTCCTACTCTCAAAACACCCCTCTACTAATATGTTTAACAATTCTGCCATGAATTTAAATCAAATTCTCCAGCTATAATCTGTAGGCTCCACCCACTTCCTCCTTTGGAAAACCAACAACCTTTGCTGCTCTCCAGTCTTGGGCCATTTCTTCCCTTCCCCTTCATTCTTCAAATATAACTGACTGTGGCTTATACATCTTGACTGCTGGTTCAAGAAAGGCAGCGTATTGCAGTGGAGAGTGTAGGACTTAGAGTCAGGAAGACTGAAGTACTGCTCCCACCACGGACATTTTTCTAGCTGTGTGACCCTTGAAAAGTCATTATATATTTCTGTGTTTCAGTTTCCTCACTTGACAAATAGGGATGATGGAAGCATTTTTCTTATGGCATGGGTTCTTTACCTTTTGGACAGACAGGCACAGACATATATACAGATAGACAATGATAGATAGATAGACAGACCGACACACAGACAGACAGACAGATAGATAGACAGACCGACACACAGACAGACAGACAGACAGATAGATAGATGGATGGATAGATAGCCCATGATTTCATCAGGGCTAGGAAATCTTGTTTAAACTTCCTCCAGTAATTCAGATAAGAAACTAATCTGTAACACATAGTCTTGGGGAGTTTCCCAGGTCACTGATTTACTTGCCCACTATTTGGGTACCATACCCTTTTTTATGTGTCCTGAAAAGCATTTAAATGAATAAATAAGATATATAGGATTTCCAAGGGAACCAACTATATGGAAATAAAGGTGTACTTTTTCCACTGAAATTTTCAGACCTTCTGAAATCTATTCCCAGAGCCTTTGAAGTTGAGCACCTGTGTCTCACAGGGATGCTGGGGGCATCAAATGAGAGAATATATGTAAAGTACTTTAGCAGTTCTGGCTCTCATTCCTTCAGTCCCATGAGATTGACTTGTTCTTGGACCCGTGACCCAAACTTGCCTGAGCATCTTTTAAAATTCCTGTTAGCAATTTTTCTTCTATCCTGCCTGTCCAAATAACAGTCTCATTGAAAGAAAAACACTGATAATGATCATCCATAATGTAGTGATATGGCTTGAGGGCTAGCCTTGGACTCAGGAAGACCTGAGGTCAAATTCTTCCTCTGACACTAACTGACTCTGTGACCCCAGGGAAGTCAACGAACCTTTCAGTGGCCTGGGAAACTCCCTAAGACCATGTGCTACAAATGAATTGCTTACCAAAATTACTGGAGGAAGCTTCAACAAGAGTTTCTGATCTTCATGAAATCATGGGCTCTCTCCCTTTCTCTCTCTCTCTCTCTCTCTCTTTCTCTCTCTCTCTCTCTCTCTCTCTCTCTCTCTCTCTCTCTCTTCCATTCATTTAATCATTAATATTCTTTCTTTGCTTCCTTCTTTCCTGTCCATCATCCATCTACCTAATCGTATCTATCATCCATCTATCCAATCACTCATTCATCTATCTATCTATCTATCTATCTATCTATCTATCTATCTATCTATCTGTCTATCTCATGCTCTTCAGGATTATAACCCAATGGGAAGAAAGAGCCTAAGACACAGATAACTCTGCTTTAGAAGAAATGAAAGCAAAGGAGAGAAATGCAAAGACCAGGACTATGAGGCTAACCTCTGGAATTATTGAAGAATAGTATACTTTGCTGTGTGCATTGTAAGGGGAATATAGGGGTGGATCGAAGGTATATCAGGGAAGGCTATATGGGAGAGGTGGCGATTTTGCTGAACTTTACAAGAAAGAAGGGATTTTGATAGACAAAGATAGGGTTAGGGAAAGTTAGTTCTAAACATTAGGGAGTGGCCTGAGCAGGGAATGGAGATAGGAGGGAGGCAGCAACCAGGATGCAGAATTCCATTGGGGTGGGAAGAGGCATATTGAGTATGTGAAGAATTGAGACAAGGGGTGATGGGAACCAGATTCCAGAAGCCTTAAATGATGGAACCAAGAGTTTAGATGATAGATAACATTTATTACTGTCTTAGAGGTCTGAGCCTGCTGGCTGGGACCAGGGAAAGCTCTAAGAGAATGACAGCAAGATTCCCAAGGGCAGGGGAGGGAGGCACCTGCGGACGGTGGGACATCTGCTGTTAGCATCCACAGGTAGTGGGAGTGTTCTGAGTCATACTCCCCACCACTTGTTATGGGAACACACGTCTTGAGGGCAGCTTCTGAGGGAAATGAAACAGTCTTTTATTTTGTCATTTGTTAACTAGAATTTTAAAGAAAGATTAGCAGTTATACAAGATAGTGGAAAAAGTCCTGCCTGGCAGCTGAATTTGAATCTTATTCCTTATACAAACTCACTCTGTGGCTCTGGGCACCTCACATACATCTACTCTTTTCCTCATCTTGAAAATGATCACTAATGGCCCCTCTACCACACATTAAGATTTAGACCTGGAAGTGAGAGATGATCTAATCCAAGCCCGGAATTTTCCAGGTGAGCACATAGTCCCAATGACATCCTGTGGCTTGCCCCAAGACCTTCAGGTAGTTTATAGTGGAGTTGAGACTTCAATCCATGTTGTCTGATGCTAAAAAATTATTCCATCCATTTTACCCACTATATCAGCCTCCCAAATCAATCAAGCTCCCATTCAATCTGCATTTATTAAGTGTCTACTAGCTCTCAGGCCCTCTTCTCCATGCCATGAACCCTCCTGACTCCATGTTCTAAGGAAAGCCTCTTCTAGCTCAGCCATTCTTCTGCGCAGCAAGAGTCGTACCCAGCTCAGACAATCTATGATTTGATATTTCAAATATTCTTGCAGGTGGAAGACAGCTTTCTTTTGTGTTTTTCGGCTTCATCATGCATCCACCACTTTCCACATAATTTGTCTACTTTGGGGCAACTCGGAATGGCGAGGTCTGGGTCCTTCCCATCACAGGGTAAATGAACTTCCTAATAGGTTACCCCTCCCCCCTTTCTACTTTCTGTTTTCATTCCAGACTGTCATCCCTGGAGCTGTGCACAGTCGCCTGCTGCCATCGGAACCAAACAGCTTTGGTTCTGTGTCAGCTTGTCAGAAATGACGGGCGTCCTCCAGATCCCGGCCAGCTTCCAGACGCCTGTTTTCTGAAAAGATGCAGCTTGGGGGAGAGTGAGGAGGGGGTGGGGTAGGCTTTCTGGCAGAGTCTAACTGTGCCAGTTTGGGAAAGGATAGGATGCAGAAAGAGACTCCGTCTGTCACACAGCAAGCAACTTTTAGAAGGCAGGTTTCCAAAATTTTAGGGTTCTCTTTCCAAGTTTGGTGGCTTGGTATACGTGGGGCTGGGGAGACAGCACTGAAAAGCTTTGGGCTCTCTGCTTCACAAGCAGCATCTTCACTGGGTGACCTGGGGTGTGTGCCAGGAATGCCAGTGGAGTAGGCTGGGGATGTCCAGGGCTTTCAGAAACTGTTGCTCAAAGGATATCTCAAGTGGAAAATTCCATAGCAGTACAAAGTGTCAGTGCAGGAGTGAAATGGACCCATCTTGTTCCCTAAATCTCAGAGCCAGACTGGAGCAAGGCCCTCTGGCCCTAGGCTGAACTAAAAAAAAACCAAACAAACCAATGTAGGGGCTTCTCCCCTCTAAGAAGCCCCTATGCCTTATTCAGCCGGCGCTTGGTTGAAATTTATGGTCAGTTTGTATTAAATACATAAATGAGTGAGTGACTCAGTGGTTGGATGCCTAAGGTTAGAAGGCATCTTTGAGGTTGCCCAGTTCAATTCTCACCTGAAGCAAGGATTCCCTGACACCTTCTGTTTGAACACCATCAGAGACAGACACCATGGTCAACAAGAGGGGTCCAGCATTTCTCCTCAGTTTCTAGTATTTACCTCTGTGAGATTATATGTCTTTTAATTATTTCTCCCTTTGTAGGTACATAGCTTTTTGTAGGTATTTATTTTGCTTGTCGTTGTCTCCATTAGACTGAATGCTCTTTGAGGTCAGGAACTTTCTTTTGATATCCTTAGTGATTAGCCCAGTGCCTGGCACATAGTAAGTGCTTAATAAATGTTATTGAATGACCTATCAATCTACTCTATAAAGCCTTGAGTAGGCATTGGTTTATGGACACCATCACAGTGTGCGCCTTGTAAGCTGGTTCTGCTTTGTGTCCTCACACCTTAGCTCAGTGCCTGGTTCATGCTTAAGAAGCTTTTGTTGTTCGGAAGTCAGAAGAAATTGGCTTCAGATTCCAGACCTGCTACTTAGTGCTTGTGTGACCTTGGTCTCCCAGTTTGTGGGACTCTGAATAAATCACTTAATTTGTGCGGACCTCAGCTTCCCTCACTGTAAATTGGAGACAGTGTTGTAACTTCTAAGGGTCCTTAGACCTCAGGGATTCTATGGTCCCATGAATTTACGGTTAGCCCTTCTAATCGCTGCTAAATCATGTATCCCTGGAGAACTGCGCCGAGCCTCGGTGCTGTTTCCAGCGTTCTTCTCCACCCTGATGTTTAGCACAGGGCCTTGTAGCTAATTAATTAATTATCTAATTAATTAACATTTTCATAATTAAGGACTGTGACTCAATAGAATTCAAGATGGAGGGCCTTTGGAGGTTAGCTTGTGCCCCTTGTGCCCAGAACCAAAATTGGAGCTCAGAGCAAGGGCCTAAGGAGCACCCCATCACCCAGTTAGGAACTGGAATTGAGGTACAGCCAAGTTCCCCACTGAAACTGTAGAGCTCCCGATGCAGGACAATGGCTTCTCCTTCATGGAATGTAAGGGGGCCTCCTGGTGTCTTCTCTGACCTCAGACCAGCAGATCATAGATCATCGTAGCTGGAAAGCCATGAAGTCCAACACCCTCATTTTACAGATGAGGAAGGTGAGGCACAGAGCACTCAAGCAACTCTCCCAAGGTCACACACCTAAAATTTCTATGCGAGGATTTGAATGTGGATCTTCCTGACTCTATCCACAGGCCCCAGAAAAAGAACAAGCTTTTCTTCCTTCTGCCAAACTGAGTCATTTGAAAGATCATTGAATGGGCCCCTGCTATGTGCAAGGTATTGTGGGAGAGGCTTGGGCCGTAGAGACAAAAATGAAACACAGAAACAATCCCGGCCATAAGAATTATATGGTGGAGGAGTTGGTGGGGGGAGCACAACAAGAACAGATCAATACTAGATTCAGCACCAGGCCGGTCAGGAGACCCCTGATTCTTTGGTTTTCTTCCCAGCCCAGTTGATCTCCACAGAGTGGAGATAACAGAGTCTATGAGGTGTTCATGTTACATGAAATTCAAAATTGTCTCTGCACTAAATTACCTTTTTCAGAAGGATGAAAACATTTGAGAACAGCTAAGTAACAGCAGGTCCAGAACTCCAGAATCCCAGAATTCCATGCCCCTGGTGGGCTTTGTAAGGCAAGAAGCACAGCTGGTTCAGGAACCTGTTTTAAGGAGGGTGAAGAGTATCAATTTAAGCCAGCTATGAAGGGAGACCCCATCTCTTCAGAGGAGATCAATCCTTGCTCCATGAACAGAGGGAAATACAGATAGTGGAGGGGATTTCCCTCCCCTCCTCTCTACCATTGGCCATAATGCTTTCCATTGGAGTTACTAGCCAAGTGGTCTGAGGCTTCCCTAACTTCTTAGGCCCCCGTGGATTTCTCCTTTTCTAAATTCCTGGTGCCTATATTTTCTGAACCACCCCCCATCTTGTCCTTCACCATCTGGTACATCTCCTGTTTCATGGGTGACTACATGGTGACTACACCTAACTATTGTCTACACCTACAACTATTGTTCCCCACCTCCAGCCCCTCCAAGTGAATTCTCCTCAGGTGCCTGAACTCCCAGTTATAATTCTGCCTCAACAATATGACCAACATGCGTTCATTCACCAGGCTTGAATACCTTTAGAGAGAGGGAACTCACTCCTCTCTGAGCAAATCTTCCCTGCTCTGTCTTAGATGCATGCTCTGGGAAGATAATAACTGCATCTATTGTGGTTATCAAAACATCAAATGGAACCTCCAGTTCCTCAGTCAGTGATCTACACTTCACTGGGATTTTTCTGTCCTTCCACTGGTCCTTCAGCCTTAGAGGATCTCTTGTATCATCCTAAGGATCTGTCCTAAACTGAAAGTCAACATTGTCAATGTTGCTCATTTTTTGAGAAAGGCAAGTGCCAGCCACACATCCTTTCAGGGAAAAAACAGAAGGGCCCCCTGCCCTGGGAGAGAGGCTGGAGTGAGTCAGACCTGCCTCAGACATTGACTAGCCCATACTCTGGACAAATCATGGCTTTCTTTGATCTTTAACTTCCCCCCTGTTAAATGAGAGGTTTGGAGTCTCTGGCCTCTCAGGCCCCTTCCAGATGTAAGTCTCTGCTCCTACAACGAGATGCCTTGTGCATCACCTTCAGGTTCAGACTCAACGATCTCAGCTCATTTATTTATACAAACTCTTCTCCTAAGCACTGACTCAGTCTCCAGGCCCTGGCGACAGCTCTCAAGAGCATGAGCTTTTAATGAGCCCATCATTTGGGGTGGACACAGATGGGGACACTGCAAACAAGGGTGTCGGCCACTGCCTCTGTAATTCCAGTCACATGGGTGGGACCAGCCTCAGCCCACAGTGCTGGGCGAGCACATTAATCATGCCCAAACAGCTGGGGCAGAATCTGTAGCTGTAGGGTGGAAAGAAGGCCCTGCAGACTTATGGGAACCTTCTCTCCTTTAGAAACAACCTTGGGAGGGCTGCCTGTTCTCTGGGGGAGTTGTCCTTTTTCTTCCCCTCTGACCTTCCTCTTCTCCTCTTTGGGTAGCCCTTATCTCCTCTGCTTCCAGTCCTCCTGGGACCATGGGAAGAGTGTCCTGACCTGGGACCAAATCCTCTCTCTGACACTGATTACCCTTCATGAAATAGGGGTGAAACCTGGCAGATTATAGGGGGTGCACTTTTATTTAAGGCACATTTGGGCAATGGCTATTATCTTTCTCCCTCACCAAAACCCCATTAATTTTTGTTATTTCTGGCCATGGGGCATCATGGGGAGTGTTGAATTAAACTAGGCGGGTGGGAGACTTGGATTCTACTTCTGAATCTGCTGCTAAGTCATCGTTGGAACTTGGACAAATCTCTTCTCCCTTTGGTGACTCAATTTCCTTCCCTACAAAATAAGGGAGCAGGATCAGATGATGTCAAAGGTTCTCCCTACATGGAGTGTTCTCAATGCTAAGGCCTTCCCAGCTCTCAAAGTCTACGGAACAGGGAAAACTACCCAACCCATTTTAACTGAAAGCAAAGTATGGATTTCAGACTGAGTGACAAAGAAATTCAGGGAATGAGGAATTCAGTCGGGTCAGCAGGGAAGGCTTCAAGGAAGAGGTGAGATTGAACTGAGTCTTGGATGATGGGAAAGAATTGTGCATTGGAAAAGGAAATGAGAGGTTATTTCAGGTGAGGCGAAGATCATAGACCTGGTGTCAAGAAAGCCTGAGTTCGAATCTGCTCTCTGATCTTTACTAGCTATGTGACCCTGAGCAAGTCTCTTAACCCATTTCTGCCTTAGTTTCTTCATCTGTAAAATGGGAATAATCCTTCCTAGGGAGGATGTGAGACTCAAATGGGACAATATTTGTTAAGCAACTTACAAAACAACATTAGCTATTATAATTTGAACTTCACATAGCACTTTTTAAAATTTGCAAAGCACTTTGTGTATATGACCTTATCAAAAATTCATGATCTTGTGAGACAGGTGCTGGAAATATTACAGTGCCCATTTTCCAGATGAGAACACTGAAGCTCAGAAGTGAGGTTCCTAGAGTCACACAGCCAGGAAGAGCCGGAAACCATCCCTACTTTGACGGCTTCCTGTTTTCTTTGGGTCAGACCCTGCAGTATAGGCAAAGCTAGATAGGGATGGGTCTGCCTTATGCATCAGCAGCAAGAAGGGTGACTCTGCTGAGGCAGTAAGAACTTTTCTCCATATTTCTTGATGGTCATATCCCCTACAAGTGAGATACAAGAGCATGGAGGGGGCATGGAACAGGAGGAAAAATATCTGTAGAATGGGATACTTGTTCCGAGTCCAGAAGGAAAATCAGGAATCTTAGAGGCTGTGATGTCTCAGACTGGGGGATGGCTGGGGGGTAGGTGGTGTAGGCCCATGGACTAGAACTTAGACTATAGGATTGTCAGTCTTGGAATACAGAATGTAGAACATCAGCCAGAGAACTACTTGAGAATATAGTTAACTTGGGCAATCATCTGTTCCCACTCCAGTATTTTGTTAATGTAGTCATTTGATTAGCAAGCTAAGTAACATTAGAATCAAGTCAGCAGCATTTATTAAGCACCTCCTGTATGCCAGGTACTGAACTAACCTGCCAGAGAAATGAAGACAGGGAGAAAACAGTCTCTGCTCTCACAAGCTCATGGTCTAAGGAGGGAGACACCATGAAAACAATTATATTGTATATAATAAGACAAGATATAGACAGGATTGATGAGAGCTTTTTTAGAGAAGACAGAAGAATTGTGGGGCACCAAGAAGAGCCTTTTGCAGGTGAGATTTTAGCTGAAACTTTGGGGAAGTCAGGAAAGCCAGGAGGCAGAAATGAAAAGGAAAGAGTTTTCTAGGCATGGGGCACAGCCAGGGTAAATGCCTGATGTCAGGAGATGGAGAGTCTTGTGTGAGGAACAGCCAGGAAACCAATGCTATTGTAATTATTACAGAGTACTTAGAAGGATTAAGGTGATACCACAGGTAATAGGGAGCCGCTGGTATTTACTGAATGCAAACCTTGTGAGTAAGAATTGTTTGAGTCATTGAATTGCATCTTTTGCACATGGCAGTGCCTGGCACATAGTAGGTGCTTAAGAGATGCTTGTTGATTAATAATTAAGCACCTACGATTTTATGCGCCATGTGCTAAGGATACAAAAACAGAAATTAAAGGGTCTCCGTGTGTGAGGAAAGACAACCTGAACATAACTAATGAAGTACAAAATAAAGACAAGGCAGATTGGTAAGTCAGCTGAGCTGCGGTCCTGGTGATGGCCTCGACCATTCTCAGCACTGCCAGGGATATGATGGCTGCCATCTACAACTCAAGGGAAAATCCCGATTTCTGGGCTACGGGCTGGGCAGGGTCGCGGTCCAGCCAAAGCTCTGTGGCCAAGGTTTCAGCCCGTGATGATGTTGTGGGGAGAGTCAGGAGAAAGTCCCGAGTGGGGATTTTAGTTTAAGGCCAGGAGGGGATATGCCCTCGCCAGAAATATGGGCCTGGGGATGGGGGAAATGGCAAGGCTGGCGATCTGGATCGGGAAGCTCGCAGAAGGCAAGGGAGGCAGACTGAAGATGGAGAGAGGATGGGCCTTCCCAGCCACGGAGTCAGGGAGGACGGAGCCTTGGAAGCCAAGGGAGGAGTCAGGGAGGACAGAGCCTTGGCAGCCTAGGGCGGACGGAGGACAGGAGACTAGAGAAGTCGGTCTGGGCTCCTGCCGCGCAGCTGTTCCGAGACAGCCATCACGGTCCTGGCTTCCAGGGCATAAATAATGCAGATGGAAACCCGAGGCTCTGGTGAATGAAAACAACTGGATTAGGGACATAAGCCCGTTAAGCAGTTATTACAATCTCGCCACGTTCGGATGAAGCCCTGCCCCAGAAGCCAGAAGGAAGCCGCGTCTGCAAATGAATTGGGAGGCTGTGTAGTCTTCAGCTCACTCCCATGGCTCGGGGCTGGACCGCGCTTTTTCAGCGGGTGTAAATGAGCACCGCCCCAGCCCTCAGATGCACACAGACGCATCTTCTCTGGCTTGGTGGGGAAACACAGCAAATTCACAAGGAAAATAGATTCCTCTTTGGGGGCCTCAGTCTCCCCATCTGTAAAATACAGGGTTGGACTGGATTTCCTTACTCACTCATTCGTCCATTCACAGAATCACCGAACCCAGAGTCTCAGGACTTCAGACACCAGCTGCGACAACCCACGCCTGAACAAGGATTATCTCTATGATATCACTAACCACGATGATAAAACTTTTCCTAAAACCTCCTTCAAGGAGGAGAAAGTCACCCCCTCGCATGGCAGCCCACAGACACGCATAACTTCTTAATAACTGGAGAAGAGAAAGAAAGAGACAGATTGGGGGAGAGGGAGAGAGACATACACACAGACATAGAGAGAGACAGAGAGAAACAGAGAGAGAAAAGAGAGAGAAGAAAGAGGAGAAGAAGGAGAAGGAGAAGAAGAGAGGGGAGGAAAGGGGAGGGAAAGGGAGGAAGGAAAGGGAAGAGAATGGGAAAGAAGGAGAGAAAATCCAAAAATTGGATTTTTAAAAATTTTTCCCCCTGGGGTTGGAAAGGATCTCTGTTATTTCAACACAGAATTGTAGGGTACTGGACCTGGAGTCCGGAAGGCCTGGGTTCAAGTTTTGCTTTTTACATTTACTAACTGTGTGATGCTGACCACATCTCTAAATCTCTTTAAGCCTTAGTTTACTTGTACGCAAAATGGGGTGATGATAACTATATAGTACATGCTATCTAGCTGCGGTTGTCATGAGACTCAGATGAATTAATGTGTGTAAAGTGCTTTGCAAATTGTAAAACCCAATATAAATGTCAAATATGACTATAATCACATCCTACTTAATTTACCATTAATATCTCATTTGATGGTAATGGTCTATGATTCTCTGGTTCCGTGATCCATTAGAAAGGGGAAGAGGTATGATGCAGTGGGTACAAAGCCACCCTGAGAGACAGAAAGGAATGAATGAAAGAATAGAAACACATTTATTAAGTGGCTATTACATGCCATCAGACGAGATCCTGGGGGTTGCCGGTATTCTCCTAAGGGCTGAAGAACAAATTCCTCCTTGGACTGGCTGCAAATCACTCCATCTTTCCGTGCCCCAGGCAATCCTCTAACAGCTCCCAATGCAAAACAGGTGCAGATCTGCTTTGTGAAGGGAATCTGCTCACCTGGGAGCCCTCTAGTCTAATTAGATCACAGGTCCAGACCAGGGACCTGCTAGCATGGCATGTTATTATGCATGGTATGTTATTAATGTTAGTATTATTACAGTATGCCATTCTTATTAGAGCTGGGATAATATATATCATTATATGTCATACAAAGTATATTTTAAAATATATAATATACCACCATATATATATAATATATATATTCAATTCAGTTCAATAAACATTTATTAAATACTCGCTATGTGCCAGGCACTGTGCTAAGGGTACAAAAAGAAGCAAAGGACAGTCCTTGCCCTCAAGAAGCTTACTATCTATTGCTGTACCTATCATGGCAAGGAATCTGTATTTGGATTCAGGACCTGTGTTTCTCTTCCAGCTCTGCCTGGTGACCTTGGACAAGTTACTGAAATTCTCTAACAATCCATTTGGGGTGAGATTAGGTCATCTCTAACCTCATTCTCTCTCTCTGTCTCTGTCTCTGTTTCTCTCTGTCTCTCTCTATGTCTGTCTCTGTCTCTCCTGTCTCTGTCTCTCTCTCTCTCTCACTCATCTCTCTCTGTTTCCCCTCCATTTCTGTCTCTTCTTTCATGTTTTGATTGATTCACACCTAGCATAATCCCAGGATGGGAAGGAATTGTCTATTAGTTATATAGTGAGAGTGGCCAGTGTTCATTTCCTTCCTTCCTTCCTTTTTAGACCCCAGCCCTGCTTCTGTCAGAGGCAAGGGGAGTTCCTGATGAGTGTTCATTTCAGGATCCAGCCTTTGATATCCCCTCATAGGCATCCGTTGTCCTGGAATGGACTGACCTCCAGGCCAAACTCCTGGAACTTCAATCCAGGAGTCATTCTGACCCTGTGGGGCTTTCAGACTTCCCTTCAGAGAATTTGGAGAAGAAAGATTCATTAGAATTTTTTGAAATGCAGTTCTTAAAATAGAAAACAAAGAGTGTTGTTGGGAGAATCATGTGAGGCGATTTATGTGAAACTCTTTGACAAATACAAAACTTGGAGCCAAATGGAAGGCGGTATTAATCCTGATGTCATGAATCACCGATCTATGATCTGAAAGAATGTCCAGGCACCAAACTCTGACCTACTTGGACAGGAGTCCCATCCACCACACACCTATTAAGTGATGGGCCATCTTCTGTGAAGGGGATGCCCCACCTCCCCTTGGCAGCCCACCCCACTCTGGATTAGGGCTAAGAAGTTTGTCCTGACTGACCTGAATTCTCCAACTCCCCCCTCTTTCCCTCCTACATGGTCCTAGTTCTCTCCTGGGCTAAGCAGACCAAGGCTAACCCCCCTTCCGTGGGATGGATCTTTGACTATTAGAAGAAAGCTCTTTTGGCCCACCTTCTCCCATCAGCCTCCTTTCTTCCAGGCTAAACAGTCTCAGGTTCTTCCATGAACCCTCTTATGATATAACCCAGAGGCCTTTTCCATCCCTCCTCTTGACTCTCCTGTTGATACAGAAGATGTCTTTACCGAGCTGTAGCACCACCCAGAATCGAACCCAATCCTTCTGTGGTCTGACTGGGCCAGAGAAGAGCAATGCTAAAACTTGCTTGTTTCTGGACACTAGGTCAACATCCCTGTTCTCTTTTTTGGCTACCCCGGATTAAATTTAGGATTGCCTTAAATTCCCAGATCTTTTTTTGCTTTCAAAGCTCCAATATGTTTCAAGGAAGAGAGGAGTTCTGTTGGTTGGAGGTTTGATTGCTTAGAGTGGAGTATGAGATGAGACTGGAAATTAGTGTGATGAATGATTGTGGCAGACCTTGAACTGGTATTCAGGCGAAGGGGATGGGAAGGTAGCATTCATATATTAAGCACCCACTGTATGCAGGAACTGTGCTAAGCACTTTACACAGTAGACCACATAGGGCAATTATCCATTTTTGAAGAGAAAGATTATTTTGGAAACTTCAAAGTGCCATAAAAAACGAAAGTGATTCTTCTGATTACTAGGTCAGCTACAGTAGAAAAGGGAAGGAGGAGAGGGGAAGATGATGGATTGTCTGGGTCATGGACCCTAAAATGTCATTGTGAGAGTCAGGAAGGAAGTTACACAAGGCGGTAGATGGGCCAAAACATATCCTTGTGCCTGCTGTGGTGCCAGGAGCTCCCTCTGCCTTTACAGGAAGGAAAGAGGAAGGAAGCAGAGCCTGAGGAAGTCCATGAGAGGGACAAAGTCAGGGGAGGAGTGGAGGGGAAAATCCTGGACCTGGGAGAGGAAAACTCCATCCATCAAAGCCCCAGAGAACAAGGGTCCCTGGAGTCAGCCCGTCCAGCCCTCTCAGCTTAGAGGTGAAGAGAGTGAGGCACTGAGTGGGGGTGGGTGGGGGACTGGTTTGTCTGAGCCAGAGTCTGGGTACAAACACTAATACTTAGGAAGAACACAATGCTAGTTCCAACACCCATACTAGTACTAATAGCAACAATTCATATTTCTATAAAGTTTGGAAAGTGCTTTTCTCAACAGCCCTGTGAGATGAGCATTATAAGCATCTTTAATCCTATTCTACAGATGAGGAAACTTAGACAGTGACTTGAATAAGGTCACATAAGTAGTGAGTATTGGAGGTAGGTTTTGAACTGAAGTGTCTGCCTACCTCTCGGAAGTAGTTGAATGAGTCGTAGACTTGACCCTCAAAAGTTCTAGGTCTCAGTCCTGGGCTGCTACTTACTAGCATATTGTCATTCAGTTGTGCCCAACTCTTTGTGACCCCATTTGGGGTTTTCTTGGCAAAGATACTGGAGGGGTTTGCCATTTACTTCTCCAGCTCACAGATGAGGAAACGGGGGCAAATAGGGCTGAATGACTTGGCCAGGGTCACACAGCTAGTAAGTGTCTGAGGCTGGCTTTGAACTCATGAAGATGAGTCTTCCTGATTCCAAGTGCAGTGCTCCATCCCCTGTGCCACCCAGATGTCCCACTTACTGCTAGCACGCTGGCCTTCCTGGTCCTTGGTTTCCTCATTTGTAAAATGTACAAATTAAAATAAAAAAAAAATTGGAACATTGTTACATTGCTGGTGGAGTTGTGAGCTGATCCAGCCATTTTGGAGAGCAATTTGGAACTATGCCCAAAAGGCTATAAAAATGTTCATACCCTTTGACCCTGCAATACCACTTCTAGGGTTGTATCCCAAACAAATCACACAAGCGGGAAAAGGACCCATATGTACAAAAATATTTATAGCGGCTCTTTTTGTGGTAGCTAAGATTTGGAAATCAAAGGGATGCCCATCAATTGGGGAATGGCTGAACAAGCTGTGGTATATGAAGGTAATGGAATACTATTGTGCTATAAGAAATGGGGATGATACGGACTTCATAACAACCTGGAAAAACCTACACGACATAATGCTGAGTGAGCAGAGCAGAGCCAGGAGAACTTTATACACAACCACAGATGTATGGATTCTGTGAGGACCAACCCTGCCAGACTTTGCTCTTCTCTGCAACACAAGGTACGAAGACAACTCCAAAGGACTCACGATGGAAAATGCTATCTACATCCGGAGAAAGAACTATGAAGTTTGATTGCAGATTGAGGCACACTTCATGCTAGCCTTTCCTGCCCCCCCCCCGGATTTTTTTTTTCTTTTTTGCTCTTTTGTTTTTGTTTTTGGGTTTTTTTTTCGGTCCTGTTTCTTCTTTCGCATGATTCATTTCATTGATCACAGTTCTTCTCCATAACTTGACTAGTGTGTAAATTAATTCAATGCGAAGTTATATGTGGAAGCTATATGGGATTCCATGGCGTCTTGGGGAGGGAGGGGAGAAAATCTGGAACTCAAAATTATGTAGAACCGAGTGTTGTAAATTAAAAATAAAAAAAATGTTATATAAAAAATAAAAAAAAATCCCACTACCCATTTTATTTTTAAGGAGAGTGTTACTATAAAGCACTATCAGGATGTGAACTATGACTGGTATGGAAGTGACGAGAAGATAAAATGGGTTGGGTGGTTCTAATAACTGTCACTGCTCCAGCCTGTTAATGGTTGACAAAGTGCCGGGCTCATTATAAGAAATCTAAGTGCTTACCAAATGCTTGTTGACTGATTGATTGACAGTAGAGAGATCTCCTCTGGGCTTGCATTCTGCCTTGTTTCATCCTTATTTGCATAAATGCCATGCCTCTCACTTCTTTCCCCAGTGTCTGGAATAGAGAAGGTGCTTAATAGCTCATTGCTTAATAGTGGCATCACCTATGGGGTGCCCCAGGGAAGCCCCTTGTCGCAAGGGAACTCCTGCTTCAGATTCATATTCATCCGGTTGAGACCCCTAAGAGAAGGAGCCTGGCTTTCCTTATGTTGTCTCTTATTTATTCGCTCCCACTTCAGCTTGAAATGGAAAAGGTTTTTAAAACAAAGCTGAGATATATCGTATCTAAGGTCTCTCCAAAGGGGACTAACACAGTACCCTCTAGAAAAGCAGTCACTGAACAGAATAGTAGACATCAGGCATGGGACAACTATTTATTTCTCTTACCACAACAGACATGTTTAAAGCACAAAAGATGTATAAGCACACACTGGGATGTAAAACACGAAGCTATAACCCTCAGCCTTTATAGCACTCTCCTGGAAGGTAAATATTCCTGGGAGACTTGTGGGACTTCCCTATTCATATTAGATAGATACTGTCCAATTAACTTGCCAAGTGATCATCTGATCAGCCAGATTTCAGCTACAGTATCCTTCTGGCAGAGGTGTCCTTCTTCCCTGAAAATCTCTTGTGGAGAACATGAATCAGAGCCTGACTATGGAGCTCTGGAACTTCCAAAATAGCCATCCATCTTTCAGGGTCACTGTTGGGTCACCTGGGATAAGGTGAGCAGAAGAGACAGCCAGGGACTTGAGGTCCACTCTCATGTTTGCCTATTCAAGCATGTTCTTCCTCCCAGGAGTGTGCAGTTTTCATGGATGAAAGGGGGTGGGGCAGTGAATTTCCATCCCACCTCCAACTCTTCCTTGTTGGATTTCCAAGACAGAACTTGTATTGACTATGTCCCAACATCAAAGCCACCCTTAAAGAGACCAGAAGCTGTTTCACCTGGATTTCTGGATTGGTCACTGATTCTCTTTGGCACAGTCCTCTGGCACATGGACACCCAAGGACCAACCAAGGAGTTTTTCTTTATGTCTGTCCTATAGCAAGGTACCAGAGAATGTGTTCCACCCCATAGAGCCAAAGCATGCTTGCCATGTTCCGTGGTGAGTGAGGGGGCAGATTTGGTGGCTCCTTTCTCATGTCTGTTACAAGTGGAAGCCCATTAAGGGAGGCAACTGGGCTGTTTCTCTCTTTCCCTTTCTGCATCTCCAGTGCTTGAGAGTGGTAATGTGGCTAGAGACCAGCCTCAGAATCAGAAAGACCTGGGATCCTGGCTCCTCTCTGTCACATACTGACTGAGTAAAAATTGGCAAATGAAGTAAATCCTTAGTATCCCAGACAACTCCCTAAGATGGTGGGTGGAAGAGAAGGAGACTGCTCATTGCCATGGAGGTGCTTATTTGCATTGGTGGAGGGCATTTTAACACTAGGAATTTGTGATGCCAATGAAACCATTGGGCTAGATGGTAGGAAGGAAGGGAGGGAGGGAGGGAGGGAGGAAAGAGGGAAGGGAGGGAGGAAGCAAGGAAAGAAGGAAGGAAGGAAAAGAGAGGGAGGAAGGGAGGAAGTAGGAAAGGAAGGAAGGAAGGAAGGAGAGAGGGAGGAGGAGGGGAAAAGAATTGAGGAGGAAAGGAGGGAGGAAAGAAAGAGAAAGAGAAGGGAGTAAGGAGGAAGGGAAGGAGGAAGGAAAGGGAAAGAGAAGGAGGAGGAAAGGGAAGGAAGGGAGGGAAGGAGGGGATGGAAGGAGGGAAGAAAGGAGAGAGGAAAGGAGGAAGGAAGGAAGGAAGGAAAGAAAAGAGAGGGAGGGAGAAAGTAGGGAAGGAAGGAAGAAGGAAAGGAGAGAGGGAAGGAGGGAGGGAGGGGAAAGGGAGTGAGGGGGAACGTAGGGATGAAAGAAAGATAAAGAGAAGGAGGAGGAGAGGGAGGAAGGAAGAATGGAGAGAGGGAAGGAGGGAGGGAGAAGGAAGGAAGGGGAGAAAAAAGGGGGGGAAAGAGGGAGGGGGAAGTGAGGGAGGAAGAAATGGAGGGAAGACATTTCATTCCATAGCCAAGCTTGGCTAAGAGCAGGAGCTACAGGAATGTTCGTTGGATAGAACGCAGCAACCCTGCAGTCAGTACAAGTGCTAACATTTTTGCTTTAGAAAGGAAGAAACTGAAGCTTGAAGGCTGTGCCTCTGACCAGCCCTGGGATCAGACTTCACAGCTGGGAAATGCTTTAGAGATCGTTTCCACTGCCCCTTCCACTCCCATCCCAGACTGGGAGGCTGAGGCCCAGAGAGGGAGAAGGACTCAGCCATGATCATCCATCTAGTAAGTGACCGAGCCAACACTTGGACCAGACCTACAGTCCCAGGCCCAAAGCTTCTCCCTTTACACCAAGGGATGATGGGAAAATGGCTATTAAAATCTTAGATCATGAGATTGGCTGATCAAGATGCTCTGATGGGGTGTCCCTGTTCAGGGGTATCTATGAGTGAAAATTACATGAAACCTAAAAGGGAAAAAGGTCCAGAATTGCTCAGAAATAAGTCTGGGGTAAGAGACACAAGTCAACCAATGGCTTTTGGATCAGGGGAACAGCTAATTGGGGACAAATGCAGGCTGGCACTCAGGTCCCAGGCATCCCTGGAGAGGCTGGGAATATGGGGGAGACCACAGAAGGCTGTACACGGCAGAGTGGGAGACCCGCTGGTGATTAGCATAATTGGACTTCAGGCGTGATGGGAAAGAAATAACTATGAATTATTTAAACACCAGCTCTACATACAGGCATGGATGATTCAGAGCTGAAAAAGAAAAGGGAGAGGGCAAGGAGAAAAATGAGGAGGATGAAGGCTGTGCTACCCCCAGGAAGGTCAGTGGGATGGAGCTGAGCAGCAATTGAGGCTTCTGCAGCCTCCTTGGGACTCTGGGGCCTTGGGGGCTTGCAATTATGATGGAGGAGGTTCAGCCTCCAACTGTCTGCAGACAGACAGCAGAAATGCTTCTGTGTTCACATTTATTCTGAGGTTGTCCCAGAAACGTGTTTATCTTTAATGAGCAGCCTGCATGAGGGGACTGTTGTTTTTCTCATGACAAAGCCCTTCTTCAGTGTCTGGCCAGACACAAGGATGTGGCCAACATGTTATCAGCTGAAGTGTCCTGTTTTTACAATTACAACCCACCCAAGAAAATGGAAACCAAGAGGTAAGAGGTGGCAAGTACCACAGAGATCACGTAGGTCAATCCCTTCCTTAGCAGAGGACATTGATGTGAGGCCCTTAGAACAGGGAATGCTAGAGCTGTGAAGACCAGAGGCCTTAGATCATGGAATATGAGAGTTGAGAAGGGCCTGGAGTATCCCATTTCACATGTGAAACTCCCAAAAGAGCTACCTGAGAGCCAAACCCTCTGTAGGTCTGCATCCACTAAAAGATATCTCTATTTCCATCTATTAGGATCTATCTGTCTATCTATCTATCTGTCCGTCCATCTGTCTGTCTATCCACCCATTCATCTGTCTATCTGTCTGTCTGTCTTTCTGCCTGTCTGTCCGTCTGTCAGTCTGTCTAGCCATCCATTCATCTATCTATCTATATATCTGTATATCTGTCTATCTGTCTGTCTGTCTATTTACTTATCATCTCTCTCTATAGCTATATGTATGCATGTATATATACATATATGTATACATATATATGTCTTGAGTCCCCCTCCCCCACAACGTGTTTACTTTTTACTGCTCCGTCAAAATTAAAAGCCAAAGGAACTTCTGAAAGGGTATAGTAATCATAGTAGAGACAGGACATTTCCCCTTCAACCTGCTGCACACTCCTTCATAATACAAGTGGCAGCAGCATAAGGAGTCTTTCTGGGGAGAGAGTGGGGCACACCAGGGGACCTGCTTGACCAAGAAAGGGACAGTGCACATCTTTGGCCCTGAAGGGCTGCTGATGCCTTCTGTTGACATTTTCATTGCTCCTGATGGTCCCACATGGGTGGCAGGAAGTCTCTGCTGAGTGATGCCCCATGGATTTCATGCTCATTTCTAGGTGCTGTTCACTGGGAAACACGGTTGCTGGGTTGCCTGCTACTATCAGTTTTCCCTCTGGTCTTCAGCTGAGCAGCTACTTCTTCCCCATAAGAAGAGGAGTGGTCTCAGTTGGTTAATAAGCATATCAAGCCAGACACCTTGCTAAATGCTGGGGATACACAAAGCAAAAAAAAAAAAGTCAAACAAAAAGTCCCTGTGCTCTGTCTCCAGCTAAGGGAGCAGACATTATGCAAAAAACTGTGTATAAACAAGGTCAGTTAAGTAAAGGTAGGATCAGTTGGAAAAATATCTACTGAGGGAAGAAGGATTGGGAGAGGCTTCTTAGTCATCTTGCTTTTGGTCTGGAAGAATAACAACAAAGAACTTTCAGATCTGAACTCTATACTACTTTCCTTCTGTAAAAAAAGGAAAGTCAATTCCCAGAGTTTTAGTTATAGAGGCTTCTTTTCTCCAGAAGAAAACTGGTCTGTAGGAATCACACACATGTGGAACAGAGGCTGTAGAAGATACATCTGTCATTGTCCCTCTTATTTCCTGCTTACCAGGAGCCAGCTCAGAGTCCCAGCCTCTCTCTGACTTAAGTATAGAAAGTCCCTTTTCGACTTCTAGAAATCCCTAAGTGCTGGTGTGTATCCCTTCTGAATAATTTTTAAAGGCTGCCTTTGAACAAATTGCCATAGGCTGTTGGCCTGAGGTTTCACTTTTTTTTTTCTCAAGCCCTCAGGATCCTTTGGGTCTCCCATGGACATGAAAGGGAAGTTTGGAGAGGAGCCACAGCATGGCATTGCCCTCTGTATCCATCCTTAGCTGCAGATGCTGCCTTGATCATACATGAGTGTCAGAACAGACTTTCCTAGTTCTGAGGCATCTTGGACATAGATCAGGGGATATCAGAGCTGAGAGGGACCTAGGACCATAGGGCATAGAGCCTCAGGTCAGGGAAGGGCTTTAGAACACAGAACACAAAATGTCAGAGCTGGAAAGATGTTTAGAATAATGATAGCTAGCATTCATAGAGTGCTTTAAGGTCTGTACATTTGTTACATCACTGGATCATCCTCACAACAACCCTGTGAGGTAGGGGCTACCACGATCCCCTTTTTGCAGAAGAGGATGCTGATCGAGGTTTAGATTGCCCAGCGTCAGGTAGCTAGTCAGTGTCAAATACAGTGTTCTAGCCACTGCACTATGTGATCACATACTGGCTGTGGATTCCTGGTCGTGTCTCAATTTCTCAGGGCTCTAGGCAACACTCAGATCATAAGTTGAAGAGAAAGTGCCTGCAGGATTTGAACTTATTTTTCCTGACTCCCATTCCCATCCCTGTTTCACTCATTATACCACTCAGGTGCCCCCCGGCACATACTGTCAGAGCTAGGAGGGACCCCAGAGCATATCTAGCACAAATTACTGATTTTACAAAGGAGGAAATTAGGATCCAGAAGGCGAAGGGTGAGCTGAGGTCCACAGAATGTGTAGTGAGAAAGAACCATAATGATTCAATCAGCAAATGATTATTAGTGTAATTCTGAGGTTCTGAAGCTACTCCCCCAATCCTGACTCACACTGGCCAGATGGGAACTCTGAACATGGTTGCTGCACATCATCTCATGGTCTAGGGGCAGCCCTGAAGGGTGAGGGAGTGTCCCACTGGTTTGCTTCCTCCCATGATTATTTACCAGTTGATAATGATGAATCAGCCAGACATAATTAGTTTTTAGTAAAGCTGGTGCAAAATATCCCCCTGAAAGTCTTTGCCACACTGTCCCACCAGGCTCCAACTTAGAGTGTTTTCTTCCTTTGGTGGGCTACTCATGGAGTTCCCTTGAGGGATGATGGAGCTCTTCTGCTGGGCTCTTGAGGAGCCTTTAATCTGCTTTTCCTTGGTTACTTTAAGTCAAGCAGGGTAATTTTATTGATTGGCTCAATCGATCTCCTTCCTTACTTTAGTCAGTAACTGTTTGAGGTTCAGAAAACTCAGAAGTCATCTCACCAGAGAGGGGGAGACAGAAAGAGGAAAAGAAACTGTCCCTCTGCCTCCAACCCCAGAACAAAGGATACAAGAATGTGCTAAGTGCCTACTATGTGCCAGGTGCTTTACAGATGTTTTCTCATGTGACCCTCACTCTGGAATATAAGAGTTATTAGCATCCTCATTTAATAGCTGAGCAAACTGAGGCAGACAGAAGTTGAGAGCCTCACTCAGAATCACAGTTAAGTGCCTGAGGCCCAGTTGGAATTCTGGTCTTCCTGCCTCCAGGCCCAGGGGCTCTAACCACTGTACCACCTAGCTGCCTCTAGAAAAAGAAGAAAGAAATTTCTTCTCCATAACCTGCCAAGAATACAAGAATAACACAGAAAAGAACCGAGAAATGTTTTTCTTTTGTCTACCAGGAAGAAAAAGAAAAGCAAGAAGATGCAACCTCAGAAGAGCAACAGCTTTTAGTCTTGCCCATTATTTCTATCACAGTGAAATCAGATATGAAGTGAGATGACATTTGTAAAGTGCTTAGCATGGTGCCTGGAACACAGTAACGTTAATTGTTGTTGGTCAGGTCCCATGCTAGTGGCCCCATCCCTACCTAGCTCTTCCCATTATAATTTGGAAGCAATATTGCACCTTTTACATTCCAAGTTGCATGAGATCTGAGTCAGTGCCCCTATCTCTCCAATGGACAAACCAGTTTTGAGTCAAGGGAGTCCTGGCCTTTTAACGATAGAAAGCTGCCTCCTCGAGACAAATAAAAGGCTCTTTGAAGAGCACCATCATCCTCCCTGGAGCTGAGTTAGGGAGGCGTGAGTCATTGCCTCTTGCCTCCCCAATTCCCAATAGCTAGAGCAACTAAGAATCAAGCGTTAACTACAATATTACCAAGGACTTTTCATCGAACAATGAGGTCCTAACTAGAGCTCCTTGGAACTCTTTTGTGATAGACTCAGGGAGTTCTCATATTGGACCCTCTGTATATCTGTTCACTGCCCTTGGGTATCATAGGATCTCAAATCTGGGTGACCTCACTGACTCCAGCCCCTTCATTTCACAGATCAAGAAATAACGCCCCTAGAGGCTTCAGACATATTAAAGGTCACTCAGCTCATCAGAGGTTGAGCCTAGATTCAACCCAGGTCTTCTTGCTTCAAACCCAGAGATCTCTCCAATATGTTGTGCTGTGTCTCTTAAGAAAAACCTATCTGAAAGGCTGCTCTGTCAACAGCCTAAGAAGGGAGGCATGTCTTAAGGTCCGATAGTATGCCTCTTTACTTCCAGTTGCCTCTTCGGCTACGTCTCAAAGCAGCCAAGAGGATGGAGGGGGACTCTTCTGATTTTCATTTTCACAGAAACCCTGCTCCTCCAGGCACAGGAGGGATATTAGGGGTGCATAGTAAATGAGGCTGGAGCTTTCCGAATGAGGTTAATGGAGCATTAAAATATGGTTGGGAATTCTGGTGTTATCACACCGTAAATCAGCCTTCCCCCAATGCCTGGGCCCAGACATTGCTCCTAACCCAACAAAAGCCCTGGGCTGAGCCTTTCCCATCTATGGGCTACACCTTTCTTGAGCACAAAACACAAGGCTTAGCCTGGGGTTCTCTAAGGTCTCTTGTGGCTGAGACATTGTGGTTCTTCACAGGCCATAGTTTTGTGAAGAGCCTTGGACTTGACATCAGAAGGCCTAAGCATTTGTCCCTCTTGGGTTTATGAACAGTGGATCCTTCAGAGTTATTTCTCAGCCAGCTTACAGCCTAGTGACTGCTTCTGTAAAATGCGACCATAATGCTGTCTGCACGGGGCTGTAATAAGAGAGTGCTTGCTAAACCTAAGCCTGACCTCACAGTTATTCCTCTGAGTGATGGTATAGCTCCGGGAGTCCCTGGATGCTGCTGCAGACTCTCCAAGGTAGAGGGGAGGGCAGGGACACCGAGTCCACCCCATTGTGGAGATAGAACCATACTACCATGTACCCAATGGTGGGTCATCTGGGCAGCGTCTGAAGACCTCAGTGAGGAAGAATCCACCCTCTCCCATCCTCCTTGGGGAAAGAGGCTTAAAGGCCTATTGGGAATTCTAGGGTCCTGGATTCAAAGCTAGAAAGAGCCTTTGGATCCACTGAATCTACCCCACTTTTATTTTACAGAGAGAGAAACTGAGGCCCAGGGAAACTGTGATTGCTTAAGATTGCAAAGGCAGCAAGGAGACCTTGGATTCGAACTCAGGTTATTTTACACTGTTCTAGACTAACATATCAGTCAGTCCATTTCAGGCCCATTAGCAGCCCATGTGTTGTCATTGTTTCAATCCTGAATCCAAGGATGCTGAGAAAGAGACCAGTGGAAAGAGAATATGAAGAAACCTCATTTCTGCTTTGTCCGGGACACTTTCAAACATATAGAAGCCTATCTATCGAATCCTACAGGGCTGACTGTGTGATCTTGGACAATTAATTTCACTTCTCTGGGCCTCATCTCTGAACTGAGAGGGCTGGATGAGAACATGCCTCCAAAGCCCTTCATGCTTTCTGTCTGGTCCCTTCAGTGCCTAAGAGCAGTCTCCTATTCCTGTAACAGCCTCCATTTAGGACTCTAGGCAATGAAGTTGCCACACAGAACTGTGATGTGGTCCAAAGATGACCTACTATGTTGTCCCATCCCCTACATTCAAGAAGAGGAACTTGAAGTCCAGGAATGGAGGGTGACTTTCCTGAGTGATCTCTTGGCCAACTCCTCTGTCTCTGAGCTGCTAACAAGGACAACAGCTATTGGAGTGAGTCATTGGCAGGTACATGATGTTTTGCATGGAGGCTCTCTGCCCCATTCCAAAGGCACAGAGGTCTTGGGGAAGGGACCAGTCTGTTCCCCTCCAGGGAGGACTGCTGCTCCCACACTGAGCTGCCCCCAGCCAAAGAGAACAGGCCCAAAGGAGCCAGACTGGAGGTGCCTGGTGCTGGCGTCCACCCTATCTCTGTGTCAGTCTTCAGAATCTGGGCCACAGGCTCTAATCCCTCATCTAAAAAACATGAGCTCACTTTGTCCCGAAGCCTTATAAATCTCTTGGTTTGAGAGACTATTAATTGCAACTGGAGACAGCTTGTGATCCAGCATTTGCATATAGAATAAGACCCAAATCACGTATTTGCATGTATTATTGTCCAAGGCCCACTTGAACCAGGGATGTGTTTAATTAGGATTTAGTGTTTCAAATTCATTTTGCAAACCAGTACAGAAGCAGGAGTCAGGAGTGCTGGCTCCGAGTGCTTCTCTGACATTGGCCAACAGTGTCCCCTTAGACAAATGGAAACAGTGGTGCCACTGGATGGGGGAGGAAAATGGCGGCTCTCAACAGAGTCTGCAAACTGTTGGCCAGAGGACCTTCCTCTGACAGGAATACAGGCTGGGCCTATGATTTCATGGGTATAGAAAACTCCCAGGTGAAGAAATTCTTCCTCCCAATTCAGTTGGTCACTTTCTCTGCAACACTGGTCTAAGCGCATTCATAGATCAGGGTTGTCCAACCCAAAAGAAATGGGGTCCACTAAATCCTGAGTAAGGATCCCTACTGACCATAGCAAGGCCTAAAAACCACACATTTATGTCTTCCTTATTTTATTAATATGTTAACACATTAAAATCAGATAGAAATCCTGTCTGAATTGAGGCTAAGGGGTACTCAGGAAGGTTGATTACTACATGCACATGGCACTGGGTAGTGGGTTTGACACTTCTGGTCTAGAGCCTTGAGAAGTCAGGTGACTTGCCCAGAAACACACAGCCAGTAGGTGTGCAGGTCACACAGTGGATGGAGCATGAGACTCCAAGTTAAGACTTTCAACTCTGCGTCCAGCACTTGACTGTGTGATGCCCAACAAGTCACTAACTTTTTAGTATCCTTATCTTCAAAATGGGAATGGTATCTCCCTAACTCGGTTGTTGTGAGAGTCCAATAAGATGACATATATAACAATTTGTGAACTTTAAGACTCCAGATAAATGCTATTTATCATTATTATCATCATCATCATCATCACTATGGATCTGAGCTGAGACTCAGTTTTAGGTGTTCCCATCTCCAAGGCCACTATGTTATAGTGTGTCCTTTGACTTGGATTCCTTGAAAAATTTCAGAAGAGATCATAAAAAAGAGATGGTTGGTGAACATTTAGAAAAGGAAACAGTGAGTAATTAGACAAAGACGGCTGGGCTGACTTGAGAACTGGCCATCCATCCATCCATCAACTGATCAATACAATGGCACACAGAGGACATTAGATGCTGGGGGTTCAAAGACATTTGCAACAGTGCCTGACCTTCGTGAGTCAGGGGAGTCTGACCCCACCTTTTTTGATAGAATCATTAAATTGGAAGACAACGGAAGTGCTGTGTATATAACTGGCTGATTGGGGCAAATCATTTGGGAGACTATGAGATCAAATGTTTGATAAAAGTCTAAGTAAACTATATCTTCAGAACTTCCATCAACTACTAGTTAAGTATCTCTGTCGAAAAAAGGCGAGGTGAGCAGGCAAACTCAGCCTGTTCCCAATTAGACTTAATATCTTTGCCATACTTTCTCTCCACCCTGCACTTCATGCTAACTTCCCTGTTAAAGTCCAGGGTAGTACCACCCTCCCATTTACCCAGGTTTAGAGTCTCAGGGTCATCCTTGACTCCTCACTCCCACTCAGCCTGTCCCCACTTCCAATTGCTTGGTGAGCCTTGTTCATTCTGCTTCCACAATATCTCTTGTAGACAATCCTTGCTCTCCACTCTCACAGGCACCACCTTAGTTCATGACCTCATCATCTCATCTGGACCACTGCAATCACTTCCTGATTGGTATGTCTGCCTCCTTTCTCCCCTCTCTCTAACCCATTCTCCATGCAGCTGCCAAGGTGATTTTCTTAAACCCAAAGTCTGACCATATCTCTCCTGGTTCAGTAAATGAGTCCCTCTTTCCTCTAGGATCATATAGGAAGTCTGGCTATTGAAGGCCTTCACAACATGGGAGTTTCTGATCTTTCTTGTATTTATATCCCTCAGTCCTCCATATATGCTCTGTGAAGAGCCATGATGGCCTCCTGGTCTACCACAGCACACTCCGCTGGCTGACACATATGCCTAAAATATTCAACCTCCTTACCTCCACTTCCCCAAATATCCAGGTTTCTTCCAGCTTCGGTACAAAGTCCACCTTCTCCATGGAGCTTCCCTGGTTCCTCCCAGCTGCTAGTGTCCACATCCCTCAAACTACCTTTTATTCATTTTGTATATGCTATATATTTACATAGATATCTGTAACATGGTTTACACACATATGGATACATGTATGTGTATGTGTGTGTATGTATGGACAGAGACAGAGAGATATGGACAGAGCAGAGACAGAAGTGGGGAAGTGAGAAGGAGAGACAGACAGAGATGGTGGAGACACAAGGGAGTGGGGCAGACTCCTCTTTTGCATCTGCCCTTGACTTTGACCCTGTGCCTCAGCAGCCTTCTCCTGGAAGATCTCTCAATCCCTCCCATTGGGGAGTTCCTACAAGAACCTTCATTTTGAAGAAGGTCTCGGTCACTCCTCTCCCAGCTCCTCTCCTCATCTTCAGGACTTCATCTCTAAATCATAAAACCTCATTTTATGTGTTTCTTCCTCCACTTTCCTTCAGAGAAAGCACTGTCTTTTTGTTTGTATTTGTAATTCTAGCACTGTACTTGGACATAGTAAGGAGGTAAGTGGTACAGTGGATAGAACACTGGACAGGAAGTCAGAGACCTGAGTTCAAATCCAGCCCCAGACCCTTACTAGCTCTGTGACCTTTAACCTCTGTCTGCCTCAGTTTCCTCAATAGAAAAAATGGGTGTAATAACAGTACTTACCTTCTTGGGTTGTTGTGAGGACAAAATGAGATCTTTGTAAAGAATTTTGCAAACCTTCAAGTGATATATAAATCCTAACTCCTATCACTGTGATTATGATTATTATCATTGTTAAATGTTTGTTGACTTAATATTTGTGCACGCATTCAGATACATACACAATATGTTGTCTGTTGTTACTTCATGTGCTTCTGGTAGTTGGAGACTTGTTCACTTTTTAGTTTACTGCTTGGAACATAAATGCTCAGTTAGTGTTTGTTGATTTGTTGACACTATGCTTTTAGAAAATATATAGTTATCTGAAATAGACAGTATTTGGAGCTTGTTCAATGACTGGACTCAAAGAGTTCAATTTCAGTTCAGCAGAGTCTCCAAAAGAGGACCTCAGAGATCTGTGTGAGGCCAGTGGTACCCTCCCTGTCTCTCCCCAACCCCCACCCCAGTTATTTGGACAAAGGAATAAGCATCTTGCTCATAAATTTGCAGAATAGCTTATTCCTCCCCAGGCTTGGTGTGTGTGTTGTTCTCTTACTATGCTATCTTAATAACAACCTTTATTTTGAATTAATTGTATCTACTGGCTGAATGTTAAAGGCAAGTGCTCCAGTGGGGGCTTGTGAACCAACATTTAAGGAGTACAGATCTATAGAGAAACTGTGAAACCTGAGCATAGGGAGCAAGTTGAAGACTGTTCAGTATGAAATTGACAAGGTCTCCCATATAGGACACTACATAAAGTCCTTTCCAACTTTGACCTTCTGGATTCTAAGGTCCTTCCTGCACTCGCTATGCTGGGAACCTGCTTTTTGAGGAGAAGTTTTACTTTGTTGAAGTGTATTCATGCAAAGAGAGAGCCACCCCAGCTGCTGCTGAGGATGAGGCTGGGGCTGCAGGTGTCTGTCCTTAGAATTGGGGGAGGGCTTCACATGAAGTTCCCCCACATGGGACTCTCTGCTTCATGGAGAACCCACGGCTCAAGGAGTGTTCCTTAGGCATATTTCTAGCAGGGTTCTTTTTCTCACTATGGTTCCATTCCTATGATAAGAGCCTAGGAGACATTTTTTTGTGTGTTCAGTCATTTTTTCAGGTGTATCTGACTCTCTGTGACACCATTTGGGGTTTTCTTGGCAAAGATACTGAAGTAGTTTACCATGTCCTTCTTCAGGATGAGGAAACTGAGGCAGACAGGGTTAAGGGAATTGCCCAGGGTCACACAGCTAGGCAGTATCTGAGGCCAGATAGGAGTCACTCTATCCACTGCAATGCCACCTAGCTGTCCCAACACTTTCTTTAGCATATACCAAACATTCAGTGTCTCTTCCTTGTATGATGATTGTGCTTCATTCAATTAGTACAAAGTATTCTGGGCTTTGTGTCCAAGGCCTCATCACCTGTAGGATTTTAGAATTATTTCTAGAAGGGACCTCTGAGGTCATCAAATCCAGACCCAGATGGGAAGTGACCTACCCAAGGTCCCAAGGTCCCCAGCCTCTGAGGCAGGAATCAAACCCTGATCTTCCTAACTCTGAGTCTAGAGCTCTATGCACTGCACTAGCCAACCTACCATTCTCTGAAGAAAGGGGCCAGGGAATCTGGCCTTGGTGGTCACATTACAAGGGGAAGTTGCCACTAAAATTCTACCAAGAAGGAAAGAGTTCCATCCGAGAAGGACTGCCCTTCTCAGATCTCTGCTTGGCCACCCTCTGCCCAGCCTTCACATTTGCTGTTGCCCTGCAAAGTCTCTCTTCCCCCAGGCCCACACTGAGCTCACCTTTTCTGACCACGATGGTGAGGTCACCCTGGCAATGGCAATCAGGGGCTATGCACATATTTAGGCCCTCAAGGTTAGTAATAGCCAGTTCCCTGCTTGATTTTCATTTATCAGTCATACCTATCCATGCTGTGTAGACTGTCTACTCCCTGAGAGCAGGTCCTGCTCTGGTTCTCCACCTCTGCCTAGGGCTGAGCATTTAGAAGGTGTTCCATACAGACCTGATGGAAAGAACATATAGGTGAGATGGAATGGAATTTCCTGAAGAGCAATAAAGGGGCTGAGTTTTTCAGTAATAATTCATCCATTTATCCTGAAACCCCAAATGTGACCACGGACAGTAGTGATTGGCTGTTCTTACTCTTTAGCCATCCTAGAAGACATACAAGGCAGGGGCTAGTAGTTCATCTTGCAGATGGGGAAACTGAGGCCCAGGGAATCAAAGTTTCTTGTACAAGTCACAGTTGGGCAATGCAGAGCTGCAGCCCTGGGCTCACTGGGGTCATTATTTTCCTAAAAGTCAGTTGGGTCCATCTTTGCTGGCATCCAGGAATGGGCAGTTGAGCTCATGGGGCTATGCCTTCATTCCACTGATGTGTGTCCAGACCAGCCACTTCTAGAGTCAGTATCACTGGTTCAGCCGATGCTGTCTACAGAAAATATGTGTCCAGTCCATGGCACCATGGTGAGGTCACTATGACAATAGCATTTTTGGACGAGTCATTCATGCAGGTCTTGTGCAGCTCTCTGCCCAGCTGCCGGCCCGAGGATTGCCACAGGCTGAGTACGTCCACTGCCCAGGGACAGCTCCCGACTGCTAACCATGCCATTAACAGTGCATCTCTTTGGATTCAATGTCCTGGGCTTGTGGCCAGAAAAACCAATTCAGTGGTGACCAGCAGTGGTACTTCAGGCAAGTCATGTGACCATGATGTGCCTCATTTTCCCCATTTATGAAGTGGTTTCTAATTGATAGAGATGGTGGGATGCCCAAAGGAGATGATGGCTAGAATAAAGGCCTTGGGATTGCAAAGCCCTCTAGAAAGGTCATTTATTCTCCTAATTGCTATCTTTATTATGAAAGGCAAGGTGGTGTTACGCAAAGGACATAGGATGGAGAGCCAGAATGGGGCTTCTACTATGTGCCAGGCACTGGACAAAATGCTTTACAATGATCTCATCTGATCCTCACAACAACCCTGGGAGGTAGGCCTTGTTATAATCTCTATTTTACAGTTGAGGAAACTGAGGCCAACAAGGTCAAATGAATTGCTGGGGGTCACACAACCAGCAAATGTCTGAGGTCAAATTTGATCTCAGGTCTTTCTGACTCCAGGTCCAGAGCTTTGTGCACTGTGACGCCCCTTCGTGGGCCATCTTTGTCACATACTACCTGGGTTGTCTTGGACAATTTATATGATTAAGGGATTCAGAGCTGGAAGAGACTGAGAACACAGAATATTTACTTCAGGGCTGATCTACTCCGATTCCTTAATCAATCTATCAATTGATAAATCAATAAACACTTATTAAGCACCTACTGTATACCAGGCTTAGCATAGTACATAGGGATAGTCAAGCCTCACCTCCTACACATACTGGCTGTGTGATCTTGGACAAGGCACTCGACCTCTTAGAGTTCCAGGAAAACTTCAGATTCTAAGTTACCAAGCAGGTGCTGACCTGCATTGGCACAGGGCATGGGTTCTTAACCCTTTTGGGGCCACGGACCCCTTTGGCAGTCTAGAGAAACCCACGGAACCTTTCTCAGGATAATGATTTTAAATGCCTAAAACAAAATACATAAGATTATGGAGGAAAGCAATTATATTGAAATATGGTTATCAAAGTATTTTAAAATAAAACAAGTTGACAGGTCTGAGGATAAGAGCCTCTGGGGAGTTTTCTTAGGAGATGAGCTCTCTATACCATGAAATCACAGATTCAGGCAAAAACAGATTCTAATACTAACTAGGTATTGAAGAGTGACTTGCTTAAAATTCCCTAGCTGCTATGGAGCAGATTTTAAACCATGGTCCCAGGATTACAAATTCAGTGATCTTTTGTCTACTCCATGTCTCAGTTAGCTTCATGAGTAAAATGATGGGATTTGGAAGCAGAAGCTCTGGCCGATTGGTCATCTAGTATCCAGCGTCTCTGATCCATGCTCAGATAGATTGAGATTCCTGAAGTCTAAGCGTTACCATGTCACTACCTTGCACTCACACAAAAAGCTTCAATGGCTCTCTACTTTCCCAAGAATATAATTGCCAACCTCTCTCAGCCTGCCATGTAAAGCCCTCTACTTTCTCGGTCCCACCTCCCTCTCAGGTGTTATTTCCTCTTCCTCTTTTCCCCACACTCTCATTTCTACTCAAAATGACCTTCTAGCTTTCTCTGTATATGCCTTTCCATCTCCTGACTGCACTTTTAGACAAGTGGTTCCTCTGAGGGAATTTGGATTTCATCTGCATTGCTGGGTTTAATTTGGGAAGCCACAGTTTAAGAAGAACTTTTATATGCTGGAGAATAATCAGAGGAGGATAAGCCAGATGGTGAAAAGTCCTTGAGTTCTTGCCATAATGATAATAAGTTGAAGGAAGTGAGAAAGTTTAGCCTGGAGGAGAGAAGACTGGGGGTGGGGCATGATGGCTGACATCAAACATCTGAAAGGCTTTCATGTAGGTCAAGGATTAGGCTCGTTCTGTTTGCAGAACTAGGGTTAGTGGGTAAAAGATGCCAAGAAGGAGATCTAAGCTTGATGTGGGGCATATTATGGGGTGCGGGGATTGCTTTCATGTTTGGGTTCGACTGGATGGCTGCAGATATCTTTCAGCTCTCAAATCTAGGATTCTGTATGTGCATTTGGGCTACATGGCTGCTATGCTTTCTCTTTACTCTTAAGTTCTGTGATGTCCTGAAGGAACAAAGCTAACCTAGAACCTCAGAGTTAGCCAGGACCTCAAAAATGATTACTCCAACCACCACCTAAGGAATGAATCCTCTCTACACAATCTCCAACAAAGGGTCATCCGTTCTTCATCATCATCAGCTCCCCTCATTCTTCGGTACTTTGTCAGTCTATCCCTACTGCTCTGGCTCACTCTCTACCCTTCCTAATCTTGATGCCTTGGTGAATCAGTTCATCTCTACACCATCCACTGCTCTTGAGTCCCCCTGCCCATGCCTACTTATTGCCAGCCTCACCTTTCCAAACTACAGACTTGGATTTCTTTCCCCCTCAGTCTCCCCTGCTCCCAATCCACCTCCTCTGCTTCCACTTACATGCTGATGAGTGAACTGGAGGAAGTCACAAAACCCTGGTGGCTGAGTCTGCTACCCAGGTACATTCTTGAATCTCAATTGGTCCCATACTTTGGCAAGGCAATCCTTCAATGCCTTCTCAAATCAGTTCTCTACCCAACTCCCCACACTGACTGTCCCCAAATCTCCATTCTCCATTCAAGACCCCAACATAATGTTTTGGTCACCCTCTTAGCTAAGCCTCTCACCTTATACTTTACCAAAGCAATTGAGGCTATTCACTGTGCTCTTTCCTTTCTATTATTTCATTTCCCCCCAAAATCTCCTCTCCAGTCTCTGATGAAAAAGTGGCACTTCCTTACTCTTACCAAAGCCATAACTTTTAAATATATACTTGATCTTGCTTTCTCCAGCATGCCACTCTTTGTCTCTCTCTCCTGTCCTTCTCTCTCTCTCTCTCTCTCCCCCCCCCCACCTTTGTCTCTCTTGTCTCTCTTTCTCCGTCCTTCACTATATTTCTGTCTCTGTCCACCCTCCTTGTCTCTTCCTCTCTTTGTCCCTGTCCCTTCAATCTCTTATCTTTTACCTGCAAATATGTATTCCCCCTCTCCAAGTCTATCCATTCCTCAGTTTCATCTGCTAGATTCTTCATCCAGGTCATGCCTATGAATTCGGGTGCTCTGACTCCCCCCACCCCAACCATGTGTTTCTTTTGGCCCCTCTCCTCTCCTCTCCCTGCACTCTCTTACTTTATTTTTACAGTACCAACCAGGGTCTCCATGCCCAAAGTCCTACAGGGAAGGCAGGGTGGGATCTCCCTTGAATTATTGAATCATACCAGAACCTAATGATGAAACCTCTCCATAGCATTGCAGTTTTGCTCTCTTAACACATCTAGGTCCGTTGTCTTGTACAGAGAATCTGAAATGAGCCATTGACTAGTGCCTGGGTTCAGAGTCAGGTGTGGATGGAAAAATCAAGCCTGGCATTGCTGAGGATCCACCATTTAACTGACCCTGAATCTTACAAAAAGGAGAAAAGTTTTCTCCCTTGATCTTTTTGTCCAATCTGCAGAGGCTTTAAAGGGGAGCATTGTCGTCAATAAGCAGCAGCCAATTAGAGGAGGAGGGACAGTGATAATGATATCAGGATCCATGGCTAGTAAAGCAAAATCCTATCTACCCCCATAGAAGGAAATGATATGAGTAAACATATATGTCTCCCTGATAGCATTGCCACAACCAATGCCGTTTCATATTACATCACTTAGACTTGAAAGAACTAGCCAGATGTGTGGCAATGTGGCAACCGTCCATTCAATCTGAGACCATCCTTGCTTAGGTTCTGCTTTGCTTGAGGGGAGGGTGGTCATTTTCATTTGCTCTCTAGCATCCCCTATAGGGTCTCAGCCATAAACTCCTTTTTTGTCCACTTAATTCAGTGGTCAGCCCTAGCCCCTTCTGAGCACCTTAATAGCAGGCGTCACAATAAGAAGGGGCATTAGAGCATAGAACAGAAATTGACAGAGCTGGGAGGCACCTTAGAACAGAAAAAAGGAAACAGCAGAACTGGAAGTGATCTTAGAACAAGGAGCATAGAATGTCAGAGCCGGGAGGGACCTCAAACCCAGAACGAGGAATTTAAGATCTGGGAAGGGTATTAGAACACAGAACTTGAACTATCCAAGGTGGGAGGGACCTTAGAGATGATTCTAGGTCAACCCTCTCTTTGTCCAGATGAGAAAATTGAAGCCCAGAGGAAGGGGATTGTTTTAGGTCGCTTAGGTGATTATTAGTGCCAGCACTTGAACCCAGATCTTACTAATCCAGGTTCTGTGCTCTTTCCAGGACAACAAGCTATCTCACCTTAAGGTACAGATAGACGATGCCAGGATGGCATGCTGGGTGTCCAGACATTGAACAGCAGAGACACCACATCTATTACATTCTTTCTCTCTGTGCTGCTAGGCACTAGGAATACAAAGTAAAAAGAATAAAATATTCCCTTTCCTCAAGGACTTTACATTTTCCTGGGATCACGCAGGTACAAATATAAACAACGTGACTTCAAGGTGGAGGAAAGTCTCCAGACCTGTTGAGATCAGGAAAGGTCTCATGTAGGAGGTAGTTCCTGGCATATGCTTTAGAGGAAGCATGGAGTTATTTGACAAAGAGACAAAGAGGAACTGTATTCCAGACATGGGAGAACTCTGCCCAGGTGGGAGGTGGGTGTGCAGAGGAACATCTAACAGACCACTGTGACCAGAACAAAGCAAGTTAAGGAGAATTGTGTAAAATAAGCCTGGAAAGGCCAGATAGTAGAGGGCTTCAAACACCAGGTTGATTCCTTCTTTGGAATTTCTGGTCCTACCCCCTGGGTCCACAGAGAACACATCTTTCCCCATTATTGAAGACAGTGATCTTGTTTCCGAGTATCAAGTCTTTTCTTATTCCACTGAAGCATCTTCCATTCCTTTGACAATGCTTGCAGCCCCTTCCTCTCCATGTCTTCTTGGGGACAGACTCCAGTTTCCCAACGTAGGTTCTAAGACAGTGCATTGAGACTGGAACACAGCAGGGTAAGCTCCAGTTGCTTGGCACCATCCCCCGCATCAGCATCAGCAACATCCATTGGATTATTAACTAAGAGGACTGATCTGACACATTGTAAATGATCTCCTGACCATGGGGGACTGGGGAGGGGCTGGGAAATTAGCATTTTAATGGAAAGCTAATTCCCTTTCCCTTTTCTGCAGCTATTACTGGGATCAGGGATGTTCAGGGAAGAAAAACCAGAGCTTCCACATTACCTCCTCGGTGAACTTTATGCTGAAGGATGTCTTGCTAGGAAAATCACTACAGAAACAATGCAGCTATATAGTGGGCTGTGGATACTTCTTGCTTCAGTGCTGCAGGAATCCCTGACTTCCTCGTTGTAGGCATCCTGGCCACTGACGTGGACCCCAGCTCCTCTGAGCATGGTAAAGGGAATCAAAGCAGCAAAAGCTAAAGCATTTACTCTCTGGTGATGAGACAGTTGCCATTAAGCAAGGTGGATTCTCATATGATTTATCATTCTGTCAAAAAGTCATTTATTAAGCACCTACTATGTGCTAGACACCATCCTAGGTGCTGCAAATACAAGCAAAGTAAAACAAATACAAAACCCCAAGGTAGTCAGGATTAGGGTCAGGCTCCCACTCTCAAGGAGACAACGTTCTAATAGAGAAAGGCAAATCACAAAGGGGACCTGGAAAGTGGGAGGGAGTGGGGAGATAGGGAGGAAGGGGGCCACTTGGGGCAAGGCAGCCAATGGGAAAGTGGAAGAGAACAGAAAATGAGCAGAAAGTGAGATGGATCTAGGTATATACAAAATACATTTAAGATAATGGGACAGGGGAGGAGATGCGTAAGAAACTCCTAGACTGTGTCTTTCCAAGAAAAATAGGACTTTCCAGAGTTTGGATTCCACTGGCTATCCCCAGGCAGGGAGACCAGAGATGGAGCATCCTGTGTGAGGTACAGCAGGCAGCTAAGTATGGTTGGAGAGTGGAATGCTTTAAAAGTTACGTGTTCTAAGACTGGAAAGGTGAGAAGAGGCCAGGCTGAGAAATGTTTTAAATGACAAGCAGAGGAGATTGATATTGGAGGTAATAGGGAGCCATTGCAGCTTGTTGAGCAGGGAGGTAACATGGTCACATCTATACTTTAGTGAGTAAATGAAAGAAGGGATGTGTGTGAAGTGATCATTGCTCAGCCCTTTAGTGTTCTCAGAGCCTGCTATCTGACCCCAAGGACTCTTCTAGGAAATACAGACCACATGGGAAATAGAAAAACTACCTGGGAACAAGAGGTGGGCGGGGCTTAAAGTAGTAGTAGAATGGGTAGTGTTGAAATGATTGCCTGGACTTTTGTGTACTACTGAGTAAAAAGAAACAGAGAAAGAGAGAGAGGGAGAGAGAGAGAGAGAGAGAGAGAGAGAGAGAGAGAGAGAGAGACAGAGAGACAGAGAGAGACAGAGACAGAGAGAAAGAGACACAGACAGAGACAGAGAAGGACAGAGAGACATAGATGGAGACAGAGAGAGACAGAGACAGAGGCAGGCAAGGCAAGCAGGCAGACAGACAAATTCCCTTATCCAAGGGGCTGCAATCCTGCTCCAATGGTCCAGCAGTTCTGGCTTCCTTTCTGTGGCACCTGGGGGTAGGAAAAGTGATAAAAGACACAGAGATGCAAGTGCAATTGTGGGTCCTTAGCATTCCCCCAAACTCTTTTCCCTGTCTTCCTGCTGAACATTCAGCACTACATTTCAGAGGGGGTTGGAGAACCTGGATTCAAATTCTCCACCTGCCGCTGATTTCCTCTTTGTCCTTGGACAATTTTCTTAACCACTTTGCCTCAGTTTCCTCATCTGTAAAATGACATGTTTGGACTAGATAGGTGTCTGAGGTTCCTTTCAGTTTTAGATTCTGTCATTGTACGTTTTGAGCCTTGAATGGTGAATATATTGTACGGTGAAGAGAGTGCTAGACTTGGAGTGAGCAAGACCTGAGTTCCAATCCTGCCTCACACATCATTTTTGTGCTGCTGGGAAACATCAATTTGATTCAGTTTCCTTATCTGTAAAATGGGGATGATAATATTTCCTACTTCCCAGGGCAATGTTTGTAAAGTGCTCCCCAAACCTTAGATGCTATCTAGCTATTTCAATCATCTGTTATTACAGCAGCTGTCTAGTATCTTATGGTATAAATCTGCAAAGTCTCTTGAATAGAACGTGTAAATTTATGTAAACATTATGCAAATCAAGACTGTCTTCTGGGCTTAACTGAGGGCAGAATCCTACAGTAGCTTCCTCATATTTTGGAGCTGGTCTCTGTGGTTACCATTCTGGCTATCTCCACAGTGACCACTCCCAGGCCTGTATCCATGGGGACCTCAGCCAGAAGGAGAGGATGGGCTATTTCCTGAAACTCTTTGGCCTGTGGGAGGAATTTGCATAAACGCTTAATTTAAATATGGATTCAAATATTGCAACCAACCCTTAAGTTTGGTTTTTAATCAAACAATATGATTCTTCCATAAACTTTGCAAGATGAGAAGCCTCTAGAGAGCTAGGTTCCTGGGAAAATGAGGTTACCATGAAATTCCGTGCCATAGATATGAAGAATGGCTTAGCTGGGGTATTCTCAGAATTTTTTTTTAAATTAAGATTTTTTATCTTTAGTTTACAACACTCAGTCCCGCATGTTTTTGTATTCCAGATTTTCTTCTCCTCCCTCCCCAAGCCCCTCCCACCCAAGATGGAATGGAATCCTATATATATTCTACATATACCTTCGCATTAAACTTATTTACAAAGAAGAATTATGACTAATGGAATGAATCATGAGAACCAAGAAATGAAACCAAAAAAAAAGAGGGGGCAAAAAGGAGAGCAAATAGTGTGCCTCAGTCTGCATTCAGACTCCATAGTTCTTTCTCTGGATGTAGATAGCTCTCCCCATCATGAGTCCTTTGGAGTTGTCTTTGAACCTGGCATTGCTGAGAAGAGCCATGTCTATCAAAGTCAGTCATCACAGAATCAATATATCTGTGGTTGTGTACAATGTTCTCCTGGTCCTGCTCCACTCACTCAGCATCATATCATGTAGATCTTTCCAGGTTATTCTAAAGTTTGTATCTTCCCTATTTCTTTTTTTTTTTATTTTAAATTTATTTATTTAACATATTTAGTTTTCAGCATTGATTTTCCAAGAGTTTGAATTACAAATTTTCTCCCCATTTCTACCCTCCCCCCCACTCCAAGATGGCATATATTGCCCTGTTCCCCAGTCAGCCCTCCCTTCTGTCACCCCACTCCCCTCCCATCCCCTTTTCCCTTCCTTTCTTGTAGGGCAAGATAAATTTCTACGCCCCATTGCCTGTGTATCTTATTTTCTAGTTGCATGCAAAAACTTTTTTTTTTGTTTTTGAACATCTGTTTTTAAAGCTTTGAGTTCCAAATTCTCTACCCTCTTCCCTTCCCACCCACCCTCCCTAAGAAGTCAAGCAATTCAACATAGGCCACATGTGTATCATTACGTATAACCCTTCCACAAAACTCATGTTGTGAAAGACTAACTATATTTTGCCCCTTCCCAACCCATCCCCCTTTATTGAATTTTCTCCCTTGACCCTGTCCCCTTTCCGAAGTGTTTGTTTTTGATTACCTCCACCCCCATCTACCCTCCCCTCCATCAACCCCCCCTTTTTTATCTTCTTCCTCCTTCTTTCCTGTGGGGTAAGATACCCAATTGAGTATGTATGTTATTCCCTCCTCAGGCCAAATTTGATGAGAGCAAGATTCACTCATTGCCCCTTCACCTGCCCTCTCCCCTCCTCCCACAGAACTGCTTCCTCTTGTCACCTTTATGTGAAATAATCCACCCCATTCTATCTCTCCCTATCTCCCTCTCTCAATATATTCCTCTCTCATCCTTTAATTTGATTTTATTTCTTTTAATATCTTCCCTTAATCTTCAACTCACCCTGTGTCTGCTCGCTCTCTCTCTCCCTCTCTCTCTCTCTCTCTCTCTCCCTCTCTCTTTATATATATATATATATATATATATATATATATATATATATATATATACACACACACATACATACATACATACACATTCACTTATGTATATATATATATATATATATAAACATATATATATATATATATATATATATATATATATATATATATATATGCATAGTCCCTTCAGCTACCCTAATACTGAGGTCTCATGAATCATACACATCATCTTTCCATGTAGGAATGTCAACAAAACAGTTCAACTTTAGTAAGTCCCTTGCAATTTCTTTTTCTTGTTCTTTTTCTTGATTACCTTTTCATGCTTCTCTTGATTCTTGTGTTTGAAAGTCAAATTTTCTATTCAGCTCTGGTATTTTCACTGAGAAAGCTTGAAAGTCCTCTATTTTATTGAAAATCCATATTTTGCCTTGGAGCATGACACTCATTTTTGCTGGGTAGGTGATTCTAGGTTTTAATCCTAGCTCCATTGACCTCCAGAATATCATATTCCAAGCCCTTCAATCTCTTAATGTAGAAGCTGCCAGATCTTGGGTTATTCTGATTGGGTTTCCACAATACTCAAATTGTTTCTTTCTGGCTGCTTGCAGTATTTTCTCCTTGATCTGGGAGCTCTGGAATTTGGTGACAATATTCCTAGGAGATTTCTTTTTGGGATCTATTTGAGGAGGCGATCTATGGATTCTTTCAATTTCTATTTTGCCTTGTGGCTCTAGAATATCAGGGAAGTTCTCCTTGGTAATTTCTTGAAAGATGATATCTAGGCTCCTTTTTTGATCATGGCTTTCAGGTAGTCCAATAATTTTTAAATTATCTCTCCTGGATCTATTTTCCAGGTCAGTGGTTTTTCCAATGAGATATTTCACATTGTCTTCCACTTTTTCATTCCTTTGTTTCTGTTTGATAATATCTTGATTTCTCATCAAGTCACTAGCTTCCACTTGCTCCGATCTAATTTTTAAGGTAGTATTTTCTTCAGTGGTCCGTTGGACTTCATTTTCCATTTGGCTAATTCTGCCTTTCAAGGCATTCTTCTCCTCATTGGCTTTTTAGAGCTCTTTTGCCATTTTAGTTAGTCTGTTTTTTAAGGTGTTGTTTTCTTCAGTGTATTTTTCAGTAATTTTTTGGGTCTCCTTTAGCAAGTCATTGACTTGTTTTTCATGGTTTTCTCGCATCCTTCTCATTTCTCTTCCCAATTTTTCCTCTACTTATCTAACTTGCTTTTCCAACTCCTTTTTGAGCTCTTCCATGTCCTGAGACCAGTTCATGTTTTTCTTGGAGGCTTTTGGTGTAGGCTCTTGTACTTTGTTGACTTCTTTAGGCTCTATGTTTTGGTCTTCTTTGTCACCAAAAAGGAATACAAAGTCTGAGACTGAATCTGGGTGCGTTTTCGCTGCCTGGCCATATTCCCAACCAACTAACTTGACCCTTGAGTTTTTCAGAGGGGTATGACTGCTTGTAGACTAAAGAGTTCTATGTTCCACGTTTGGGGGGATGCGCCAGCTCTGCCACACCAGCACTCCTCCTTCCCCAAGAAGCCCCAACCCGGACTGGGCTTAGATCTTCAGCAGGCTGTGCAGTCCTGCTCTGATTCGCCACTCAATTGCTCCCACCAGGTGGGCCTGGGGCCGGAAGCAACTGCAGCTGTAGCTGCCCCACCTCCTCTGCCCCGGGGGCGGTGGCCGAACAGTGAACTCCTTCCACTCCTGCAGCTTTTCCCATTAACCTTCTCTGTTGTCTTTGGTGTTTGTGGGTTGAGAAGTCTGGTAACTTCTGCAGCTCACTGATTCAGGGTGCTAGGGCCCACTCCGCCCAGCTCCTGGTCTGGTTGGTCTGCGTCGCTCACGCTGGGCTCTGCTCTGCTCCGCTCCAAGCTCCCAGCTCCGTGCGGGATAGACCTCACCCAGGGACCATCCAGGCTGTTCTGGGCTGGAGCCCTGCTTCCCTCTGCTGTTTTGTGGGTTCTGCAGTTCTAGAATTAGTTCAGAGTCATTTTTTATAGGTTTTTGGAGGGATTCGGCGGGGAGCTCACACTAGTCCCTGCTTTCCAGCCGCCGTCTTGGCTCTGCCCCCTGAAGGACCCCTATTTCTTATAGCACAATTGTATTCCATTACATTCCTACACTACAACTTGCTTAGCCATTCCCCAACTGATGGGCATCCCCTTGATTTCCAATTCTTTGCTACTACAAAAAGAGCAGCTGTAAATATTTTTGTATATACAGGTCCCTTTCTCACTTGTGTGATCTCTTTGGGATACAGTCCTAGAAGTGGTATTTGATGAGTCAAAGAGTATGCACATTTTTATAGCCATTTGGGCATAGTTCCAAATTGCTCTCCAGAATGGCTGGATCAGTTCACAACTCCACCAACAATGTAACAGTGTTCCAATTTTCCCACATCCTCTCCAGCATTTATCATTTTACTGTTTTGTCATGTTAGCCAATCTGACAGGAAAGATGTGGTACCTAAGAGTTGTTTTGATTTGTATTTCTCTAACCAATAGTTATTTAGAGCATTTTTTCTTATGCCTATAGATATCTTTAATTTCTTCCCCCTAAAAGTGCCTGTTCATATCCTTTGGCCATTTCTTAATTGGGGAATGAATTGTATTCCTATAAATTTGGCCCAATTTCCTGTATATTTTAGAGATAAGGCTTTTATCAGAGACACTGGTTGTAAAGATTTTCTCTCAATTTTCTGCTTTTCTTTGTTGCATTGGATTTTTTTATACAAAACCTTTTCAATTTAACATAATCAAAATTATCCATTTTGCATTTTGTAATGCTCTCTACCTTTTGTTGTGTCATGAATTCTTCACTTTCCCATAAATGTGATAGGTAAACGATTTCTTGCTTTCCCAAATTGCTTATAGTATCAGCCTTTATTCTGAAATCATGAACCCATTTTGACTTTATTTTGGTATACGATGTGAGATATTGGTCTATGCCCAGTTTCTGCCATTCCAATTTTCCCAGCAGTTTTTGTGAAATAGTGAATTCTTTGCCCAGAAGCTGGATTCTTTGGGTTTATCAATATTCTCAGAATTTAAAGAGCACAGCATTAGAGCTTGAAGGGGCGTTAGGGTTTAGAACACAGAACAGAGAGATGTGAGAGTCCTTAAAATGTCCTAGGACATACAATGTCAGAATTGGGAGGAACTTTTATACCATGGCTCATATAACATCAGAAACTCATGTGGAAATTGGCTTTTTCTCACAATAACTCTTTGAGGTATAGGAAATAAGAAAGGCCATATTATTCCCATATCACAGATGAGAACACTGAGTCTTAGTTCATGGACTTGCAGCAGTGAGATACCCCAGAAGTCAGCTAATCCAAACTTTTCATTTTATGAAGAGGGAACCCTAAATCTAGTGACTTTCTCGAGGCCACACAGGTAGGGACTAGGATTCAATTTGACGTTCTCTGTTAAAAATCCTGTGCTATCTCTCTTTCAGTTATTTGACTGACCTAAAGTCATAGAGTTAGTATATGTCATAGCCAAGCCCAGAACGGAAGTCCCCAAATTCCTGGTTCATCATTTTTCCCTCTACATGAGACCATCTTTTTTCAGTCTCATGAGTTTGCTAATGGTAAGTCACATTAACTCTGTTATGTTATAATGTCTCTAAAAAAATTGACAAAGAGATTGAAGTCTTCAACATTTCAGCTTCCCCTGAGTGTTTATATGCCTTGCCTTACTGACTCCTTGCCACAGACCCCCACACCACTGACCACAATGTTACCTCTGTATTGATTTAATGATCTGTTGAAGGAAGATGCTCAACCTGGAGAAGAGAAGCCTGGGTGGAGGTGCAGATGCTAGCTCTCTTTGAGGATTTAAATATCTGTCATTGAGAAGATGTGTTCTATTTAACCCCTGAGTGCAGAACCAAGACCAGTGGAAGCCAGTTTTGGCTTGATGTCAGGAGAAGCTTCCTCCAACTTAGATCAGTCCCAGAGTGGAATGGCCACCCTGAGTAGTAATGACTTCACCATGGGAAAAGGTCTTGAAGGAGAGGCTGTATCACCATTTGTTGGGCATATCATTGAGGAGATTCTTGTTCAGTTTATGGTTTGGATTAGAAGCCCATTGATATTTTATTTTAATATAGCCTGATTTTCCAAATATATCCCTGTCTCTGATCCTTAGAAATCCTTCCCTCACAACAAAGAATGAAAAAGAGAGAAAAAGTCAGTTCAGCAAAGCTAGCCTGTTGGTCAGCTCAACCAACCACTGACCAAGTCTGATAATGTGTAATGTCCTACATTCATAGTCTGCCCCTTTGGCAAAGTCCTGCCAGCTCTTAGATTCTACCATTCTCTGATTGCCCGTGTGGTCCTCAAATCTTTGCAAATCTCTCAGGCTAACATTTTCTCTGCTAGCTGTACTTCTGACTCTGAATTTGCCACTTTGACTCAACTGCCTTCTCAGCCAGAAAACTCCCTCAGTGCCTGGGTCTTTTTGCCCAGGGCCTCCATTATGGGGAGAAGCCTCCACTGGCCTTCCTTCCTTCCTCCCTCTGCCGCCCCCAGTTCTGTACCTCCCCCCAACTTATCAGCTCCCTTTATATGCCATCTTCCCCAATTAGTACATGAGCTTTTGAGGAGTTATCTTTCTTTTTTATTTATTTGTGTCCCCAGTGCTTACCACAATGCCTGGCAAGGAATAAGGACTTTACAAATGTTTATTAACTGATTTCCTCAGCTGCTGTCTCAGAGAAAACAGCAAACATTTGTGGGAGATAAAAATATTTGGAGAGAAGAGAGGAATTGATACAGCATTCAGAGGAGACATTTTCAGATCCCTAAGATCTCAGACATCCAGCTTCCTTTTCACAGTCCTCTGGCTATATATGATCTGTTCATGGAGAAGGAAAGAGGATTTATTAAACACCTACTATGCATCAGGCACTGAGCTAAATGCTTTCCTATCTTGATTAAGTCCTCTCTGTCCCTAGCCAAGTTGGCCTGTTTGCTAATCCCTGAACTTGGCATTCATTATCCTACTTCTATCTGCACATGCTGTTCCCTATGCCTGGAATGTCCTCTCTCCTCCCCTTTGACCTCATAGCATCAATGATGTCCTCCAAAGTACAACACAGGTGCCACCTCCCAGCCTGGGCATTTTGATGCCCTCAGTCATTAATGCCACCCTCTCCACTCCCACCTCAGAAATAACTATTTTTTTTCTTCCAAATGTGTTCATTTCTTTGTATTTACTTATTTGTGTGCGTGAAGCTTCTTGAGGAGAAAGGCTCTTATTGGCCCAGTATCTTTAGCACCTAGGAAAGTGCCAAAGGGTGAGTGTTTAATAAACACTTGTTGAATTGAATCAAACTCTTACTTGGACTAGGCACCCTCTGCATAGAGCATCTCCCTTATGCTGTGTGGTCAACCCATGGTCAAATCCTGGCAATTCTATCTCAATGATGTTTCTCATCTCCATCACCTTCTCTCATCTCCATCACTGTCTCCCATCTCCATCACCTTCTCTCTGATCTCCCAGCCACCTGAGTAGGCCAGGCTCTCATCACCTCCTGTCTGTAGAAGCACAACAGTTTCCTAATTGATCTTCCTGTATCTAGCTTCTTCTCTCCCCAATCCATCTTCCAAATTACTTTTAAAGCACAACTCCTACCATGTTACTTCCCTCTGTTCAAAAAGCTTCAGTGGCTCTATATATCCCCTGGGATTACACACAAAGTCCTCTGGCATTTAAGGCTCTTCACAATATGAGTCCAGATTTCCAGGCCGATGACACACTATTCCCTCACACCATGCTGCACCACCCACCTATCCAACACACACACACACACACACACACACACACACACACACACACACGCACTCAAACTGATTAACTCGGCATTCCCCAACATTCCACTTCTACCCTCAGCTTCTATGTTCTCTGCTTACCTCCATCTCCTCCAAATCTTAGATGTCTCTACTCCTTTCAGTACCACTCAGAAGGCCATTCTTGATCCCCCTCCTGACTGTCAATGCCTCCTAGACCAATTACTCTCTCTCTCTCTCTCTCTCTCTCTCTGTCTGTATACACACACACACACACACACACACACACACACACACACACGTATTCCTCTTTGGATCAATTATGAAGTAGTTTCCAATTCTAACTTTCTGTGATTTTATGATTCTTTCCGCCCTCCCAATGGATACATCTTGAATTGGATAACCGACTGGCACTTCAAACATAACATGTTTAAAACAGAATTCATTTTCTTTCCCCTCCAGCCCTCTCCTCTTTCTGGGGTCACTATTTCTGTCAAGGCCACTCCATCATCGCAGCCCGCCATGCTCACAACCTCGACGTCACTCTTGATTTCTCACTCTCCCTAACCCCATCCATCCGTCCCATCACCAAATCTTGTCATTTCATTCTTCATCACATCTCTTGGTGTGTGCCCTGCTCACTTCTCTCCTGGACTATTAGAATGGCCTCGTAATTGGCATCCCTTTCCCCAGCCTTGGCTCACTCCACTCATTGCTCCATGTGGCTTTCAAAGTGATTTTCCTAAAAAGTGGGTCTGACTGCATCACTCATCTACACAATCAATTTCAATGGCTCCCTATTACTTCCAGAGTCGAATAGAAAATCCTCTATTTCACTTTTTAAGGCCCCTGACAACCTGAACTCAATTTACCTTTGTCAGCCCATTGGACGTTACTCCTCTCCACACCATGGACAGTCCAGACAAACTGGCTTCCTCTCTGGTCCTCAGCCAATACCAACTCTTATCACCTTGTCCTTGTCCCTCCTACCTGGAATTACCTTCCCCCTTAAAGTATCCCTCTCTTCCTTCAAGATGTAGCTAAAGCATCACCTTCCCCAAGAAACCTTTCCTGGTCCCCCACAGCTCCTGCCATCCCTTCCCAATGATCTTGCTTTATTTATTCTGTGTGTACTCACTGACACATATAGACCTTATTGGCTCTTGTGAGCAGGAATTATTGCATTCTTTGTACTTTACCCCCAGTGCCTAGCACAGAGCCTGACCTTTAGTAGGTACTTAATAAGTGTCTTTGTACGGTTGATTGATTCATCATTACATCAAAGCTATGAGATATTTAATGCAAGCAATGGTCTACAGTTTGCCCATTTCACACATGGGGAAACTGAGGGTCCCAAAAAGATAATGACTTTCTTGGCATCCCAAAGTTACTAAGTGGCAGACATGGTGGAGTAAGAACTTCTCTGTAGAATGGGGTGATGGCGGAGAGGGGCTGATCCCTGAGGTGCCCCCCAGCTCTGGGGCTCTCTGTATCTGTTCCAAGATCCAGCTCAGTTCTTTTGTTCCCTCTTGGAAGGTCCCTGCCAGTCTTGCTGTTCTGTGCTCTGGGTTTGAAGGCCCCTCCCAGCTCCGATCGTTTGCATTCTAGATGATAAGGGCCCTCTCATCTCTGACCTGAGATGTTCTCTGTCAGAAGATAGACCCTGTTCTGTATCATGTAGCCAAAGGTCCTGCTACATCTGATGTTCTGTGCTCTGTGTTCTCAGGGACCTCTCTTACAGACCCTGTTCCATGTCCTAATCCAAGAAGGCTTCATGGAAGAAGGCATAGAAATGATATCAACAAGAAAGGAGAAGCAGCAATTGAAGAGGCCCCAAGATGCGGCATCTCAGGCCCCACGTTCCATGTTCTGTGCAGAGGAGCCTGTGCGGGATCCTCCCTCTCAGTTCCCATGTTCAAGTCTCTGATTCTATCGATGGGGTTAAGCTCCAAACCACAGCAGAGCCAGGCCTGGGCCGAGGCTCCTGCTCCTCTTCCTGTCTGGGGTGGTTGTTTCACACTCCCTCTTTCGGGCCCCCTTTAGCAGCAAATTCAGAATTTACCATCTGCTCCCTAGGCCCAGAAAGCAAACCAAACCGGAAATAACAGGGTCCCACCCTAAAGGTTAAAGAATGTGTCCATTCGATTTCCTTTTTACCAAGGCCCAGTCTTTTCTCACCATGCTACAGAGTATTTGAATAGCAGTGGCCATGGTGGCTCCTGGGGCAGCAGCAGACATGGCTGAAGTCCCTCAGCTCAGAATTTGGGAGCATAGCTGCCAGGGTGGATGTTGGCCTGCATCTTTCTATGAGTTCTAATATCCAGATTCCAGGAGGAGCTGGAGCCTTCAAGAGAGGCCCAGGCAAGGAGGGGGAGCCCAGCCATGCCTGGCAAATGGTTTCAAACCACTGTGAGCAAAAACTAGTGGGAAAGAGGAGAAACCGAGAGTCCCTATGACCTGTCCAGTTTAGCAAACATGTTCCGTTCTCTCTTTCTGGCCCCACCAAATGCTTGTCTGCAAGGAGGCACCAAGACAAGCCTCTTGGTGAACACTGGGCATGACATTTTGTTTATTGGATTTATCTCTTCCAGTCTCTTAGCTCTGAATAGAGGATCATAGAGAAAAGGCAGGAAGGGCCCTTGGAGGCCATTAAGGCCTCCATTAAAGCCATTAACCCCTTCATGTTACAGATGAGAAAACTGTGACACACAGAGGTTGAGGGGTTTGCCCAGGGTTACATAGCACATAAGTCCCAGAGGGAGGATTTGAACCCAGATCCTCCTGACTCCAAGTTCAGTACCCTGTCCATTGCACTAGAGCCTAGACTGTTCTACGATGAGGGAATTCAAAGAGGCCCCTTTCTCCAGGGACCTGCGCTGGACAAAAGGATAGAACAGGGACATAGAAAGAGGCTGGGCTCTGCAAGGAGAGGACTTGGATTCCAACCACACTTCTGATGCTCATCATCTTTGTGACTCTGGCAAATGCCTCAACTTCCCTGGGCTATAGCTTCCTCCTCTGTCAAATGAGGGCTTTGACAAGGTGGCTTAGAAATTATGATGCTGTAATCCTGAGTACAAAGTGTCTTCCTTCCTTCCTTCCTTCCTACCTTTCTTTCTTTCTTTCTTCCTTCCTTCTTCCCTCTTTCCTATCCTTCCTTGCCTCCCTCCTTCTTTCTTTCTAAATCTGTGATTCCATGGCATAGAACCCCCAGTAAGAAACTCTCTCTTCACAATGCAGAGGGGCACCTTCCTGGCCAAGGGAGACAGGATTTATCAGAGGCAGAATTTGAAGCCAGCTCTTCCTGTCTCCAAGGTCAGCTCTCTCTCCCCTCCACCACAAAGTCTTTAAAGAGTATGCCCACTAATCTGAGGTCATTTCAAGAAGGAATGGGCATGATCTACTTGGAGCAATCTTGAAAATCCTGGACTCTGCAGTGGCCCCTGAGCTGTGCTTTGAGGTAAGTTAAGGATTCTAGGAGGGGGAGGTAAGGACGGAGAACACTCCAGAAACAGCCGAGGTGAAGAGAGAGCACTTTCTGTCCCTCTTGCCTGGAATGCTCTCCCTCCAAGGCTCTGACCACTGGCCTCCCCAGCTTCCTTTAAGTCCCAATTGAGATCCAACCTCCTCCCGGAACCCTTCCTGTACCCCTCTTCATTCCAGTGCCTGCGCTCTGGTAATTGTGTTCTTTGTGTATACTTGTTTGCGTGTTGTCTCCCTAGGGACATTGTAGGCTCCATGAGGGCAAGGACTGTCTATTGCCTCTTCCCATATCCCCAGGGCTGGCACAGTGCCTGGCATGTGGCAGATGCTCAGTAGATGTTTATTGAATTGAAAATTTCAGACACAGGGAATAATCTGAAAAGTCATGGAGGTGGGAGAGGGAATAGCATGCATGGGGAACAGCGAGCTGGCCAGGCTGGCTGCAACGGAGGAGGGTGTGAAGAATGGAAGATGACAGAGAAGGTAGGTGGCTGCCAGACTGGGGAAGGCTGGAAATGCCAGGACAGGGACTTTGTATTTTCCCCCTAGAAACAATAGGGAGGCATGGGAATTTATTGAGCAGGAAAGTGATGTGATCATACCTGTGCCTTAGAAATATCCATTTGGCAGAGGTGTAGATGAGAGAGGAAGAGGGAGAGAGGAGAGATAGAGACAGAGACAGAGACAGAGAGGGAGAGAGAGAGACAGACAGAGGGGGAGACAGAGAGAGATACAGAGACAGAGAGAAAAGGAGGGAGGGGGAATAAGGAAGGGAGGGGGAATAAGAGAAGGAGACAGACATCAAAATAGAGAGAGAGACAGAGAGAGAGAGAGAGATAGAGAGAGAGAAGGAGGGTGGTAGAATCAGAAAGGGAGAGAAACAGAGACTGATACAGAGGGAGACAGACAGCATGAGAGAGACAGAGAGAGATAGAGACAGAGAAAAGAGAGACACAGAGGAGAGAGAGAGAGAGAGAGAGAGAGAGAGAGAGAGAGAGAGAAAGGAGGGAAATCAATTAGGCAGTCCTAAATCGACCCAGTTGTAGGTGATCGAGAGGGCAATAGAAAAGACACCTGGAAGCGTGTTGACACATGGAGCTTGCTCCATGTCACCAAAACAAAGTTTACACCTGAGAAGTGATGTAAAAGACACCATCTAGGTCATGTATGACTGTGAGCATCATGGCATCAGGGCAAGCACACTTAAGCTAGAGTCTGAGGACATGAATTCATAATTAGCTATTTCCTGCGTGACCTTGGGTAAGTCACCAAGTTCCCTGAGCCTTCCTCGTTTATCAAATGAGGAGATTGGAGTGGATGAACTCTAAGTCACTCCCAGGCTTAAAAATTCTGATCCTAAGGAAAAGAAAGAAGGACTCGCACTTGAATGAATGAAGAAAAAAGAGAAAGTCCATTGATTTCAATGCTTGCCCCACAGGACTAATTGGAAGAACAAGAAAAAGACTTAAGTGGAGACAGGATGGGAGGATGGAGGACGATAGGAAGCAGGGGTGCAGGGCGGCATGTGGGTGAGATCATGGGTCCATCAGAGCAAATAGCTTAAGAAACGACAGGTCCCAGACTCCAGGAAATTCATGGTTTTTCCCAACAATTTGTGAATAAGCCCAACACAGAGGAAAAATCATCTGATGGGAGTCAAAGCAGACTTATAAAAGGGAGAGTGCAGCATGGAATCTGGGAACCAACCTTTGGGATCAGTCCAGCACCTTCCTTTGATCAGAAAACTGAAAGCTAGAGGGCACTTGGGAGTTGGTCAAGGCCACAGAGTAGTAAGAAACAGATCTGGAATCCAGACTCAGGTCTCCTGAACCTTTCTCAGTCCAGGGCCCTTTCACTGGCACCACAGCTGTCCCTAACATCTGGATGCAGCACAGATTCAGGTCCAATCTTGGCTGTGTCATAGTAGGCCAGTCACTTAAACTCTCTGGGCCTCAGTTTCTTTATTTGTGAAGTGGGCATAAGAATCGTTGCCCTACCCTCCTTATAGGGTTTTTTGTGAAAGGTTGGTGGGATAACAATAGATGTGAATGAACCCTCTCAGGAAATCTTCCCCCACACAGACTTGCAGAAGCCCCAATTCCATTAAAGTCATAGTCAAAGGACCATGGAGGATAGCACTGTAACTGTAATAGATGCTTCCGGAATGTTTGTGGCCTTGAATGGAATTCCTTTCCAACCTGGAGACTGTGTTTCTGAATTATTCTTTTCAAGTAGGAACCCCCACCCTCCCCCATCTCCAGCCAACAAACCCAAAACAGAAATCTCCCTACACCTCCACAAACTGCTCTTTAGAATTGTAGAAACAGAGGAAGCCAGCCCACTCAGAGTTGTTTTTCACATCCTTCTCTGGACCTCTTCCTCCTCCTGCCTCGCAAAAGAGCAGCTGTGGGGCTGTTTGGTCCAAGTCAGAAGGTCAGGGAAACAGCTGCGGTATTCACTCCAAAAATTGGGATTGCAAAATCCCCACACCCTGAAATTAAAAAAAAAATGAATGTTAGAACTAAGAAGGGCCTTAGAACACAACCTAGAATAGCAGATCTGGGTGATCTTAGAGCAGAGAACATCATAATTGAGAAGCAACTTCTAAAAGCTAGCACACAGAATGTCAAAGCCAGGAGGGAGCTTAGAATACAGGCTGCCTGAATATTAAGGTTTATTAGCTTAAGACTTTGTTGAAACTTTTAGAACACCCATATAGAATATAGAACATAGGAGGTGAGAGTCATTTTAAAACATAAAACATGAAATTTCAAGGCTGAGAAAAACCTTAGAGCACAGAACAAAGAAGATCAGAGCTAGGAGGAACCATAATGGTCCTCTGATTGAATCATCTTATTTTCCAGATAGGAAAGCAGAGGTCGAGAAAGAAGGAAAGATTTGCTGGGATCATGGTATGAGATTTATTAAATTGAATCAAACTGTCAAGGTCACCCAGCTAGTAATTCCCAGAGCTTTAGCACAAAAGGAAAAACTTGGGAGATGACTTTTGACTTTGCTCCATGTTTTAGCTCTGAGTTAGAGGGTAGCAGCTCAGCTCCCTTACATTCCTACCTTGGCAAAGCAGGTCACAGGGGATCACCCTGAATTGGCTTTCCATTGTTGGTTTTCACCTATGCTGTTGTGCTGTAGTAGGCCTGTCAGCATGGTGGAGCCATGGTCTAGGACTAAGTTTACCCCCAGGTAGAGCTAAGGAATGTCTGAGTTGGAAGGGATACCAGAGGTATCTTGTTCTTCAGAAAGAGAAACTAAGCCTGAGAGAGAGGCAGGGCATTCCTTACCCATTTGCAAGGCTCAGAGGCTTTTGGGTGGGGATAACAATCTATGTCTCTTGACTCTCATGTGAGAACTCTTTCCTATGTCCCTTCCCTCCCCTCCCCTCCCCTCCTCTCCTCTCTCTCTCTTTCTCTCTCATCCATCATTGATCTATATTTTTGTCTATCTACTTTTTAATAAACAGTTCATCAAAATTACAGTTAAGAGTTTGACATCTATTAATTCAATGCGAAGTTATATGTGGAAGTTATATGGGATTCCATGCCATCTTGGGGAGGGGGTGGGGAGAGAGGGAAGAAAATCTGGAACTCAAAATTATGTAGAACCGTGTGTTGTGAACTAAAAATTAAAAAAAAAAGAGTTTGACATCTTAGAGGGAAGGAAAAGGCTCATAGATCTTTAACAAGAGAGGTACTATACTTAACAAGCAGGTACTCTTTTCATAAGAACAAAAAAGCTAGAAAAAACATGCTATTATACGTAGTACCTCCACGCTCTTCCATAGCTATTAAAGTCCCGACTTGGTTGAGAAGAAAGGTAATGAACACATACAACTCATCCCTTATGTCCATCCATCCATCTCTCTGTCTGTCTATCTATCTATCCATCTGTCTATCTGTCTGTCTGTTGTCTGTGCCATCCCCTTGTTTTCACTCAGGGCACCAGGGACTGGGTTCTCCACTGAATGGGAGCCATTCAAAGATGTGTGGCATGCTGCCATCTAGTGGCCTTGGGAGGTTTAGTCATTTTCTCAGACTCACTGCGGAGCATGGCTGACTGATGTCCCATAGGTGGCTATGGGCCTTAATGTCCTTTGGATACTCCCAAACCATGTATGGAGAGACCTCTAAAGAAGACTGGATCTTTCTGGTCAGCAGGAAAGCCTGAAGTCCAAAGAGAAAGTCAAAAGCTGAAATGTCTGAGTTACTTTTCTATGACCTGGGAGGGATTCCTTATGTTGGGGCCACACAACACAGGAGATGTCAGAGGGGGCAGGCCTGGTCTTTCCTCCCGCTTCAGTCCCTCCTTGCCAACACTAACCTGTCCCTAAAGGTCAACCCAGAGAATCAGAGAACATAGAATGTCAGAGGTAAGAGAAAGCTTAAAATATAGAGCAAAAAATGTCAGAGAGAAAAGCAAGCTAAGAACATAGAACACTGAATTGTGAGCTGAATAATCCCATTGGTCAGAGAATTCCATAGCTGGCACGGACCTTAGAACATAGAATGGTAGAGCTAAGGAGTTCCTTAGAACAGAGAATTCAGAGATAGAAGGAACCTTAGAACCTAGAACACAGAATACCAGAGCTGGAAAGGACCTTAGGACAGAGATTAGAAAATGTCAGAATTGAAATAGACCTTAGAGTCTAGAACACATAATGTCAGAATTGGGAAAGACCTTAAGACAGAGAATGTCAACATTTAATTGTGTGTTTTAGTTGAGTGAGAGTGTGTGTTTTGATCATTAAACTACCCTGACTAGTCAAATATACAGACCTTCAAGGTTATAGCAGGCTTTCCTCCATTTGCATCCTATTAGCTTATTATCTAGCCTCAAACAGCTTGAGGACAAATTCTCTGGATAAAGTAGTTTTCATTAAATTTTCTATTCCTGCTGGATCAGGACAGCTTTGGGGATTCAGACACCTAGAGACATTTGAATTTATCAGAAAGACACCACTCTAGGGCACAATTTCCCTTGGGTTGTTTACTTTGTGGTCTGATCATAAGGAAATGAGAAACCTGCTTAAGGGACAACATCAGTCCATAAGCATTTATTAAACACCTACTATGTGCCAAGTGCAATACTAAGTGTCCCTTCTCTGGGTATCAGTTTTACTTTCTATAAAATGAGGGGGTTAAACTAGATAGCCTAAGGTTTTTTCAGCTTTGACATAGAGCTCATACATGTCATAGAAGAAGTTGATTTGGAAGGAGGAGCCCATCACATGAAGAGAATGTCATCATCCTCTACCCTATCTACACGATTCCTTGGTGACCACAACTATGGAGCCAAGGAGTCATGCCCTACAATCAGAAAAAAGATCCCTTCTCTCAATTCCATGACCTGTGCAGTTGGTGGTGGTGGGAAGGAACCATGTTTACACTATCAGGAGTGAGCTAGAGCAGAGACAGTTGCATACTAGTCTGGCCCATGATGCTAGATGGTGTTGATTGCTAATTACAACATCACTGAGTAGAGAAGAGCTGGGAATTCTGTGTGATAAAGTGAATTGGAAGGGAGTGTGGGAGATCAGTTGAAAAGGGGAGTAGGCCAAGGAAGAGGTTGTTGTGAGGTCCTAAACCAGTGGCTATGGTAGGGATTAAAAAAAAAAAAGGGAAAATGCCAAGGAGAATAGAATGGACTGGGTATCTCAATATTAGTCTGTGAGGGGTGGAGGAGAAAAAAAGATGGTGGTTATGAAGTTGCCTCAAGCCTGTTTCTACTTTTCTAGGACTGAGATTGCTCCTCTCTCTCCAAGTGAACAAGAAAGATCCATTTTCCCTATGAAGGGTCAAAAGGAAAGAGTACATTTTTTAAAAAATAGTATTTTCCCCAAATTACATGTAAAGACAATTCTAAGTATTCATTTGAAAAAAAAATGAGTTCCAAATTTTCTCCCTTCCTCACCTCCCCACTCCCTGAGATGGTAAGCAATTTTGTATAGGTTATATGTGTTCAATCATGCAAAAGATATTACCATATTAGTCACAGTTGTGGAAGAAGAAACAGATCTAAAGGAAAAACAACACAAAAACACAGAAAGTGAAAAATAGTATGCTTAGATCTGCATTCAGATTCCATCAGTTCTTTTTCTGGAAGCGGATAGCATTTTTCATCATTAGTCCTTTGGGACTGTCTTGGATCATTGTAATTGCTGAGCATAGCTGTCATTCACAGGCACACAATGTTCTCCTGGTTCTGCTCACTTCACTTTGTATCAGTTCATACAAGTCTTTCTAGGTTTTTCTGAAATCTACCTGCTCATCATTTTTTTATAACATAATAGTATTTTACATTACGTTCAGACACCATAACTTGTTCAGACATTCCCCAAATGATAGGCACCCCTTCAGTTTTAATTCTTGACCACCACAAAAAAGCTACTATAAATATTTTGTCCATGCATGTCCTTTCCCCCTTTTTATAATCTCTTTGGGATACAGACCTAGCAGTGGTATTGCTGGATCAAAGGGTATGTATGGTTTGATAGCCCTTTGGCCATTACAAATTGCTCTCCAGAATAGATGGATTAGTCCCAAACTCCAGCAATAGTGCACTAGTCTCTCATTTTTCCCAGTCCCCTCTAACACTTATTATTCTCCTTTTCTGTAATATTGTTTAATTGGATAGGTGTGAAGTGATACCTCAGAGTTGTTTTAACTTGCATTTTTCCAAACTAAAGTGGTTAAGAGCATTTTTTCATATGACTATAGATAGCTTTATTTCTTTGAAAATTGCCTGTTCATATTCTTTGACCATTTATCAATTGGGTATTGACTTCTATTCTTATCAGTTTGAATTAATTCACTATGTATTTGAGAAATGAGGTCTTTATCAGAGACACTTGCTATAAAATTTGCTTTCCGGTTTTCTATTTTTCTTATAATCTTGGCTGCATTAATTTTGCTCATGCAAAAACTTCTTAATTTAATGTAATCAAAATTGTCCATTTTATATCTAGTAATGCTCTCTGTCTCTTTGTGTTTACTGATCACTAGATTACTATGGTCATTTACTTCTGAGTCTTGTGTACCTAATCTATTCCACTGATCCACCACTCTTCTTTTTTTCACTTATTTTATTTTATTTATTTAATATACTTAGTTTTCAGCATTGATTTTCACAAGAGTTTGAATTAGGAATTTTCTCCCCATTTCTACCCTCCCACCCACTCCAAGATGGCATATATTCTGGTTGCCCCGTTCCCCAGTCAGCCCTCGCTTCTGTCACCCCACTCCCCTCCCATCCCCCTGTGTTGGCAACCAAAAATGGGTTCCTTAGCACTTAGTCAGCAGGTGCCCTTGACTGGTTTGGCTTTTTCCCCTGAACTGAATGCTGTTTGTATGTTGGACTGGAGTAAGCTTGTCGGCCCCTTCACCTTGCTTCTCTTGCTTAAGCTGATGGAAAGAACCTGTGCTTTCCCCGGCGTACCTTACACCCCCGCAGAAGCCGGATGGTTAAAAGCAGCTCCCGTTGGAGCCAGAGGCTGCTATAGCTACAGCCACAGGCACAGCCACAGCTGAAGCAGGAGCTGCCAGTAGCAGAGCTGACCTACGGGAGGAAGCTGAACAAAGACTTCAGGCCAGTGGGTACTCTTTTTACCATAGAGGGGGAAGCATGATTTTGCTTTATGCAATCATGCTTCTCTGTAGCCTCCTGGTTACTCTTTCAAGGCGTACTTATTGGGCCTGGAAGCTTTTGATCAATATATCAAAATGGGGTTGCTGGTTCATGGGTTGGTTACTGTGGAGCCTAAATATATGTTTTGATTCTTCTGCCTTCTACTTTGAGAATTTCTTATATCCGGTGGTTCCGAACCTTTCAGACATGTTTATGATCCTCTTTGAGATTATAAACTCTGCCCTCCTAATACATTTGGTGACGAGGATGGGATCGCTAGGTATAAGATCTCTATTTAGAAGCAGAACAATTTCAGAGGAAGAGATGAATATCCCAGGATGGGAGGATCCATTTTATTCCTCCCTAGCAAAAGAATTGGCTAAAAAAGCTGGACCCTGTGAAAACTGGGAACCAAGGCTACAGAGAGGAGATCCTAGGGATTTGGAAAAGTGTTTACGAGAAGTTGGGATTCAGTCAGGGGCATCACTGTCTAGGCAAAGCTGGATAGTGTTATCAGCCTACCGGCTAGTATACGAAAGATTGAGATTAAGTGAAAGACATAGGGGCACTCCTACCCCACAGGAAGAAGGGGCCGACAAGCTTACTCCAGTCCAACATACAAACAGCATTCAGTTCAGGGGAAAAAGCCAAACCAGTCAAGGGCACCTGCTGACTAAGTGCTAAGGAGCCCATTTTTGGTTGCCAACACACCCCCTTTCCCTTCCTTTCTTGTAGGGCAAGATAAATTTCTATGCCCCATTGCCTTTGTATCTTATTTCCCAGTTACGTGCAAAAACTTTTTTTTTGTTTTTGAATGTCTGTTTTTAAAACTTTGAGTTCCAAATTCTTTCCCCTCTTCCCTCCCCACCCACCCTAAGAAGGCAAGCAATTCAACATAGGCCACATGTGTATCATTATGTATAACCCTTCCACAATACTCATGTTGTGAAAGATTACCTATGTTTTGCTCCTTCCTAACCTATCCCCCTTTATTGAATTTTCTCCCTTGACCCTGTCCCTTTTCAAAAGTGTTTGTTTTTGATTACCTCCTCCCCCTGTCTGCCCTCCCTTCTATTGTCCCCCCTTTTTTATCTTCTTCCTCCTTCTTTCCTGTGGGGTAAGATACCCAATTGAGTGTGTATGATATTCCCCCCTCAGGTCAAATCTGATGAGAGCAAGATTCACTCATTCTTCCTCACCTGCCCCCTCTTCTCTTCCTACAGAACTGCTTTTTCTTGCCACTTTTATGTGAGATAATTTACCCCATTCTATCTCTCCCTTTCTCCCTCTCTCAATATATTCCTCTCTCATCCTTTAATTTGATTTTATTTTTTTAGATATCATCCCTTCATATTCACTCACCCTATGCCCTCTGTCTATATATATATATATATATATACATATGCACATATACACATATGCACCTACATATATACATACATAGACACGCATATATATGTGTGTGTGTGTGTGTGTGTGTGTGTGTGTATATATATATATATATATAGATAGATGATAGATAGATATATACATACACACACATATATATGCCAATTCCTTTCAGCTACTATGATACTGAGGTCTCATGAAGCATACACATCATCTTTCCATGTAGGAATGTAAACAAAACAGCCCAACTTTAGTAAGTCCCTTATGATTTCTCCTTCTGGTTTACCTTTTCATGCTTCTCTTGATTCTTGTACCACTCTTATTTCTTAGCCAGTACCAGGTAGTTTTGATGACTACCACTTTATAATGCAGTTTGAGATCTGGTATGGCTAGCCCATCTTCCTTTACATTTGTTTTCACTATTTCCCTTGATATTCTTCTTTCAGATGAGTTTTGTTATGGATTTTTTTCTAGTTCTATAAAACAAGTTTTTGGTAGTTTGGTACAGCACTGAATAAGTTAAGTAGAATTGTCATCTTTATTATATTGGCTCACCTACACATGAGTAATTAATATTTTCCAATTGTCTAGGTCTGACTTTATTTGTGTGAAAAGTATTTTCTAATTGTGTTCATATAAGTCCTGGGTTGTCTTTGCAGATAGACTTTCAAGAATTTAATATTGTCTACAATTATTTTAAAAAGAATTTCTCTTTTGCTACTGGAATTTGTTGGTAATATATAGAAATATTGATGATTTATATGGGTTTATTTTATATCTTGCAACTTTGCTAAAGTTGTTAATAATTTCAACTAGTTTTTTAGTTGATATGTATACCATCATATTATCTGCAAAGAGTGATAGTTTTCTTACCTTACTGCCTCTTCTAATTCCTTCAATTCCTTTTTCTTCTCTTACACCAGGAGGTGAGCAGTACAACCCTTAATCTTGCTCAGAAACCCAGAGGGACAGCCAATTCCCACTGTTGCTTCCAGTAATAAGACAACCCTATAACCTGGGCACCTGTGTGCATGGTTGTGACTAAAGCTCACATTGTATCTACACCTGCTGCTTTGTCACTTGTCTAATGCCACAGGACTTTGAGATAGGTTAAAAAACTAAAATGGTATGGGTGATGTCTTTTGACTTATGGTTAGTTTGAATTTAATTAACATAAAGTTGCATAAAGTCATTGGTCTCATTGTTTCTTCCAGAGTCATCACAGTCCAGTGGCAGGACAGAGTCAAGATGACTGGTGATGGCTCAAGATGCTGTGGAGGATCTTGGTGTCTTTGACGTCTAACCAAGCTCTAAGTGTTCCATGTACCTGCTTCAGCTGCCTTCATGGGTATTGGAACAAATTGTTCTCACTTGCCCATTCCATCAGGGGAAATCTTCACATGTTTGGGGTAGACACTCCCTAACTCACCAACAAATTTTAGACCCCTCAGTTACACTCAACCTGGATTTGCCCTTCTGCTGAAATGGTTTACCAGAGTGTGGCCACTGTGCATGCTACAGATTCTTGGAGCCAAAGGTGAGAGGGAGGTGGAGTAGGTGGAAACCAAAGATGGAAAGTAATCCTGAAAAGGGTTTGGCAGCCCTCATGCCAGAGGTATTAGTCTTCCCTGAACACACCCTACGCTCCATTTTTGTAAATATTCACCACTTAAATTATCAGATTTATTGGCATACAATTGGGCGAAATAGCTTAATTGCTTTAATTTCCTCTTAACTGGTTGTGAATTCACCTTTTTTTACTTTGATATTGCTAATTTGGTTTTCTTCTTTCTTTTGAAAAATCAAATTAACCAATGGTTTATCTATTTTTTTTCATAAAACCATATCCTACTTTTAGAAATTATTTCAATGGTTTTCTTACTTTCAATTTCATTAATCTCTCCTTTGATTTTCAGTATTTCAAATGTGGTGTTTAACTGAGGTTTTAAAATTTGTTATTTTCTAGTTTTTTTTTAGTTGCATGCCTAATTCATTGATTTACTTTTTCTCTATTTTATTGATGTAAGCATTTGGAGATACAAAATTTCTCCCAAGTGCTGCTTTGGCTGCATTCCATAAGTTTTGGTATGTTGTCTCATTGTAATTCTCTTTAATGTTAATTTAATGTTAATTGTTTTAAAGATTTATTCTTTTAACTGCTCATTCTTTAGGATTAGATTATTTAGTTTCTAATTAATTTTAATCTATCTTTCCCTGCTCTTTTATTAAATGAAATTATTATTACATCATGATCTGAAAAAGGATGCATTTAATATTTTTGCCTTTTTTGAATTTGATAATGAGGTTTTTATGCCCTAATACATGGTCTTTTGTTGTGTAGGTGCCATATACTGCTGAGAAAAAGTTATATTCCTTTCTATTCCCATTCAACTTTCTCCAGAGGTCTATCATATCTAACTTTTCTAAAATTCTATTCACTTCTTTACCTTCTTTTTTGCTTATTTTATTCTTAGATTTATCTAGTTCTGAGAGGGGAAAGTTGAGGTCTCCCACTAGTATAGTTTTACTGTTTATTTCCTCCTGTAACTCATTTGACTTCTTTAAAAATTTGGATGCTATGCCATTTGGTACATGCATATTTAGTATTGATATTTGCTCATTGTCTATGGCACGTTTTAGCAAGACTAATTTCCTTCCTTATTTCTTTTAGTTAGATCTATTTCTGCTTTTGCTTTGTCTGAAATCATTATTGCTACCCCTGCTCTTTATTTTCACTTCAGCTGAAGCATGATATATTGTGCTCCAGTCTTTTACTTTTACTCTGTGTCTCTATCTCTGCTTCAGATGTGCTTCTTGTAAACAGCATGTTATAGGATTCTGTTTTTTATTTTTAAATTAATTTTTTTAGGATTACAGTTTTTAATCCCCTCTGCTATCCACCTCCATTTTATGAGTTCATCTCATTCACATTCACAGATATGATTACTGTTTATTTCCACTTCCATCTTTCCCCTCCACTCCTTTCATCCAGTGCCCGTTCATCAGTGTTTTGCTTCTGACCACCACCTCCTCCAATCTGCCCTCCCTTCTAACAGTCCCTCCGCTTCTTGACCCCTCCCCCTACTTCCCTATAAGGTAATATAAATTTCTATGCCTGAGTATAATTGTTATTCCTTTTTTGTGTTAAATCTGATAAAAGTAAGGTTCAAGTGATGCTCACCCCCTTCTATTCTTTCCCTCCACTATAATAGGTCATTCACATCTCTTCATGTGACATAATTTACCCCATTATGCTTCATCCTTCTCTCTTCTCCCAGTGCAATCCTCTTCCTCATCCCTTAATTGTTTTATATCATCCCATCAAAGTCAATTCACACCTGCACCCTCTATTTATGTATACTACTTCTAACTACTCTAATAGTGATGCAATTCTTGAGAGTAATAAGTATTGTCTTCTCATGTTGGGAGGTAAACAGTTTAACTCTATTGAATAACTTACGTTTTCTCTTTCCTGTTTCCCTTTTTAAGCTTCTCTTGAGTTTTATATTTGAAAACTGAATTTTCTGTTTAGCTCTGGTCTTTTCATCGGGAATGTTTGAAACTCCTCTATTTCATTAACTGTACATTTTCCCCTGAAGAATTATGCTCAGTTTTGCTGGGTGGGTGACTGTTGGTTGTAATTCAAGCTCCTTTGTCACTGAAGATGTAATATTCCAAGTCTTCTGATCCTGTAATACAGAAGCTGCTAAATCTTGTGTAATCCTCATTGTGGCTCTTCAATATTAGAATTTTTTTCTGGGTGCTTCCAGTATTTTCTCCTTGATCTGAGAGTTCTGGAATTCAGCTATAGTATTCTTGGGAGTTTTTATTTTGGGATCTCTTTCAGGAGATGAATGGTGGATTCTTTTAATTACTACTTTACCCTCTGGTTCTAGGATATCAGGACAGTTTTCCTTGATAATTCCTTGAAAGATGCTGTCCAGCCTCTTTTTTTGATCATGGCTTTCAGGTAGTCCAATAATTCTTAAATTTTCTCTCCTGGATCTATTTTTCAGTTCAGTTGTTATTCCAATGAGTTATTCTACATTTTGTTCAATTTTTTCCATCCTTTGATTTTGTTAGATTGATTTTTTTTAAATTTAATATATTTAGTTTTCAGCATTGATTTTCACAAGAGTTTGAATTACAAATTTTCTCCCCATTTTTACCCTCCCCCCCATTCCAAGATGGCGTATATTCTGGTTGCCCTGTTCTCCAGTCCAGCCCTCCCCTCTATCACCCCCCTCCCCTCTCATCCCCTTTTCCCTTACTTTCTTGTAGGGTAAGATAAATTTCTATTCCCCATTGCCTGTGTATCTTATTTTCTAGTTGCATGCAAAAACTTTGTTTTTGTGTTGAACATCTGTTTTTAAAGCTTTGAGTTCCAAATTCTCTCCCCTCTTCCCTTCCCACCCACCCTCCCTAAGAAGGCAAGCAATTCAACATAGACCACATGTGTATCATTATGTACAACTCTTCCACAATACTCATGTTGTGAAAGATTAACTATGTTTTGCTCCTTCCTAACCTAGCTCCTTTTATTGAATTTTCTCCCTTGACCCTGTCCCTTTTTGAAAATGTTTGTTTTTGATTACCCCCTCCCCCATCTGCCCTCCCTTCTATCATCCCCCCTTTTTATCTTCTTCCTCCTTCTTTCCTGTGGGGTAAGATACCCAATTGAGTGTGTATGGTATTCTCTCCTCAGGTCAAATCTGATGAGAGCAAGATTCACTCATTCGCACTCACCTGCCTTCTCTTCTCTTCCTACAGAACTGCTTTTTCTTGCCACTTTTCTGCGAGATAATTTACCCCATTCTATCTCTCCCTTTCTCCCTCTCTCAATATATTCCTCTCTCATCCCTTAATTTGATTTTATTTCTTTTAGATATCATCCCTTCATCTTCAACTCACCCTGTGCCCTCTCTCTCTCTCTCTATATATACACACACACACACACACACACACACACACACACACACACACACATATATATATATATATATATATGCATATTCCCTTCAGCTACCCTAATACTGAGGTCTCATGAATCAAGCACATCATCATTCCATGTAGGCATGTAAACAAAACAGTTGAACTTTAGTAAGTCCCTTGTGAATTTTTTTTCTTGTTCTTTTTCTTGATTACCTTTTTGTGCTTCTCTTGATTCTTGTGTTTGAAAGTCAAATTTTCTTTTTTTTTTAATTTTTTAAATTTTTTTTTATTTTTAATTTACAACACATGGTTCTACATAATTTTGAGATCCAGATTTTCTCCCCTCCCTCCGCCTCCCTCCCCAAGATGGCATGGAATCTCATATAACTACCATGTATAACTTCGCATTGAATTAATTTATACACTAGTCAAGTTGTGGAGAAGAATTATGACCACTGGAGTGAATCATGAGAAAGAAGAGACAGAACCAAAAAAAAAAAAACCCCAAAACAAAAACAAAACAGAAGAAAAAAGGCGAGCATGAAGTGTGCCTCAATCTGCATTCGACCTTCACAGTTCTTTCTCTGGATGAAGATAGCATTCTCCATCGTGAGTCCCCTGGAGTTGTCCTTGAACCTTACGTTGCTGAGAAGAGTGAAGTATGTCAGGGTTGGTCCTCACAGAATCCATATATCTGTGGTTGCATACAATGTTCTCCTGGCTCTGCTCCGCTCACTCAGCATTATATCATGTAGGTTTTTCCAGATTGTTACGAAGTCCGTATCATCCCCATTTCTTATGGCACAATAGTATTCCATGACCTTCATATACCACAGCTTGTTCAGCCATTCCCCAATTGATGGACATCCCTTTGATTTCCATTTCTTGGCTACCACAAGAAGAGCCGCTATAAATATCCTTGTACATATGGGTCCTTTTCCCGCTTGTGTGATTTCTTTGGGATACAACCCTAGAAGTGGTATTGCTGGGTCAAAGGGTATGAACATTTTTATAGCCCTTTGGGCATAGTTCCAAATTGCTCTCCAAAATGGCTGGATCAGCTCACAACTCCACTAGCAATGTAACAATGTTCCAATTTCCCCACATCCTCTCCAGCATTTGTCATTCTCTTGTTTTGTTGTTTTAGCCAATCTGACAGGAGAGATGTGGTATCTAAGAGTTGTTTTGATTTGCATTTCTCTAATCAGTAGTGATTTAGAGCATTTTTTCATATGCCTATAGATAGCTTTAATTTCTTCCTCTGAAAACTGCCTGTTCATATCCTTTGACCATTTCTCAATTGGGGAATGGCTTGTATTCCTATATATTTGGCTCAGTTCCCTGTATATTTTAGAAATGAGGCCTTTATCAGAGAAACTAGTTGCAAAGATTTTCTCCCAATTTTCTGCTTCCCTCCTAATTCTTGTTGCATTGGCTTTTTTTGGTACAAAATCCTTTCAATTTAACATAATCAAAATTATCTATTTTGCATTTTGTAATGCTCTCTGTCTCTTGTTGGGTCATGAATTCTTTACTTTTCCATAAATCTGATAAGTAAATTATTCCTTGCTTTCCCAAATTACTTATAGTATCAGATTTTACTCCTAGATCATGAACCCATTTTGACTTTATTTTGGTGTATGGTGTGAGATATTGGTCTATGCCCAGTTTCTGCCCTACCATTTTCCAATTTTCCCAACAGTTTTTGTGAAATAGTGAATTCTTAGCCCAGAAGCTGGCCTCTTTGGGTTTATCAAAGAGTAGATTGCTAAACTTGTTGATTTCTCCTACTTGTGTACCTATCGTATTCCACTGATCCACACCCCTATCTCTTAACCAGTACCAGGCAGTTTTGATGACTGCTGCTCTGTAGTACAGTTTAATATCTGGTATGGCAAGGCCACCTTCTCTAGCATTTCTTTTCATTAATACCCTAGATATTCTAGACTTCTTGTTTTTCCAGATGAATTTTGTTATTATTTTGTCCAGCTTAGTAAAATAATTTTTTGGTAGTTCGATTGGTATGGCACTGAATAGATAGATTAATTTAGGTAAAATTGTCATTTTTATTATATTAGCTCGGCCTGACCATGAGCAACTGATATTTTTCCATTTATTTAGATCTGATTTTATTCGCATGAAAAGTGTGTCATAGTTATGCTCATATAGGGCCTGGGTTTGTCTTGGCAAATAGACTCCCAAATATTTTATAGTGTCTATAGTAACTTTGAATGGAATTTCTCTTTCTATCTCTTGCTGTTGGGCTTTGTCAGTAATGTATAGGAATGCTGAGGATTTATGTGGGTTTATTTTATATCCTGCAACTTTGCTAAAGTTGTTTATTATTTCAAGTAGTTTTTTACTTGATTCTCTAGGATTCTCTAAATAAATCATCATATCATCTGCAAAAAGTGATAATTTAGTTTCTTCTTTTCCTATTCTAATTCCTTCAATTTCTTTTTCTTCTCTTATTGCTACAGCTAAAGTTTCTAGTACCAAATTGAATAATAGGGGTGATAATGGACATCCTTGTTTCACCCCTGATCTTATTGGGAATGCATCTAGCTTATCCCCGTTACAGATAATGCTTGTCGATGGTTTTAGGTAGATACTATTTATAATTTTAAGGAAGGTTCCACTTATTCCTATGCTTTCTAGTGTTTTTAATAGGAATGGGTGTTGTACTTTGTCAAAGGCTTTTTCTGAGTCTATTGAGATGATCATATGGTTTCTGCTAGTTTTGTTGTTGATATGGTCAATTATGCTAATAGTTTTCCTAATAGTGAACCAGCCTTGCATTCCTGGAATAAATCTTACCTGGTCATAGTGTATTATTCTCGTGATGATTTGCTGCAATCTTTTTGCTAATATTTTATTTAAAATTTTTGCATCAATATTCATTAGAGATATTGGTCTATAATTTTCTTTCTCTGTTTTAACTCTACTTGGTTTGGGTATTAGTACCATATTTGTGTCATAAAAAGAATTTGGTAGGACTCCTTCTTCACCTATTTTCCCAAATAGTCTACAAAGTATTGGAATTAGTTGTTCTTTAAATGTTTGATAGAATTCACCTGTAAAACCATCTGGCCCTGGAGATTTTTTCCTAGGGAGTTCATTGATGGCATGCTCAATTTCTTTCTCTCTCTCTCTCTCTCTCTCTCTCTCTCCCTCTCTTTCTATATATATATATATATATATATATATATATATATATATATATATACACATAACATATATACACATACATTACACACACATACACATTCACTCATATATATATATATACATACATACATACATATATATATATATATATATATATATATATATATATATATATATATGCATAGTCCCTTCAGCTACCCTAATACTGAGGTCTCGTGAATCATACACATCATCTTTCCATGTAGGAATGTCAACAAAACAGTTCAACTTTAGTAAGTCCCTTGCAATTTCTTTTTCTTGTTCTTTTTCTTGATTACCTTTTCATGCTTCTCTTGATTCTTGTGTTTGGAAGTCAAATTTTCTATTCAGCTCTGGTATTTTCACTGAGAAAGCTTAAAAGTCCTCTATTTTATTGAAAATCCATATTTTGCTTTGGAGCATGAAACTCAGTATTGCTGGGTAGGTGATTCTTGGTTTTAATCCTAGTTCCATTGACCTCCAGAATATTGTATCCCAAGCCATTCGATCTCTTAATGTAGAAGCTGCTAGATCTTGGATTATTCTGATTATGTTTCCACAATACTCAAATTGTTTCTTTCTGGCTGCTTGCAGTATTTTCTCCTTGATCTGGGAGCTCTGGAATTTGGCGACAATATTCCTAGGAGATTTCTTTTTGGGATCTATTTGAGGAGGTGATTGATGGATTCTTTCAATTTCTATTTTGCCCTGTGGCTCTAGAATATCAGGGCAGTTCTCCTTGATAATTTCTTGAAAGACGATATCTAGGCTCCTTTTTTGATCATGGCTTTCAGGTAGTCCAATAATTTTTAAATTATCTCTCCTGGATCTATTTTCCAGGTCAGTGGTTTTTCCAATGAGATATTTCATATTGTCTTCCACTTTTTCATTCCTTTGGTTCTGTTTGATAATATCCTGATTTCTCATAAAGTCACTAGCTTCCACTTGCTCCAATCTAATTTTTAAGGTAGTATCTTTCTTCAGTGGTCTTTTGGACCTCCTTTTCCATTTGGCTAATTCTGCCTTTCATGGCATTCTTCTCCTCATCGGCTTTTTGGAGCTGTTTTGCCATTTGAGTTAGTCTATTTTTAAAGTATTGTTTTCTTCAGTATATTTTTCAGTATTTTTTTGGGTCTCCTTTAGCAAGTCATTGACTTGTTTTTCATGGTTTTCTCACATCCTTCTCATTTCTCTTCCCAGTTTTTCCTCTACTTCTCTAACTTGCTTTTCCAAATCCTTTTTGAGCTCTTCCATGTCCTGAGACCAGTTCATGTTTTTCTTGGAGGCTTTTGTTGTAGGCTCTTTGACTTTGTTGACTTCTTCTGTCTGTATGTTTTGGTCTTCTTTGTCACCAAATAAAGATTCCAAAGTCTGAGACTGAATCTGGGTGAGTTTTCACTGCCTGACCATGTTCCCAGCCAACGTACTTGACCCTTGAGTTTTTCAGTGGGGTATGACAGCTCGTGGAGTAAAGAGTACTATGTTCCAAGCTTGGGGGGATGCGCTCTGCCACACCAGCACTCCTCCTTCCCCTAGAACCCCCAATCAGGATCGGACTTAGATCTTCAGCAGGCTCTTCACTCCTGCTCTGATCTGCCACTTAATTCCTCGCACCAGTTGGGCCTGGGGCTGGAAGCAACGGCAGCTGTAGTTCTGTAGCTGCCCCACCTCCACTGCCCCTGGGGCAGTGGCTGAACCGAAAACTCTATCCCCCTGTCCCCAGTAGCTTTTCCCACTAACCTTCTCTGTTGTCTTTGGTGTTTGTGGGTTGAGAAGTCTGGTAACTGCTGCAGCTCACTGATTCAGGGCACTAGGGCACTGCTCCCCCTGGCTCCTGGTCTGGTTGGTCTGCTCCACCCACACTGGGCTCTGCTCTGCTCCATTCTGCTCCATTCTGCTCCCAGCTCCGTGCAGGATAGACCTTACCCAGAGACCATGCAGGCTGTTCTGGGCTAGAGCCATACTTCCCTCTGCTATTTTGTGGGTTCTGCCGTTCTTCTCTGTTGTCTTTGGTGTTCGTGGGTTGAGAAGTCTGGCAACTCCCACAGCTCACTGATTCAGGGCACTAGGGCCCACTCCTCCTGGCTCCTGGTCTGGTTGGTCCTGCCGCCGCCCATGCTTCGCTCTGCTCTGCTCCCAGCTCCATGCACGAAAGACCTCACCCAGCAACCATCCAGGCTCTCCTGGGCTGGAGCCCTGCTTCCCTCTGCTATTTTGTGGGTTCTGCAGTTCTAGAATTGGTTCAGAGCCATTTTTTATAGGTTTTTGGAGGGACTTGGCGGGGAGCTCATGCTAGTCCCTGCTTTCCAGTGGCCATCTTGGCTCTGCCCCCTTGTTAGATTGATTCTTGATGTCTCATAGAATCATTAGTTTTCATTGCCCAATTCTAATTTTTAAGGAATTATTTCCTTCAATGAGCTTTTTTGTATTTCCTTTACAATTTGGCCAATTCTACTTTTTAAGGAATTATTTTCTTGAATGATTTTTGTATATCTTTTTCTACTTTTTGTGCCTCCTTCACCAAGCTGTTGATTGTTATTTCATGATTTTCTTACATACTTCTCATTTTCTTCCATACTGGTTTTTTCTTCTACCTCTTATTTTATTTACAAAATCCTTTTTGAGCTCTTTTAGGAGTTCTTTTTGGGCCTGAGATTAATTTATGTTTCTCTTTGAGGCTTCATGTAAAGGGGCTCTGATATTGTTTTCCTTTTCTGAGTTTGTGGTCTTCCTTGTCAATATAGTAGTTTTCTAGTGTCAGGGTATTATTTATTTGTTGCTTATTTTCCAGCCTATTTCATGACTTTTAAAGTTGAGCTCCTCTCCTGAGATATGGGGGTGGGGAGCATTGTCCTAATCTTCTTGTGTTGGGGGTCAGGGGCCTGACCACTGGTTTTCTGTGCTGGGGTTTCTGGGCCTAGATGGTTGCCTGTTGCTCTGGGTTTGCTGGGCCTGGATGCTTGGAAAGAGTCCATTTTTAATAAGAACTCACACAGTTTGGATTACCCCTGAAAGTACCCACACTGTCTGGAACTCCCCCGAAAGCAATCCTGGCACTGGAGTTATTTGGACCAGTACATCTTATCCAGCCAAATATACTCCTTTTCTTCCATTTGAAGCCAGAATTTCCAAGTCAAGAGGTAGCATGGATGTTTCCCTAAAGAGTCAGCTTGATATTAAAAATGTCAGACGGCGACCTCTTCTGTGCTCCTTTTTTATACTATGCCTTAGGAATTGGCCCTCAAATTCCTTCCATCTTTTTCTCCTGTTTAGATTACATCTGGATTATTTTGTCCAGTTCTGTATACTGTATTCTAGAGAGGGCGTAGATAAGCTGGAACTGTCAGGGAAAGGACAAGAAGGTGAAGGTCCTTGAGGTCATACCAGGAGACAGTTGGGTGAGATCCTTAAGGATAGAGAGCCTGAAAAAAAAGTATACCTGCAGCAGAAGTGAGGAATTATTGTCACTTAATAATCCAAAGAGCTGTTGTATGGAGGAGTAAATTAACTTATCTATTGGGCCCCATACATAGAACCAAGAGCAACAGGTAAAAGAAGTAGAGAATCATTTGAAGTTTGATGTTGGGAGAAATGTCATTACAGAGCTCTCCAGAGATGGGCTGGGCTGGGCTGCCTCAGTAGAAACTAGGCCTGACCCCATTAGTGGGCTTTAGGTGACAGTTTAATGGCCTCTTGTCATGGAAGATTAGCAGGGATTCTTTCTTAGGTATGGATTGGATTCCAGGCTCAGTGTCACCTAAGGTCCTTTTCTCCCCCTAAATTCTTTGTGTCACCTATTTCTTGTAAAAGAAAAATTCATGGGTCTTTTTGAGTCCTTTATGAGGTGTCAGGACAAGGAGAATTCTCACATGTAGTTCATTTTCTTCTATGAGGAAACCAGGCATGTGAAAGTGACTTGGAATGTACAATGAAGAGAGAAATGAAGGGGAAATGAATATGATGATCCTTTTTCATTAATGACACGTGGCACCTCTAAGTGCTCTACTGAGCTGCAACTAATAAGTGGTCAAGGAGATGAAGGGGTTTTCAGATGAAGAAATCAAAGCTATCTATATTCACATGAAGAAGTGCACTAAATCACTTTTGATTAGAGAAAGGCAAATTAACATGACTCTAAGGTACTTCCTCACACCTATCAGATTGACTAATAAAACAAAAAAGAAAAAAATGATAAATGTTGGAGAGGATGTGGGAAAATGGGGATACTAATGCACCGCTGTTGGAGTTGTGAACTGATCCAACCATTCTGGAGAATAATTTGGAATTATGCCCAAAGGGCAACCAAACTGTGCATGCCCTTTGACCCAGCAATGCCGCTACTGGGTCTGTATCTCAAAGAGATCATAAGAAAGGGAAAAGGACCTACATGTACAAAAATATTTACAGCATCCCTTTTTACAGTGGCAAAATATTGGAAATTGAGGGGATCCCCATCAATTGGGGAATAGCTGAACAAGCTGTGGTATATGAATGCAATATCGAATACCATTGTGTTATAAGAAATGATGAGCAGATGGATTTCAGAAAAATCTGGAAAGATTTACATGAATCGATGCAAAGTAAAATGAGCAGAACCAGTGAAACATTGTTCACAGTAATGGCAACATATGGGATGCTCAACCATGAGTGACTTAGCTCTTTTCAGCAACACAGTGATCCAAAACAATTACAAAGGACTCATGATGGAAAATGATATCCATATCCATATAGAGAACTGATGGAGTCTGAATTCAGAGGGAAGAATACATTTTTCACTTACTTTACTTTTTTGTGTTTTTTTCTTTTTGTCTGTTTCTTCTTCCACAACTGTGACTAATATGGAAATATGTTTTCATGATTGCACATATATAACCTATATCAAATTGCTTACCATTTTAGGAAGAGAGGAGAGGAAAATTTGGAATTCAAAATCTTGTAAAAATAAATGCTAAAAATTGTCTTTGTGTATAATTGGGAAAAAATAAAATACTAAAAAAAGCCCCATAAATGCTCTACTGAGCATTGTAACTGAATTGTATTGTCATCAAGTCTTATCCTTTCCTGTGACAGGATCTCTTCTACAAAACTACCAACTAAAGGGTCATATGAGCCCTTTGCTCCAACATTTCCTATGACTGGGAACTTGCCACCTGTTCATGAAGCACCTTGCACTTTGGACAGCTCTCATTGCTAGGAAGCTTTTGTTGGACTCCTCCTAAAACTTCCTTTTCCCACCTCACCTTAATGCTCCTTCTCCTGCCCTCTAGGGTCAAACCAAAGAAGCAGGATTCTTCCTCCATATGGCAGCACTCACTTCAGATACTTCAAGGCATCTAACGTGTCCCTTTAAACCTTCTTCTTGGTATGTTAAGTCTCTATAGTTCTTTCAAGTATTCATCAGAGAAGTTATTATTGGCCGAGTCCTTTCCCCACTCTAGGTTTCAGTTTCCTCATCTGTAAGATAAAAAAGTTAGATCAGATGGTCTCTAGAGTCCTTTCCAGTTCTCCCCAGACTATTTAAGGAGAGTAATGCCCTTGGAAGTAGGTAAACCTATAAAGTTCTCCAAATGACTCTTTTTAACCATCAGGACTCAGTTTAACTGAGACATTTTGCTTTTGACATTCTGCCTGTCTCTCCCACTTTGTCCACCAGATGGTGCTACAGCCTTATATGAGGTCCTGGAGCAGAGGCAATCTGAGCTGGAACCAAGCCTGTCTGGGATGCTGCAGAGACCCGCAGTCCCCCTTCCTAATTAACAGTCCTTTCGGTGTCATCTGGATGACTCAGCCCTGGAAAGATGGTGCTGCCATCTTGCAACCTCTCTGGTGAAGAGGTACTGCAGAGGCTGTTAGAGGAAGGAAGTGGGGTCATTTCTGCCTCCTAGTCACATCTGTCCCTTTCTCTCCTCTGACACTGCCCTCACCCCGGTCCATTCAATCATCCCCTCATGCCTGGAGTATTGCACAAGCTGCCTGCGGGGATGGGGTGGGGTGGTGGGCTTCCTGCCTCAAGGGTTTCCCCACCTCAGTCCATTCCATCATCCCCTCATGCTTGGAGTATTGCACAAGCTGCTGGGGCAGTGGGCTTCCTGCCTCGAGAGTCTCCCCATCCCGGTCCCTCCTCTCTTCAGCCACTAAAGGGATTTTCCTAAATCTAGGCTCTGAGTATGCCACCACCCTCTCCCCACCTTACTCAATCAGCTCCACTGGCTCCCTCTTGCCTCCAGGGGCAAATACAGCGTCCTCCATTTGTCTTCCAAAGCTCTTCCTAAGCTGCCTCCTCCTACCTTCCCACTCTGCTTGCACTTTACTCCCCTCCATCAAATCTATGATCCAAGTATGTGCCCTCTTTATGGTTCCCTGCCCAAAACATTCCATATTTCATCTCCCACCTCCATGCTTTTTCTCTGATTGGCCCCCAAATCTGGAATGCTTTACCCCCTCAGGTCAGCCTCCTGAATTCCTTGGTCCCCTGCAGGAGGCTTTCCCCACCCCCATCTTGGGCTGTTAACACCTTCCCCTCTGCTCATCTTCAAACTCCTCTCTAGATTTCATGTTTGTATTTACTCTTTGACAAGTTGTCTTCCTTATTAGAACCTAAGCTTCTTGAGGGCAGGCACTGTTTTTGCCTTTCTTTATATCCTCAACACATAGCAGGATGCCTAGTGTAGAGTAAATGTTTAATAAATGCTTGCTGATTGGTTGATTGGATTGCTAAGTGACCTTGAAGGAAAACGGGGATATTTAGCTTAGAAAAAAAGATTTGGGATGGGGGTAAGGTCATGATCATGGTTTTCAGGTATTTAAAAATAAAACTGTCGTATATGCAAAAGAAGAAGAGGATGTACACTCGTCCTGTTGGTCACACGGCAGAATCAGGAACAATGGGGAAAATGTTGGAAAGACACAATTTGAATTTGATATCAGAAAAAAATTCCTAACAATCAGGGCTACCTGAAAATGAAAGAGGATGCCTTGGGATCCAGTAGGCTGTCCCTTAGTACTTAGGTGGGAGCTTTACTTTTGTTGTTATTCAATCATTTCTCAGTTCTGTCCTACTCTTCATGATCCCATTTGGGGTTTTCTTAGCAAAGATACTGGAGTGGTTTGTCATTGTCTTCTTCAGCTCATTTTGCAGATGGGAAACTGAGGCAAACAGGGTTAAGTGACTTGCCTGGGGTCACACAGATAGTAAGTATCTGAGTCCAGATTTGAACTCATGAAGATGAGTTTTCCTGATTCCAGGCCTGCCCTTCTATCCACGGCAATGCCACCTAGCTGCCTGGGAGCTAGCTAAGGAGCTTTGCTACTTACCATTTATGTACCTTTGGTTAAGTCACCCAACATACTTGGACCTCAATTTGCTTACCTGTAAAATAATGAGGTTTGGATTAGGTCCTTTCCAGTTCTGAATTGTATCCAGTAAGGGCTTCTTATTTAAAATGGTAGATGGCCTCTGAAATTCCCTCTAGATCTGAATGTCATTGTCTTTTCTGTATTCTTAATGTTGCCCAGCTCTGATAATCTATGCTCTAAAGTTCCTCACAGATCTAACATTCTTTGTTCTGTGTTCTAAGCTCCCTCCTGGATATGACATTCTATACTCCATATTCTAAAGTCCCTCTTACCCTGACATTAGATTATGTCCATGAAATTGTGTCTCATTCATAGCTCTCATAGATTGAGAGCAGTCAGCTGTAAATAGCAATCATGGAAAGGACGCTGGGTCTTGGCTGAGCCACATCTGTCTTTGTCTGCATGTTGCAAGATCCAGGGTAAAAGGTTCTGAAATTCCATTTGGGCATTAAAGCCTCACAGCAGAATGTGACAGGGTCCTGTCAAGAGCAGGGTAGCCCCCTCCTTCCTCAGCCTGGAAAGCTGTGAAGGGTAATATTTGTAATTACTAATGAGTGTTGGCTCAGCTGGTGCACTGATGGTAGCTGCTGGTGATGTTATATTTTAAGGACAGCTCCAGAAACTTAGCTCCACATAGGAAGTCCATGGGTCCACCATATTAGAAACCAAGCATAGATAGAGATAACTGCCTTTCCAAAGGATTAGTACTCTAACAAATGGATTGGATTTGGCTGCTCTGGTTCATAATATTGCCTTCATCTTGGGCTCAGGCAAATAAATGGATGTCAGAGCTAGAAAGGAACTTAGAAAGAAGAAACCAGAATGTCAAAACAGGGAAGGATTTTAGAGCACAGGATGAGGACTTTTAGGTCTGGGAGGGATTTTAGGACCCAGAGTATGGAAGATCAGAGTTGCCAGGGATCTTAGAACATGAAACATCTGACATTGTTAGAGGGGTTGATGTAACTGGAGATATTTAACCTGGAGAAGAGAAGACTTGGGGAAGACATGATAGTTTGAAGGACTGTCATGTGGGAACAGGGCTAGAATTATTGTCCTTGTCCCTGGAAGGAAGGATTAGGAGCAGGGAGTAGGATCACAGCCTGGCAAATTTTGGTCCAATTTAAAGAAGAATTTCATAAAATTGAGAGCTCTACAAAGGTGGAACAAGTTTCCTGGGGAGATGCTGCCTCGCCCTTTCCCCTCCCAGTGGTTCATTCTTTAAAGGCTGGAGGACCACATTTCACATACACTGTGGAGGGAATATTTTTCAGGTATGAGTTGGATTCGATAGCTGCTGAGCCCCTTCCAATTCACAGATTCTGTGATTCTGCTTTCCTTCTTACTCTCTTGTTTGGTCTACATTTTCTTCTCTTGTCTGCCTTACTCATACCATTCTGTCCCTTTCCTATTCTTCCTCCTCTTTTGTCATCATCATCATCATCATCATCATCATCATCATCTTCTTCTTCTTCTTCTTCTTCTTCTTCTTCTTCTTCTTCTTCTTCTTCTTCCTCTTCTTCTTCTTCTTCTCCTCCTCCTCCTCCTCCTCCTCCTCCTTCTCTGCCTTTTCCTCTTTATTCTCTTCTCATCTGAAACAGACAGGACAAATGGATAACAGGCTCAATGTCTGAATATGACGACAGGCCCAGGCTGGTTCCACTTCCAAGAAATTGCCAGGCTCTGTTAATGTCCCAAATCTCTATCAGAAATGCAGGAATGCTTTTTAAAAACTTTTAAATACCAAATATCCCACCAGTGTTGTATGTCTGTGTGTGATGCAGCTCCGTAGATGTCACTCGAGGGCATTGGGGAGGAGTGTGGTGAGGACATGGGCTGCAGCACATGCATACTATGGGCCTATGAAGAACTAGAGTTAAAATGTCATGGAAAGAACAGAAGCTACTTTCCCCCTCTGTATCCCCAGTGCCCAGCACAGTGCTTGGCACACAATAGGTGCTTAATAACTGCTTGTTGATTGAGGTCAGGGAAATGAATGAGTGAAAAAGCAGATAGGCTGGTCACTTGGTGAAGGCCAAGGCTAATAGGTGAGCAAACCTAGCATTCCACTGACATCCTCAAGATGTCAAGAGAAAGGTGGACAGGTCCGCAGGCACATCAGGAGCACCACCTGTGGTGAAACTTCAGTTGGGACATGGAGAAGAGCTGCACAAAATGGGCAGCCATGTTAGCTTTGTAATCTGCATCATTGTGGGGAACCTTCAAATTAATGGAACTCCCAAATCCATTGGAGCATCTGAATTGGTTTTTATTAATATTTTATCTCCTTTCTTGGTTCCTCTGGTCCTGTTAAACCCTGGGCTAAGGGAGAAAGGTCTTGGCCACCCTTCTACAATCTCCCTACAACAGGTCCATAATGACTCATGGTCTAATGTGAGTTTTCCCTTGAACCCACTGCCCTGACTGAGATGTCTCCTAGGGATCACTTTTTCTTCACTCCTCTTCTCATGCCCTGCTGCACAACCACCTCAACCCTGGCTCAGTTGATCCTTATGTGCCCTTAGTCCTTTTTGCAGTTCCTGGCAAGACCATTCCAATCTTAGTTCTGCCTCCTGCCCCTCAACACCCAGCATAAGTTGGGCTGGTGCCCCTAGTGCTGAATCTAGGAACATAAGGTTTAGAGCTGGGACAGTCAAATTCATTACATTGGACCATTTCATTTATAGATGGGGAACTGAACTGGAGAGAGGAAGTGACTTCTTGAGTCCCCAAGTATTACCTGGTGAGCCCATATTCCTGCCCAGCTCTTTGGCCCAGTACCTTCCCAGGAAAGCCATTGGCTTTCTCTTCTTCCCATTGCCCTAAGCAATACAGCGAACACTGCTTTAATAAGAGGAAAAAAAACAGAAAAGAAAAATCACAACCATGATAACATTTAATTGGAGTTTGAAATGTCCTTCCTATTATGCAGATTTGTGAGTGCTGATATGCTATGATCAATACATGTTAATTAACGCAAGCCATGGGCCAGTCACTTAACCTTTCTAAGCCTCAGGCAATTCTAGAAGATGATAAATTAATTCAAGACAAAGGCCATTCTATAGGGAGCCCTGGACCTAGGAACTGTGCAGTAGAAGGACTTCAGGATTTAGGGGCTCAAGGCCTGGCTGGGAGTCCCTGCTGTTCCATTTACTCTCTGGCTGTGTGCCTGGGAAGTCTCTGAACCTTGGCCCCACCCCCACGACTTTGAAATCCATCAATACTACTAGCATCCGTGATTCCATTGTATAAATAATAGAACCATAGATTGAAAACTCTTAGAGGGACCCCAAGTCTAGGCTTTCAGAGGTTACCAGGCTTTGTCAAGGAGTGCCTGAGGTAAGATTCAAACCCATCTCTTCCTATCTCCAAGGCCAGTCCTTTAGCCATCGTATCCCAATGCCTCTTGGCCCTCCATCAATTCAGATGCCAATCCCTTAAGCCTCAGCAAAGAACAGCAGCCCAAACTCTCAGAGCAGGAAGGAATCATTGAGTCAAGCCAGAACTCCTCCATAACATCCCCACCAAGAGATTTTCTAGCTTTTCCTAGGGCTTTCCTTCCATCTTCTCTTGCCCAACAAATTCATTTGCTGAGTCAGCCTGTTCATGCCCTGTCCATGCAGCTGGTCCCATTCATAGGCCTAAGGCATTGCCAGCTCAGTAGGACCTGCTTGAGCCTATGGTCTTCTGGCAGACTTGGAGAGCTCAGCTCCTCCAATCAGCCCTTAATGAGGCACCAACCAGGCTTTAGGCAGCAGCTTCTCTGTAAAACAGGGATGATCATTATTCCCAGGGTCTTGGGGATAAAAGGCTCTGAGACAGAGCTGGAAAGGGCAGACCTTAGAGGCCATCAGTCTGACCCCCTTGTTTGACAGAATAGGAATTGAATTCAGTGTGTGATGATTAAAAAGTTTGAGAAACATGGTTTCTAGGTAATTTAATCATTTTATTAATAAGGTCAGCAGGTTATTAATAAAAGGATGCTCATTTGGTCATTTATCTTAGACCAAAGACCTCTAATGGCAGTGGTTTATATGCCCTTCATATTTTATGTTTTTAGTTTATATGCCCTTTGAAGAGAAGGTGTTCCCAATGGGTGCCTACTCAGTTCTGATTGGTTAATCAAGTGAGAGGTGAGCTATGTTGGGGTACATGAGTTAAGTCACTTATATCTTGGCCAAAGAGACATCAATTTCCATGTCACCTGTCTTGATAATAAGGAGAATCAACATTTCCCCAGGACTTATCTGAGCATACAATAAGCAACATCCATTAGCCAAAGCTTAGAATTTCCTTTCCTGTCTGACTAGATCTTGACATGGGTAAATCTCTGAGAGAAATTTCCCACACTGGTTGATTTCTGGATAAGGAAGTAGAAAAGGCAAAAAACTTGATCCTTTTACAATAATTAATTATCCAATATGAAAGAAATGATTAATTTCTCACAAGTGACTTGCTCAAGGTCACACAAATAGGACGGGGAAGGAGAGGAAATGAGCTAGCACTGAGTAAATTACCTACTGTGTGCCAGGCATTGTGCTAAGCACTTCACAAATATCATCTTATTTGATCCTCATAATATCCCTGGAAGGTGGGTGCTATTATTATCCTCATTTTTCAGTTATGAAAACTGAGGCAGGCAGAGGGTCCCACAGCTAGGAAGTGTCTGAGGCTGCATGGGCACTCAGGCCTTCCTGACTCCAGGCCCAGAGCTCTATCCACTCAGCTGCCTACCTTCTTCTAGGCAAGAAGGAGCAGAGTTGGGATTTGTACCCAGGCCCTTGGGCTCTGTTGCAACAATCGGCTAGTGGCTGCTGAAGGGGTGTAAGACCTACCAAGAAGCAGCACACAGAAAGCTGCCAGCACAGATTCTTTTGATCTGCTTTACTAAGGAAAGCAACATTAAGGGGTTAACAATCTTACTTTAATCCAACATACAAATATCATTCACTTAGTTCAGGGGAAAAACCAGCACCCCGAGCTTCAGAGCAAGTACAAACAGAGCAAATAAACATGAATCAACAGACAGACCTCCATCTGACAAAATCACAATATACAGTTACCAGAGAAGCATCAACATCTGAGTTTTCTCCAAAGCTGGGAGCTTATAACAACAGCTGGCCCACTCCTGCTGTAGCTCAGAGCTCCAAGGGAGAAAACCAACCTCTGGGTTCATATATCTTGTTCAAAGTCAAAGGTGAGTCACACATGCGACTCACCCACATGACCTAAAAGCATCATAAAAATGTGACTTAAACCCACGTGGTCTAAAAGCCTCTGATGTCACAAACATGTCACTCAAACCCATGTAAATTAGGCTTTCCCTTGAGGCAAGGAGGTCATCAGGAACTCCTAATTTAATCAAGGAATCAAATGCCAAACTCTTCAAGGGCACTTGGTTGAATAAATGCTAAGAGCCCATCTTGATTACCAATACAGGCTCCCAAAGCCAGGGCTCTTCCTACTTCACCACCTTTCCTCACAAGGGCCCTGGGACCTCTGAGGCCCCTTAGCCATGTGAGCTTTGCTTCTAGAAAATCTCTACAGGCAGAGTAAGGACAGAAAGAATTGCAGAATTATCCAAGATGGTGTCTCATCCAACTGCCACATTTATAAGCCGGGAACATGGCGGCTCTGAAAGGTAAGAGCTCGCCCAAGGACACCAGGCGGGCAATGCACCTCCATCAATTCATCAGTCAAAAAGCCTTGATTAAGCATTTTCTATGTGCCAGGCTCTGTTATTTATTAAGCACTTGATAAATGAGTTTTCTTATTGATTGAGTTTAATTCACCAAGTCTGTGACTGCATGCAAGTCATGTCCCTTCTCTGAGCCTCACAAAATCCCAGAACCTCTGAAGTGGAGGGGCTTACAGGGCTGTGCCATCAGAGCTGGGCCTCAGGGCCATGTTCTCCAAGCTAGGTCTCAGGGCTGTGCCATCAGAACTGGGCCTCAGGGCCATGCCCCCCAAGCTGGGCCTGAGAGATCCCATTTTCCGAGATGGCCCTCAGGGCCATGCCATCAGAGCTGGGCCCTGGGTCTGAGTGGCCGAGGTCTCTGTAGTGTTCCCGACAGGAGCTGCTCTAGCCACATCCTTCAAGAGCTTGCTCCTTTGCAAGGAGGCCCATTCCTCTTCTGGTGATCTCTAGTTAATGTTAATGTTTCTTCTGACCTTCGGCCTATATTGGCCTCTGCAGCCTCCTCCCTATTGCTCCTGGCTCTGCCCTCTGGGGACAAACAGAACAGTCCCTCTGTTAGAGGGCTACCTTTCAAATGCCTGAATATTAATGGTGCTATTACTAACATTTATGCCACTGTTGTTCAATTCTTTCGGTCGTGTTGACTCTCCGTGGCCCCATTTGGGGTTTTCTTGGCAGAGATACTGGAATGCTTTGCCGTTTTCTTCTCCAGCTCATTTGACAGATGAGGAAACTGAGGCAAACAAATGAAGTGACTTGCCCAGGGTCACACAGCTAGTAAATGTCTGAGGCCAGATTTGAATTCACTAATATTAATATTGATGTTCACATTTCTATAGCACTTTTAGGTTTGTGAAACGCTTCACAAAGATTATCTCACTTGATCCTCACAACAACCCTGGGATGTGGGTGTTATTATCTTTTCCATTTCACAGATAAGGAAACTGAGTCTCAGAGAGGTCAATTGACTTACCCAGGGTCACATGGCTAAGTGTTCAAGGTAGGATTTGAATTCAAGTCTTCCTAACTCAAATCTACTGCTCTATCCACTGGTCCACCTAGCGGTCCTGCGTCATGATAACAATAACAGTAAAGTCAAGGTACTATTATGCTCTGCAGATATTTGCTACTCCACCCCAAGCCTCCCATTCTTCAGGGTAAACATCCCCATTTCCTTTAACTAATCCCAATATAGAATATCTTCTGTCTTTTCATCCTCTGGACTGCCCTCCCCCTGACCCCCTGAAGATGGATCAGTGTCCCCCCCCCACCTCCAGCCATTCTGTAGCCTCAAAGGCCCTTCTAATGGTCTTTCTTCTCTCAAAGACAGATCAGAGTAGCAGCGTATTCAGTGTTCCTGGGGAAAGAGACAAAGAAAGGCCTTTCAGGGCACAGAGCCCTCTGGGCTCCAAACAGCCCACAATGGAACTTCTTGCTGAGTGGGTCTGGGATCTAACACCATCTTCCAAGGCCTTAGTGGCAACACCTTCCATTGCTAGCCTGTGTCCCAGTTTGCAAAGTCCTTTCCCTACAAAAACCCTGGGAGACACTTACTGAAAGCATTTTTAATCTCCGTGTTACAGAGGAGAGAACAGGGACTCCCAGACGCCACAGAATTGTGGGACGATAGCTGCAGAGGGACCTGAGAACATTCAGTCTGCTCCCTCATATTATGCAGAAGCCAATGTAAAGACTAAGTGCCAGGCCCAAGGTCACACTCATGATGATTGGCTGAGTCACGGCTAGGGCCACGTAGTCCTGGAGTCAGAACTTGAACCCAGGTGTCTCCTGGCTCCAAATCTAGCATTGTTGCTGTTACTCCTCAGGTATCTATTATTCAAGTTTAATGTCCAGAGTGAGGGAGGACAGAGAGCCATGGTCCTCTGATCAAAGCTGACTCCACTCCTGGAGAACATTCTGTCCCCCCCTCCCTTGTATTATAGAGGAGCAAATGTAGTCACTTAGTGCTAGGCCCAGGGTCACCCTGAAGGTGATCAGCTGAGTCACGGCTAGGGCCACGTAGTCCTGGAGTCAGAACTTGAACCCAGGTGTCTCCTGGCTCCAAATCTAGCATTGCTACCATCATTCCTCAGGCTTCTATTATTCGAGTTTTAATGTCCTAAGTGAGGGAGGACAGAGAACCGTGGTCCTCTGATCAAAGCTGACCCTGCTCCTGGAGGACTGAGCTCATGTCTGGGCATCCCCATTGAAGCAGGATATTGATGAGCTGTGTGTTGGTAGGCAAAATGGGCTCTTAGCACTTAGTTGGCTTTTGTTTCCTTTGAGTAATTCAGTGTATTTCATTGAGTCTTACTAGGTGCTAAGCCCCAGGCCCAAACTCCTATTAGGTGTAAAACCTATATGGGTGTGGATTGGTAACTAAGGTGGGGCCCAAGGTGGGGCTAACTAAGGGGAGATGCTAACTCAAGAGCTAATCACAGGAGCCTAAGTTCTGGTCATTCAGTGTTTGATGACGTCTGAAACCCTATAAAAAGAGAAGACAGAGCCATTTGCTCAGGGCTCTCACTCTTGGTGGCGTTTGGAAACTCCCATACAGCTGTAGCTAAGAAGCCCTCCAGCTCATAAACTCAGATTTTGGGACTTTGTTAAACTCTGGTAACTATGTATTGGGATTTGAATCAGACAAGGTCTGTCTGTTGATGTTTCTACTTTGTTTGTATTTTGCCCTGAAGTTCAGTGTGCTGGTCTTTTCCCTTGAACTAAGTGAATGATACTTGTATGCTGAATTAAAGTAAGCTTGTCAACCCTTTAACCTTACTTTCCTTAGTTAAGCAGATCAAAAGAACCTGTGCTTTTGCAGTGTGTTGGTAGTGTTCTTGTTGTTGAGCTTATGTAGGTCTTTCACCTCCATGACAGCTGCTAGCCAGATTGTTGAAACAGCTGGGGACAGTCCAGGGGAAGGGGGTAAGAAGAATGGGGAAGAACCCAGAGATGAGGCTCTCTGAAGCTGTTTGAATGACCTGAGAATGCTTGCCCTTAAAGAACAGAAAGCTTAGGGAACATAGCACCACATAGTGTCCCCTTTACTTTTGTTTTTAAGCTAAATCTTTTACTAAAAATAACACTGCAAATCAATATTCCCAACTAAAGCCACATAAACTCACTTCCATTTTTGAAAGGCTGGCATATAGAGGACAGATTCCATTTCTTCCCTTTGACTCCAAAGAGCAGTCGGTTATAATGGGTGCAAAGTGCTAAGAGCCAGAGTGGGAGAGCAGGGGGACGTCCTCACACTGAGAGCTGGTGCCTGGTGGGGCAGCTGCTGCCTTGGGAGGTATTAGGAAGATGGATGACCATGTACTCGATTCTTGGATGACCATGTGGTGGGTCTAATGTACTCGATTCTTAGATGACCATGTGGTGGGTCTGATGTACTCGATTCCTGGTCGGGGGAGGTATGGACAGATTGGAGGCTGCTTCCAGCTCTGAGATGCTGTGAGTTGATCAGATACTGAATCATTAGCATGCTAGCTTCATCACAGATCCTAATAAGCTTACTTGCTCCTCTTTCAAACAGAGATGTTTCCCAGCCCTGCCTTTTAATATTTAGCTGAGCTGCATATTGCATTTAGATGAGGAGGATGCAGCTGGTCTGCCCATGGTGGGGCATGTTGAACAGAAGATAAATGCTAGAAAGTTCTTGGTCCCATTGACTTCTAAGCTCCTTAAAACCCTGAGATCTCATGAATCACAAGAGGGTCCTTGAATGCCAAAGAATGGATCTTGGCCTTTACTTAGTGAGAAATAGGAATAAAATATAAGTTTCTCGGTGGTGGAGACTGTCACTAATGTCTTTGTGTCCTGAAGAATGACAATTAATCAATTAATCCATGTGGCTGATTGATTAGTTTCTTAAATAGGGAGTCATTGAAGGGCTTTGAGCAGGGGGTTGACAGAGTCAGACCAGTGCAGTGAGACAGATAGCAGGCATGGCATGGTTTGGAGGAGACAAAGAAGAGAGCTGGGCAGAGCTACTAGGAGGCTATAAAGAGAGAGCTCCTGAGAGTCTGGATGAAGGTCAGGGCAGTGGGGACAGCATGAAGGGAACAATTGGAGAGCTATCACAGGAGTTGGATTAGCAGCATCAACACCGATTGGACTGATGAGGTGAACAAGGAGGGAAAAGCTACAGAGTCAGAGAAGTGGAAGAACCTCTGACAGACCAAGAAACCAAGGGGAGGAAAACTGAGGGGAGGATGTGTCTTTGGGGTGGGAGGCAGATCTGCTTCTGCTCCTGGGACAGCAGCAATGGTTTCTGAAGAATACATTCAGTTCATGGTATCCTCTGCTGCTTTAATTTATTTACCAGGCTAAACCAATTAATGTTAAATTCTTTCAAATTATGTCCTCACTTGGTTCCAAGGAGTTAATTATTTAAACAAGAGCTGACTCAGCTGCTACATTTCTGAACTAATAGATGCTCAAGTCCATGACTATAACTATTCCCAGCATCAGTGAAGAAAGGATAGAGGATGGATGGATGGATGGATGGATGGACAAAGAGATAGATAATAGAGACAGATGATATGAGATAGATAGATAGATAGATAGATAGATAGATAGATAGATAGATAGATAGATATAGATGGGGAGATAGATGATAGAATATATGAGATAAATACAGAAATAGAAAGATAAAAAGACAGATAATAGATGAATGGGTGGGTTGATGATATAGACATAGATGCATAGATGATAGATATATTTAGATGATAGACTATGTGAGATAGATTGGTAGATAGACTGATAGACAGATAGATAGATAGACAGATAGATTGATAGGTCAATGGATCGATTGAGTCAAGTTCTTGCAATGTGCCAGTCTAAGTGCCCATGTCAGAGGGGCAAAGGGGAGGGAACATGGTCAGTGACAAGTCTACAGCTGAGTTGAGCTGACAGTGGACTGAGCATTGTCAAATGCAATGTCAAAAAGAGAAGGAAGGAAGGAAAGAGTTTGAACTTATGTTGTAGGAAAAATATGCTTTTCATGTACTTTGTGAACATGGAAAAAGCCTGGATAGAAAACTGTCCAGAAGCCAAAGGTAGGGGGTGACAAGCAGTCTGGAGTGCATCCATGGCATTACATTCCATTGAGCACATCATTATTGCAAGATGGCCACACATAAGTCACTATGCTAGGGGCACTAAAATGAAAAAGGAACAATCCTTGCCCTCATAGAGGTTATTTTGCTTCATAATTTAAATTTTATACACATATTTTACTTTTTTATCACATTCATTTGCAAATATATCTATCTTCTTTCCTTACCCAGAGAACTACTTTTTGTAAAAAATAATTTTTTAAAAGTAGTCCAGCAAAACTCACCAACACATGCTTGATGGTGTATGCAGCATTCTGCACCCACAATCCTCCATCTCCTCAAAGAAGGGAGGGAGGTTTATTTCCTCACCTCTTCTTTAGGGTCAAGCTTGGCCATGACAATTGCACATGGTTCTGCTTCATTGTTGGTGGTGAATCCTCAATCTATACACCTACCCTGTGCCAAATGGTAGAGACACAGTAATGCCGAATGAAGCGCTCCTTGCTCTTGGCTACTGTTCTTTCCCTGCATATCATTTAGCCATTGTGTACATTGTTTTCCTGGTTCTGCTGGCTTCCCTCTGCATCAATTCCCATGGAGCTCTTCATGTTCTTTATTGGGCCTATAATAACTTACAGCAGAGTGAGAATCAATTACATTCATGTCTGGGGGTTTCTTTGGTCATGTCCCAAAGAAGAGGGATCTAGATCATCTCCAGCTCTTTGTGGACTGCAGAAAGTGATGCTATGACGATGAGCATGTGTATGTGTATGTGTATGTGTGTATGTGTGTGTGTGTGTGTGTGCATGCACATGAATGCAAAAGAGTACATAAATAAGGCAACTTTATTACTATCTTGACAAAGTATATATCTACACATATGTAAAGTGTAACATGGTAGTAACAAAATTATATATATATATATATATACACACATATACATATATACTATTTTTGTAGGTGTATAACATATGTATATGTACAATATGTAATATATATATATGTGTGTGTGTGTATATATAATGTATGCATGTGTTTACACTGAATGAAACCTAAGTTCCCAGTTTTTACATGAGCCTCTTTCCTGCTTATCTTTGTATTTTGACATGTTTGTGTTTATTATGTTTTTAAGTTAAAAATAATAAAGCCCCAAAACCAAAAACAAAACCCAAAGAAATAGGACTGGAGCTGAAGCCAGAGACTCTCTGCTGGAATCCTCAGTCTGCCATTTAGAACCTGTCCAATGGCAGGGATGAAATAAAGTCTCCTGAGGCTCTTGCAACTCTAGGTACTTGGCACCTTGAAGCTCTAATAATCCATGAATCTATGGTTTCTTGTTTTCCCCAGGAATGCTCCAGAGCTGCTCCATGTTCTGTGCTTGGCTCTGGGGGTCTACAAAGATCCACGGGGCCCATTTGCTGCCCTGCTGAGCTTGAAGGATTGTTAAGGCAAGACTCAGCTGCCTAGCCCACTCCAGTGAGACGATTGTACTCTTACACTAGGCCGTCTGTATGTGAGGAATGTCTCATGATAAAAAGCTTGCTGGAAGCCATGCTTTTGTCAATGTAGTTGCCCAGAACTGAGTGCCATCCACCTGATGAGGCCTGCCTAGGGCAGAGGCAGCCAGCTCTCCATCCTTGTTCTCAGAAGCTCTGTCCCTCTCAGAGTAGTCTAAGATCCTGTGAGTATTTATTTTTTGTTATATGGCTGCCACCTCATTTGTAACTTGTAATTCCTTAACCATGCCCCCTCTATCTTTTTGGACAAACTGTGGGCTAATTTCACCTCCTCCATTACGTAATTTGCATAACACAGACTTTTCTACTTTGATTTCTCCATGTGGATCCAAGAGATCTTTCCAGGCAATTTTTTAATGTAGTAATAGAGATCAAGAGAATCCCTGGTCAGTTTGTTAAGATCCCCAAGTCAGACAACTGGCATTAAGCATCTCCTCTGTATGAGGCATCATGCCAATGGAATTAGAAGATGTAGACCTTTGTCAGAAGGGGCACCTCCAGGAGTGTGAGACATGCCCCCTGACCCCTGGCCAGGCACAGGGTGCAGTGCAAAGGGTGCTCACACTGCTCTTCTCAACTGGTACTTGGGGGTCTTTATAAATTCCTGTGGTGGAAGGAACAAGACATTGCTCCTTACCTGACAGTCATATTGTACATTGAATGTCCCTACAGGAGGGGACCCTCCCATCCTCCTTTGGGCAGACACAAACTGTAGCTAAGCTTTGTTTCAGATTTACCTGGAGTTTTACTCTGTGGCAGGGTCTGACCTAAAGAGAGAACTCTCCCCTCTGGGGTAAAGGCATCAGGAATCAAACCTGATCCTTGTGAGCCAAGAGCCCTTGCGGCACAAACAGCATAGAAAGCGTCCCTAAAGTCTTAGTACAATTTTAAGTTGTAAAAGCTTAAATGTAACTAGCATCTACTAAGTTATTAAAGCTTACATGTGAGTAGCTACTGAAGTCATTTAACTTAGTAGATGGGGACATCTCCATTGGTGATGTCTATAGTAGAGTCAAACTGTTCCTCATATACAACATTCCATTTCCCATCTCCATGTGTTTGCACAGACTGGCCACCATGCCTGAAATGCCTCCCTCTCCCACTCTGCTTGCTCTTTTTATATCTCTACCACTTAGCACAGTGGATGGCACATAGTAGGTGCTTCATAAATGTTGACTGATTGAGTGATAGAATCCCTTTCTCTAATTGGCCGCAGCTGCAAGCACTCCAACTCTGCCCTTCACCCCACAGGTCGTATTGATTTTGTGTATATATGTAAGTATGTGTGTATGTACATATACATGTGGTTAAGCACACATGTTCATGCCTTTGTGTGTACATGCATGCTCGCATGTATTTGTATGCATGTGGGCTTGTATGTTTGTGTGTATGTGCATAATTATTTTCCCTGATGGAATGCGAGTTCCTTGAAGGCAAGGGCAGTTTTATTTGTTTTTCTTTCAGTCCTCAGTGTTGAGCATGACATGGGACACGTAGTAGGTGCTCAGCAATTACACGTGATGAATTGTGAATCCAAATATAAGGCTTTATATTTAGCTGTATAAAATTTCACCATGTTAGAGTTAGCTTTTCAATCTATGAATATCAGGGGGTCATGTGGTTGGAGCTGGATTCCTTGGAGGCCACCTAGAGCATGTCTTCATTTAACAAAGTAGGGGAACAGAGACCTAGAAAGGTTAAGTGACTTGGCCAACATCTCTCAGAGAGCAAAGGGCAGAGATAGGATCTGAGCCCAGGGCTCTGGACTTCAAACACTGCACCACATTTCCTATCTGTCCAGATAATTCCAGATCTTGACTCTGTGCTCCTGTGTATGGCCATCCCTCCCAGCTTTGTGACGTATGCTAATGGATAGCCCAGACCACACTGCTAAGAGATCTCTGTTGTTGCTGATCTCAAGATATATGGCATCTTATTGGTATCATGTGGGCAAGACATCTTGACTCTCAATTGAAGTATATAGTTTTGATGTACATGCTTGTCACTTAGAGACAATATGGCCCCAGATGTGGGAAAGTGCTATGAATCTGTCTGGATAAAGAATACAATGGGTTCTCCATCAGTCAAGGAAGAAGGAATTTCTGTTTGAGTAAACAGAGAAGCCCTAAAGAGCTGCTTGAGTCAACCAGAGTAACAGAGAGTGGCTTACTCAGGGTCATAAAGCCAATGTCTGCGGCAGGATTTCAACCTAGGGCTCTCTGACTCCAAGCCCAGGGCTCTATCTTCTGAATCATAGTCACTCTGCAACATAGAAGTTTCCAGCTAGACTGGAAAAAACTGGAAGTAACAACATTTAAAATCTCCAAAGCTGGTTTAGCCTATGCCTCTTCTGAGGGCAGTGAGTGACACCAGGGGCCGTGGCAGCCTTGTACATTACTGATGGTTCCATGACTGGCCTAGAGCAGGCTTGTGCTATTTTCCTCCAGTAAGTATCGGTGGGAGAAGGCAATCACATGCAGTGGCAGGCCTGGGGAGGTCTGTGGTCAGGCCATTTGTATAAACACCTCTGCAGACAAGCTTTCCTCATTGCCCTTATTCGTTCCCACAGGAGAATTATTCTTTCTTTTCTTCCAATTAAATCATCAGTCTTGGGGAGAATTTGGAGAGCTCCTAGCATCAGTGGCTTTCCCTCCTTGGCCACTTTTTAACCATCATCCGCATCCTTCTGTTAGGAGAACAAAGTAGTCATCTGACAGAAAGGCTCAAGGCCATCTTCTCAAAAGCAGCCCATCAGGAAAAAGGATACAACAGGAGGGATGGGAGTGTGTGAGTTCTCCAATGAATCTACTAGGGACAGCTGGGTGGCACAGTGGATAGAGCACCAGGCCTGGAGTCATGAAGACCTGAGTTTTAATCCAGCCTTGGACACAACCTAGCTGTGTGACCCTGGGCAAGTCACTTAACCCTGTTTACTTCAGTTTTTTCATCTGTAAAAGGATCTGGAGAAGGAAATGGTAAACCACTCCAGTATGTCTGCCAAGAAAACCCCAACGGGGTCACAAAGAATCAGACATGACTGATATGACTGACCAACAAAAATGAATCCACTGATTCCTTTTAGACTTTGGACAAATAAATAAATGCCTCTACCATGAGCACGTTAAAGGTTAAACTTGGAAGAAAAAGCTCTTTGTTGTCACAGGACATGGAGTCATTCTCAAGCTAGCAAAGCTTCACAGATGAATGTCCTTGTGATTTAACAGCATTGTTGTACCTGCCGGGACACAGTGCACTCCTGGGGAGGTTGGAGCTGGGCCGGGACACAGAATGCCCAAGAGGCTGATCAAAGGCGAGCAGAGATGGGAGGGCTTCTGGGTAGATCTCCAGGAGAGTGATCCCGATTGCTATGATGAAAATGATTCATAAACGAACAAATGGGAAGTAGCATGGTACTGTAGATAGACTAGGATTGTCCTCCCAGCCTTTCCCCAGATGTACAAGGGAAACCAGGAGGATCCCATCCTCGTCGCCAAATATATTAGGAAGGCAGAATTTATGATTTCAAAGAGAATCTCATATGTGCCTAAAAGGTCCGGAACCACAGGATATAAGGAATTCTCTAGGCAGAAGGCAGGAGAACTAAAGCATGTATTTACACTCCACAGTAACAATCCCACAAACCAGCGTCCCCATTTTGATATTTTCATCAAAAGCTTCCAGGCCCAATAAGTCCGCCTCACAAGAGTAACTAGGAGGCCACAGAGAAGCGAGATGGTATAAGGCAAAATCGTATACATGCTTCCCCTCTACGGTAAGAAGATTACCCACTAGCCTCTAGTCAGCTCCGCTACCGGCAGCTCAGCTTCGGCTGTAGGCGTCTCTGGCTCCAACCGGAAAAGGAAAGGAGGATCTTCAAGCTGTCCTCTCCCCTCTTATAGAGTTTTTGACATCATCAAGCGCCGCCTGAACAACCAGGGCCGATTGGTTCTTGACTTGGCCCCTCCCCCAGCGTAGACCACGTTAACACACCTCCCCTCAGCCATCACACAGGAAGCTCTGGTCCTGCCCCGGAAGAGCAAGCCCCAGCATCCAGGGAAGCTCAACGAGGCAAGCTGAGTCATTCAAAGAAAACAAAGTCCATTCTGGCTACAATTGGGAGTCAAAAGATCTGGGTTCAGATCCTGACTACACTGCTGAGTGACTTTGGCAAGGTATAGAACCTCTCTGGGTCTCCAATTCCCCATCTCTAAATGAAGAGCTTGGCTTGATGGCTTCCGGGGCTCCACATCTACATCTTCGATTCTGAATTGAGTGCATGAATTAAGTGCCTACTATGTGCCAGGCACTGCACAAGTCTCTGACAGTGGAAAGACAAAATGAGGTAGCCCCTTCCCTCAGAGAGTTTACCTTCTATCGGGGAGACAATATGTGCACATACAATTATATACAAATAACAATGATGATGACAATCATTGTTATTTCAGCATAGAGGTGGCACCCTGCTAGAAGGGATCAAGAAAGGCCCCAGGTGAAGGTGGGTGTTGGGCTGAAATTCGAAGGAGCCTGGGGATGCTGAGCTGGAGATGTGCAAGAATTGACAGATGGGAGTCCTCAATATGTTTCCACATTTTTTGTGAAGTGGCACAAAGGGTTTTATGTCCTAGGTATGATAGATGTGTTGTGTGTTTGACAGCATTTACTTGAGTACTTTACCCATGGACCTACAGAGACCCAGCCATATGCTATATCCCAACTATATTCTTAGATTTCCTGGAAGAAAATGCCAGAGTTGGAAGGGATCTTAGAACCTTAAAAAGAGAATGTCAGAGGTGTGTGTGTGGGGTGGGGTGTGTGTGGGAGGAGTGGGAGAGGGTGCCACCTGAGGTCACAGAAGAGATGGAGGGGAGGGGATGTGAAGGGAGGGTGCCACCTGAGATCATTGAATATAGACTGGCTGAGCTGGGAGGGAGTTTAGAAAAGAGAACACAGAATATTCACACTGGGAAGGACCTTAGAACGTAGAACACAGATCATCATGGCTGGGAAGTACCAGAGAACAGAGAATGTCAGAGGTTGGAGGGACCTTGGAGGCATCTAACCCAAACCCTTCCTTTCCATTTGGGTAAGCAAACACTACAGAAGGAGAAGTGATTGACCAAATGTAAAGAGGAGCTCCTGGTGAAGCAGGGATGGGGGGAGGGGAGAAGGGGTACTGATCCCCAGGCAGCTGCTCTGGGACTTCTGTTGAAGGGAGGGGAAAGCAGGTTTTCATCTTCTCAATGACATTGCGTGTCAATAATTCTTGATATTTATGGCAAGGAGAACACATAGCAGGTAGTAATTTCCCAGGGGCCAATGGCTGAATTTTGTTACAACTTCTCTCTTGTGTGACATCCACTTATAAATAATAATGTTGAATAAAAGCAGCTGGAGAATTAGGCAAGCTTTATGATGCAGATCTCTTTGCTGCGGATGATGTGAAAGGCAGTTAAAGAAAATAAAGCACAGTCCATGGTCACAGTGGGAGCTGAATTCTATCTCAGGAAAGCATCTCTGCTTGAGAGAGATATTGGACTTCAGGGGCCCAGAGACAGCAGGATGAGAGGGTTAAGAGCCTTGGACTAGGAAGTCCATCCTGGGCTGGCTGGCACTGAATCACAGTCCTATGGCTTTCAGATCTTCGTAGGCAAGTGCCTTAACCTTTCTGGGCTTTCATTTCTAAAATGAAGATGTTGGACAAGATGAGATCTAAGAAAGGTTTTAGTTCCAAAGATTTACTTGACTTTGTAAACATTAAATGGCAATAAGTCTAAATTATTCCTATTATAATTAATGTTTAAAACTTAATACAATTGACCACAAATAAGGCACCTTCGTAAGTACAGTTTACAGAGCAGGATACTGAACAATATTTTATCTGCAAAAAGTCTTGGGGTTTGAACAGGCAGACAGCAAGGCCAAGATGAATATCAGGAATTTGATGGCCCAGTCAAAAAAGGTGAAGGTGACCTGGGGCAGCAGTGAGAGGGTAGAGCTTCCAGGACCAAAGAAAGGGGAGGATAATTCCTTTGCACTCTCCCCAGGATAGATCACACTGGGATGTCATTCAGTCCTAGGACCCACATTCTAATAAGGACATTGATAAGCACAAAAGAGTATACAAGATGGCAATTAGAAAAAGGACAAGCCTTAAGATCATGATCAGAGAAAAGAATGGGGATATTGAGCCTGAAGAAGGGAATGTCTGGGTAGAGGTGGAGGGGTAGAAGGGAGTTGCTGCCTTCCAGTATTTGAAAAATTGTCATAAGGAAGGAAGATTGGACTTGGTCTATTTGACTCATACTCTATGGCAAAACATCTTGTTAACACTAATAATGCTATAAATGATATAACAATGGAATTTATATGGCGCTTTAAGGTATACAAACACTGCACAAATGTTATTTCATTTGCACCTCACAACAGCTTTGTGAGGTAGGTGCTACTGTTGGCCTCATTTTACAGATGAGTAAACCAAGGCTGGGAAAGGCTAGGTGACTTGCCCAGGCCTCAGGGTCACACAGCTAGCATTTGTATGAGGTGTCATTTGACCTCAAGGTTTTCCTGACACCAAGTCCAGAACTCTTAACCAAGGTACCACCTTTCCAACCTCCATTAGAGATGCCACCAGAAGAAAGAGCATTGCAGCAGGTGCTGGATTCTGCCCGTAGTGAATATCTTCAAGGGATCCTGGGTAATCCCTTGGTGTGTTATATAATTCTTGTTCAGTTGTTGGTTAGGCTAAATGACCTTTGAGGTCCATCCAGCTCCGATATGTCATGATTCCATTATCATTAGCAGACTGGGTTGTATGCAAACTTTGCATCTGCCTCCATATTGATGTGAACTCTTTAGAATCTTCTAATGTAGTAGAAAGAGGATTGGGAATAGAGTCAAAAGATGTGGATTCAGATCTTCCTTTATTTATTTACAAATGACAGAATTTATTCCCTGTGACACTTACTAACTATATAATTTACTGCCAGCAGAACAAACTAACTTACTACTTGCCATACAACAACATCACAAACCGATGGGCAGCTCAGTCCACATCTGTGCCTCTCATTTTCTTCTTCTACAAATCGGCGATGAAAAGATCTGCTCTGCCTACCTCATGGGCAAGGAAAGCTTTTTTGGGAATCCTAAAACACTTTAGATATGTGCGTTATTAAAAAATAAGCCATGGAAGCCAGAAGGAGATTAGAACAATATCAAAAGAATATGTTTTTTGTTCTGTATCTTGCCAGAATCACTGCTCATTGAAGTGGTAAATAAAAGTAGCTGACTGCGAAGAGGGTGGATGCTGAAACAGTGTCTGGGGATCAACGATGATGTGGAACTGAGAAAATTCTCCCATTTTCTTTCAACATAAGCATCAACAGGGAATTCTGAGAAGCCTGAAGGAATGCAATGTTTGATTAAAAACAAGTCATCCCAAAGGAAAGAAGCAAAGCAATTCGAGCCAAGCATTTATTAAGCCCCTACTGTGTACAAAGCATTACTCTAGGTGCTGAGAATATCTTCAGTATCTTGTCCCCAAGAGGTTTACTTTCTGTGGAAGAGAAATACCATTTTGGCAATAGATAAAAGAGAAGAGAATATGCACATACAAACAAATACATACACACATACATGGTATATGTACATGTGTGTATGTGTGTATAATTTTATGGGGAAGTAAGGAGTAATACCAATTTGGGAAATCAGGAGCTGAGCCTTAAAAAGAACTGGAGATTCTAAAAAGTAGAGGTGAGGTAGGAAAGCCTTTCAGGCATAGAGGCTAGCCTTTGCAGAGTCATGGAGATAAGAGATAAAATGTTGTAGAGAGTAAGTCAGTTGGGCTACAATGCTGAGTAGATGAAGGGAATACATGTGTGTTCATTCAGGAAATCTAAGTGGGAGCCAGGTTGTGAACAGCAAAATCAGGTGCTCTGTAGGTTTGACCCTTATTCCCAATAGCTTCATAAGAAGGAGAACTTGAGGGATGCTGAGAAGACGGTTCCTGTAACAAAGAGTCTTGCCCATGCATCTGACATTACACCATTAAATATTTTTTGGAAGACTTGGAGAATCTTAGAGTCACGAAGGGTCTTAGAATACAAATCACACAGAGTGTGAAAGATGGGAGAGCCCTTAGAAAATAGAACACAAATTCTGGGAAGATGGTGGAATAAGGCAGAAAATTACCTAGCTCTCCCAAACCCCCCACTCCCCACAAACAAGTTAAAACAACACCTCAAAGTAAATTTTTTTTTAATTTCTTTATTTATTTTTAGTTTACCACACACGGTTCTACATAGTTTTGATTTCCAGTTTTTCTCCCCTCCCTCCCCCCTCCCTCCCCAAGACGGCATCAAGTCCCATATAACTGTCATGTATAACTTCACATTGAATTAATTTATGCTCTAGTCAGGTCGTGGAGAAGAATTTTGACCAATGGAATGAATCCTGAGAAAGAAGAAACAGAACCAAAAAAAAAAAAAAAAAACCCAAAAACAAAAACAAAAGAGAAGCAGAAAAGGCGAGCATGTAGTGTGCCTCAGTCTGTATTCAAACTTCGCAGTTCTCAAAGTAAATTTTGAGTGGCAGAAATGACTAAAATCAGGAGCAGTTGCCTGCCTAAGACAAGGTGTGAGGTCCTTAAGTGTGGTCACAGAGGGCAGGGACCCTGCTGGTTATGGACAGTTGCAGGAGAGAGGAGGCCCTGGTTTTGGTTCCAGGACAGAGGGGTGAGCTGAAGCATGCAGCCATAGTAGGGATCTCAGGGAAAAAGAGCATTTGTGGAGACAGCATTGATGGGGGCCCCAGTCATGGTTCAGTGGAGAAGATGAATATCTGAAGTCAGGCTCTTGAATAGAGCTCAGAAAATAATAGCCCGAGAAACTTGAAACCTGAGATATTATCTTAATGCCTTGAGACTAGAGCCTGACTTTAACACAGTGTTGACAGAAAAGAAATAAGCTGCTAAAAAAGAAATGAGTAGGCAAAAGAGGAAAAAAAAATCTACAGATAGCTATTATGACAATAGAGAAGATCCGGATTCAAACTCCTTAGAAGACAGTAAAGAGTAAAACAGTTATTTGTATCTCAAAGGAAAAAAGTAAAGGTCACAGGTCCAAAAATAATTTTTGGAAGAGTTTAAAAAGGACTTCAGAAATCAAATAAGAGAGGTTGAGGAAAATTTAGGAAAAAATAAGAGGAATTCAAGAAAATCAAGAAAATTATGAAAATGAACTCCACCAATTGGGAAAGAGATTCAAAAACTTACAGAAACAAATAACTCCTTAAAATTAGAATTAAGCAAGGGAAAGCTAATGACTTCATAAGACACCGAGAAATAATAAAACATAACCAAAAGAATGAAAAAAATATAGAAGAGCTGTTAATTGTTTCATTAGGATAATAACTGATCTAAGAACAGATCGAGGAGAGACAATATAAAAACTATTGGACTAGTTGAAGGTTACAATAAAAAAGGCTAGATACAATATTACCAGAAATGATTAGGGAAAATTGCCAACAAAGTTTTAGAATGAGAGGATAAAATAGAAATAGAAAAAAAAATCCACATATATCACTGCCTGAAAGAAATTCCAGGATAAAAACTCATAGGAAAATCACAGCTAAGTTTCAAAGCTCCCAGGGTCAAGGAAAAAAATACTACAAGCAACTAGAAGAACAATTGTGGAGCTACAGTCAGGATAACACAAGATTTGGCAACTTCTATATTAAAAGACTGAAGGGCATGGGACATTATATTCTGAAGAGTAACGGATCTGGGCTTCCTAAGAAGAATAACTCATCCAGCAAAGCTGAATGTAATCCTGAATGGGAAGGAAGGGATATTTAATGAACTAAAGGACTTTCAGATAATTGTGAAGAAAAGATCAGAACTAAATAGAAAATTTGACTTACTAGATTCAGGAGAAACATAAAAAGGTAAACATTAAAGACCAATTATAAAGAATTTAATAAGGTTAGAATATTTACTTCTTATATAAGAAAACACTATCTATAACTCTTAAGAATGTTATTACTTGGGTAATTTGAAAGAGCATACATAGATTGAAGGCTTGGGGTTGAATTCAGTATGATGCAATGATCTTAAAAAAACAAAATTGAGTAGAAAGAAGTAAAATAGAGCAATTATCTCATATGAATGAGACATGAATGGAACAACTGTTACAGGGGAGGCAGTAGGGGACGGAAGACTTATAATACTAGAACCTTATTCTTATCAGAACTGGGTTTTAGAGGGAATAACATATACATCAAAAAGGGTATAAAAAAGTTATTATAGAGAAATGGGAAGGGAAAGAAATGGAGAGGGACTTTTAAAAGGGTGTGCAGATCAAGAAATGGAGTAAGGGGAGAGGATAAAGGAAGGATTTTTCAAAGGAGAGAGAGAGAGGATAAGGGAGGGATTCTTAGAAGAGTAGGTAGATTAAGTTTAGAAGTGAATTAGACATTTGAGGAGGGATAGGGTAAAAAGAGGTAGAGAAAATGGTAAACAGTGAGCAAAAGTAGAATGGAGGAAAATAACACAACTAGTAATTACAACTTTAAATGTGAATGGGATGAACTGACCCATAAAATGGAAATGGATAGTAGAATGAATTAAAAAAGCAGAATCCAACAAGTTGTTTACAAGAAACACATTTAAAAATAAGAGACACACACAAAGTAAAAATAAACAGCTGAATCAGAATATATTATATTTCAGGTGATATAAAAAGAAAAAAAACAGTGTAGCAATCATGATCTCAGACCAAGTTAAAGCTAAAATAGATTTAATTAAAAGAGATGAACAGGGAAACTACATTATGATAAAAGATATCATAGATAATTAAGTAATATCATTACTAAACATATATTCACCAAACACTATAGCATCCACATTTTTAAAGAAACAGCTAAATGAACTACAGGTGAAAATAGATAGCAAAACTGTAATAGTGAGGGACTTCAATCTTTCCTTCTTAAAACTAGATAAATCTAAGAAAAAATAAAAAATAAAAGAAAGAAGTGAAGGAGATGAATAGAATTTTAGATATGATAGATACCTGGAGAGAACTGAATGGGAATAGAAAGGAATGTACCTTTTCTCAGTGGTATATGGCACTTTTACAAAAGTTGATCGTACATTTGGGCATGAAAACCTAATAATTAAACGCAGAAAAGCAGAAATACTAAATGCATCCTTTTCAGATCACAATGCAAGTATACACATATATATGTATATATATATATATATATATGTATATGTATACATATGTTTACTAAGTGACTATGGAAACAGATTAAAATTTAATTGTAGACAAAACAACCTAATCTTAAAGAATGAGTGTGTTAAAGAACAAAACATAGAAACAATCATTTCATTAATTTCATTAAAGAGAGTGACAATAATGAGACAACATACCAAAACCTATGTGATGTAGCAAAAGCAATAATCAGAGGAAAATTTCTATCTTTAAATGCTTATATCAATAAAATAGTGCAAGAGAAGAATAAGGAACTTGGTATGCAACCAAAAAAATTAGAAAAAAGGACAAATTAAAAATCCCCAATTAAACACCATATTAAAATCTTACAAAATGAAGATGACAAAATTGAATATAAACAAACCATTGAATTGGTTTTATGGAGTTGGTTTTATGAAAAAAAAAACAAACAAAAAAATAGATAAACCATTGGTTAATAAAAATTTTAAGGAGAGAAAACCCAAATCATTATTATCAAAAATGAAAAAGGTGAATATACCACCAATAAAGATGAAATTAAAGCAATTATAATGAGTTATTTTGTCTAATTATATACCAATAAATTTAACAATTTAAGTGAAATGGAAGAATATTTACAAAATATAAACTGCCTAGGTTAACAGAAGAGGAAATAGAATATCTAAAGAAGCCTATTTTATAAAAAGAAATTGAACAGGCCATAAATGAGCTTCACAAGAACAAAGCACCAGTACCAGATGGATTTGTAAGTGAATTCTACCAAGCATTTAAAGATCACCTAATTCCAATATTAAATAAATTATTTGAAATAATAGACAAAGAAGGAGATCTACCAAACTCATTTTGTGAAACAAATATGGTGCTGATCCCTCAGCCAGGAAGAGAAAAAAATAGTGCAGGGTGAGGAGGTAGAGAGAAAAAAAACATAAAATAAGAAATGCACAGCAGAGAACAAAAGAAAATTCTGAAGGAAGTACAGAAAATCAGCGTAGCTTTGAAAATGATACATAGTATTTATTACTTAGTTTTTCAAAAAGAAGTTGACATTTGAAATGGAAATTCATGGTTCCATATTGAATTCTCTTTTTGTGTTGTGCTATGTAGATTGAAATGATTTTTTTGTCTTTTTGTATTTAAGGTCAAAATGAATAAAAAAGTTTTCAAAAGAAAATAGTACACAGGATGTTAGAACTGGAAGGGACCTAAGGATATAGAATAGAGACTACAAAATGACCAAGTTCAGAGGGTCCCTAAATCATGTAACATCTCTTGGCTGCACTTGAAGGCATATCCAGGAACATCAACTCTAGGTCCAATCAGGAGCTCCTTCAACTTTATGCATGGTAAGTGGTCTGTTGAAGTGCTTTTAGTAATGGGATGAGAAAGGTGGCGTGAAGTCACCCCCACCTATGACAGCCATTTTATTGACGGATAGCAATTCTTATTTCTTATACTGAACTATAATCTGTTTCCCTGTAATTCCTACTCATTGAATCCTAGAATCTGAGATTCAAAACATTAAAAGATGTTTCCCAGGGAAAACATCCGAAACAAATTTACCTGTCCTCTTCTTAAAGAACTTTGGTTGTATTTAATTCAGGACTTTTAAAGTTTGTAAAGGACTTTATGTGACTTACTCATTTTAATCTTTTATTCCCATGTTACATATGAGGAAACAGAGGTTTTGGAAGATCATTTCTTGATAATACAGTTAATATGTAGCAGAGGTAGGATTTGACCCCAGGGTTTACTGACTAAAAGTCTATCACCCTATCTAGTATACTACAGTTTGTCATTGCATGCTTAGGTAGTTGAATCCATTTTGATAACACTCAGGAAGTTTGTTTGTTTTCCTAACAGCAAGGTTAATTCTACCTCTCTCCAGCTCCTACCCTAGTACTGCATGATGCCCTTTAAGGTCTTGAAGACAGCTATCATGATCCTACCTTTTAGTCTTCTTTTCTTTGGGCTAAACATCTCCATTTTCTTCTACTGACCCTCATATGACGTGATCTTTAGGACTTCTACCATTTTGTTCATCTTTCTCTTGGCCCTCTTTAGCTTGACCATATCTTCTTCAAATGCAGTGCCCCAAACTCAATACAATTCTCTAGTCCAGTTCTACACTACTGCTAGCCAGTGTAGTTTTTCCAGGGCATAGGACAGAAGAACATTTTTCTGCTGTTTAAAAGTCAAAACTAGATGTTCTTTCCCCAGAGGTATTCTCACAGCCCCTCTCCGGTCCATATGATATCTCAAAAAACAATCTGCCATTGATTCAGTGGTCCCATCTGTGGAGTTCTTTCTATGTCTGTGGGTGTAATTGATCTGTGCTTGAAGTCCTAAACTCATTTCAGGTCCCTGGGTGATTTCTCAGTATCTCTTCACTTATCTTGAGCTGCAATTTCCTCTTAGCCCTGTTTGTTCCACCATTTCTAAAATGGGAGATTATTGTTTCTGATACAGAAAATCCAAACCAATCTATCTTAAGTAGTTCAGTTTTTTCTGTTGTTGTTTTTGTCATTGAATGTTTGACTGTGTCCCTAATCTATGGACTTCACTTTACTTTAGCAAGCATTGATGAAATGCCCTTATGTGATCACCTGTGCTAAGGTTTGTTGCTTACCAGGTTCTTTTTTGCCCTTGACATTACTAAAAACAAAAGACTTTTTTTTTAAAGTCAGAGATGGAGTATGAAATCTATCCTCAAGTCTGAAGGAATTTTCCGATCACACATACACACACACACACTCACACAGACACTCACACAACACATTTTCTCTCTCTCTCTCTCTCTCTCTCTCTCTCTCTCTCTCCCTCCCTCCCTCCCTCCCTTCCTCCCTCCCTCTCTCTCTGTCTTCAATGAAAAGGGATCTGCCTAAGGAAACTAATGTGACTGCATAAGGAACTCACCAATGTAGGATGATGAACATGCATAAAAAATGGAAGTAAGAGTAGCTATAGGAAAGAAGGTGAGATGCATTTTATGGAATCATGGCAAATCTTGGTGAAGATCTCAGAAGCCACTTAGACCAACTGGTATCTGCAAACTTTGAAGGTCATCATCCAGCCTTTGCTCAAAGACATTCAGGGAAAAGAAACTCATTCCTTGTGATGGGAGCTCCTTCCATTTTCAGAGAGTTCTCATTGTCTATTGGTATACCAAGCCTTAGTTTGTCTCTTTGCACCTTCTTCCCATTGTTCTTGGTTTTGCAATCTTTCAACAAACAGAACAAGTCTAATGTTACTTCTAGTAGACAGCTTTCAGAAACTAAAAGTCAGCTGTCATGTCTCCCCCAATCCCTCCCTGATAAATATCCCAATTCACAATGATGGAATACTAGCCACTGCCCCAAACTCAATACTGCAGCTTCCTCATATGCCTCACACTGCCTCACTAGAATAGCAGGTATGCCCATGTTCTCAAACATATTATCCATTTAGCCTCATAAAGGACCACAATAGCCAGCCAGCCATTTTGCCCCAGACAAGACTACAATAGCCAGATAATCTGAAAGCAGCACCAATAGGACATGGACCAGGATGTTTGACCACTAAAACACAGCCTAAGTGGATGACTGCAAAGAACTGCTCTGTGGTGAACTTATGATGTAGAGAGGCTTATTATAATATCATTATCACACCTAAATGCCCCCCTTGGGCATTTCTATATTCCTTCTAGGTAGCTGTATGCACAGTTTCACCAAGGGGAGGACCCCTCCTCATTTTAGTAAACCCCTCCTCAATTTTAATAATCCTATATTCTGCAATGCATATTCATATATTCTGTTATGTAATCAGATTTATTCATTCTATAAAGATCCCTTTCTTGCCCTGCTAGGTGGCCGATTCCTTCTTGGAGCTCAGCCCAGTTTCTGAGAGGCATAATTCTCGTTAAATGCCTTTTGCTTGGTTTGGAGATGGTCTGGATCTGTGAATTCTTTTGGGATAGCCTTAAAACCTGCCTGAACCTCAACAGCAATATCACAGAATAAGAGCTGGAAGGGCCATTAAAAACTGTCTATCCTAAAGCACCTCATTTGAGAGATGCTGAGCTAAGGACTAGAGGGGTGATAGGAAAGGTAGCAGAGATGGAATAGAACCCAGATCTACTGACTTCAAATCCAATCTACTTTCCACTTTACTACATTATCTCACCTTTGTTGGATTTCCACTTAGTATAATCTTGAGCCCTTCACCATCCCAGCTGCCTTCTTCTTAAGTCTCCAATTCCTCAATGTCCCTTTTAAAATGTGACACTCATGGGGGCAGCTAGGAGGCACAGTGAGTAGAGCACCGGCCCTGGAGTCAGGAGGACCTGAATTCAAATCTGTCCTCAGATATTTGACACACTTACTAGTTGTGTGACCTTGGGCAAGTCACTTAACCCCAATTGCCCTGCCCTCCCCTCCAAACAAACAAGCAAAAAACCCCAATAATACAATGTGACCCTCAGAAGTGACCACAATATACCAGCCTTTGCTGATCCTGGGCAGAAAGTAGTTGGTTTGTCACCTTCTCTGTTCCCTGAGTCTTTTCTTGAGTGTATAGATCAAATTGCAGAGAAGGAAGTAGCAGGCATAAATTGATTCCAAATAATGAATAACAAAAACCGCAAATAGGTTTTGTCTTAAAATAATTCTCTTTAAAAAATTAGAACCACCACTTAATATCTGGTGAGTATCTTTAGCCAAAACTCAGGGAGCCTGGATCCGGTCTGCTATTGCCTTTCTGAATGACCTTTGGTGAATGACTTTCCCTGTCTGGGACTCAGTTTCCTCTTCTGTAAAGTGACAGAGTTGGAACAAATGGTCTCTAAAAGTCCCTTCTTCCTCTTACCATTTATGAGGCTAAGTTTCTCCCTAGACTGTATTTTTTGTCTTTGTACTGGAACATAATTTAAAAGTCAAATACTGTGAGATAGGACAAGGGTTGGGGCAGGGGGATGAGAAGCAGTAAATAAGCCCTGGAAGCCTTGCGAGTTCCAACCACATTTGGTGATTAAAACCTGGCTGAGCCATCAGGGGACCAGGGCTTAATAAAAGATTGTTAGGCTCCTGCCTCCAGGGATCAGGAGCTTTCAGTAATGGATTCAGGAGGCCAATGATAAGAGTATTACCCATTTACAGAGAATGGAGACTTGTCAAGTACTTTCCCCAAGTCTCCCAGAGAGGTACAAAGTGCAAAGATGACAACTCCCAACTTACAGATGAGGAAACTGAGGATGCTTCCATATAGCAACAAAGGTACTTCAGGGGCCATCTGGTCTGACTCCCTCATTCTACAAATTAGGAAAATGAGGTTTTTCTTTTCTTTTTCCATCTCACAGATACAAGCCACATAGCTCCAGTTCCATTTTTAACAAGTAAATTAAACATACATGTATTAAGCACCTTGGGAAATACAATAACCCACAAGAAACAGTGTCTGCCCTCAGGAGCTTCCATTCTACTCCAAAACCTTTTAAAAGCAGAACTTGCTTCTTAGCAATCCCCTTCCTGCCATGCCCTCCCTCCTCACTGCTGCTCCACACACACTCTGCTGGGGCTCTGACCTTTCAGACTGGGCCCCCTTTGGAACAATGTTCATTCTGTGAAATTGTAAAGTTAGGCAAAATTGGCTTTCTATGCTTCCCCTAAGGCTCTGTCCTTCATACTCCCATAAGAAATCATGTCTCAACTCCTTCTCCTCCTCCTATCCCAAGGGTTACCCCAGATTCTGCTCTCTCTCACCCCATCAAACATACTCTCTGCTCCTTTCCAAAATAATAGCTAGCTCTCTGTTTCTCTATCTCTGGGTCTGTATCTCTATCTCTGTGTTGTATCTCTCTCTCTCTTCTCTCTCTGTCTCTTTCTCTCTGACTGTCTCTCTGTATCTCTCTGTTTCTTCCTTTGTCTCTGTCTGTCTCTGTTTGTCTCTGTCTCTCTCTCTCCCCCACTTCTTAGAATTCCAAACATCCTTAGGAGCTAAGTCCAAGTGATGCCAAACCCTAAGCCTAAATGCTCCCTACACAGTAGGTCCTTAATAAATACTTTTTTTGGAGGGGGGAAGCAAAGCATTCAGGGTTAAGTGACTTGCCCAAAGTCACACAGCTAGTAAGTGTAAAGTGCCTGAGGCCTGTTTTGAACTCAGGTCCTCCTAACTCCAGGGCTGGTGCTCCATTCATTGTGCCAGATAGCTGCCCCTATAAAATACATTTTTAATGAATTCATGTATTCATACCCATGTCTGGTATAGTATCCTACATACAGTAGGTGCTTAATAAGTGCTTTTGATAGACAACATCACTACAGAAGTGCCACATTTAAGGTTCAGACAGGGGTAAGCTCTGATACTTCCTAACTGCATTACCCTGGTTAGTTTTCCCATCTCTGCATCTCAATCTCCTCCTCATTAAGATGAGGAGACAGCCAGACTGGACAGATTCTTAGGTCCCTTGGCATTCTGCTATCTTGGATTCAATTCTAAAATTTATTTTGAAAGTCTTACCATCCCACAAATGTTAGCATTGGGACCATGTGCTCTGTGCAGTATCCACCTATATATGAAAGCCTTTCCTTATTTTTCTAATGGTTAATGTTCTATCCCTCTTCAAATCATTTTATAGTAATTTGAATTCCATGGGGAGAGGGGAGAGGGCCTGTGTGGACCTATGATTTCATAGATATAGGGAACTCCCTGTGCGTAAACCACACTCACCATTGCAGATCAGTTATGCTGCCGAAGGAATCTTCCTGACCTGGAGATCCGACTCTGTCACTCCCTTGCTCCATAAACCCTAATGGCTCCCCATGGTCTCTAAGATAAAATGTAACCTCTCTTTAGCTTTCAGTGCCCTATACAACCTATACCTGATCTAGCTTCTCAGTCTCATTGGTTCTTACTGTCATCCTGCATTCTGTGATCCCACAAACTGGGCTTGTGTCAGTTCTTCACACACATAACTGCATCTCTCACCTCTGGCCATCTTTCATGCCTGGAATGCACTCCCTCTTCTCTACTTCACAGAATCCCTCTCTTCCTTTAAGACACAGGTCAAGCATGACGCCTTTCTTGATCTCCCCCACTTTTAGCATCCTCTCTCCTCCCAAACCACCTTGACTTTTGTAGGTTTATATTCATTCTCTTGATAGTAATTCTGTATATGTACTCATTGTTTCCTCATTAGGATGTAAGCTCTTTGAGACTTAGGCAATGTTTGATTCTTTGTACATATGCCCTCAGAGCCTAGAATAGTGTCTGGTATGCAGCAGACACTTAAAATACCCCCTGGTTGATTGTAACTTACAGTATTACAGACTAACCTAGGGTTCTGAGAGATGGAATAACTTGGTCAGGGCCACACATCCAGTATATGTCAGAGACAAGACTCAAACCCAGACCCTCCTGACACCAAGTGGCCCCTCTCTCTGTCCACAGCATATGCCTGCCTCTACATTACTTTGCATATTAAATTCATGTCATTGTCAGGGTTACATGTATTTCCTTCCAAGAAGGAGATACAGGCTCCTTAAGAGGGGAGGCAAAGTTTTGTTGTTTTGTTTTGTTTTTTTTTTTTTTTTTTGTATGCCCAGGACCTGGCACAGTGTCTAGCAAATACGTACTTAAAAATTCTTCTTGCCTTCAATTGAATTAAAATGTGTATGGAGCTCGAAAATGTCTCCTGCTCCATGCATTTGTGCCTCTCCATTAACTCTGTCTTTCCCTCCCTCTCTGTCTCCATCTGCCTGGCTGTATCACCATCTCTCTTGTTCTGTCTCTCTTTGCTCTGAGTCTCTGTTTCTGTCCCTGACTCTATCTGTCTTTCTGTCTGTCTCTTTCTCCATCTCCTTCCCTCTCTCCTTTTCTCTCCCCTGCTTCTCCTCTTTCCCTCTCAAAATTGCACACTTATTTAGTAATGTTCAGCCTACCAGGTGTCCACTTGTCCATTGCTAGGACGACCCCCAGAGCACAACCCCTGAACAGGTTGAAGGCATTGCAGTTTCATTAATAGACTCTTTGTGGTGAAAAGAAGGTAGTTTCTATGACAACACTGTTATCTCAAAATACTCATAAATTGCTGGGGACCCACAGGGCAATGGAGAAAGGCATGCTGGGTGTATACTGGATGCAGTGAGAATGGATTGGGGAGGTAGAGAGGAGGGAGGGATCCACAAAGGAGAAGTTGTCAAGTGATCAGAATCTCTCTAAGGAAGGGCAGGTCCTAGGTGCCGTCATGAATCTGCCTAGCCCCTAGGTAGAATGGTGATGAGTTGTTTCACAGAATTACTGAGGGTTTTAGCCACTGCTCACACCATGATCATCAGCTTGCTTGCCTACTCATAAAATGAGAAATGAGGACCAACTGGGGGGGAAGTGACTGTGCAGCCAATGAGGACTCGGACATCATCTGCAGCATGAAGTGCATCACCAGAATGTGGGGAGCTGGAAAAGGCAGTAATATGGCAATAGTGAGGCCCAACAATTAGACAGCTGGGGTGCTGCCCTGGAGACAGGGGAAACCCAAGAGCAGAGGAAAGTTATCAAATCAGGGGGCACACTGATGAAAAGCCACTCTGCACCCTCCCTCCTCCGAGGAGCCCATCAGCTTAGTGATCAGCTCTATACAGATGGCTCCAAAATGTCAAGATTCAGCCTTGGCCTCTTTCCTGACCTCCACCTCTATCCCACACACTTCTTGTTTTGACATCCCTGTCTCAATGACCCATATGCATCTCAAACTCAACATGTAACATAAATGTAACTTACCTTCTCCCCTCTCATCCCTCAAACAGAGGGACTCAGTCCTCCTCCCAACTTCTTTCCTTATGTTGATGGCTCCAACATCCACTCAGCTTCCCAAACTTGCACTTGTCCTAGATTCTTGCTTTCCTCCATCTCCTGGATTTAATCAGTCACCAAGGCTCATAAGTCCTACTGAGAAAAAGATTATTAAATAACTAATTGTTAATACCTTATTCTCTACTATGCCTAATCAGCAGCTGAAAAACATTGCTGATAATGAGATTGGATTAATTTCTCAAACTCATTCAGACTCTACCCATGTGCAGAGGAACACTCACTCTTCCAAGGGCATATAAGCCTTGAGTGGGTTCCATGAAGGGGTCTTTGGCATTCAAGAGTGTTACTGACCCTTTTATTAATTATTGCTAGCATGATTAATAAAATGATGAATTACCTAGAAGTTATATCTCTGGAACTTTTTATACATTACCCTACTCACACCACACCTCTCACACACCTGTAGTTGTAAAAGCTAAAGCTATTTTAACTCTCCTTAATAATACTGCTTTAAGGTTTGTAAGATGGCTTATGTATCATCTCATTTGATCTTCACAATGACACTATTTTTATCTGTATTTTGCAGACAAAGAAGCTGGGAGGGGCTAAATGACTTGTCCAGTGTCACACAAGCTGGGAAGTATTTAACAGGGATTTGAACTCTGGTCTCCCTAACTTCCAATCCAGCACTCTTTCCACTGTACCACCTAGCAGCCATCTTTCCCTTTACTCACACAGTCTCCAGCCTAGAGCTCGGATCCTTAGTTATCTTTATACTGAACTAGCCTCAAAGTCTCTTACTTGCTTCACTTGTCTCCAGGCACTCTTTCTCCAATCCATTCTCCACATTGTTGAAAAATTGATATTTCTAAAACATAAAAGTGACCATGTTACTCTCTTGCTCAAAGTCTTTGGTAACTACCCATTGCCTCTAGAATAAGATACAATCTGCTCAGCCTATCATTAAATCTAGGGGTTTAACCCTCCATAGTTTGGCTCCTGGGGCAACAAGGTGGCATAGTAGAGTACCAGGCCTTCAGTCAGGATGACTCATCTTCTTGAGTTCAAATATAACCTCGAATACTTACCTAGCTGTGTGACTCTGGGCAAGTCACTTAGCTCTCTTTGCCTCAGTTCCTCATCTATAAAATGAGCTAGAGCAGGAAATGGCAAACCACTTCCATAACTTTGCCAAGAAAAGCTCAAATGCAATCACAAGGAGTTGGCTGTGATTGAAATGACTGAACATATAATTTGGCTCCCACTATGCCCTGATAGCTCATTGTGGGCCTGAAGAGAATTGGCGCGTGAAGGTTAGAGCAGGGAAATTCCAGCTTTGACAGGTTACACCAAGCTGAGAGCGCTTCAAAAATGGTTCTCCCTGATAGATGTCCACCCATCCTAGGACGAGTCTAGCTAAACTTGTATAAACTCATCCCCAGAGGGTTTAACATGAGGTTGTACATTACCCCATGAAGTCTGGCTATGAACTTATGGAGTTGGGAATTGACTTCTGGAGCACGGGATGGCAATCCCATTCTGAGTCAGCCACAGATGCTCGTGGGATTGATAGATGAAGCATTACAGACCGTATAACAAGAAATACTTCCTATGTCTTTTCTGGTGAAGAACGTTTGGGCTCCTGGGGTCACAATGTCCTCTTGGTGTTATTTTTTTTCCTAAGATACTTTTGCTTCTAATTTCTTATTCCCTTCTGACTCTGGAAGAATCTACTAAAAAGGGAAAATAAATTAGATTTTCTATTAAAATGCTCATTTCCTTATCACCCACATTACTTAGTCTAAAGATTATTTGCATAGGGTCGGCTTGGCCCTGGGAGTTGATGCTCCTGGTGGTTGTTTCATGAAAAAAATAGCCACAATTTTAGGTGATATTTGGTGCTAGACACTTGAAGCTCCGTGTTCCATTCTAACAGAATGCTGATAAAGTAGAACAGTGCTAGTAGAGGGTGAGGAATATAGGTGGGTGTGGGAGGCCATGCCAAACTGGATTAAGCAAAGGCAAATCAACAAAATTAAATGCTCACTATGGGTCAGGCACAGTATTAAGCTCTCAAAATACACAGAGAAACAGCAAGAGAGACAGTCCTTGCTCAGCAAGGAACTCACATGTTAAGGGGGAAGACAACTCATAAAGTCAGAAAAAGAATCTTGGGGAGGGGAGAGGACCTTGGAGAAAGTCCCATGGGGAGTTAGGAGGGCATCCTAGAGAGGACTAAAGCCATGGCTAGCCTGGCATCCTCCCTAAAATGGAAGTTTGGAGAGGAGCCGGTCAATCAGAGGGAGAGACCACAAGGTACTTCCAGGAAGTCCAAGGGTAGAGTGAGCTTCTGAGGTGAAGAGGATTCTGTGGTATGGAAGAAAGAGCACTGTGGAGAGTCAGGAGGACAGCCTGGAGAGAAATGAAGACTCAGTTAGCCGAGGCATCCTTGTCCTTCTTAGGATGGAGCTAAAGCATTGAAGAGGAGATGAGAGGAGGAGACATGATGCAGTTCAACTCAACTCAACAAAACATGAAGCGCCTACTATGTGCAAGGCCCTGGGAATACAAAAACAATAAGAACCCAGTGACTGCCCTCAAAGAGTTTGCAACCTGTTAAGGTGGTAAGAGGAAATAATATGTTCACAGAGAAGCAAATATAACATACTTGACCAAGATACTTCAAGAGGGAACAGGCACTACTGACTGAGAGAATCAGGAAAGGCTTTGTGTATGTGGGGGCCTCTGAACTGGGCTTTGAAGGAAGCTGCAAGGATGCTGACCACTGGAAGGGTGGTCAAGCAGAAGAGAGGTCAGTCCCGCAATGCCCCCCATATGCAGACTTCCACAATCATCGCCATTGCTAGGGCACTGAATTCTCTTCAGGCAGTTTCTCTCTTTTTCCTTAGACATCAACTAGAGGCTAGATTTATGCCAATGCAACCTCCAAATTTACCAAAGCCTGCTGTCACCACAGTCCCCAGTGCCTCCACTCTGGAGATTAGCTCTGGAGCCAGGAGTCTTTAGTTATTCAACAACTGCAAAAGCAGAGATCCTATGTTTCTATAACAACCCTGATCTATACTCATTGTCATGTTCCTGAAGTGCCAGGCTCAATGCCCACCCCTGGGAGATCCTACAGGGCTAGCTTCTGCACCAAGAATCCAAACCCATTCACTCACAATGCACATAGACACATGCATAGGGAATTCATGAATATATGAACACATATGTTTATATATATGATATGCATGCCTGGATACATGCACATACAAATGTGTCTACATGCACATACTTTGACATACATACTGATGCCACATACTTAACTTTCCAAAGTGCCTAGAGGACGAATAGTCCCCTAACCTGACCTAGGGCCTTGAACCTGGGTGTTTCACAGAGACATTACTACTCCACCATAGATGATACTGGCAAACTCATCAACTCAAAGATGAAAACAAAGGTAGTTGCACCATTGGAATTCTCCGGACTACCAGAGCTCCATATACTCATAAGAAATAAGCTTGCAATGCTCTCAGATTTGTCCTTTGTGACTGCTGTCAATTACTTGAGAACTAGCTATACCATGAAGAGCAGCCCTGGGGGGAGACTCTTACTCTCTTCCATTTCCAGGCAAGTGTGCAGTTACGATCAGGTTTGGGATGGGACCTTCACATGACCACTGCCAGCTCTGAACACACTGCTAGCTTGGCCCACATGTGCCAAACACTCAATACTGAGTGTGTAGCCTTATCCACCATAGTGCCTGGGGCCAGGGGTAAGAGCCATGAGTGGAAGCTATCATAATGCAGAACATGTCTTCCCCAGGCACCTGCATTCTACAAATCACAGGCCAGCGTCCTGTATTCAGTGTCTAGGCACATCTTGGTCCATCGTAGCATAAATGATGGTAACTTTTCCTTCAGGTCAGAACCACCTGGGACAATGGAGGAGGCTCAGTACTGAGGAATGGCTTTGGAGTGGTAAGAGTGGGGTTTGAGTCATGGCTCTAATATTTGCTATCTGTGTCACCCTAAGCAAGCCCCGATCCGATCCTCAGGTTCACGATGGAGTTGAATATCCTCTTTGATTTGGGGCTTTTGATCCCTAATGCCTAGTATTCTGCTTAATACATAATGAGCATTTAACAAATATCTGCTCCATTGAGTTGAAGAACAAATCTTTTTTTCAAAACCCCCAAGTGACTATCCATCCTAGACTTAAGTCTTTCTAGTAAAGGCAAAGCAGAAAAAATGGCCAATTTTATTCCCATTTGAACTGCTGATGACTTAGTTCTTTTCAAGAGGCCACGTTTAGACATCTTAGTAATTAGTACTTTGGTTTTGGTTTTGTTTATTTTGCCTTTCCCCTCCATATTGAGGAAATAAATAGAATGGGGAAAAGCAAAAACAAAAACTGAAGCCATAAATGCAGAGTTGCGCAATCTGGCAAAACGCATTTCCACACTGACCATGGCCCACAGTGCATGTCTTTCTCTGCGTTTTATCACCTCCACGTGAGTGTCATGTTTTGTCTACATTCTCTTGGGCTCCTGGTTTAGCACTGCCTTGGTTCGAGTTCTGAAGTCTTCCAAAGGTGTGTTTCTGAAATTGTTTTTCTGACTCTGCTCACTTCACTCTGCATCCGTTCATGGAAGGCTTCACAATTTGTGCTGAAATTGTCCATTTCATCAAATCTTATGGCAAAGAAATATTCCATTACCTTCTTATAACAATATCTGTTTAGCTATTCCCCAATGGAAGGAACACCTCCCTCACTTAGCTTCCAATTTTAGGCTATGACATATCTTAGTGTGTGTGTGTATATATATATATATATATATGTATATATATATACATATATATATGTATATATATATGTATGTATATATATGTATATATGTATCTATGTATGAAATATATATCTTTATATACACATATGTTTGTATATGTGTATATTATATATATACATATATATATATATATATATATATATATATATATATATATATATATATATATATAAAATATAAACATCTTAGTATATATAGATCAGTTTCCTCTTTCTTTGATTTCTTTGGGAGTATAAGCCTAGCAGTAGTGGTATACTTAGGTCAAAAGCACGTGCAGACTTTGGTAACTTTCTGGACATAGTTCCAAAGTGTTCTTCAGAAGAGCTGAACCAATTCACAATCCCACCAAGAATACATTAATGATGTACCTATTTCTCTCCAGTCCTTCCAGCATGTTTCTTTTTACTGGTTTGTCATCTTTTCCTTTGGTGGTGGTGATGAGGGGATCTAATCTTATAGATGTGAGGTGGAATCTCCAAGTTGCTTTCATTTCTATTTCTCAAAATATTAGAGAGTTAGTAGAGACAGCTAAGTGGTGTGATTGATAGAGCATCAGACCTCGAGTCAGGATGAGCTGAGTTCAAATTCAGCCTCAGACACTTACTAGTTATGTGACCCAGCGCAAGTCACTTAACTTTGTTTGCCTTGGTTTCATCATCTGTAAAATGAGCAGGAGAAGGAAATGGCAAACTGCTCCAGTATCTTTGCCAAGAAAATCCCCAAATGGAGTCAAAGAGTTGGACATGACTGAACAAAACCAAAAATTATTAGAGATTGAGAATGTTTACATGATTATTGGTTATTATTATTAGATTTTATATAAAAAACTGTTTCAGTTATATAAACAAAATTGCCCATTTTATCCAGTGTTTAGTTGTGAATTTTTTCCCCATCCAAAAGATAATTTTTCCCCTTGATCCTCTAATTGGTTTAAAGTGTGACTTTTTATATCTAGGCCATGCATCCATTGGGAACTTAACTTGGTACATAGTATGACATCTAAACCTAATTGCTGCAAGATTGGTGTCCAGTTTCCTCCACAATTTTTGTCAAATGATGCATTCTCCCCCAGTTCTCCATCTCTCTCTCTCTGTGTCTCTCTGTCTCTGTCTCTGTCTCTGTCTCTGTCTCTCTCTCTCTCTGTGTCTCTCTGTCTCTCTCTGTCTCTCTCTCTCTCTCTGTCTCTCTCTCTCTCTCTCTGTCTCTCTCTCTCTCTCTCTCACACACACACATACACACACACACACACACACACACACACACACACACACACACACACGTTTTACTTACTGCTGCCTTGCAGTACAATTTGACACCTAGTACTGACATCCCCCTTTCCTTCCCACTTTTCTTTCATTATTGTCCTCCAGATCCTTGACTTCTTTTCCCTTCTCCTTACATATTTCAGTAAGGTCAGCTAAGGGGAAAGTGGATAGAACCCCAGGCCTAGAGTCAGGATGAACTTTGGTGTGTAACAACACAGAGAAGAAGAATGACACATAGTGTATTGGGAAGACATGGGGATGGCTAGTTTGACTGTAAGACGGCTTGTATAGAGGAGTCATATGAAGTAAAATGAGAAAGAAAGAGGGGAGGCAGTGTATAGAGGGCTTTTCTTGCTAGTCTGTATAAAACCTTGTATTTTATGCTAATGCAATAGGGAGTGATTGAATTTTTTTGAGTAGAGAAGTGTCATGGTCAGATTTTTGTTTTAGGATTGGCTCCCTTGTGAGGATGGATTGGAAAGGGGAGAGACTGGACACAGGTAGGACAACTACATGGTTATTTTAATAGCCTAGGGAAGAGGGGATGGAGGCCTGAATAAGCTTTGGAAATAGTAAGGAGACAGACATGAGGGATGTAGAATTAGCACTAATGAGTCTTGACAACTTGAATACAAATGTTAAAGAAGAAAGTAGAGCCAAGGATGGCCCTGAGACACTAGATGGATGGCGCTGCCTTAACAGAAATAGGGAATTTTGAAGAAGGATGTGTTAGGCACATCATGGGGATATGTGAATGGGAAGACGGCATTTACATAAAGAAGATATGCAACCAGGGAATATGCACAGAAGGGAAACACTTTGCAAGTATATGTCTTCTGTTTATGTTACCATGATGCTCTCTGTGGCTCTCTGACAAATGTCATATCTCTGATCTCCAGGATTTAGTCAGGTCACTAGGCTTTTGATTTTGCTTTCCTGCTTATTAGTACTTCCTGCTTATTTGCTGCTTATTACCTACATGACCTTAACTTTTCTGGGTCTCAAATTTTCTTAACTGTAAGATTTGAAGGTCAAAATGAATGATTTCTGAAGTCCCTTCCAGCTCTAAATTCTATGATAGTCTAAAATCAACTCTGCTCTTCATTTAAAGCCAAATTTACATTCTAATTCATTGTTGCAGAAGATGTCGTTCCTCCCATCCCAACCCCTACCTCATAACTTCATACTGGCGAATAGCTGTGGGTAAAGCAAGAAAAACCTGAGTAGAACTGATCCCAATAAATGGCTGGAGACATCCAGAAAGAGTCTAGACATGGTCCCAGGTGGCCTAAATTCAAATCCTATGTCAGATACTTTCTAGCTGGGTGATCTGGTTGGAGGCAGGATGGATAGTGGATGGGACATTGAACTTGGCTTCAGGAAGGCCTGAACATAAATCCTGCCCCATCACCCTAACCTTTATCCTCTCTGTGCCTCAGCTTCCTCTTCTGTAAATGATGAGGTCGAACTCAATGACCTCTACAGTCACTTTTAGTTTAATCTATGATTCCTGGAACCCATAAATATAAGCATCAATATTTACTTGCTGCATAAATTGGGAAAGGTCATTTACTTCTCCAAGGCTTTGTTATTAGTTTTTTTTTTTCTTTTGCAAGATGGGGTTAATATTACAACCACAGGAATTATGGCAGGAAGAGATCTCTTGTGTTATAAGGAGCCCAGAGAAGAGAGGAGATTTGTTCAAAGTCAGCAGGTCAGCAAAATGCAAAATCATTATTCCAAAGCAGTTCCATGGACACCAAACCCAGAGGTCCTTGCTACTTCTTCTCTAGTGGCCATGCACAATACAGTGGATTGTTCTAGGAAAATCACCTTAAAGCACTCAAAAACTGAGAACTTGGGACTCCAGGTTAAGGTGAAAACTTTTGTGTTCTAGCAGAAAGGGGGAGGAAAAGGAGAGCCAAGGTCTAGGTCATTTTCACTGCAAAAGGACTTAGCCTCAGCTATCTTGCTAACTCCTTGCCATGGGACTTTGGGCACATTTCTTCTATTTAAGGTCTGTTTCTCCCTCTTTAAAAGAAGACCATTTGAAAAAATGAAAGAAGGGAGTTTGATTAGATAGGATTTCTTAAATCTAGATTCATGACCCTTCAGTGCTTCTTAAACTGTGGGGTCAATGTAGTCATAACCCACAGTTTAAGAAGCACTGGACTAGATGACCTCACTGCTCTTGGAGGTCAAACTTCCTGTCTCCATACCTTTGTATATGCCATCTTCCACCCTTTCCATCCTTTCTCATGTCCCTGGAGCTTCCTTCAAGGCCACGGGTCCTAGAAGCCTTTCCTCATGTGCCATGTTGTTGGAGCTCTATCTCTTACCTTACAGTGACTCTCAAATTAGTATATATTGAGTTATCTTGTGATGCTACAGAAGCAGCTATGTCTGCAAGATCCCGCAGAGTTGGAGAACAACCTTAATGAATGGCAATGAAACAAGATTTCGGGGTCCAGGAAGGGTAGGGGAAGCAATGAGCAACTCTCCAATGTGCTTATTTCCTGGGTGCTCTTGTCTCCTATCTTTCTGCTGCCTATGTTGGGCAGCTTGACAAGCTACTGCCGGGGATCATGGCCTCATGGGAAGAAATATTTCTGCGTTTGTAAAAGAAAAATGGAAGAAAAAAAACTTTGTGGCTCTAAGACCTGGTAATCAAAGTTCTCTGAGGCCAGAGGGTGACTATGAATGGGTCTGATAGTTTAGTAGAGCCTGGAGGACCACTGAGTGCATGGGAGTTACTGGATTGCCTTTCTGTCTTTCCCATGCCATGTAGGGCTCTTTGGACTCCTGAAGGCCTCTGTGTTGATCAAGGGCCCTTCCTTTCCTTGCTAACCCTGAACTCTAGGTGAGTCACTCAATTTTGTGCCTATAGTCATTTTGGCCTGGACCACTGGTCCCAGTGTTGGTCCCAGAGCAAGGCCCTGAAAACTAAGGAGGAATTGATGATGGCAGGTTTTCAGAGACAGTATAGGTAACAAGGAAAGAATAACACATTTGGAAAAGAAGGGCCTGATTTTAAATCCCACCTGTATAAGACATCAGTTATGCAGCCTCTGTTTGGGAAACTCCAATGCAATGGAACTCACTATCTCCTGGGGTAACCCATTACACTTGTGGATAGCTCTCCCTGAATTAATTTTTCCTGGCATTCAGCCTCTTTGCAACTTATAAGTTCATAGTCTCAGAGCTGGAAGACACCTTAGAGGTCATCTAGTCCATCCTGCCTCAGTTTTCAAGTAAGTACTGAGGCACAATTTAAGTGACTTGCCTAAGGTCCCACAGATAATCAGTGGCAGAGGTAGGATCTGAACCCGGGTTCTCTGAAGCCATCACACTATTTGTCTGTCTTCCATTTGTACATTAAGATCTACTCTCTGGGGCCAAGTAGAAACTACCTAATCCCTTTTGAATGTGCTGACCCTTCCAGTATCTGACAATCATTATTGTGTGGATAAGGGCATTCTTGTGGAGAGAGAGGTCCTTGCTCAGCATCACCTCCCTCTACCATTTGTTTCCCTTTGAGTGCAGCACAGTTACCCCACTGGGGCTCAGTTTCCTCACCTATAATAAAGAAAACAATAATCCTCATATCACAGGGAATATAACAGTCAGTGTGGCAGCAAAAGCACTAGATGTGAGGCCAGAGGATGCAGGTTCTAATCCCAGCTCTGCCTCTCACTAGCATCAGGACCTTGGACAAGTCAGCCCTTCTCTTTGAGCCTCCATTTTCTTGGGTCGAACTAAATGATCTCTAAGGTCTTCTCCAGAACTAAATCTCATGGACCAGAATCAGAGAAGGAAGCATTTTGTAAATAAAAAATGCTCACGCAATTAAAAGGTGATAAATACATACTTAAATGAAGGATAAGTCATAGTTTGGTCCCATGGATAAACTCATTCTTTTGTGCTGACAGAGAGCAGAAGAAAAAGGCCCTTGATATTCCCCACAGCATCAAACCTTATTCATATGAAAGCTCATGTGATTGCAAAAGAACCACCCCTTCTGAACTGATGGCTGACTGTCACTTAGGTCATGGGAAGCCTGTTAGGAGAGGCTTTCTCTGACACCTCCATCTACAGACCTGGCATTTAATCAGAATCTTAGCATCATAGAATGCAGATTGTCAGGGCTGGTAAGAAGTGGACACACATAGCAGATGATACCAGATCTGGGAACAGTCTAAGAATATAGAACTAGAGAATCAAAGTTCGGAGGGGATTAGAAGATGAAACACAGACAATGGAAGCTCCTAATGCATCAGTCTATCCATGTCACTCCTCTTCTCAGAGAACTACATTGGCTCCCCTTTGCAGCAAGACAATGTACAAAGTTCTTAGCCTGATGCAACCCCCTGCCAGAGGGGTTTGGTCCCTGAAGTAGCCTGCCAAGTGCTGCTTTGGCTATTACATGTCTTTTTTATCTATATGTGCTATACATGACTGCAAAAGGAATAAGAAAGGGTAGAGGAGAGGCATGAACCAGGGGAAAGCTTATGCTTTTGAGGGGTCTTATGGGAGGAGGTAGGTATAGTGTGGGAAAATGAGCTCCTCCACCCTTTGCTGTGGGAAGAGAGAGTTTTAAAAACAAACAAAAACAAATGCTTAGCCAGTGCTGCTTCCTCCTATTCATTGCTGTTTGTCCTTTTGCCTTGAGGAGGACCATGATGTCAGTGAGGTAACACTATGACATGCAAGTGAATTGGATTTAAGTGAGGGAGTCCTGTGCAAAGTTACCAGCCTCACCTTCTCCTCTGGAGCCATCTGGGTCCAGTGGCCAGATATGAATCAAAACAACTGGAGATGGCCCAGGATGTAGTGGGGGACCTTGGCCTTCTCAAGCTAAGTTCTTTAACAGGTCTCAGTTAGACTGAGGCAAAGCCCATTCAGTGGTTTAGGCTTAATAAAAAATCAGGCCAAGAATGACCTCTTAAAAATAGGGGGGAACCAAGATGGTGGAGAATGTAATAGGTTGCTCTCACCCTCCCCTGTTGACCTTGAAAAAAACAGAGAATATTGCCCCAGGAAAAATTCTGGAATAGTGGAGCCAGCAGAAAGATGGGGTATGGCAGTCTTTTAGCTCAGGAGACTAGGGGGATTAATGGGAAAAGTTCCTCTTGCTGTGGCTGATGTGGACCAGTACAAGACTGGAAGTGTCCCAGTAAGACAGCAACAAGCACCACTTCAGTGGACCAGCTAGAGATTCTGAGCCCCACGGTGGAGGAGCAGGCAAGCACCAACACCAGGCACACATCACCTCAAGCTCAGCACCAGGTAAGTTACCAGACCACTACAACATCCAACTGACAGCTCCTGAGTCCCCAGCACAGATAACCAGTAATTGGGCCCCTAGCCCCCAGCACAAGACATCTGGGACAGTGCCCCCTGGGCCTTAGAAGCAGAGATCAAATTTAAAAGCCAGGAAAAAAGGCAAACAACATGAGCAAGAAGAATAAAAAATCAATGACCATAGAGAAATATCTTTGTGACAGGGAATATCAAAACACAAATCCAGAAGGGGACAACATAGTCAATATACTTACATCCAAAACCTCAAAGTAGAATATGAACTGGTCTCAAACCCAGAAAGCTTTTTTGGTACAGCTTAAGAAGGATTTTAAAAGCTGAATAAGCAAGGTAGAAGAAAAAATTTAAATTACAATTGACAAAATGGGGAAAAAAGTACATTGAAGAAAGCAATTCCTTAAAAAGTAAAATTGGCCAAATGGAAAAGGAGGTACAAAAGCCAGGTGAAGAAAACAATTCATTAAAAATGAGAACTGGGCAAGTAGAAGCTAATGACTCTATGTGACATCAAGAATCAGTGAAACAAAATCAAAAGAATGAAAAAATGGAAGACAACTTAAAATATCTTATTGGAAAAAAAATAGATCCAGGAGAGATAATTTGAGAATTATTGATCTACTTGAGAACCATGATGAAAAAAAAAGATCCTGGACAGTATCTTCCAAGAAATTATCAAGGAAAACTATCCTGAGGTCCTAGAACCAAAGAGTAAAATAGTCACAGAAAGAATCCACCTATCACCTCTTGAAAGAAATCCCAAATTGAAAATGCCGAGGAATGTTGTAGCCAAATTCCAGAATTGTCATATCAAGCAGAAAATACTGCAAGCAGCCAGAAACAACTCAAATATTGTGGAACCACAGTCAGGATTATGCAGGACCTTGCAGCTTCTACATTAAAAGATTGGAGGTCTGGGAATATGATATTTCATAAGGCAAAAGAACTTGAATTACAACCAAAAATCAACTACCTAGCAAAATTGAACATAATCTTTTAGGGGAGGAGATGGACATTCAATGAAATATGGGACTTCCAGACTTTGCTGATGAAAAGACCAGAGCTCAACATAACATTTGATCTTCAAATACAAGACTCAAGAGATACATAAAAAGGTAAACCAGAAGGGGGAAGAGGTTATTCAAAAAGGACAAAATGTTTACATCCCTACACGGGAAGAAGATGCTTACAACTCTTGAGTACTGTATCTTTATTACATCATATAGGACAGAAGTATGTAGACAGAGGGGGTGGGTTTAAGTTGATTTTGATATGATGATAAAAAACCTAATTAAGTGCCAAAAAAAGATTGTAATGGGAGAAGAGAAAAGGAGGAGGCAGAAAAGGGTAAATTACATCACATTAAGAGGCATAAAGGCATATTACACTAGAGGGAAAGAAGGAAGGGATATTAGCATTGTTTGAACTTTACTCTCATTGGATTTGGCTCAAGGAGCGAATAACATACTCATATATAGAAATCTAACCTGCCCTTTAGGCTGTTGGAAGGGAAAGGGGAAAGAAAAGGGAGAGAGGGATAGAAGGGAAGGAAGAATTAGTAAGGGAAAAGGTAAAGAAAAAGGGAGGGGGACTTATAGAAGGGAGGACCGATTGAGGGAGGTGGTGGTCAAAAGCAAAACTCTAGTGAGGAGGGAAAGGGAGAAAGGAGAAAGAAAAGCATAAACGGGCAGGTGGATAGGATGGAGAGAAAGACACAAATAGTAATCATAACTGTGAATGTGAATAGGATGAACTCTGCCATAGAATGGAAGTAGATAGCAGAATGGATTAAAAGTCATAAACCTACAATATGTTGTTTACAAGAAACACATTTGAAACAGAGGAATACACAAACGGTAAAAGTAAAAGGCTGGAGTAGAATATATTATGCTTCCACTGAAGTACAAAAAGCAGGGGTAGCAATCCTAATCTCAGACAAAGCAAAAGCAAAAATAGATCTAATTAAAATAGGTGAGGAAGGAAACTATATCCTGCTAAAAGGCACCATAGAAAAAAAATAGATCTGGGAGGGGAAGACTCTCAGGGTTTCTGGCCAAAATAGAAACAACCCCCCACTCCCTATCTACCTTTCCATACTGTTTAATGCTATTTCTCTATGCAGACCTTGTGGTACAATCCTAATGGACAAGAATTGCTCCCAAATTCAACATTCCTTCCCTCCTTATCTTCATCTCTCAGAATTCTTTTCTTCCTTTTCTTAGAGTAGATGCTATCTCCTTCATAAAGTCACCCCTGATCTCTCTCATTAGCAATCTCTTTGTACTCAAATTACTTTATGTTAGGTTATTCAGGTATATGTCATACCCTGCCATGCCCCCCCACACACACCTCATACTCAGTAGACTACAAACTCCTTGAGGGCAGGAATTGTTTTTATTTATGTCAGAGTAAAGATAGAAGGATCTCCAAGGCAGTCAATGACATGGACCTCTGGACTGAGAGTGTGCCCACAGGGAGCCATCTCTGATGGAAGATATTGAGTTTAAAGGTAAATAAAAGAGAGGGGACCTTATGGCCCACAAGCTTCTATAGTACCTTTATCTTGTTGGGGTCTGATTTATGATGGCCAGACTGCTTCATGTGGCCAAAGCCTGGGGTGCCCATTGTTTCAATGTTGGAAGGGGGTATAAATGTGTTTTAGTTGATCTTCCAATTTAGATAGAGTAGAAATATTAGTGGGGGCCTATGCAGCTGAGACAGGAGATGGGTTGGGCACTTGAGAGTAAGGGCCAACAGCCAATGATGCTTTCAGGAAAGATCAATTGGCCATTCACAAATCCATGACTAGCATCAATGGGAAGCTGATAGAACCTTGCAAATTTAGTTAGTGAAAAGACCCAGTCAATTGCCCTGGCCATCTCCCTTCTGGTAGTGGTTGTAGAGAAGTGAACTTCTAGTGTATTGCCATGACAGCTGTTGGGGAGGGTGGGGGTGGGTTGATGCAAGGTCTAAGGAAAATCCTGAATGCTAGAGGAATACAAGTTAATTACCTGCATCACTTCTGTGATCTGATTAAAGAGCTGTATGCAAGAATGCCCAGGGAGGAATTTCCAGGTATCATAGTGGGGACCAAGAGGAAAATTCCCTAAGTAGGATGGAGGCTGAGACATAGTTTAATTACACAATCGACACCACATTCTAGACTAGATGTCATATTTCACTCTGTAACATTCATAACAGTGCCTTGAACATGGAATTTAATAAAAATGATTTTAATTGAAAAAACTCAGAGGCCCTTAGAACATAGAACACAGAGTGATTGAGCTGGAAAAGGCATTGGGTAATTGATATGGTGTCCCAGATTATTCATTGAGATAAACATTTTTGGAGGACAACTAGGTGGCACAAAGGATAAAATGCTGGGCCAGTAGTCAGGAAGACTACTCCTCATGAGTTCAAATATGGCCTTAGACACTTACTTGCTTTGTGGCCCTGAGCAAGGTACTTAATTCCATTTGCCTCAGTTTCTTAATCTAGAAAATAAGACAGAGAAGGAAATGGCTAAGCACTCTAATATCTTTGCCAAGAAAACCCCGTGTGGTCGTTGGACATGACTGAACAACAACTACATTTTTTGACACTGTTGGGGGTAGGGGGAGTTTGTTTGGCTGGATGATATATATTGGATGCCAGGTTTTTAATTTTCTCTCTTCCATTGTGGAGCTGTGTTTGTGTGTGGGGATGGAGTTAGAGAGGGGGAGGAGCTGGTGATAGGATTACCAAAATGTAAAAAAAGATAAAAATAAGAAAAGAGGATCCCTGAAGCACATATGAAAATATATAGAAGAGAATAGAATGAAAGTCAGTAAGAAGCAGACAGACAATCCAGCTTTGGAGATAGCATTTTGAATTTGTGACAGGCTTAAAGAGCAAAGCAAGCTGTTTCTAACAGATTCATGAATTTATGTAGAGTCTTCTTTTTTCTCCTGCTTTGTATATGGACATGCTCACCTTATCTGGTATTGGTTAAGTTTAGAATAAAAAAATTAAAATAGCATTAATTCATTCAATAAATCTTAATCCAAAAATCACTATATATAGAAACATATTCCTAGAACTAAGTGAGATATAAACTTTAGAAAAAGTCAGTATCAAATGACTTACCATCTCAGGTGGGGCAGGGATAGAATTTGAAACTCAAAACTTTTTTTAAAGTGTCAAAATTTGTAAATTCATAAATTTTTTAAATTTGTAAAAACATGTAATTGGGGAAAAATAAAATATTATATGAGAAAAAATCAAAAGAAAAAAAGGACAACCACAAGCATTTATTAAGCATTTAATATGTGCCTTGCTTTGTGCTGGGTAGTGGGGATGCAAATGCAAAAATGAAACAATCCCTCCTCATGAGGAACTTCCATTCTAACCTGTCCCTGCCCTCATGGAGCTCATGGTCTAGTAGGGGTAGATGATGTAAATGAAGAATCTCATCACCCATCAATATTATATGATTAATGAATGCATTAGACAGGGGTAAGCAAAAGATTCAATTGATGGTGATCAACAAAGAATGGAGGTAGGTATGGCGGGGGATGGGAGTCCTCACCATCTATACTATTTAGCTTTTCTCACCAGGGGATGCTCAGCCAGCCAGATCAGAATCATGTTCTCTGGAAATAATCCTTCCCTTCTTATCCTCCCTCTCTTTTTTAGTGGATAAACACTTACCTTTAGAGCCCCAAAAGACCATCTTCCCTTCCCTAGTGATGGAGGAGGAGGGTTGACTTTAGAATGCTAAGCACTGATCCCTGCATTATGACAGACTCCCAAAATGTCAGAAGTGGGAAAGTCCATAGAGCACAACCACAATGTTAAAGGCAAAAGAATCCTCAGACTGTGGAACACCCAAGGATAGAGTCCCAGAATCTCAGAGTTGGAAGGGACTCCAGAGGCCCTGTAGTCCTACCCGAACTTAAACATGAATGCCCTCACTAATATGTGAGCAGACATGGTCAGCCAGTCCTCAAAGACCTCCAGTGAGGGACAGGGAGAGTCTTTTCAGCCAATGCATTCCAATTTGAGACAGCTCCTTTGGTTTTCGTTACCATAAAGCTGAATCTACCTCTTTGCTCTTCCCTGCCACAGCCCTTCAGGAATCAAGTGAGTACAGCCAGGAGAACATTGTATACAATTATCAACAATATTGTACAAATAGTCAACTGTGAATGATTTAGCTACTCTCAGCAATACAAATAATCTAAGACAATTCTGAAGGACTTATGATGAAAATTGCTATCCACCTCCATAGAAAGAACCGATGGAATCTGAATGAAAATTAAAGATCAAGATTTAAAAAATTTTCTTGCTTTGGTTTGTTTTTTGGTCTGTGTTTTCTTTTGTAACATAGCTAATATGGAAATACGTTTTGCATAACTGCACATGTATAATCCATATCAAAGTGTTTGCCTTCTCAAGGAGGGGAAAGGGGACAGAGGGAGAGAATTTGGAGCTCAAAAATTATAACAAGCAGATGTTAAAGGTTGTTTTTATATATGAGTAAGAAAAACAAAATACTATTTTTTAAAAATATGTTTAAACAGATGAGATCCATTTTCCTCTTCTCTTCTTGAATCAGGGATTTTTAACATAGGGTCCATGGATTTGTTTTTGATATATTTTGATAATTATACTTCACTATAAATGGTTTCCTTCATAATCCTATGAATCCTGTGTTATGTAATTAAGTACATGATTCTAAGAAAAAATCCATAGGCTTCACCAGCTGGCTAAGGCAGACCATGGCACAAAAAAGGTCTTGAAAGATGCCTTTGCCTTCTCAGGAGTTAATGACTAGGGAGGGAAAAAATGCCTGTTAATTGGCCCTTCTGACATAGCTTGTACTTTGGCCCTTTCCCACCAAGGGATTGATCCCCAGACAGGAGCAGCAAGGCTTACCTTTTGCCCTGCTGCCTCTCCATAGAAGGATGCAGGCATGATCCTTGCTTTCCCAGTGACAAGAAGTGAAAACCCTGGCATAAGAACATTTGGCAAATCAATGACTTTAGGAGAGTCCAACTAGAGAAGTAAATCATCATCTCCTTCTAATTCCATTTGCCTTTGGCTGCTATATTTCTTGAATCAAGGACAGGCAGGCTAAATGCTGAGGCTGGGCCTGGCAGGTCACTGATTTCTCTTGCCAATGAATGTCTCCACATTTAACCTTGGGCCTGAGCCATGGAGATAGCAGCAGCTCTGTCTGCCTTTCTGAGTACCTGATCTTGGACTTGAACAGGCCTTAAAAGCAGGTACCTGAAGGACTTCAGCAGATTTTTGTCTCAAGCTCACCAGGCATCTCATCAGCCAACATTCACTTGCAGGCTTCCTTCTTGATTCCCCCTTTACAGGAGAGGCTTCCTGTAGAAGGTTGCACTTGAGCTAAGTTTTGAAGGAAGTTAGGGATTCTAAGAGGCAACGAAAGGGAACACTTTCTGGGCACTGAGCAGTCTATACAAAGACCCCGAGATGAGATGACTTGAGCCTATGGTGAACAATAGCATAATTGTCTTCTGACTGTATTCAGCATTCCTGTGACTCCCCAGACCAAAACCCTTTCTCTGACCACCTGCCTTAATAAATGTTGGCTCTCCCTATTAGAATATAAACTCTTTGAGGTCAGGAACAGGGGCCATCTTTGATTTCTGTTTGTACTTAGAACAATGTCTAGAGCATAGCAGGGACTTAAGAAATGCTTTTTAATTCTTTTTTTATCCTGTGATTCTGAGGATCATTTTTTAAAAATGCTTACAACATAGAATTTTGAGCTTAGAACTCCAGACCACAGAACAATAATTTCCCCTTTGCCCTTCTAGGAATCTCTTAGTTCTAGAGTCATGTTTTAGCTAGCCTTTTAAAACTAAGATTATTTTTTTTTGATCCAGCCATTTTGGAGAGTAATTTGGAACTACGCCCAAAGAGCTATAGGAATGTTCATACCCTTTGATCCAGCAATACCACTTCTAGGGTTGTATCCCAAAGAAATCACACAAGAGGGAAAGGGACCCATACGTACAAAGATATTTATAGCGGCTCTCTTTGTGGTAGCCAAGAATTGGAAATCAAAGGGATGCCCATCAATTGGGGAATGGCTGAACAAGCTGTGCTATATGAAGGTAATGGAATACTATTGTGCCATAAGAAATGGGGATGATACGGACTTCGTAACAACCTGGAAAAACCTACATGACATAATGCTGAATGAGCGGAGCAGAGCCAGGAGATATATGGATATATGGATTCCGTGAGGATCAACCATGACAGACTTCACTCTTCTCAGCAATGCAAGGTGCAAGAACAACTCCAGGGGACTCACGATGGAGAATGCTATCTTCATCCAGAGAAAGAACTGTGAAGTTCGAATGCAGATTGAGGCACACTACATGCTTGCCTTTTTTCTTCTCTTTTGTTTTTGTTTTTGGGTTTTTTTTTTTTGTTCTGTCTCTTCTTTCTCATGATTCATTCCATTGGTCATAATTCTTCTCCACAACTTGACTACTGCATAAATTAATTCAATGCGAAGTTATACATGATAGTTATATGAGATTCCATGCCATCTTGGGGAGGCAGGTGGGAGGGAGGGGAGAAAATCTGGAACTCAAAATTATGTAGAACCGTGTGTGGTAAACTAAAAACAACAAAAATAGCCTTTTGCGGTTTGGCGGGGAGTGAGGCGGCAGCACCATGAAGGCCTCGGGCACCCTGAGAGAGTATAAGGTAGTTGGACGCTGCCTGCCTACTCCCAAGAGTCCAGTGCCGCCTCTTTATCGGATGCGGATCTTTGCTCCTAACCATGTTGTAGCAAAGTCCCGATTCTGGTACTTCGTTTCTCAGCTGAAAAAGATGAAGAAGTCTTCTGGAGAAATTGTATACTGTGGACAGGTCTTTGAAAAGTCCCCTCTTAGAGTGAAAAATTTTGGCATCTGGCTGCGCTACGATTCCAGGAGTGGGACCCACAACATGTACAGGGAGTACAGGGACCTGACCACCGCTGGTGCTGTCACTCAGTGCTACCGAGATATGGGAGCCCGTCACCGTGCCCGGGCTCACTCTATCCAGATCATGAAAGTCAAAGAAACTCCTGCCAGCAAGTGCCCCCGGCCCACAGTCAAGCAGTTTCACGATTCCAAAATCAAGTTCCCTCTGCCCCACAGAGTGCTAGGGCGCCAGCACCAACCGAGCTTTACTACCAAGAGACCCAACACCTTCTTCTAAGTACAGAGACAAGGAGGAACCTGTTTTATTTGACCCGTTTAAATAAATTTCTCAATTGGAAAAAAAATAAATAAAAAAATAAAAAAAAATTAAAAAAAATAAAACTAAGATTATTAGGCTGATAATGAACTACCCTTTAACAAAAAGAGCTGGTGGCTCAGGATGCACAATGAGACATACATTTTTGGACATGAACACTGTGGGAATTTGTTTTGCTCAAGTGTATTGGTTATAAGATTTTCTTTTTCTTTTCTCCTTTTAGATGGGGGTAGGAGAGAGAGGAAATAAATGCTCATTATTTTTAAATTTAAATAAAATAAGAAAAAAAACCCTGCTTTTGATGTCACAATACCTCCTCACCTCCTGCCTCATATTACCCATGAGACCACAGTTGTGTAGTTTAGACCTTCTGAACCTTCATTTCCTCATCTGTAAACTGAGAGGTTTGGACTGGGTGGCCTCTGGGGGCCCTTCCTATTTTGTGATTCTGAACAGCTCAAATAGTTTAAAAAGTTTTATAATATTGATTTAAAATCCACTTGTCTAATTAGACCCTTTGGGGCCCAAAAGAGCAAGTTTTACATCTTCCTCATGATAATCCATTAGATATTTGAAAACGACATAATGAAGACAATAGGGAAGGGATAGAAGGAATGAAGAAGGGAAAGGAATGAATATTTACATTTATTAAGTGACTACTCTCGGTCAGGCTCTGTGCTAAGCACTTTATAAATATCATCTCATTTGATCCTACAATAACCCTGGAAGGTAAATACTATTATTATCCACAATTTACAATTGAGGAAACAGAGGAAGAGAGATTAAGTTACTTTCCCAGGGTCATACAGCTAGGAAGTGTCTAAGACTAGATTTGAACTCAAGTCTTCCTCTACCCACTGTCACCAAATTGCCCAGTAAGGCATAATGACCCTCCCAATTTTTGTTCTTTCCACACCAACCATTTTCACTTCCTTCAACCAAAACTCAGTAGCCATATTCTCTCTAGTTCCCTTTTCCACATTGGTTATCATCACTTGGACTTGCTCGGCTTATCAATGTCCTTCCCAAACTATGGTGCCCAAAGGTGACCCCAAGCTGACCATGGTGGTGGTCTGAGTAGTGTCAAATACAGAAGTACTATTACTTTTTCATTCTGGGAAGCCAAGTCTCTCCTACCGTTAGCTAATTAGTTATTGGCTCTTTGCTCACTGTTGATTCAAATTCATTTTGGTCCACTCAGGACCCCAGATCTTTTCTGAGATGAACTGTCATCTAACCCTACCTTTCCCATCCTGTGCTTCTGCAGTTGATTTTTTGAACCCAAATGTGGGATTTTACTTCTAAGTGCCAGCTTAGTGGGAAGAGTGCTATTGTTTTTGTTGTTTCTATTCTACATCTCTCATGTTCAGCAGTCCTGTTTGGGTCCTGTAGGATGGAAGCACTTCTCCCAGAAGCCTCTTCTTTTTTCTTCCTCCTTTTTGGTTTCTCCTAAAACTCATCAAAGAATGTGAGTCCCATGACTGGACCTGCTTCTACTAAAATAGAAGGCACTTAGAGAACTACTAAGGAAGCTTTCCCCCGCAAGCTCAAAAGGTCAAAAGGAGCAAGCAGGGCAATTCGCAGAGTCACTGTTGCCATAGCAACCAGCTTCCAAGCTCGATGAGCCAGAGCCCACAGTGGACAGAGAATGAATTTAGCCAGGTGCACAATCCTCTAAGAAGGAGAATTAGGTGAAGATGATTCAGCAGGTAAAACAGTGGGCAGGGGGAGGGCTAGTGGCATCCATGCCATGAGACTCACCACAAGAGAGACGGGGGAAAGCCTGCAGGCGACATGCTAGGGGCTGGGATTCATACTTCGGAATGAGTTTGGCAGCGAGGATGGGAAAGACCGACCAGCCTGTGCTAGCCACTTACCATTGTGCCTGTCTCTGCTGCTCAGCGTGTGAAGTCCCTGGGAGACATTTCAATTCAACGACTGTTTTTAAAGTGCCTACTATGGGCTGAAGACCGTGCCACAGTAGGGTTCTCTTCCCCTTAGACCTCAGGAACTTTTATATTTCATGAAATCACAGAATTTTAGAGTGAGAGAGATGTCAGAGGTGATTTAATCCAACCTATATCTGAAAAAACCATTTCCTCTACAATATATTCAACCAGGAGTCATTCACATTTTACTTGAAGGCCAGCAATGTGGAGGAAGCCATTGTTTCATGAAGAATATTCCTTTTTTGCATTCATCTTAGAAGACCTAGGTCCAAATAGCTTCTCTGATGCCTCAGTCTGCTTTCTTATCTGTTGTTACATGTGTGACCTTAGACAAATTGCTTCATTTTTCTTAGTCTCTCAGGTCCCCACTCACTTAGCAAGCACACTGGTTCAAGCCCTCATTATCTCTCACCTGGGTTATTATAAAAGCTCTCTAATAGGACTCCCTACCTCCAGTCCTTCCTCCCTTCCTTCCCTTTCCTCCCTCTCTGCCCTTCCCTCATTCCCTCCTTCCTCCCTCCCTCCTGCCCTCTCTCCTTTCTTCCCTTCCTCCCTCTTTTCCTTCTTTTTTTCCTTCCTTCCTTCCTTCCTTCCTTCCTTCCTTCCTTCCTTCCTTCCTTCCTTTCTTCCTTCCTTCCTCATCTTTTCAAGGTCCTTATACAGCCACGTTGCCCTCTTGTACAGTAATTTCTTATTGTCAATAAGATAAAGAGTCTTTACCATCAGGTACTCATCTCCATTTCTAGCCTCATATCCTAGCACTGTTTAGCTTTCCAGGCAAATGATACTGCCTGAAGTTCCATAAATGTTTCCCACCCCTTCTTTCATTATTTCATACACCTGGAATTCTCCTTGGGTCCAGCCCCTGCTCCTCAGTCCCCACCTTCAGACACCCTCTTTAGATGTCAAGGGTAAGCTCATATGCCACCCCCTCCATGAAGAAGGTGACCCCATGTGTCCCTTGTGAAAGGGATCTTTCCCTCTTGTGAATTCTTGTGAGTTTGTGTAGTGATCTCTCGTACACTTGCCACATTCTCTTCTGCATGATAGGTTCCTGTGTTTGTCATTTATGCTTACTGCTGAACTGGAAGGGACTGTGTCTTATATAAATACTGCATCTCCATCAGGACCCTGTAGAGCAAAGATCTCTATGGGAAATGTCAAATTCAACAGATCAAGAGGGAAATAAAGAAGAAGAGGATCAAGGAAATTGTTTGGTTTTATTTATTTTTAATATGCAGAAGAAATTTTGCAGGCCACATGAACCTGTAAAGCATTATTGGATTCTCTAAGTTACATTTCATATAGGGAAGAGAACTAGATCTGTGACCTTATTGGCAGAAGGAACCTCCATATAAGGAAACTTATTCTGCCAATGCAATTGGGCATCTTCTCTGCAACTAGAGCTGTCCAGGGTCCTGAGATGATCAATGACTTGTACAGGGCTACACAGGAAGGAAATGTCAGAGGCTAGACTTGAACCCAGCTATTCCTGGCTCGACTATCCAGCTTTCTCTATCTACCATGCCACACTATGTCTAAGAAATTTTGTATACATTAAAAATAATAAAAACAAGCTACAGCGAATAGAGATATCAGATTTGACTTTCTTCTTATCATTAGAGCTTAGCACCATGCCTGATACATGGTAAGTGCTTAATAAATACAGTATCATATGCAGTCATTTTTTCTATCTTCCATATAAGGAAATATTCAGGTTGTAGATGCTTGTCAAATTCATAACAGTAAAAAATATTTTTTTAAAAAAATAAATAGAACAGGACTTCTGGGGCAGAGCCAAGATGGTGGAGTAGAGAAGGAATTCAGCTGAGTTCTCCCAACATTCATCTCCAGCTAATTTCAAAATAATGCCTCAAATCAAATTCTGGAGTGTCAGAGCCAACAAAAGGTCAAACTGGGACATTCTAGCAGCTTGAGACAACATAGAAGGTTAAAAATAGAGATCTATGACATGAAGGAGAAGACTGGCCCAGATGCCATTGGATGAAATGCCAGTGGTAGGACTAGGTCAGGCAGGAGTGGGGAACCTGCAGCCACATATGGCCCTCTAGGTACTCAAGTGTGGCTCTTTGACAGAATTCAAACTTCCCAGAACAAATCCCCTTAATCAAAGGATTTGTTCTGTAAAACAGACTCAATTAAAGGGCCACACCCAATGACTTACCCTCAAGGCTGCAGGTTCCCCACCCCTGGCCTGGATGGTGGTGACAGAAACAATAGCAGGTTTTAGAGGTCTCAAGCCAGAGACAGTAAGAGGAGCTGGCAATTGGTGAGAAAATGGTTATAGGGCACTTCTGTGCTAGCACTGGTTGCAGGACCAGATACTGTTTGGCAACTCCATTGCTTGTACCCACTTCTGGGTCATAGTTCAATGATGGAGAGGAGGACTTTCAGTCAAGGAGTGGAAGCCCTGAGGATCAGTATTGCTTCCAGCCCCAAGGGATCAAGGACCCTGAGGAAAAGCACCAATTGCAATCCTAAGGGATCAGGGACATTTCTTGAGTAAGAACCAGAAAACCAAGAGAGGAATGATCACACCTCTCCTCAAATTAAACCATCCTGGAAACACCAAAAACTTCTAAACCCCCAGAACTAGCTCTGAAATCAGCAGTGCATAAAAGCCTGAAGCTTGAAACAGTGCCCCTCTCTTTTCAACAGCAGGAACAGAACAGAACATTAACATGAAGGTCCAAATGAAGAAATGGAGTAGAAAAGAAAAGCCAACAACTAAAAAAAAACCTGACCATAAACTACTACAAACAGCTTTTACTTTATTTAAATTTGCATTACACAAATTCAACTCCCTAGTGGGCAAGCAAGGCACCCCTCCCTCACCCCCTACAATGCAGTGTCCTCCTGCCTACCCTATTGGCTCTGGCTTCTGGCAGTTGGACACAGCAGCAATACCAGTGTAGCCCTGAGACAGGGGTCTTCTGCTCCAGGTACTGAAGCTGTGGGAGCCACAGTCATAGAAGGGGCAGGGCCATGAGAAGCCATGTGTGGGGAGGGGAAGGTTGGTGAGATAGTTCATTTATATTAAGCTAGAATTGGATGTATGATGATGGGGAATATCAAAACACAAACTCAGAGGAAGGAAATGAAGTCAAAACAGCTACAAGAAAATCATCAAAGAAAAATGTGAATTGGACACAAAATAAACAAAAATTCTGGGAAGAGCTAAAAACATTCAAAATCAAATAACAGTGGTACAGGACAAATGAGGCAAATAAATGAAAGCAAAGTGAGAAACCTATGAAAAGACAATTAACACCTTGGTAAAAGAGGCATGAAAATCCTGAAGAAAATAACACCTTAAAAAACAAAAAACAAAGTTGAACAAATGGTGGGAGTGTAGGGGGGAAGGTCCAAAAGCTCACTGAAGAAAATAATTCTTTAAAAATTAGAATTGGTCAAATAGAAGCTAACACATCAAGAAACAATACATCAAATAATACAAAGTTAACAATAAAACAAAATTAATAGAATAAAAAGAAAAAAAAGGGAAATATAGAAAAAAACAACAACAATTGAGCTGGAAAATAGATTGAGGAGAGAAAATTCAAGAATTGTTGGATTACCCGGAGAAGGAGAAAGGGAAAGATAGAATGGGATAAATTATCACACATAAAAGTGGCAAGAAAAAGCTGTTATAATGGAAGGGAAAAGGAGACAGGTGAAAGGGAATGAGTGAATCTTGCTCTATTTGGATTTGACTTAAGGAAGAAATTACATACACAGTTGGGTATCTACCCTACAGTAAAGTAAGGGAAAGGTATAAGGGGGAGGATGATAGAAGGGAAGGTAGACTGGGAGAGGAGGTAGTCAAAAGCAAACACTTTGGAAAAAGGACAAGGTCAAGGGAAAAATTGAATAAAAGGAGACAGGATAGGATGGAGGGAAATATAGTTAGTCTTCTGTAACATGCCTATTATGGAAGTGTTTTGCACACAAAAAAAGAATTGTTGGATTACCTGAAATCCATGAAAACTGCTTTGGTATTCTAGAACCAGAGGGTGAAATAAAAATTGAAAGAATCTAGCATTCACCTCCTCAAACAAACAAACTCCCAGGAATATCAGTCAAATTCCAAACTCCCAGGTTGAGGAGAAAATATTTCAGGCAGTCTAAGAGAAATAATTCAAATATTATAGAGCCACAATCAGGATCACGCACGATTTAGCAGCTTCCATGCTAAAGGAGCAGATAATTTGGAATATGATATCCCAGAAGGCAAAGGAGCTAGGATTACAACCAAGAATAAACTATGCAGCAAAACTGAGTAAAATCCTTTCAGGTAAAAATGAATATTAATGAAACAGAGGACTTCCAAACACTCCTGGTGAAAAGACCAGTTGGTGTTCAGTTGTTTTGGGTGTGTCTAACTCTTCACGACCCCATTTGGGGTTTTCTTAGCAAAGATACTGAAGTGGGTTGCCATTTCCTTCTCCAGCTCATTTTAAAGATGAGGAAACTGAAGCCAATAGGATTAAGTAACTTGCCCAGTGTCACACAACTAGCAAATGTCTAAGGCCAGATTTGAACTCAGGTCTTCCTGACTTCAGGCCCTGTGCTCTATTGACTGTGCCACCTAACTGCACCTGAAAAGACCAGAGCTGAATAGAAAGTTTGATTTTCAAATACAAGACTCAAGAGAAGTTTTAAAAAAAAGTCAAAATAAGAGAGAAATAATAAGTGATTAAATAAGGTTAAACTGTTTACCTTTCTCTGTGAGATGATACATGTGTCTTCTAAGAACTTTATCGTTATTTGGACAGCTAGATTCTACATAGAAAGAGGGTGTAGAAGTGAGGTGAATATGTTGGGATGATGTAAAACAAACAAAAAAATGGCTAGGCAAGGAAAAAGTGATGCTCTGGGAAAAGAGTGAAAGGAGGGAAAAGAGGGAAAGGAGAGGAAGAATGGAGGAAGTTATCTCAAGTTAAAAGTGGTACATAAGGAAGAGCTTTTACAGTGGAAGAGCAAATGGTGTGGGACTTGAACTTCACTCACATTTAAATTGGTTCAAAGATGGAAATACATGCAAGCATACATACATACATACTCACACATGCATGCTATAGCTTCTTGGAGCCAGAGGTGAGAGTTGGGTGGGAGGTAGACGAAAATAGATTAGTAGCCCTGAAAAGGGCTTAGCAAGCCCTCACACCAGAGTTGCTAGTCCTTCCTGAAGATAGTAGGCACTTAATAAATGCTTATTGACTTCAATAAGGGAGTGGGGGTCTGACCAGAAGAAAGTAATGGATAAAGAAAGCACTGAATACCAATGGTAGTCTAAGCACTGGAGAAAAGCAAGACAGACTTTCCCTCTACCAGCTCATATTCTAGTCAGATCAAGGACTAATTATTAAGCACCTATTGTGTGCAAGAGAGCAGGGGTCTTTTAAAGGAAAGAAAAGTAGGTTTCATTGAAGTCAATCTAACCATAAAATAATAAGAAAGATGTCAAGGAGATGAATAGAATTTTAGAAAATTTAGATATGATATATCTCTGTAGAAAACAGGATGGGAATAGAAAGGAGTATACCTTTTTTCCCAACTGTACATGGGACCTTCACAAAAAATGACCATGTTTCAGAATATCAAAACCTTCAACCATATGCAGAAAAGCAGAAAGATTAAATGCATCCTATTCAGACCATAATGCTATAAAAATTATATCTAATAAAAGGCTATGGAAGCAGAAATTAAAAGTTAATTGAAGATAAATTATCTAGTCCTAAAGAATGAGTAGGTCAAAGAACAAATCATAAAAAAAATTCATTTAAGAGAAAAAGAATAATTAGACAACACTCCAAAATGTATGAAATGGAGTCAAATGAGTACTGAGGGGAAATTTTACATCTCAAAATGCATACCTCAGTAAAAGAGAGAAAGATCAGATCACTGAACTGGGCATGCAACTAAAAAAATAAAACTTAAAAAAAAGGAAAAATACCCAATTAAACCCCAAAATCGAAATACTGAAAATCAAAGGAGAAATCAATAAAATCGAGGGTAAGAAAACCATTGAACTAATGAATAAAACTAGGAGCTGGTTTTATGGGAAAAAAGAAACAATTAAATAAACCATTAGTCAATTTGACTTTAAAAAAAGAAAGAAGAAAACCAAATTACTAGTATCAAAAATGAAAAGGGTGAATTCCCCACCAGTGAAGATGAAATTAAAACAGTTATTATTAGCAATTTTGCCCAATTTTAGGCCAATAAATCTAACAATTAAAGTGAAATGGCTGAATATTTACAAAAATATAAATTGTCCTGATTAACAGAAGAGGAAATAGGAGATTTAATTAACTCTATCGATGGGGGGGGGGGGGATTGAATAAGCCATTAATGAACTTTCTATGAAAAGATTCCCAGGGATAGATGGATTCACAAATGAATTCTACCAAATGTTTAATTTAATGCAGAATTAATCCTAAATAAGCTACTGGTGGGGAAGGTAAAGAAGAAATCCTACCAAATTCCTATGACACAAATACGCTTTTGATACCTAAACCAGGGAGAGCAAAAGCAGAGAAAGAAACATCACATAAACATGATTGTGGCTCCATGATATTTGAATTATTTCTCTCAGACTGCCTGAAATATTTTCTCCTCAACCTGGGAGCTTGGAATTTGACTATAATATTCCTAGGAGTTTGTTTGAGGAGGTAATTGCTAGATTCTTTCAATTTTGGTTTACCCTCTGGTTCTAGAATATCAAAGCTGTTTTCCTTGATAATTTTTTGAAATATACTGTCTAAGGCCTTTCTTTGTTCTTGGATTTCAGGTAATCCAACAATTCTTAAATTTTCTCTCCTTGATCTCTTTTCCAGTTCAAATATTGTTCTTTTTTCTTCTATTTTTCACATTTTCTTTCATTTTTTCATTCTTTTCATTTTGCTTTATTGTTAACTTTGTGTTAACATCCTCACAAGAAAACTAGTTGAAACAATTAACAACCTTAGCAAAGTTGCAGTATATGAAATAAACCTACACAAATCGTTAGCATTTCTATATACTACTAACAAAACCAGTAGCAAGAAATAGAGGAATTCCATTTAAAATACCTGCAAATAATACCACTACTAGGTTTGTATTGCAAAGAGATTTCAAAAAGGTGTAGGGGGAGGACTCTTCTGTACAAAAATATTTATAGAAGCTCTTTTTTTGTAGTGGCAAAGAATTGGATATTGAGGGGGATGCCCATCAGTTGAGGAATGGCTGAACAATTTGTGGTATATGATTGCAATGGAATATTACTGTGCAATAAAAAATGATGAGCAGGATGGTTTCAGAAAAACATTTAAAGACTTACAGGAACTGGTGCAAAATGAAGTGAAAAGAACCAGGAGAACATTGTACACAGTAACAGCAATATTGTTTGATGAAGAATTATGAATGATTTAGCTATTCTCAACAATACAAGAATCAAAGACAATTCCAAAGTACTCGTGATGAATAATGCTATCCACCTCCAGAGAAATTACTGATGAAATCTGAATGTTAATCAAAGCATACCATTTTTTACTTTCTGTATTTTTTGTTCCTTTGAATCTGTATCTTCTTTAACAACATGACTAATATGATAACATATTTTGCATGATTTAACATGTATAACCTTTATCAAATTGCTTACCATGTCAGAGATGGGAAAGGTGAGAAAGCAAGGGAGAAAATTTTAAACTCAAAAATTTTAAATGAATTTTTAAATTATTTTTACAAATAACTGGGGGAAAACAAAATATTGTTTTTGTAGAAAAAATACCTGCAGATAACATTAAAAATGGGAATCTATCTTCCAAGATAATCCCAGGGATTATATGAACACAATTATAAAACACTGCACACAAATAAAGACAGATTTAAACAATTGGAGAAACATTAATTGCCTATGGGTAATTCAAATCAATTTAATAAAATGACAATTTTACTTAAGTTAATTTGCTAAAGAATTATTTTATGGAGCTAGAAAAATCATAATAAATTCATGTGGAAGAACAAAAGTTCAAGAATATTAAGGAAATCAATGAAAAATGTTAAGGGAGGTGTCCTAGTAGCTCCAGATTTCAAACAGTAATTATCAAAAACAATTTGGCACTGGCTAAGAAATAGAGTGGTGGTTCAGTGGAATAGATTAGGTACACAAAGCACAGTAGTAAATGATCATAGCAATCTAGAGTTTGATAAACCCCCAAATCCAAGCTTTGGGGGTAAGAACTCAACATTTGACAAAAATTGCTAGGAAAATTGGAAAGCAGTTTGACAGAAACTAGGAAGAAAACAACATCTCATGTGATATGTCAAGGTAAGGTAAAAATGGATAAATGATTTAGACATATAGGGTAATTAAGTAAATTAGGGAGCATGGAAAAATGTATCTGCCAGATTTATGGACAAGGAAAGAGTTTGTGACCAAACAAGAGACAGAGAAGACCACAGGAAGTAAAAATTACATGAAATTACAAAGCTTTTGCACAAACAAAACTAATGTAGCCAAAATTAGAAAGAAAATAGGAAGCTGGGGAAAAAAACATTTATAGCAAGTTTCTCTGTAAAAGGACTCATTTCTAAAACATATAAGGAACTTAGCCAAATTTATACAAATAAGAGCCATTCCTCTGTTGACAAATGGTTAAAGGCAATGAATAGACAATTTTCAGAAGAAGAAATCAAAGCTATCAAAAGTTACATAAAAATGTTCTACATTAATACCGATTAGAGAAATGCAAATTAAAACAACTCTGAGATACTGCCTCACATCTATCAGATTGGCTAATATGACAGAAAAGGAAAATGACAAATGCTAGCAGGGGTATGGAAAAGTTGAGTCCCTGATGCCCTAGTGATGGAATTGTGAAGTTATCCAACCATTCTGGACAGCAATTCAGAATTATGCTCAAAGGGCTATAAAACTGTGTGTACCTTTTGATCCAACAAGGTCAAAGAAAAGAATAAGAATATTTTTGTACAAAAATGTTTATGGCAGCTATTTTTTGTGGTGACAAAGAATTGAAAATTGAGAAGATACTCACCAATTGGGGAATGGTTGTGCAAGTTTTGTTATATGATTGTGATGAAATACTACAAAAATGTCTACCAGGATAGTTTGAGAAAAACCTGGGAAGACTGGTATGAACTAATGCAAAGTGAAGTGAGCAGAACCAGAAAAACATTGTTCATAGTAACAGCAATATTGTAAGTATAATCAACTATGAAATACTTATTACACTAATCAAGATAATAATCCAATAAATTTCTATTTTTCTTCCCCCACCCTAGAGAACACTACCATTAATCACAAACATATATATATGTAAAAGCATTCCATACATTCTCGTATTTATTATTTCTTCCATGATGAAAAATACTATCCACCCCCAGACAGAGAACTGATGAACTCTTCATGAACACTGAAGCATACTTTTTTTTTACTTTTTCTTGTTTTATTTTGTTCATACTTTCTTTTGCAACATAGCTAATATGGAAATATGTTTAGTCTGACTTCATGTGTATAATTAACATCAAGTATCTTTCCTTCTCAAGGAAGAGGAAAGAACATGAAAGAAAATTTAAAACTCAAAATTTTTAAAATGATTATTAAACATTTTTGCATGTCATTGAGAAATATTTAACAAAATAAATAAAAAATATTTTTAAATGTTAAAAAAAACAGCAAGCACTCCCATTTGATAGGTGCACATCTTAGATTGGCTAATGCATTGTGCTTCACTGTAAGTCATTCATGTATTAGTGTGAAAACTGTTTTATTAGATCTCTTTTCTTAAATTGATGTTAGAGCTGTGAAAGAATAGATATTTTGTTTGGTGTCAGAAAGAAACAGGTGACTTGGAGTAAAGGAGGATACTGGGTAGGTTGAGCATTACTACAAGGGCCATTAGGCAAACACAGGATAGCTCTAATGTCCTAGGTCACTTGTATGGTGAGGAAAGAAAGGTAGTCCCAGAAATTGAGGTCAAAGGGCAGTGAAGAGAGGCACAAACAGGGAAGAAGAGAGGGCACTCAAAAAAAATGAAAAAAGGGATGGGAACCAAAAGGGAGATGGAAAATAGACCTAGAAAGACCAGTGGAAAGAGATCCCTGGAAAAACTTGTTTGCCTTTTCCCTCTTAAGACCCAACCTGCACATAGATTATCTCCTCAGTTTTTAGAAGATGGAACCCCATTCCTAAATATGAAGGTTAGCATGCTTCTCCTCCTCACTTCCCACCCCATTATTACTTGCCTGGAAAATAGGGACAATAACTATGTTTGTCACTTGCAGTTAAATTTAGCATTTGTTATGAGAGGTTTATTATTGAATACATAACCCAATATGGAAAAGCTAATGGTTGGGGGGAAATCAGGCTCGTTAGGAGGGAGCCCCAGTGAATACCCAACTGGCACTTCCAGCTGGATTTTTTGAATTCATGTGCTTGTCTAAATTTAGAGGACACATATAAACATAACAGTGACAAAGGCAATTATATGAAGCAAGCCAGATGTTGGCTTCACTTCTTCCCTACCAACAGAATCAATCTGAGAGAACTGGTTACTAAGGAGATAGATGAAGGGAGTTTTGGGATTAATGGCTTCATGGAGACTTCAGCACATCAAACCAACCCAATGAATGCAGCCTGAATTTGAGCAGAATGTACAACCTCATCTCAGCAACCAGACATTCAAAGTTGTTGTCTCTCTGACACTCAGGGGCCCAGTGGTTACTTTTCTTGGAAGTTGAGTCTGTCCCATGAAAATTAACTAAGGACTGTATCCAATCCACAAATAACATTATTTTTCATGGAGGTTCTAATGCAATGGGGCCCTCCAACCCATGTGGTGACCCCATATTCCTACTCATCATTCCTTTGCTCATTTCTGGTGCATGAAAAGCCCTCTCAGAGGGACCCTGTGGAACCATCTTCACCTGAGCCTATTGGCACCCTGACTATCAAGATCCACATCAAATATGGCTCATGATGAAGCCTGCACAAGATTACAACCTCAATGTTATCTTTTATAAAACAAAGTTGGAGACCCAGGTCTTTGCCAACACTAAATCCTATGGTTCCTTCGTGAGAAGTGACCTTTGCTTCTTTTGATCACATGGCACTTTGCATGCAGAATCCAAGAATCTCAGAGTGGAAAGGGACTTCAGAGGTCTTCCTGTTCAACCTCGACTAAAACTACATCTTTGCTATGGCATACAACCCTCGTAAGCACTTATCGCATACAAATTTAGACCACATTATAGATATATGAGTGGAAGGAAGATTAAAGGCCAACCAGCTCACCTTGCTGCTCCCTCCATTTTACAGATAAGAAAACTGAGCCTTTGAGAGGTTACTCAACTGGCCAAGGCTGGAACTTGAGAGGTTAGGTTTGAAGCCTAGCCCTTTCATTCCATAGTGACTGCCCTTTCCTCTGAAACATATTGATCCCCATTTCTCTATGTCCAGATCTTATCATCACCTCATAGATTGTCAGAGCTAGTCCAACTTTCTCATTTTATGAATGAGGAAAGAGAAACACAGAGATGGGAAAGGGACCTGCCCAAGGCCCTACAGAGAAAGTATCAGGGCTGGGTTTGAACTCAGCCCATTGACCTCTGAGTTGATTGTACTTTTTCTCCTACCAGGATAATTGGTTTCTATGGGGTTCTTTGAAGTTGGCCAGGTGCTAGATAGATATTCTCTCATTGGAGCCTTTTAACAGCCCTGTGAGCTCAGGACTAGAAAAATTTACCCTTATCTTCTAAATGGGAAAACTGAGGTCCATAAAGTTAAATGATTTGTGAAAAGTATAATCCAACCCAATCCACTGGGCAATGATTAAATGCCTACTCTGTGCTAGGCTGGGGGATAGAGACAGTAAGAGGCTTACATTGTACAGGGGGAAGGGATGACTTATGTAAATGTGTACAAGCAAAGCAATTGTAAGAGGCAGAGAGTGCTTAGTAATCCATCATGCACAGAATTAAGCACATGAGCTGTCTTGAAGGGCAGTCATAAAGAGGGTTTGAGGTCAGAAAGAGAGGGAACTATGGGCCTGGGAACTGGCATTGACTGGAAGTAGGCAGGAGCTCAGGAGAACCAAGCAGGGTCCTTGGGCCGAATCAGAGACTTGATAAAGGACTTTGGAGGACATTAGGCTAGAAGGATATCTTGGAGGGTTCTAAATTTTTGGATGAGGAGTTTACATTTTATTCTAGAAGGAATAAGGAGCCATTGAATGTTTTAGAGCAGAAGAATGGTATATGAAAGCCTGTCCATTAGGACAATTGTCTTTGATGGATTGGAGGAGGCTACTATATTCCAAGCAGGAGGTGACAGGGGCCTGACCAAGACTTCTCCCAATAGAGTGGAGATATGGTGGAGATGGAACCAGTTGAGGATGACTTTAAGTTTGGGAAGCTGGGTGACTAAAAAGATGGTGGCACCTCACCCAAAGTACTTAGGTTTGGTTGGGGGAGAGCAGGATCAGAGAGTTGGGTCCCCTCTTCTGATTTCCTTTGACCCTAAGATTCAAGAGTCATACCTACGGTTCCAGGTCATGCTGTCTCTTCTTTTCCATGACAGAAGCTAGTATCTGAAAGACTGTGATGAAGCAAATTATACATACTCTGCCTGGCCCTGGAGCATGAAAATAATGGGTGGAAATGAAAAGAAGAGATAGCTTTTGCCTAAATAGAAGGAACAAAAAACTCCTAGATGGCACAGTGGATAGAACACTAGGTCTGGAGTCAGGAAGCCTAAGTTCAAATTTGACCTCAGTCACTTACAAGTTTTCTCACCCTGGGTAAATCACTTAAGCTTTTTCTGCCTCAGTTTTCTCATCTGCCAACTGGGGATAATAATAACACATCTGGGATTTCTGTGAGGATAAAATGAGATGCCATTGGTAAAGTGATATACAAATGCTAGGCGTTGTTATTACTACTCACTATGCTGTGCTGTCTCTTTTGAATCCACTCCAGCAGTTATTAAACACCTGCTGCATACCAGCATGTCTATCTCACCTGCTTAGGTTAAGGAGGTTTCCTCACTGGGTGGGGGGCTCCCTATACTCTTGAACTCGAAGGTCCCAAAAGGCAACAACCACCACTGCAAATATGGTGGGTGCACTGGAGATACAAATCCAGCAAGGCAGCCCCTGCCCTCAAGGAGCTAACTTTGGAGGGTATACCTGCATGGGAGTGAGGGACCACAAAGCCAACAAAAAGCAATCCAAAGTGATTTCAGGACAATCTCAGAACTGCAGTTATTCTGGGAGTTGGAAAGGAGCCTCTTCAGCCACCACCTGTGGTCATCTAGCCCCACCTGGAAGGCTTCTAAAGTAGGAACTCACCTCCTCCCCTGGGACTGCCCTCTTTCCAACTTCTTGGCCCTGACCTCTGGGGACAAACAGAAAAATCCAAATCTTTTTCCACAGGATAGACTTTCAATCTCTTAAAAAAGTAGCTAGCTTAACTACCTTTGTTAAGTGTTCATTATGTGCCTGTGCTAAATAGTAGGGAGAGAATGAAAGGCAAAAGCAACCCCTGCCCTCAAGGAACTCACAGTCTATGGGGGGAAACAACATGAAAATCCCAAGACACAAACAAGACAGCATAAATTCGAGGTCATCTCAGAAGGAAGGCACTAAGATAAAGGGGTCCTGGCAGAGCCTCCTTGCAGAGAATGTGATTTTAGCAAACACTTGAGGGAAGCCAGGGAAGCCAGGAGGTGGAGATGAGTTAAGAAGGAGTTCCAGGAAATGGGGACAGCTAGAGAAAATTCTGAGAGTCATAATATGGAGTATCATGTATGAGGAACATCAAGGAGGCTGGTGTAACTGTATTGAAAAGTACCTGGGGGGCAGGTAGAAGGTGTAAGAAGCCTGGGAAGGTAATGTGAAGGGACCAAGTTAGGAATGGCCTTAGAAGCCAATCAGAAGATATTTGATTCTGGAGGTCATATGGAGCTACTGGAGTTGTTTAGGTAGAGGAGTGAGATAGTAAGACTAGCACTTTAGGCAAATCATTTTAGTGGTTTAATGGAGAACAGATTAGAGTGGGGAGAGCCTTGAAGCAGGCCAGTTCATGAGCAGTCTATTGCAATAGTTCATTTATGAGGTGATGAAGGTCTGCTCTGGGTTGGGGGCAGGGTCAGAGGAGAGGAGAGGAAGTATGCCAGAGTTAAGATATCAACTCTGAGTCTTTGCTTCTTTAGGCTAAACACCCCCAGTTCCTTTAACTGAGCCTCATATCATATGTAGTCCCAGCCCTTCAGCATCCTGGCTGTGCTCTTAGTCACTCTCCATTTTATTGACTTCCTTCTTGTCTAAGGGATGGCACCCAGCATTGGATTGAATGCTCCAGATAAGTTATGACCAGGGTAGGATACCAAGGGATAATTATCTGCTACCTGATCCTATAAGTTTCAAATCTCTTATGGTGGCAGAGTTCACAACAACTATTTTTTAAGTTAGACAGCATATGTTGAGTGCTTCATGAACCTGAAAATTCTAAGTACATGCTAAAACTGATTGTTTTGCCATCACTCAGATGGCTCAGGGGACAGTTCACTAAACCCCCTAGATTTTTTTCAAAGAGACTGCTAGCCAGTCAGGTCTCCTCTTCAGTAATTATAGAATCATGTTTGAAAACTTAACACACAACATTACATTTCTCCCTAATAACTTTCATCTCATTAGGTTCCACTAAGGATTCCAGCCTATGTATCAACAATCCGGCTAGCAGCTGCTGTGGGGGTGTAAAACCAACAACAATCAGCTCACAGAACACTGCAAGCCCAGGTTCTTTTGATCTGCTCTACTAAGGAAAGCAATGTTAAGGGATTAACAATCTTACTTTAATCCAGCATACAAATATCATTCACTTAATTCAGGGGAAAAAGGCAGAACCCTGAACTTCAGAGCAAATGCAAACAAATTACAAACATATGTTTATAAACAGATCAAATACAAGTCATAGTTGCCAACATCTGAGTTCATCCGGGAACTTGACAATGGCTGCCTCAAAGTCATGCGTCCCCAGTGCTGCGGCTCAGAGCTCTGAGGGAGAAAGCCAACCTCTGCGCTTATATATCCTGTTCAGGGCCAAAGCTGAGTCACACATGTGACTCACCCATGTGATCTAAAATCATCACAAAAATGCGACTTAAACCTACATGGTCTAAAAGCCTCTGATGTTACAAACATGTTACTCAAACCCATGTAAACTAGGCTTTCCCTTGAGGCAAGGAGGTCATCAAAGACTCCTAACTTGAATAAGTGCTAAAAGCCCATCTTGATCACCAATACACCTATCAAGCTCTTTTGGGATTTTGATTCTATCTTCTATCAAATTGATGATGCTTCCCAGGCTGGTATCATTTGCAAATCTGGTAAGCGTGCAACCTATGCCTTTATGTGAGTATGACAGCAGAAAGCGTGAGAGAGAGCTCCCAATGGGCTGAAGTGGGGTCCCTCCAGCTCCATGGCAGGTGGCCAAGTTGTACAGGAGGTCAGGGGTTCCCCTGCTCATTTGATTACACAAATTATGGGTAACACATAGACATGGGCAGATCCATGGGGCACTGAGTGGGACACAGAGTGCTAGGGACTAAGATGGGGTTCTGGAAAGACATCTTTTAACCATGGATTATGACAACAACTCCACTGCCCACTTCACAGGGCTGTTGGAAGGATACATGACATCACAGGCTTGAAGCATTTGGCAAACTGCAAAGTGCCATAGCAAGTGAACAATTAGCACACCTGGGTTTTCAAATGAAGGAGCTACAGGGCACTGGAGGAAGCACCAGGGTGAAGGAGAATTCCTTTGCACTTCAAACAAGCCATTTGGCTGCTAAAATTAGCTCCAGTGGTGAGTCATGGCAATAATCCACTCTGCTGCTCCAAACCTCCTGTTCAAACTCCTTATTAACACATCTCTTTGAAGCTGATTACATGGCCTTTTCCTAGGCTCAGCCCTAGGAAGTTCTCTTTTTTCTGCTCTTGATTTCCAGAGCTCCAGCTTTGGGATTCATGACTAAATTGGGGTATGGCCCCCAAGAGTTCACAGGAAGAAAAGCTCCTACCCAAGCCCACAGTCCAGTAGCAGAGAGGCTTCATCAGGAAGGGGATCAGCAGAATGAGTGCACCAGCTCATGGGGGTAGGCCATGCAACAACAACAACAAAGGACAAAAGCTTGGGGGAATGAGGTTGTCAGGCAAATTGGATTTGTAGGCAGATGAATAAGGCTGTGCCACTTTCTAGCTATAGCATTTGTCAACTCTGGGACTCAGTTTTCCCCTCTATAAAACAAAGTCATTGAACTAAATGCCCTAAGGACCTTCAAAACTATAAATCCTATAATTCTATTTTTAAAAAAATCATTTTCAGGATTTCCTGCATTTAGATTCTTGATACAGTGTAAACTCACCTTCCTAGAAGAGGGAATTGCTAGTCCCTGGTCTCCTGCCCTCATTAATCACATAGAAGGATGTAGAGTGCCCAGAAGAGGGCAGCCAAGTTGGTGAAGGGATTCTAGTTCATGCCTCATGAGGACGGGTAGAAGGAACTGGGTTTGGTTAGCCTGGAGAAGAAAAGACACAGGGACTATACAATATGTGCCTTCAAGAGCAGCTGTTTGTCTCTAGGGACCAGTGTCAGGGCAATAGGTGTAAGCTATAAAGTGGTCAATCTAGGCTTGATATCAGGAAAAACTACCCAAGAATGAAAGGGGTCCCAAAGTGGGATGGGCTGCCCCAGAAGTGGAATCCAAGCTCATATTGGGGTTTTTCTTCTGGAAGTTGCCACATGATTGCTTGCTGGATACATTATACTGGGGCTTCCTTTGGTATAGGGGTTTATAGTTGCTGAGATCCTTTCCCACTGTGAAATCCTGTAATCCCATAAATCTGTGTTTTCTCTTCTCTGAGTCCCCATCTGTGATGCCAGCCAACTCCGGCCCTTCCTACCTTTCCAGTCTTCTTATGCCTTACTGCTTCTCATGCACTCCATGACACAGCAGTAATGCCCTACTTCACATACTTCACACATCTCACTCCATCTCCCAATTTTATGCTTTTTCACTGGAGTCTGTCTCCTGTGTTTGAAATATTCCCCCTCATCTCCACCTCCTGGATTTTCTGGCTTCTTTCAGGACTCATTTCAATCTCACCTTCTTTAGGGGCCTCTTTCAGTCCATCCCCTCCCCATCCTCCTCCCCAATGCCATCCACCTGGGGTTATCTCCCATTTAACCCATATATTGCCTATATGTAAGTAGTAGCTTGCATATCATCTCCCCAATTAGAGCATGAGGTCCTTGGAGTCAGGGACCACATTTATGCTTTCCCTTTGCATTCCTAGAACATAGCTCAGTACCCAGCACATAGTAAGCTCTGAATAAATGCATGTTGACTGTCTAACCATTCTGTTTTATCTCTTGGATATTTACACTCCACATACAATGCCATAGACTTTGTAAACTGCATTAGTTCCTCCTGTAGCTACTGATGGGCATGTGGAAAATTCAGGGTTTGGTGAAAATTTGGGGACCAGTACCTCCCCAAGTCCATATTGTTGCCTTCTTCCTACTCCAATCCTTATGATTTTATTCAACAGCCCACAACATGAGGCCCACATAGATTGGGCATACAGAAGCTCAGATACCAGCCCACCCAGTCTTTTCCATTATATTTTGCTCTTTTCCCACTGGGGCTTGTCTACTCAGTGGCAAGTACTAACCATTCCTTATAGGGGAGCACTTCAAAACAGGATTGGTAAGTAGGGTTGATGCAACAGAGTCACTTTGGAAATGTTTTTATTTCCTATGTCCCCAAATTGATCCCCAGCCCACTCTCCTGAGGTACTTTGAATGTCTGAGAAATGGTCTTGTCTCACAAAAGGTATATTGAAAAAAGATCTGTGGAAGCATCAGAAATCTGGAGGAGGGCCTTGTATATAAGCTATGATTTTTAAAAATAAACCCCATCTCCACCAAATGGAGGGCACCAGCTTGAGGCTTTCTAAAATATCCGTCATTCCTGGGGTGCAGTTCTGACACAGGAGCCATCAAAGGCAATATGCCTCTTTGAAAGCTATTATTGGGTACTGCCAGAGTATTTGAGGATGGGGACATTATGCGGCTGGGTTTTAATGTTTTGACCACTAAAACAGGTGGAATAGAGATTAGATCAGTTCTGCTTGGCCCCTGGGGACAGAATCAAGAGCAAAGGGGCAGAGAGGTAGATTTTGACTTGATAAAAGGACAAGATTCCAACAATTACTGCTATTAGAAAGTTGACTAGACTGCTTTGGAAAGTAGCAGCTTTTCCTTGTGACAGGAGATCTTCAATAGAGGCCAAATGACCAGTTTGGGAGAGATCCTCTCAACAATGTCCTAGAGATATCCCAAACTCAACATATCCAAAGAAAGGTTCATTATGTTTCTTCTTAAACACTCTTCTGAGCCTCCATGTTTCTGTTGAGTGTACCATCATCCTTCCATTTCCCTGGGTTCTCGACCCAGAGTCATTTTTCACCTTTGGTTCTTTCTGACTGATCATATATAATCAGCTGCCATTTTTATGATTCTACCTCTCCAACATCTTTTTTATCCACTTCCTTCTTTCCACTTATATAGAAACCTTCCTAGTTCAATGACTCATCATGTGTCACCTAGACTATAGTAATATCCTTCTAATTGATCTCCCAGCCTCTAGTCACTTCCCATTCCATTCCATACTTTCCAGAGCTGACAAAATGACTTTCCTAAATTATAAGTATGGCCAGCTCACTTCTCAGCTCAATAATTTGCAGTCATTCTCCATTACCTTGAGGATACAGACTCTTATGTTTGGCATTTTGAGCTTTTTAGACCCTGATCCCAGCCCGTTATACTACACATTACTCTCTAGCCTTATTATACATTACACACATGCTACTGTGCAGCCAAACTGGCCTTTGTACTGTAGACAACATTCCATGTCCTTTCTTTCTATCTTTGCACAGGCTGGCCTCCGTATCTGGAATGGACTTCTGTCTCAAATCTACCCCATACAATCCCTGACTTACTTAGCAAATGCCTTTGCTAAAAAGCTAGTTGATAATAATAGTTAACATTTATGTGGCACTTACTATGTGCCAGGCACCATGCTAGAAGTTTTACAATGATCTCATTTTATCCTCATAAGAACCATGGTAGGTGAATGCTGTTGTTACACCACTTTTCTGGTGATGAAACTGAGGCAAACAGAGGTTAAGTGACCAACCTGTCCAGGGTCAGACAGCTGGTAAGCATCTGAGCCAGATTTGAACTTGGGTCTTCCTAAATCTAGGCCCAGTATTCTATCTACTATGCCTCCTAAGTGCCAATGTGGGGACTCATGAGCATTGGTATTAGAAATTCAGAATCTTAGGTTTACTTTTGAGAGAGAGAGAGAGAGAGAGAGAGAGAGAGAGAGAGAGAGAGAGAGAGAGAGAGAGAAATGACAGTGAGAGAGAGACAAGTGAGAGAGTCAAATCCTCCTTTGGGGACTCTAAACTTCCAGTGTAATTAGGGAAGAACAAACATAGATTGTATCGAAGAAGTTATGTGGGGCAAAGAAATATGGTCCCATATCAGGATTGGGGGATGAGAATCTCTTGAGCATCATGTCAGGAGGTCTGGTTTGGAAAATGGAGAAGGATCTGAAGGAGGGTAGAAGATGGTTAGGGTGAAGAAGCATGGGACTGGAAAGAAAATAGTCAGTCTTGACCAAATGAAATAACATTTGTAAACTGCTCTGCAAGCCTAAAAGTAGTACACAAATGCTAACTAGGCACAGCATATAGAGCACTGGGCCTGGAGTCAGGATGACCTGAGTTTAAATATGGCCTCGGATAGTTACTAATCAGTGGTAGGTCATTTAAGCCTGTTTGTCTCAGGTTGCTCATATGTAAAATGAACTGGAGGAGGAAATGGCAATAAATTTTGCCAAGAAAATTCCAAAATGGAGTTACAAAAAGTGGAACATGACTGAAGACATTATAATTATTGTGCATTATATTAGTATATATTATAATTGTTGCGATTACCAGAATTTAGAGTGAAGGCTGTGGCACTATTTAAGAAAGGAAAGATGATCTGTAGTTTCCATATTTTGTGACACTTATTTTGGATTATTTTGTTCCTCATCGTCAGTCTCAGCTCATCTAACTTGTCTTAAACAGGTGAATTTTTGAGCAGAGCCTGGTTCTGGATATGTGCCATACTAAGAAAGGGGTGCTCCAGTGAGATGAGTGTGCCTGGTTCTGAGAAGGCACAGCCCCACACTATTAGAAATAACACTTTCCTGTCTGGTCCTGATGCTCAGCCTGGTTAGGGGCGGGGGAAGGGGGAAGTGATAGAGGCTTCTCAACTCTCACTGGGTAATGATCTGTGCATTATGGTTTCAGCACCAGGGCCAGCACCAGGGAGATTGGAGAGGAGAAAGCGCAATTTGCTGCGAATGCAGCCCTCCATCCTTCCAGCGGTTACAATAAATAAACTTTTTTGCTAATGAGGTGGAAAATTGTCCCTGCCTTCCCAGCAGCTGACTAATTTCCTAGTTAGAAGGCAAGCTTTTCTTGCTTTGCGTGGGGGTGTCTATTCAAGATAGAATGAATCTACCCCACCCCCCCACCTCCCACACACTTTCATTAGAAAGAGTTTTTATTAGAGAATGAACAATTTCAGCCCTCCTGCTTCCCTCTGCAGATTTATACAATTAACGTTTGGGTAAATCTATTCAGGGCATTGCTCTGGTTTGGATCGATAAATCCCCAAATGAGCTGGGGCCCCTGATCTTCCATATGATTGCATTAATTTAATTTCACATTTCTCAGAAGTCTAGCCCAGCATACAAGGATGATGTGCTTCACCGGAGTGCACTTACACAGGAAAATTTCCATTGGTTTCTAGATGCTTTTCTTCCTATGTAGGTAGGGACCAAGTTGCTCCTGTCTAGATTTCTGTGCTGCTTATTAAAACTGAAATGCAGCCATTAATAGCAACTGACACATTTACTAGCTGTGTGACCTCAGAGAGGTCATGTAATTTCTCTGAGACTCAGTGTCCTCATCTGTAAAATGGCATAGTAATGACACTTACCTCATAGAGTTATTCAATCAAACACTTATAATGAACATTGCAAATGTGAGAGTGCTGTATAAGCATTAGGAAACTATTCTAGGCTGGGAGGGCACATCATTTATATAGACATAGACCCTCTCCTCATGGAGTCTAGTAGGGGGAGGGGAGTCAAAACAGTAACACAGATGAATATATACATACATATGTACATATCCATCCATACATGTATGTATGTATATATACATACATATGTACATATCCATCCATACATGTATGTATGTGTATGTATGTATTCCACAATTAGGGCCTTGAGAAGGAATGTTATGTGTGATGCCAAAGGGGAAGGTCATTACTCACTTCAGAGAGACCATAGAATTCCTGTTGTCTTGATTTCTACATTATTTAATTTTGGGATATACAATTGATTTTTAAATGATGTGTAATTGTATTTCAATCTTGTTCAGTTGCAATATGGGATGGCAAAATACATAACCCAACTTATTATGAACATGTGTAAAAAAAGAACAAATAGTATCTGAGTGGTTCCTGAAAGGTCTCACAATTTACTGAGAGGTGCCATTAGGACAACGTTTATTTAGCCAACAATGGAACTATTACTGCTATTGACACCTAATTATCTTCTAGCTCTACAAAATGATGACAAGGGGCCATGCTGACCCTTCCTTCCCCCACTCAGTTTCATCTAGGATAGTCTCAGGAAAGTGGGCTCCAACAATTAAAGTTGACTGCATGGCAGAAGTAGTCTCCTGTTGCTATCAGGGCAGGATTCCAGGGATTCGATGTTGACTTGAACTTGGAAAAGGGGCAGAGGAGGGAAGCATTCAAGACCCACCCCCCAGGTAACACAGAGCTTGGAGTGTAGAAGGTAACATGTTGCCTCTGACCTCTAAACCAGCTGAGGTATGCTTGCAGATTCTGACAAGAGCTAGGCTGACTGGAGTGGACATGGACAGCAGCTTAATTTAAAATAAAGTGGGGGGGGCACTTCTGAAGACCCCATTTCCCTCTTCTTTTTTTCTCTACAACAAAGAGTCCACATATGTATGACATAGATTTCAGGAGGTCTATGAACTTGAATGGGAAAAAAAATAATGACATCTTTATTTTCACTGACCTCTAACTGAAATGAAGTATTTCTTTCTGTTATGAATGTAGGCAAGAAAGATGATTCTGAGAATGAGTCCATAGGTTTACCCACATTTATTATAATTTACTTACCTTATTCTAAAAGGTCAGAATAGCAGGAACAATGCTTTGCAAACCGTAAATCATTTTAAAGATAACATTGATTGCCATCACCATTATTTCCAAGGCTACATGCTAGTTGCACAGAGGCTCGAAAGGAGAAGTCATGGTACTTGATGGGGCTTACAGTCTAATAGAAGAGGTATCACATGAACACACAGAAAGTGGTGATAATCAGCAGAAAGAAGGAAAAGTCTAAGTACATGTCTGATTCCAGCTGGCTCGGCATCTGGGAAGGTTCAGTAGACAACAATGGATCTGGGCCTTGAGCGTTTGGAAATGCAGGAAGAGTAACTTCCAAGGCCAGTAGAGTATCAGAGCAATGTCAAGGTCAAAGATTTCTGGGATTAGGGAGCAGGCCAATGTGGCTAGGAGAAGTAAACAAGCATTACTAAGCACCTGCTATTCGCCATACAATGTTCTAAGCACTTTATAAATGTTATCTCATTTGATACTCACAACAATAGTGTGAGGTAGGGAGTATTATTATCCCAATTTACAGTTGAGAAAACTGAGGCAAGGTATGAATTCAGATCTTCCTGACTCCACACCTAGCTGTCTATCCACTGGGCCACATCAATGCCTAGCACCTATGACACAGTACTGTGTAATGGGAGTTAATGCAGGAAAGACAGTTCTACTCTAGATCTAGATTGTAAGGGGCCTTACATGACAGAATTTTAAATTCATACTTTATTCTTTAGGCAGTAGTAAGCCATCGAAGGTCTGTAAGTATGGGTTCAAATCCATTTTTACTCACAAAGTTCAGTCAGGCTCAAAGTCTCTAACTTTCTATTGCTTAGTGAGCATTCATCATTTCTATCCTGGACTCAGCCCACCACACTACTTCCAGATCATCTTTAATCTGCCCTGCTTCAATATGCCTAGCATCCACCTCTGACCTGGCACCTCTGGAACCCTGAGGACCTGATATGTCAGCATTCATTATTTCTAGACTGGTCTTAGACTAATTATGTTATATCAGAGAGAGTAGTAAAGGGGAAAAATAAGGTGGGTGGTGGGGGTTGGTATGAGATGAAGAGAAAGGAAAAAAGATGGAGCTCAAGGCAAATGCATTCAATTTTTAATTATCATGCTATGAAGCCTTCAATTGAGAGATACAAGACATAATGAGTGAAGAGAAGATTTGGAAGAGTCATTGTGGTAAGTATGTTAGAGAGTTTACTTAGGAACGATAGAAGTGTAGAAAGAATGCTTTCTTGCAATAAGGAAAGACCCTTAAGATCAGGTAGCATAAATTTGTAATGTTTGCAGTCAGCTTGGTTTCATGACTTCCTCGACATCCACTCAACAGCCCATCAGGAGAAGCAAAGGTAGTACATAGTGGGAATAATCCAAAACTGGAGCTTGGCAAGGCATTATCATTAGGACAAGAGAACAAGGAATCCAAGGGGTGAACATAGTATACATTTGACTGATTTGCCAAAGGGTCAGTTTTGGGAAGGGGTAAGAGTGTAGTTAGAGCAAAAAGTGATGGCCTGGGAAAGAACTAAGGAATGAGACAGTGAAGAATACAGTGAGGCATAGATAGGCATAAGGACAGATGTAATGACAAAAAAATAAGATTGATGATATTTCAGAGTTCTTGAAAATGGAAGTGGAAAACTTGTGGGAAATGGCAAGATCAAAGTTATGGCCACTTGTGTGTGTAATTGATATGGAATGGCAGAGTAGGTCATGGGAGCTGAGGAGATAGAGGAACTGGAAAGTGAGGGTATTTGAGGAACCAAAAATGTATACTAGAGTCCCTTTGTATGCAGGAGGAGTTGGAGTGGAGAGGGAGAATGTGAGCCTGAACTCTGAACCCCCTGAGGAGGGAAAGGAAATATCATGTTCATCAGTAGATAATAACCACCAGGACTAGGACTGGGTGATGAATTTGGATGGATTGAACTTCAAAGAAAGATTGGATATAGAGCGATGAGGGTAGAGGGATAGTCTGGAAGTGGAAATGGAGAGCACGGGGGTGTGAGAGCAATTCCAGCCAGTCTTGAAAAGGAAGACTTTGCAGGCAACATCATCCAGGAGGAGCCGGGTCTTGGTAAGGGTCATAAGGGAGAGGAAGAATGAGAGGAAAAGATTTAAAGTAAAAACAAATTGTTCATTATGGAACATGAGATCCAGAGGGCACAGCAAAAAGGGCAGGATAATATGGAGTAGGTTGGAATGATGGCACCCCTCAGTGTTGAGTCAAACAATTGGGATTGACCAGTAATAGGAAGGGCAGTTTTGTCTATGCCTTGTCCACCCCCTGGTTATACTTACATGTGCATGTAATGATGACAATGATGATAATTAATAAGATTTACATATCACGTTTTAAGTTTTGCAAAGTACTTTACATATATTGTGTTATTTGAGCATTGTACTTCTTTTCTCCCTCAATAGGATATCGACATCAGACAGGGATTATTGCAATAGTCCACTGGTTGGTCTCTCTGCCTTGAGTTTCTACCTCCTTGAATCTATCCTTCAAACAATCAACAAAATGATTTTCCTAAGAACACAACTCCCTGTCCCTAATCCTACATTCAGTACACGACAGGGGCTCCCAGTTACCTCTAGAACCAAATATGATTTTCTTGCTTGGAATATGAACCCTACACAAACTGGCCCCTTCTTACATTCCCAGGCTTCTTACACTTTATACCCCCCACCTACTCAATGATTCAGCAATGCTGGCTGATTCCATGCCCTCTCTTTCTGTTGTTGTTTTAAATGTTTTTCTTGATGGGTTTTTTAACATTACCATAACCCTTAGCATCCCTACTCTTCCCCCTCCAATAGAGTTACCTCCTACAACAAATAATTTTTAAGACAAAAAAGAAGAGGAAAATATCAGCATAACTTATCATTACATTGAAAACTATGAAGATATGTACAATGAACGCTTGACAAAGAATGGAAAACAAGGTAGATGTCCATCAACCGAAGAACATCTATACAAAATGTGGCACATTAATGTAATGCAATCTGACTGTGCTGAAAGAAATGGTGAATGTGATGAATTCAGGGAAGCATGGCAAGATCTCCATGAACTGATCATGACTCCATCTCTTTTTTCCTGACTGTCCCTCATGCTTGGATTGCTTACTCTCCATCCATATCTTTGCTTCCTGGCTTCCCTGGCTTCTGTCAGGCCCCAACTAAAGTCCCACCTACAAGTCCCAAGCTGACTGGGAGCATTACTATACTATCTCCCTCTCCCATCTTCTAGTGCCTTCCCTCTGAAACTACCTTCCATCTACCCCATGTGTATCACATATATACATATATATATATATATATATATACACATACACATATATACACATATATATGTGTATATATATATATATATACACATATATACATATACATATATGTAGTTGTCTGTGTATTGTCCCTTCCATTAGAATGTAAGCTCCATGAGAGCAGGGATTGGTTTAGACTTTCTTTGTGTCCCAGCATTTAGCACAGTGCCTGGCATTAGTAGCTACTTACTAAATGCTTGTTGACCAATTTTTTTATTGAGTGGTTGATTATAGCTCTCATCTACAGCAGGAAGCAACAACATTGCTTACCCTTTCAAGTTCACATCATGTATAACTGTGGCACTTTTGGAGACAGCATGTGGCATTCTCAGGGGCTCACACTAGCCTAAATTCTGACAATATCCAATGTGTAGCATAGCCTTTTGTGGTTCTGCCCAAGCCAGCCATATGCACAAGTCAAACTGCCATGTTTGCCACCCACACACACATATACCACACACACACACACACACACACACACACACACACACCCCACACAGTTCTAGGTTATTCTGCTCTGGCGAGCTTCTACTGGCATCAATGTAACTTCTGTTCCTTGCCGCAGAGACAAAGGGGCAAAATGTGCCCTGCTCTGGACATACTGGATATGCTTTGGGCCCTGAGTGCAGGTGCCAAGTAATGCACAGGGCCAGGGGAAAGGAAGCCAAGTGATCTCTGCATGATCTCTTCCTCTGTGAAGATATATGTGTCCTCCCCTTCCCCACCCCACTCTGCCATCTACTCTGCACAGCACATCCTGCCTATTGACCATAGGGAGGGAGGAATTAAGGAGAGGAATATTTTTCCCTGATCTCTGCCTTCTTCCTCTGCTTGGTCAAAAAAGGGCTGCCATGCATTCCCACTGAGGATCCTTCCAATTTTGGAGTGATATGTGGTTTGATTCTGTCCGTATCCTGGTGTATGGGTCCACCTCTATCGAAAGGTCTCTACATCTTGCATAGCATCTGTTTGACCCCACTGTTGGAAAGAGTCATCCAAAAGAAAAAGAATTTTAGTTCATGTTAACCATCACCAGGGACCATCTTAAGAAGAAGTCATGTGATTGATATAAAGTAGAAAGACATTTGCTTCAAGGCTAGACAAAAACATGATGTGTGTGTATGTGTGTGAGAATAAATGTGCCAACATATCATTTGGGAACACGCCCTTGGGAGCCAGAGAGGGCAGGCAGCCTCATGAGATTAGACATCATCCTTCAAGGAGAAATTGATCTTTCTTGACATTTTTCTGGAGGTGATGATTAAGGGAAAGGGCAGACAAGCCAGCTGGTCTCCCATTGTCCATAAAAGATTCTATCAGCTCACTTACTGGAGATGCCAGTGTGCCTGTCCTGAGGACCCTGGAAGCCATATTGACTAGGGAAGGGAGCCCATATTGTGTAGTGATCTTGAGGCTTGGAGTCAAGAATATCCGACTTGAAATTCCATGTCTGCTCATTACCTCCATGATCTCAAGCAAATCACTCACTTCCTTGGCCTTCAGCTTCTTCATTAGTAAAAAGAGTCAGGTGGTCTCTGAGGCCCCTGACTGCTGTGATTTACCATGCTTTATGACAGTGCTTCTGAACCTGGAGTATGTGAATTTTTAAAATATTTTGATAACTGTGTTTCAATATAGGTTTCTTTTTAATTCTGTATATTTTATTTTATTCTTTTAAAAACATTATTCTGAGAAAGTAAGAAGTATATATTTGATACTAGAATAGGGAGCCAATTAGTAGAATGGTGAATGGTCATATCTGTCCTTTAGAGTGGAGGTTGCCCTGGAATAGAGGAAGACTTAAGTTAGGGAAACCAAAAAGGAGTTTATTACTGTGGTTCAGATGTAAAGTGCCAAGTGTCTGAAATGAGGTGATATCTGGGAAAGTGGAAAGACAAGTACATATTAGAGAGATCTTGGAGAAAAAGAAGTCATAGGACTTGGAGGGAGTGTGACATGGCTAATGATTTGGACTGAGGAGTGGTCACACAGGTAAGAGGAGAGCCCCAAGAGAGCAGAGAGGAGGCCAGATCCAATGCTAGAGGGTAGGCAATGATGTCAGATACCTCAGAGAGGTCAAGAGGGATGAAAATTGGGAAAAAAGTCACTTTGAGGCTATCAAATGACCTGCTCAAGGTCAAATGGGAAGCAGATAGTTGAGTTCTGACTCAAATCTAGCCCTGCTGATGCTGACTCCAGGGTTCCTTCCATCACTCTACCCTTCAGCTTTGCTATTCTGTATTCTGTCTTCTAAGGACCCTCTGGACTTGCCATTCTCTGTTCTCAGCCCCACTTAGCTCTAACACTCTTGCAGATTCTAAGGTTCCTCCTTTTCACCTCTGATATCCCACATTCTATAATCCAAGTACTTCCCATTATTAATACTTGAATTCTCTATTCATTATTCTCGGACTCTCCTAGTTGTGATCTGCTGTGTTCTAAGGTCACTCAGCTCTGACATTCTAGGATTCTCATTTCTATTTCACCCCCATCCTCACTGAAGTCAGTACTTAGACTTTTATCAAAAGTTGCATTTCATTTTCATTAAGATGAGTTTACAGGGATGGAGGCTGAAGGACTCATCTCTGCATTCACCCCACTGGCTAATGGGCTCATCAATAGAATGCAAAATTGTACCAGGCTTAGAGTGGCTAATAGTAATTCTTAATTAACTTTAACCTCCTCTGCATGTTGTTCAAGCTGATACTCATTAGTGTGGCATTCCTTGCTGACACACCAACTGTTCCTATCCTACTTTCTCAGCAAGCTGCCTTGGCATTACAGAGGACAGTGGTGATGCCCACTAGCATCCAGCAGACAAGTGACCGGTCATCCTTTTTCCTGTGCAACCACCACACAGAACAACACATTCTCCTGCTGTTCTCTCCAGAAAGGAACAAGTGTCCAAGGTTAAAGCTCATGCAGGGATTTCTGGCATTACTGAGTGGCTGTGGGCATGCTACTTACTTATCTTAAAGCCTCTATTCTAGCCTTCTTTTCTGTGAGGGATTAGCCTTGTTCTGCTTGGACTGAGAGGGAAGAACCAGGAGCAATAAATGGAATCTGTGAAGAGAAAACTTAGGCTTGAGGTTGGGAAAAACCTGCCGACAATTGGAGTTTTCCATTGGTGTCTACATGCTTCTCTCAGGGACTACAGAACTGAACTTGTAGTCAGGTAGACCTAACTTCAAAAACATCCTCAGATACTTACTGTGTGAGCCTGGGAAAGTCACTTGGACTCTCCCAGCCTCAGTTTCCCCCCCTGCAAAATGGGTGTAATAACAATATTTACCTCCCAGGCTTGTTGCGAAGATGAAACAACCTAATGTGTAAAGTGCTTGGCAAACCTTAAAGTACATAAGGTACAAAAATGCATGCTCTTTTTGTATGTGGAATGGGAGGCCTGGTTCTCAGGACAAGATATCTTGACATAGGAGTCATTCCATAGAGATGGGACTTGGGCTCCCCCTCATTGGAGGTCTTCAAGCAAAGACTGGCTTGAATGGGATATGATATATGGGATACCATGTAATGCCACTTTATTCTAAGGTAGGAGTTAGCCTAGATATGGCTGTGTTCCTTTCCCAATTCTATATTTTTTTCTGATATGATTATTAGCCTTGTACTTTTTTTCACATTCTAAGACTTCCAAAGACTTCCTGATCCTTTCAGTTGTGGGAGTCTAAAGACAATCTTGGGAGGTAGACTGGACAGCAATTACTATGCTTCCTTCCCCAGTGTGAAACATGAGGCTCAGAGGGATGAGATGATGCTTCAGGGTCACCCAGTTAGCAAAACGTAAACTTGAAAGCAGAACTAAGGTGTCCCAAGTGCCGCCCCAGGACTCCTCCATCAGCGTTATACTGCTGCCTTCCTTAAATACTCTCACTAATGATTAAATGCTAGGCCAGGCTTCTTTCAATGTAATACACAAGAAAAGGTGAATCTCAATTGGACAGCAAGAAGGCAAGAGAAACAAGAAGCCAGGGAACCCTTCAGGATACACTAAATTATAAGACTGGTTTGCGTATACTGTCCCTTATGCCTGCAATGCGCTGAATGCAATCCCACAAACATTTATTTAGCATGTACTTAGTGTTGGATACTATGATAAGAAGAAAGAAAGAAAGGAAGGAAGGAAGGAAGAGAGAGAGAGAGAGAGAGAGAGAGAGAGGAGAGAGAGAGAGAGAGGAGAGAAAGAAAAGAAGGAAAAGAAAGAAAAAGAAAAGGAAGGAAAGGAAGGAAGAGAGAGAGAGAAGAGAGAGAGGAGAGAGAGAGAGAGAGAGAGAGAGAGAGAGAGAGAGAGAGAGAGAAAGAAAGAAAGAAAAGAAGGAAAAGAAAGAAAAGAAAGGAAGGAAGGAAGGAAGGAAGATTTCTAAATTCTGGGAGATTATATTTTATAAATGAGCTACAATATATATACAAATAATATATATACAAACCAATGTTAGGAACATTGTCATCCTCAATTCCTCCCTCTGCCTCATCCCTCTACTATTTTTCTCAATATATTTTTTATTTATTTCATGCAATATTTCTCAAATATATGTAAAAGGTAACATTTTTAAAATTTAAATTACAAATTCTCTTCTTCACTCCCTCCCCTTGCCTGTTCTCGAGAAGACAATTTGATATCAATCATACATGTGGCTCCTCCTGGATCACTGCCTTGTCATGGTGCCTAGGTCATAGTGAAGAGTTCTAACAGAAGGTGATCCACTGGAGAAGGAAATGGCAAACTCCTCCAGTATCTTTGCCAAGAAAAGCCCATGGACAATATTAAAATTCATGGTATTAGAAAATGAGCCACTCAGTCTGAGGGCCTGGTGTGCTATGATCCATGGGATCATGAAGAGTTTAATATTGATATTGCTTCATTGTCTATGGTACCTTTTAGCAAAACATGCTTTCCCTGCTTCTCTCTTTTAATTAGTATTGGATTTTTTTTTGCTTTTACTTTGAGATCAGGATTGCTGTTCTTGCTTTTTTAAAATTTCAACTGAAGCATAAAAGATTCTGCCCTAGCCCCTTACCTTTACTTTGTGTGTGTCTCTCTGCTCTCTGCTTCAAGTGTATTTCTTGCAAACAGCATATTGTAGAATTCTGGTTTTTAGTCCACTCTGGTATCTGCTTTCATTTTATGGATGAGTTCATCCCATTCACATTTACAGTTACAAGTACTAACTCTATTTCCTTCCATCCTATTTTCTGTTTATCCTTCTCTCCCTCCCCTGCCCGTTTCTCTCCCCCCTTGTCTCTCTCTCTCTTTATCCTGTCCCTCCTCAAAAGTTTGTTTCTGACCACAGCCTCACTTAATCCACCATCCCCTCTATCATTTCCCACCTCCTTTACATATCTCCTTCCCCTCCTATGTTAGGGTAAGATAGATTTCTATACCCACTTGTGTGCACGTTATTCCCTCTTCAAGCCAATCCTGATGAGAGTAAGGTTTAAGCATTGCCAGCCACCCCCTTATTTCCCCTCTCTTGTGAAGGCTCTTCCTTTTCTGCCTCTTTTATGTGAGGCATTTTTTTCCCATTCTTCCTCTCCTTTTACCTTTTTCCCAGTGCAACCTTCTTTCTCACTCTTTAATTTTATTTTTTTTGAAATCATTCCATCATAGGCAACTCTCACCCATACACTCTGTCAATGGAGACTCTGTCTAATTGCCCTAATAGTGACACAGTTCTTAAAAGATAGAAGTGTCACCTCCCCATGGAGGAATGTTCATAGTTTAACCTTATCAAACCCTTTACACTTTCCTTGGCATATTTACCTTTTAATTCTTCCCTTGCATCTTGCATTTGAAAGCCATTCATTCCTTTATTCAAACCGTTGCCACACCTTGTTGTTTTAGATTGCCCAACACCTCCTGCTTCTTTTTATCTCTCCCAGGCCAAGCCTCTCATGTGGAACATTGCCATGGCCTCCTCATTGACCTCCTCTCTTTGGTGTCTCCCCCACTCCATTCCATCCTGCAGACTGAGGTGAAACTTCCTCCAGTAAGGTATCACTTAAAAACCTTTGGTGTTATCTCTTAGATTCTCAGAATTACTAGCTTCTTACCCAGTTTGGTTTAGGACCTTTCTCTCCAGGGAAGCTTCTTGGATTCCCACAACCAAAAGTGTTCTCTCCTTCCCAGATTCTCCTAGAAAACTGTTCTTGGTTGTCTCCTTTGCCCCACCACTGCACATTATGTCTTAGAGTCACTGAAGCTTAAAACTGTGCTGACTTTGGAAACACATGGAATGATAGTAATAGCCAGCCTTTATCATTTTAATGTTTGCAGCATCTCTATGAAGGATGCGCTATCATTACCCCCATTTTCCAGATGAAGAAACTGATGCAGACAGTGGTTAAGTGACTTGCCCAGGAATCCCACAGCTAGTGTCTGAGGCTGGAATTGTTGGCCCACTGTGCCCACTAGCTGCCTCCTTAATGGTTTAGAAGATCCTCAAAAGCAGAGCTCCCATCTCATTTTTTAAAAATTTGTTTTTTTTTTGTTTTATGGAGCAGTAAGTCCAGGGCCTGGCAACTCATGTCTGTAGCTTGATAGGTGTTTATTATAGCAAGCAAAATTAAATATGAAGATGTTCTAGAATAAGAAAAACAATAACCTTCTTCAAGAATAAAGTAATGGGACAGCTGTGTCATGGCAAAAAGTGCTCTAGACCTGGAAACAGAGGATGTCAGTCTACCCCTTCCTACTTGGACGGCCCTGAGGAAATTGCCTCCCTTCTCTATGTCTTTGCTTCTTCCCCTGTAAGATAAAGGTCTGCAATCAGTGGTCTATGAGATCTCTCCCCCCTTGAATTGTACTGTCTGATGACATTAACATACATGGAATCTCTCCATAGTACCCCCATCCCCACTGATTGCACAAACAATATTGGTGAGATCATCCCCTCCTTTTACTTACTGCAAACTTGTCATTCCTTTATTAATGCATGCATGCATGCACAAAACATTGATTAAGCACCTGTACCCTATTCTCAGGTTGGGTAAGTCATCAAGTTTGGATAAGACCAGGAGCTCTCAAGTCAAAATGTTCCTTGTTTTTGTCTCTGGAGGTTGAGAGACAGAAAGGGGAACAGAACCTCTAGGCTCTGCAATCTTTCTGTGGTGACTCTGGACCTTAGGATACTTTGAGAGACTCTGTCTGCATTTGACATACAAGATCTTATGTGTAGAAGTTTCTATTCCACCATTCCCACAATCACCTCCACCCCTACCCTCATCGTCACCACAATGACTCCCATATCCCCCATGTGACTCCTTTCCCCGGTGGATGTGGCTACAAAAAAACTAGTAGAAGAGCTGAAGAAAATTTCTCCTGAGGTCACCTCTCATTTCTGATTCCTTCTGGTAACTGGAATAGCTCAGTCCCAGTCTATCAAGGCCTCCATCTCCACATTCTCACCGACCTCATGGAGAACTCAGCATGTTGGACTAATTTCATTTCCTTTTTTTGACAAGCATATTAAGACAATGGATCAGAGAAATGCTACAGATAGTTTACCTGTATTCTAGCTAAATACCTGATAAGATGAGGAAGGGGATGGGGATGGGTACTGGGCTTGAGATTTCACTGACATGGGTATTTCCTAGGTGAGGAAAATCCTTCTACCGAAGCAGGCCAGCATCCTCTCAACGACTGATCAAGAGTTTAGAGAATTGCCCAGAGCACTATAAGGCTCAGTGAATTACTCATGGTCACATAGTATATGTCAAAGGCAGGATTTTAATCAGGGATTCCTGGCTCAGACCACTAAACCACACTGCTTGTGTGTAAGATCTGCTTGGCTGCTGTGCCATAAGGAACACTGGACCTTTCCATCAGCCTAGCAGCTGACTTGTCTATTCCATTAGTATGTGAGCTCCCTGAAAGCAGGGATGGTCTTGATTTTCTATTTGTATCCCTAACAGTTAACACCAAGCTTTGCACACAGTAAGTGTCTAATAAATACTTGTATTGTATCCTTATTAATTCCTTCATGGCATCACTATTTAGGAAACAAAACATTGTTAAGCTCCAGAGTGCCAGTGAGGGTAGCCACGATAGCAGAGTGAAGGGGAAAGGAAGAAGCACTTATATAGTGCCAACTACATGCCAGGCACTGGGCTGAGTACTTTACAAATATGATCTCATTTGATCCTCAGACACCACTGTGCTTTCATTAGCCCCACTTTATAGTTGAGGAATCTGAGGCAAATAGAGGCTGAATGTCTTGGTGAGGGTCACACAGCTAGTAACTATTTGAGGTCACATTTGAACTCAGGTCTCCCTGACTCCAGTCTCAGGGCTCTATCCACTGTGCCACCTGAACCCATGCTGTATGTGGCTTGGTTGAAAGAATTGGGGATGTCTAACCTGGAATAGACAAGATTTGGGAGGGAGAGACATAATAGTTGTTTTCAGATATTCCAAGGGTCGTCATAGGGAAAAAGGAAATGTTGTTTCTTCATGTCTTACTCTTGATGGCCCCATTTAGGATTTTCTTGGCAAAGATACTGGAGTAGTTTGCCATTTCCTTTTCTGGCTCATTTTACAAATGAGTGAACTAAGGCAAACAGGGTTAAGTGTTTTGCCCAGGGTCACATAGCTAATAAGTATCTGAGATCCAACTTGAAATCAGGAAGAGTCTTCCTGACTCTGGGCTCAGCACTATCCACTAGGTCACCCTGCTGACCTCACTACTAGCAGAGAATACAAGAGGAAATAGACTTGTTCTTTTGGTTCCCAAAAGGCAGAACAAGGGACAGACACAGACAGGTAAGTAGATTGGCAGGAAGGTAGATAGATAGGTAGGTAGGTAGGTAGATAGATAGATAGATAAGCACTTACTATATGCTATATGGTCACTGGGAACACAAATAGAACCAAAAAAAACATAGGCCCTGTCCTCAAGGAGCTGACATTCTTATCAGGTAAGACCATCTTTGAAAGGGCATCATAAAGGAGGAGAGAGGTGTAAAGGATGTTGGAAATAGTGACCAGGAAATGGCATGGAGGTTTGATCCTGCCAAGATGAGCTGACAGGTCACCTATCAGAGTTTAGCAGCCCAGGGGCAGAATCCATGTGCCTGGAGGTGAGGATGAAGACTGAGATTCAAAAGCTACATGAAGCTAGAGTGGGACTGAAGCTGGTTCAGACTTGCTTTTCTTGTTCCCAGAGGGCCAAACAACAAGCACTGGGTGGAAGCTGGTGGACAATTTGGAATTCATGTCTGGGAAAATTTCCCCACACTCAGAGTGGAACAGGTTGCCTTAAGAGCTGTTGACTCCCTTCTTGGAAGGGCCCAAGTAGAGGCTGTATGACCACTTGGCAGAATTCTTCTTTCACTCTGAGTTGGACTACATTCCTCTGGGGTTCCTTCCCACCATGAAGTTACAGGATTCTGTGATTTGGTCAAGAGTTGGCTTGCCTTGAACGTCTAGAAGCAAAGCTCTGAATGGAATCCTCAGCTTGTCTGAAGAATGCCTGGTGCTTGGGGGTCTTCCAGCAAAGCTTCACTGCTGCAGTGACTGTGTCTCTAGGGAATGGAAGGTGGACCAAAGGCTCTAGGTCCATTACTTACTTGGTGTATATAAAGGTATCTCCAGTGACTGACTCTGTCATGCAGCTGGCTCGTAATCATAGCCCCTCTACAGATAAGTTGTCCAGTGTGAGGGTTCACAGAGTGAATGTCAAGCTCCCTTTGTGCTGGTGAGGCTGACTCTGCTCTGAGAAGTGACTTGGGTTCAGTTTCACTCTCTTTTCCACCAATCCCTCCCACCAGTTTTTAGATTTGATCACTAGAACATTGTGACTGGGTTGAAGACAGACATGTGCACACACACACACATGCATACACATGTACATAGAAGCACAAAGAACATCAGGAAAACTAGTCAAGATGATGATTTTTGAGAGATTCAATGGGGGCTTCTCTTTTTAAGGAGGTGAGATTTCATTATAACTCTTAAGATCTCCATGGAAGGATTTTATTAACCTTGTTAAGGTTCTTTGAGATGAGCTCTGGCTCAGAAATGGTTCCCCTTGAAAAAGTATGAGGAGGAGACTGTGCAAAGAGGGTTGGCTTCAGCTTCAGGCAACAAGCACATAATCCATCCATTGGCTCTGATGGAGAAGCCCACCTGGCTTCTTGTTTGAGCACGGGCTACCTAGCTCAGGGTCATCTCCACACCCAGCGAAATATCACAGAAGGACTTCTTTATAGAAAATCAATACAGGCATATACATATTTCAAAATAGGACTTGTAAATTGTACATTTATTTTAATTTTTAATTTTTATTGATATATTTTGGTTTTTTCATAGTACCTTCAATTGGCAAAGTGGTTAGAGGGCAAAACTTGGAGTCAGAAAGACCTTGGTTCAAATGAGGCATGAGACACAATCTGTGTGACTGAGCAAATCATTTAACTTGCCTTAGCCTCAGATAAGTCATCTATGAAATGAGGGGTTAGATTCAATGACCTCTAGCTTCCCTCCCATCTCTAAATCCATGATCCTCTGATTCAAAATCTCTATCCCTTCCCTGAGTCATCTCCTCTGACCAAAAGAGAGAAAAACTATTTCACCAAAAACTAATCTATTAATCTTAACATTTGGACCAAGTCTGCTTGTATATACAGGTGTCCAGACCCTAGTTTCCCATGTCTACATAGAAGTCATGAGGAGGTATTCTGAAATATGGATTGTCAAGATTCACAAACAGATCTATTTAGCCACTAAAAGATTTTGTGGATTATGGCATATGTTTCTCAATACCAGATGCCCAGCCTAGAAGTTTGGAGACATTCATTGGTGTTGTGGGTGGGGAGGGAAGAGAAAGACAGAGAAAGAGACAGATTCAGAGAGAAAGTATAATCAATATCATAGAAACTCAGAGTTGGAAGAAACCTCAAAGATCATGGAACCCATCCTGTATATATGAAGAATTGTGTTTTTTTTTCTTAAACCATATCTTCACAAAAATCCCTCTATAACACAAGTGGAAAGTAATCATAGGTTATGAAAACTGCTAGTGAGGGGGAACTTGGCATCTTCAGAAGAGGCAACTGAATCCATGTATGGTAGGGGGTATTTATTGTGGGCTAGAATCACTCTCTCTGATATTTTCTCCCGTTGGTTTTGTTTTCTAATAAAATTTTATGTTGTTTTTCAGTTAGCAGGTATTCATTTTCTCTTCCTTCCATATCTCCCCAATCAAGAAAGAATAGAAATGAAAAATCCTTCTGAAAACACACACAGTCAAGGAAATTGTCCACACATTGTCCACATCCAACATATACATGTCTCAAGCCCTTCCCAAGTCTTTCCCTTCCTCTGTAATCATGATTATCATGGGGTAGATCAAATTTTTAAAATCTTTCAAATTCATTTTTCTGAACAATGCTATGCTTGTATAAATTGTTTTCCTGGTCCTGCTTATTTCCCTCTGCTTCAGTTCCTATTAAATCCAGGCTGCTCTGTAACCCTCTCCTTTATCCTTTTTCACAGCCCAATAGTATCCCATCACCTACTTACACCAGAACTTGGTCAGCCAGCCATTCAGGAGTTGATGGGTATCTCCTCAATTTCCAATTCTTTGTTACCATGAAAGAGCTGCTATAAATATTTTTGTCCCCATGGGTTCTTTCCATCTTTCTTTGATCTCTTTGGGGTAGAGACCTAGTAGCCATGTTGTTGGATCAAAGGAGATGTACAGTTTAAGAGCTTTTAGGGCATAGTTCCAAATGGCTTTCCTGACTGGCTGGACCAATTATTTTTAATTCTACTCTGGAACAAAGCAGAAAAATGCTGGGGTCAAACTGTCATATTAACTTTAACCATTTTGTATCTGTTTTCTTTCTGTTTATACTATATCTACTTACATATGCCCTTGTCATTTCCCCTTGCCCCTTACATTGTAATAGGCCTGAGAGGAAGGATTGTTTTATTCTTTGTATTTGGATCCCCAGTACAATGCCTAGCACATAGTAGGTGCTTAACAAATGCTTGTTGATTGATTGCTACTACATCCAAACCGAACCTTAAATGTTATGTCAGTGTGAAGCATGGAAGTCTTTAAGATATTTGAAGAAGTTCTCGGCATTGGACCCTCCCACCCCACCTTTCTCTTCTGAGAAGCTTGTTCAGTGCCTTCAAGCAGCACCTTCAGAACTAAGAAACTTAGTCTGCAGGTGGCTAGGAGAAGGGCTGGCTGTGGGGAGCAGGTAGAGCAGAGAGGGAGCTGTTGTCAGAGTTAAGGATCAAGGTCAGGAGGAGCTCTCTAAGGATGGTGGTCGGGGGGAATAGAGAAGAGCGGATAGAACAGTAAGTACTTCCCACTCTGTTTGCAGCCCAGGTCTGAGGAAAAGCTTCTGCAACTAAGTGGGCGCCTCTAATTACTTGTTAAATTCATCTGCATTCACACTTACTCACTTTATTACAGAAATATGTAGCTAGTGAGTGAAATTAAGCACAGATCAAGCTCTAATTAGCAAGAGCGCCTCACCTTACCTCCCACGCTCTCAACTGCCTCTGCAGGGGAAATGCAAGAAATGTTTTTAGTACTAATGGACTTCTCTGTTCTTACCAAGTGAGAATGTTTGGCAGCTTAGCTCCCCACTCACTGAACCCTGGGGGTGGGGTGGGAGATCAATCTGTTCCTCTGAGCTCAGCCTTGGGGGAGGGTAGCCAGGACTTTGCCCCAGCAGTGGTCCCCAGCCTGCTCAAGGCCAAGGGCTTGAAAGAAGCTGCGGACAAACATTGACTTACTCTTGTGAGTTAGATAGGCAGGATGCTTAAGACAATTTTCCTTCCTTCCCTGTGTCCATCTTTTCTTCCCTCCCTCTCTTCCTTCCTCCCTCCCTCCCTCCCTTCCTTCCTTCCTTCTATTCTTATTAAGCTCCTTTTCTATCCATGGTGCTGAAGATAGAAGGACCCTGCACTCATGAAGATAAAATATAATAGAAGAACTAATATCCCCAGGGAAAACATAACACAGAGGAGAAAAAGGTTCACAATCAGTGCTGTGAAAAGTCCAGGGGGTAAACAATCCCTTCCATGAGAAGGCTGTGAACTCCTTCATCTTGATTTTGTATTTGTGTCTCCAGCTCCTAGCACAGGTCAAGGTGGGCACTTATGCTTGTTGATTCATTAATCATACTTAAAGAAGTCAAAGAAGGTTCTGACACCTGTGCATATTTGGAAATAGAAAAGGATGGAAGGGGGAGGGAAAGAAGAATGAAAATAGGCATTGGAGACAAGTTCAGACAAGGCTGAAGTGGAGAATAGGAGAAAAGGAAGTTATTTAAGATTGTCCAGAATATTAAGGTTGAAGCTAGACTGTGGAGAACCTTGAAAATCTGGATGAGGAGTTTATGCTTTATTTGGTAGGCAAGGGGAAACCACCAAAGATTCATTGGTTCTCAGGAAGTAAAGCTTGAATGATCCTAAAATACCATCTAATCCAATGGCCTCGTTTTACAGATAAGAAAAGTGAGGCCTAGAGAGGTTAACTTACTTGCTCAAAATCTCACAGGTAGCATGTATGAAAGAGGCAGATTTAGGATTTGAACACAGTTCCTTGGTCTCCAATCTCATCACTCTTTTCACTGTATCAGGATATTGTCTCCCTCAGTGGAAAATCATTTCTTTGAGGGGAAGGGGTAACTTCATTTTGTCTTTGTATGCCTAGCACCTGACCTGTTACACAGCTGGCTATAGTAAGTGCCTAGGATTTCTTGAGTATCTGGCTAGTGGCAGATCCTGGGGGATCTGGAGTGCCCAGGAGGTATTCCTCTCCCTCTTTACATCTTTAGGTATCAGTACAGATCTCTGGCTGCCCATTGGCTATTCCTCTCTGCTTCCACTTCACCATTTCATTTCCTTTTCTGGTCCTGAATTTCCTGGATGATGCCCCTCCCATTCCTTCTTGGAAATAGGTCATTGTTGGGAATGCAGTGACACCAGCTTCTGGCCACCCTGTATTTTCACATCACCCTTTAAGACAACATCAGTTATGATTCTTCAGAGTTGGAGTGTTGCAGGATTCGTAACCACACGGCATCACAGGAAAGGCGATTGCGGCTAGAAAGATGGTTTGTGTAGACCTTGACCTATAATGATGACTAGCAAATGTATCCTCCAGGTTTCACACTGGCTCCCTTACCAGTGCTTACAGAGCAGCTACTGTTTGCTGAGCACTCAGGCCAGGTGAATGAAAAGGAAACAGACGGCAATGTTCCTGCCAGGGGGTGCTTCTGCAAAGCTTGGTTTGCAGGATAATTAAGGCATAATGACTCATTGTGTTTAGGAATCAATAGATTCTCTTTATTCTGAAAACACTGTGCCTGATTAAAGCCCTGAACTGCCTCTCTTGCCTTTCAATGAGAATTCAGAGGAAAGGAGAGCTACAAGCAAACTTGGTTAGAGGTCATCTAGTACAAAGCTCACATTTTTCTGGGAAGAAAACTGAGCCCTAGAGCAAGAGTCTAGACAGTGGCCTAAGTGGCAGATCTGGATCTCCATCCCTGGTCTTCTCATTGACACTTTCAGTGCTCTTCTGTCTACATTTAATCAATAAATAAACCACCAAACAATAAATGTATTAAGTGTCCAATGTTCCAGGCACTGAACTAGGTATTAGGGATACAAAGATGAAGTCAAAATGCTCCCCAAAAGCTGACAGTCAAATACCCTTCAACAAGAGCAAATGACAAGATAGGAAGGCAACCTGGCATTGTAGCTAGAACCCTGGAGTCAGAGCCCACTAGGTCAGAGGTAAGAGGGAGTGCATTGGTGACACTCTCACTATAATTCTGATAGAATTAGCAAGGGAGGTTACATTTGCATAGGGAGCAGTGTTACCAAAACTAGAGGCAGAGTGGTGGGAAAACTCAGGAAACAACTTAGAAACAAAGAATAATTCAGTTTTGGAGGATGGGAGGTAGAGTGTAATGGAAGCCCTATCCTCCAGAAGCCCCTGGACTAGCAGAAGCTGAATGGCAAGACTGCAGCCAAATTCTCTCTCAGCCATAGAAAACTATTCATTTTTTCTGCATCATTGAATTTCAGGAAAGATCCACTGATCCCAGTGCATTCTCTGACTGATCCTTATCATGGTCAGACCCAGAAAAGATGTGCACCCTAATGGGATTTTCTGGAGCCCGAATGTCCAGACTTAACCAGTGATACATGATTCCAAGTCATCTTTGCATGCTAGCTTTGGCATTTTATGTTCTATGTCCTAAAGCCTCTCCACGTTCTGACATTCGATGACCAGTACTCTAAATTCCCTCTCAGCTCTGCCATTCTAAGGTCAAAGTTCATTCCCAACTTTGGCATTCAATCCTCTGTAATGGAAGAATGTTTAGCTTCTTAATTCCCTTGTTTCTCGAATTATATAATAAAATGGGGAAGGCCAACTTGAAGAATAGATGACAACTTTGTCCTCAGATAGCCCATGGAGAGATATACAGCCATCTCATCAGCAGAGGAAGCATATAATATCCACTGCCAGACACCTGTGCTGTGTGGTTTGGTTTTGTTGTTTTGCTTCAATATTTGCTTTCTTTCAAGGAAAGATTTAGTGGGAGAAAGGAGTCAAAGGGAAATTACTATGCTAAAAGGAGGCAATAGTGAAAACATTTTAAAAGGTTATTCATGATGTTAGGGACCTCTAAGGTCAGAAGGGAAGGGAGAAGGAAGCTGGCCACCAACCCCAAGCAGCCAATGAGTTTCATTAGGGCTGCTTACTAGCCACTTTTTTCCTCTCAACACACCAAAACAAAACAAACAGCTTACCTTTCCAGAAGTGTTTCAGTGATGGATGACACACACTCCTGATGAGATGGAGGAAAAATACACATTAGCAAGTCAGCAAAACCTGCCTCCCCCACCTCCAGGTAGAACCTTCTAATTTCCAACATTGCTAAGTGTGGTCGATGAAGGCTGAAATCACAACTCCAGGAGCTCAGATAGACACCAGATTCTGTCTCTCTCTAGTAACTCTTTCCATCCAAATGGGAATGGAGGCAGTATGTGTGGAAGCAGCTGCAGCCCAGAGGAGAGAGTCCCTGCAGTCTCCTGGCCCAGCTACTGGATCTGCTTTCAGCTGGATAGCATGACCCCAAAGCAGTCTTAGAAGTAATAAACACAGGGGCACCTTGGCAGGGCCACTGGCATCTTTGTGGCATCGAAAGGATTCGGAAATACTCTCAGTCTCTATGATATTTCATCCTCTCATCAAAGCCAAGAAATTCAGTGAGCATTTCTTGAGTTCCTACTATGTGCCTGTCACTGAGCTAGACCCTGGGGATATTCTCCACTCCCATGGTCTGTAGCTCACTTCAAGCTCTTGCACTAGGCCCACCTGCCTCTGGGCATCCAGACTTTCTCTTCTCCAATCCATCTCCCCAGGGCTGCCACAGTGATTGTCCTGAAGCCCAGGCCTCACCTTGTCTCTCCCTTGTCTGAGAGGTTTCAGCACCTCCTTCTTGCCTCTAGGAAAAAATACAAAGTCCCCCCTTGGGCATATCAGGGTCTCTATGACCTGGCTCCAGCCTAGGCTCCAAGCAGATTATTTACATTTTCTTTCATTCCCTCTCCACTCCACCCCAATTTGCCTTCATGCTGTTTCTCTTCCCTAATACTCTATTTCCCATGCACCAACTGCTCCATGAGCCTAGAACTTGCTCCTTCCTCATCTCTGTCTCTTCAAAGCCCAGATTTCCTACAAAGGCCAGCTCAAGTGCTCTGTCCTACAGGAGGCCAGATGCCCTCATGCCCCATCCCCATTCTCCCCACTTATGTCGCAGTTACTATCTATCTCTTCTCAGGTGTATCTATAGTATATAGGCTCCTTCAGAGTAGGAATTGCTTTGGTTTTGTCTTTGTAGATCCAGAACAGGAAGCAAAGGCTGAGAATGGTTGACCATTTGTCCCAGGTCACATGGGAAGGAAGCATCAGTGGTAGACTCTGACCAAGGTCCTGAATCCAAAGCCAGTGTTCTGTTCCCCCATGCCATCCTGTGTCCTTATTCCTGAAGGCCCTTGTCAAAACTAGAACCTATAACTTGGTGGTTTGATGGGAGGGAAACTGACTATAGAACATACTCAGGGAACCTTTAGACTTAGTGTAGCCCCAGGAAAGGGGAGTTGCCACCCAAGAGGCAATTGATTGGGCACAGTGGGGTGGGATTCAAGTGCAGGGATAGTATGCATGTGGGGATCCCAGAAGGGCGTGGCCTTTGACATACCACCGCTCAGTGATAGCCCACAGACGGTGTTCTTAGCTACATATGTGGCAGAATGTATCAGCTCACACATGATTTTCTCTAGCACTTTTGAGGTTATGTCCAACAAAGAGTTGGAGAGAAAATGAACACAGTGTTGTTTTCATTGTGACAAACAGTATTGAAGGATGTAAGATCTCTGCTCAATGTAATGACCAAGCATAATTCCAGAGGACCTTAAGTGAAGTCCCTAATCCTAACTGAGCACCTCAGACTCTAACCCTAAAAGCCCCTGACTCTAAGCCTCTGACTCTAACCCTAAATATTACTCGTCTTTTGATGCAGGTAATGGGATTCACAGTACAAAATGAGACCTTCTCTTTGGGGCATGGTCAATGGGGAATCTGTCTGGCTTGACTATGCATATTTATTATAAGGCTTTTTTTTAAGTCTTTCATAAATAGGGGAGGTGAGAAACAAATGTTTGCTAATTGAAACATATAATAATATTTAGAAAAGAAAAGAAAAGTGAAACAACAAAGCTACCCTTTAAAGTTGAGTCCTGGCTTGCTGTTGGGCCCTTTCCTCAGAGTGAGCTGCTGACATATTCCTCTGCAGAGATGATTTACAAAGAGTGATGCTGGCCATCCTGACACTGTAAGAGAATTTGAGAACCTGCCTCCCAAACTGACAGTGCTACAACAATGTTGCTGACTCCCTCCTGGGTAAAGACAGTAGGAGATTTGGAGAATCCATCTGTTGTACACAAAATAGACCTAAAAGAGGGAACACAATGTCAGAGCCACAAGGGGTCTTAAAGCAGAGAACATAGGGATTGGGCCAATCTGTAAGTCATTGACCCAAAAAAAGGTCAGTTCTAAAATGGATCTTAGAACCCAAAATATAAACAGTCATAGCTTTGAGAAACTTTAGGTCATAGGACAGAGAATGTCAGAGCTAGCAATATGAAGGTTAGATGTGGGAAGGGGCTTAAATCATAGTCAAGAGAATGTTAACTCTGAAAATGATTTTAGAACAAAACTAAAGAATGTCAAACCTGGAAGGGACCTTAGAACACAGAAGATATGGTAAAATGTTTGCACCAGAAGAGACCTTAGAACATAGACCAGCAAAGTTGGAAAGCAGTGTGGAATAGTGAAAGGAACATGGACTTGGGACTCACAGGACCTGAGTCAAAATCCTCCATCTCATTCTCTGACCTTAGTGTAGAAAATCCCAAACCTGTCATATATCTTAGAACGGAGTATAATAGAGGTGGGCGGAATCTTCAAAACCAGAACAGAGACTGTTCTAGGACAGATGTTACTAGGTTAGTAACAATTCTTTTCTCTTTGTTAAGATATACTCAACTTCATTTTTAGTCCTGTGTTTCCACAATCCAGCTAGCAGCCTTCTGTGGGGGTGTACGATCCACCCACAGCCAGCACCCAGAAAGCTGCCAACAGCACAGGTTCTTTTGATCTGCCTTAATAAGGAAAGCAAGGTGAAGGGGTTGACAAGCTTACTTTAATTCAGCACACAAATATCATTCACTTAGTTCAGGGGAAGAGACCAGCACACTGAACTTCAGAGCAAATTACAAGCAAATTACAAACATTAACAGACAGACCAAATGCAGATTCATAGTTACCAACATCTAGGTTCAAGCCCGGGAACTCAGAACAAGGGCTGGCCCAGAGTCATCCACACCACCACAGCTGTGGGGAAGAGCTCCTAGAAGAGGAGGCCAACCCCTGGTTTTATATCTTTTTCAGCATCAGGGGTGAGTCACACACGAGACTCACCCACGTGACCTAAAATCGTCAAAAAGAGGTGACTTTAAACCCATGTGGTCTAAGGGCTTCTGCTGTCCCAGACATGTAAGCTAGGCCCTCCCTGGAGTTAGGCCCACTTTGGGCCCCACCTTAGTTGCCAGTCCACACCCACTAAGGTTTTACACCTAATAGGGGTTTGGGCCTGGGGCTTAGCACCTAGTAAGGCTCAATGAAATACACTAAATTACTCAAAGGGAACAAAAGCCAAACTATTCAAGGGCACTTGGTTGAACTAAGTGTTAAGGAGCCCATTTTGCTTACCAACCCACTCTACCCCTTGTTCCGGGATACATAATCTAATCAGCCATGTATCCTGGAACATACATTGACCCATTATACATTGTGATCCAATTACACAGGAGACTAAAACATATCATTCACAACAAAGGGAAACATATCATTCAGTGACATTCCCAAATATTTGTTTACAATACAAACATGACCCACCCCTAGGTCTCAGCAAGATAATCTCTTCAATCAGGCATTCCCAAAATACTTGTTAACAATTCAAATGTCCACCCCTAGGTCAAAGGAAGTTAATCTTTTTAGCTCATAAAGTACTTCTTGAGCATATACATTGCCATTGCAGGCTTTTTCCCAGTACCCTGAGGCACAGGCATGCTTTAGTTAGTAAAGTCTTAAAGCAAACAAACAAATAAAGTTCTCTTGGACATGTCTCCCCCCCCAAACTGCTGTTGCAGGCTTCCATGTGGCACCCAAAGTCCCAATTTCAAAGAAAGAGTCCAAACAAAGTTCTTTTAGGGTCTGTTCTCCCCATTATGTTCCAGTCCCCGGTTCCAAGTCCTGAGGGGCAACTAGATGATAAAAGCCAATGGGGTGGGGTCCCTGGGGGGTCCAAGGCACTTCCCTCACCCCAACAAAAACAAATCCATGTCTCCCTCCTGGATCCCAAGCAGCCCAAACTGAAGGGACCAAAAAGGTAGACTCAGTGCCTTGCTGCAAAGTTTCCATCTTGCCCCAGGGCTGAATTCCAAGCCCCTGGGTTCCTGGTTGTCTAGTTCTGGGTGGCCCCTCCTGCCTTCTGCCAGAATCTGGATTGCAATGTAGGTGATTCTCCACATTTTTGCTCACCTCAAAGTTCTCTGCTCTAGCTGGGGAAAGCAGGGAAAAAGCACACTCGGCATCTTGCTGCAAAGTTTCCATCTTGCCCCAGGGCTGGACTCCAAGCTCCTGGGTTTCAACTCCAGCTGGCCTCACCTGACTTCTTCTGGAATGCAAGTGATTCTCCACCACTTCGATCCTCTCACCGAAGTCAGCTCCAAGGCAGCTCAGGGCTTTCAGCTTTCCAAAGTTCCCATGCAGGCAGTCTTCTGCTCTGTCTGGATCAATACTTCGGCAGCCACTGTCTGCTTCTTCTTTCTCCTCACCAGCCCTTCCTGCAAATCTGTAGGAAGGCCATTCTCCAAGTCTCCAAGGCCATTCTCCACTCCTGTTTCAAAACTCCATATACAATATAATCTCAAGACATTCACCCTTTCAGCACAGTCCTCTGGGGTCAGGCTTATCAGCTTAAGCCCTGGGAAAAAGGGATTATCCCCTGCTCTGGGCCCCTGGGAAACCACGCCCAGAACTTCCACCAGCCTGTTTTCCTTCAGGACTTTGCTGCTCCTGAGGCTGCACAGAACCATAGCCACCCCTAGTACAAAGAGCAGTCCAAACAGAGCAGGGAAACATTCAACCAACCCAGTACCCCAAAATGCCATGCTTTCCTGTTAAAGGCAGATCCTGACCATGACTATGCCATTTATTTCCACAATCTGGCTAGCAGCTTCTATGGGGGTGTGAGATCCACTGTTAAGGAGCCTAATAGGGGTTTGGGCCTGGGGCTTAGCACCTAGTAAGGCTCAATCAAATACACTAAATTACTCAAAGGGAAGAAAAGCCAAATTATTCAAGGGCACTTGGTTGAACTAAGTGCTAAGGAGCCCATTTTGCTTACCAACACATCCTGTTTGTTAGAGCTCTCCATGGCCCAAGCCTTCCAATTCTCTTCAGGAAGCTCTTATTTATATATAAACATGAAGTTTCTACATAGTCAACAATCCTTTGTTGTTGTTCAGTTGTCATGTTTGACCCTTCATGACCCCATTTGGGGTTTTCTTGGCAAAGATACTGGAGTGGTTTGCCATTTCCTTCTTAGATGGAACCATTCTGTCAGGCAATCAGAGGTTAAATGTCTTGCCCAGGTTCACACAGCTAGGAAGTGTCTGAGGCTGGATTTGAACTCAGTCTTCTTGATTCTAGGCATAGTGCTCTATCCACTGAGCCACCAGATGATTCTGATGATCCTTTAGCCTCTTCTATTTCAAAAATATTTTTCTCAAGATAGTCTCTTTGTTAAGATATGCTCAACTTATTTTGACACCTATACAAATATACTCAATTATAACTCCTTTTCAAATGGAAAACTGAGTCTCTGAGAAAGGAAGCCATTTGCTTTTTCAAGGTCATGCAAGTTATCCATTAGTTACAAAGAGAAACAGGTTTCCAAGTGGAAGCACTGGGTTATCAGATAAGAAGCTTAATCCTGGCTTCATATGGAAAAAGAATTGGCTGTCTATTTTGTGACCCAAACTTAGAGTTCACTTGTAAAAGTTGACATTTTAGGTAGATGTGGTCTCAGGGAAGTAAGCAGGAACACTCAGGAGCTTGAATTTTGCTGATTTCAATGGGATCAAGAGAGATCCAATTGCCCCTGTACACCAATTAATCATATTCTGGTCCCACAGAGTCACTGAGCAATAGAATTTGGAGTCATAAAAGTAGCAGCTTTGGGACAATAACAATGTTCTAAATCACTCCTTGAATTATGCTTTTTCATTATTCAAAAAGGATTATTTTTGTTTTAACTCCACCCTTTAGGACAAGCACTTCATTCTAAAAAAATCTTATTAGATTTTCAAGTCCGGAAAGAGATTTGATGTGTCCTGGGGGAAAAAAAAGTGAGGTAAAGCCAAGAAAATGCTGACCAGAACTTTTCCATGAAAAATTCACTGTCAGTGATGAGATTGAAGGGAAGGCATTTTCTCTGAGAATGCCAGCTACAGGATTCATTTGCCTAAGGAATGAGATGAACTGGTATCCAAGGGATCTCTCTGTCTCTCTGTCTCTGTCTCTGTCTCTGTCTCTCTCTTTCTCCTGTTCCTCCTCCTCCTCCTCCTTCTTCTCCTCCTCTCTCTGTCTCTCTGTATCTCTCTGTCTCTCTCCATAAGCCTTTTGTGGATGGCTAGACCAAATTCTTTTTGAGTGATTACAGATCTTTTCTCTGCAATATTCTGGGGCTTGATGCAAGTAGCAAAATGTCATCCACAAAGAATACCATTTGGAGGATGCACTAACCAAAAGAATTATTCATTGACCTGGGCACTGTGATGGACCTCCTCTGTCACAGTGGTGAATTCCTGTGGCAAATATACATCTCCCTATTTTATGGTTCCCCGGATGTTTGACAGCTAGGTGGTGCGGTGGTTAGTGCCAAGCCTGGAGGCAGAAAAACCTGAGTTCAAATCCAGCCTTACACATTTACTAGCTGTGTGACACTGGGCAAATCATTTAAGCCTGTTTGACTCAGTTTCCACATCTATAAAAATGAGCGTAAGAAGGAAATGGCAAACCACTTCAGTAGCTTTGCCAAGAAAACCCCCAAAGGGATCATAGAGTGAGACATGACTGACAGTGACCAAACAACAATAAGACTGTTTATAATCAGAGGGTGAGAGAACAAGGTTATTTCTGGTTTGATGTAGGAATGGTATTCTTCTTATTGGGAAGAGACTGTAAAGTGATAGAGGATGGTGGGACAGATGGCAAAGCATCCAAGGTGAAAGAATGAATAATGGTCAAGGTGTGACAAGACACAGATCAGGGGAGTTTGCATTCCCTCATTTGCTGATTGGTCAGAAGTACTTGCACCTCAAGACAGTTTAAAGCTGAATTTATTAATTCCTCTATGGTTTTTAGGGCTTGGTAGAGTTCTTATCATCACGTGTTCTAAAGCAACTAAAAGCACTGTTTCTTGGGACATATGCTCATCTCTCCAGGCATTGCTCGTGATGAGCCAAAAATCAGACTATGCTGCAATATCCATTCTAAAAGTGAAGAAGGGATGAAATTCTGTGAAATACTTGGCAAGATCCTCCAAACTACATCAATGTGTACATTAATTTTTAATGACTCCCAATTGGAGGAAAAACATATTTGCATTAAATATCTTTGAAAAGTGTCTGATGTACAAAATTCAGTACATAAAGAATAGATGATACATTTACCTATAAATAAGTGGTCCAAAAATATGAGTGAGACATCGTTAAAAGATGAAACATTATTCATAAGAAAAATGCTCCAATCGCTGATCAAAACAACTTGGAGATTTCACTTCATGCCCAAACAAATTGGTGGAGATGACAACACATAGAGCCACTAAGTGATGGAGAGGTTGTAATATACAAATGCACTCTTGGTAGTGCTGTGAACCCATCCAATCTGGAAAAAAAATTGGAATTATGCTTATAGAGTGGTTAAAAGGCCCATAACCTTTGATCCAGAGATCCCATTCCTAAGCATATACAATGAAGGTGGGCAAAGACAGAAAGAAAGGCTCCATATGCAACAACCTATTTGTAATACAAGGTTTTGTTTCTGATAGCAAAGAACTGGTAGCAAAGTGGTTGACCAATTGAGGAATGACTAATAATAATAATAATAATGATAAGCATTTACCTGGTACTTACTGTCTGCCAAGCACTACAGTAAGAGCTTTATAACTATTAGTTCATCTGACACACAACAATCCTGGGAGGTAGAGGCTATTGTTATCTCCATGTTACAGTTGAAGAACCTGAAGCAAACAGAACTTAAGTGATTTCCCCCATGAGAGAAATGATTACTGAGAACCTCATTTCAATGTTTGGTCTTTTGAAGGGCATCACTGATAATGAGATTGAAGTGAAGGACAATGGCATTTAGAATATAAGTTCTTTAGTCTAGGTCAGACCCCACCCAACCTTACAAGCAATTTAATCCCATTTTGTTCTACTCAAGTTTGGGTGGGGGAAAAAGTCTTCAATTGGATTGCCAGGGGTGAGGGGGGAGGGAGGGGAGGTGGGGTGCAAGGGAATTTAGAAGCAAATGACATAATCAAAGTTCATTAGAATAGGTCCAGGCCCTCTAATATTCATTCTCTCTCATTATGTTTTAACCAATCAGAGTTGATTGCTACCCTCTGGAGCACCGACTTTTCCAAGGCCATATAAGCCTTGAGCCTGCTGCCATGAGGGTCTTTGGCATTCGATAGTGCCACTGATCTTTTTTATTAAAATGCTAGCATTATTAACAACATGACTAATTACCCAGAAATTATGTCTCTTTAACTTTGTAAATGCCACACCAGGGTCATTTAGCTAGTAAGTGTTTGAGACTGAATTTAAACTCAAGGTTTCCTGACTCTAGGCCCAGTGCTCTATTGGGAGCATCACCTTTCACAAATGTAACAGAATATTCCCAAACTGTAAAGAATGATGGATGTGAAGAATTCAGAGAAGGATGGAGAGACTTATAGGAACTGATGCAGATACAATGTGTAGAGCCAAATACACGTAATGACTATAATATAAGTGAAAATGAATGTTATGTAATGATGATGACCAAGCTTGTCCCTGAATAAGGAAGGAAAAGCTGTATCAATATCCCTTTATAGCTGAAAGTGGGGAACTAGAGGTGTGGAAAATTGCATATACTGTAAGATTAGCTAACATGTCTGTCAATTTTTCTTATCTATCTCCCCACCTCCTTTTAGTTAATAAGGTGTGTCTCACTGGGTGGAGCAGATAAGGAAGAATATATTCAGAAATTAAGGTAATGTGAAAATAAAATATTTATTTTTTTAAATGATTCCAATGAGATGTAGGGAGGTGAGTTGGAGAGAAAAAATGTTCCAAAATTTTGTTTGATGTTATGAAAAAGAAGAGCCTAAAGGATTGTTGACTGTAGAAGCCTCATGTTTATGTATAAAAGAGAGAATTAAAAGGCCTTGGCCATGGAGAGCTTTAACAAACAGGACAAAAATGAAGTTGAGTCTATCTTTAAAAAAAATGAAAAAAAAATTGTTTGAGAGCTTGAGCTTCCTCTTTGTAATTTTGTTGTTGACTTTTTGAAGCAAAGGTCAAAATTAAAATAAAATAAAAGTCATTATGAGTCATTGAAATAGCTTTAATATGATCTATTCAAATGAGCGGATGATTCCCACATTTCTAAGAAGAAAAAGATAAGGGAAAGAAGGTCTTTGACTTAGATTTCTCCCTTTTTTAATAGAAGTTTGACAGTTACCACATTGAGTAGATGAAAAAGAATCCCCAAAGTACCTCAGTCACCTAAACCTTTATCTCCTTTCCAAGATGGGAGATGTGGTAGTGAAGGACAATGGCATTTAGAATATAAGTTCATTTTTACAATACTATGTGAGACTATGAAATGCATCAATTAAAAAACATTCAGGAAGTGATGACCATACAGAAAACTGAGCATGAAACCTTATCAAACCAGATTATCCTAAGAACATTTAGAGATCCAACTCTAGAGTGGTTAAAACTAAATCATAGGATCATAAATTTAGAGGTGGAACAGGTATTTCATTGTGTCTACGATGATCTAATTTCACCATCAAATCAGCACAACCATTACAGTTGTATTCTCACATTTCACTTCCTGATGAATGTAATATCAAGAAATTAAGATGACATCTAGGAAGACTTGGATGAGTTTGGGGATCTGACCAAACCAACTATTCGTAAAAGACATCCTTACACACTTCTTAATAGCATTGAATCCACAAGCTTAATTGAATATTATCTCAAATATACTTTTATTTCTCTGCGAAGAAAAAAATTGGCCTTTAGATAGAAAAAGGATGAAACAAACAAAAACAGACCTAAAAGAACAGATTTCAGAATGTTATCAGTTAAAGTTGAAGCTGGCATGATGAATATCATAGTTGCCATTGAGGAGTAAATGGAGTTGAGCAAAACAGATTGTAACCAAAAATTCAGAGGAGTCACCCAGGCTATTATCTAGCAGGGATGTGCCTATTGAAGTATTAGTAAAGTACAGTATAGACGATCTCAGTTTAGCAGCAGAGTCGTCTCTGTAATACGGAATCTATGTTCATCAAGGACCTTTTTTTGTTTGCTTCCTGAGACTAGAAGAGGGATCCCAACTTTATGGTTCCAAAATGATTAGTTTCATTAAGGACATGGGCTTTCCTCACTCCTGTGCTTCCTAGGGACGTTTCTTGGTATCCCCAGGTGTCCCAGGGATGCTGAGAATTTTGGTGAAAAGTGTTGTCCTGGTTTATTTATGGATTTTAATGCATTTTTATTATTCATGCATTTGTTTTAAAATATGAATATCTGTGATATTATTATTTATTTTGTTTTATTGCTATATAAGTGGTTTTGCTTAACATCTAAAAGAATCATCATGAATGATTTCTATAAATGAGAATAGATCCCTGGGGGTATAGGAGTTAAAGTAGTGAGTAGGGGGCAGGAATTAAGGAGATCAAGAAAATTTAATGGAGATAAATACAAAGTCTTACATTTTCAAAATCAATTTGAGAAGTCCAAGTTGTGAGAGTATGACTAGGTAGGAGTTAATCTGAGAAAGAAAGTGAAAAGTCTAGGGGACTGCAAGTGTCAGATGAGTCCTCAGTTTGATCCAACAGCCAATAAATGGAATGCAATCTTATGCTGCCCTGAGGGAAACAGGGTATCCAGGGTCAGGGAAGCAGTGGTTCCTCTGTGCTCTTCTTTGTTCAGATCATGTTGGGCATATGGTAAATACTTCTACAATTCACCTTTTAGGAAGAATCCAAAGAACTTGGAAACCATCTAGAGAAGGGTAATTGCCATGGTAAAAGGCATCAAGAACAAGCCACGTGAGGATCTGTTGATGGAGCAAGGACCATCTAGCCTGTGAACTTCTCAAACAGGTGGGTCATGACATTTGCCTGCATATAGATGAAGGGCTGTTTGAGTAGAAGCTAGTCTAGTTCTATTTGGTCCCAGAAGACAGAATAAGGCACATTGGGTACAAGTGGTAAAGAGGAAACTCTAGGCTTGAGATTATGAGAAACTCCTGAATAATTAGAGATGTCCCAGAATGGGATGAGCATCCTGGAGGGATGATAGCCTCCATCTCCTTGAGGACCTTCAAGCAGAGGCTGACCAGGATGCTATCGGGAAGGTTCTCATTCAGGGAGACACGGAACTTATGACCTCTGAGCCCCCTTCAAGCCATGGCATTCTTTCATTCTGTGGTGAACAGAAAACATCACTGATGAGCTTGTTAGCCACAAAGTTGATTGAGGTCAAATGAGCACTTCCTAATCCAGGTGCCTACTTTTTGTTTCTCAAATGATCTTCTTGACAACTACCTACCCAGGACTTCCTTGATGAGCATATGAGAAAAAAGCCAGAAGGTATTCACAAAGAAGTGCTGTGAGAGGCAGCATCTACATTTTCACCCAACTCTGAAAGGTTCAGAGGACACCAGACTTTGTTGCAATGTTCCTTTGTTCATCACAAAAAGCCTCAGACTCGGTATTACAACATGCCCCCTTTAAGCTGCACAGTAAGTTGTTTCCCACACATGTGTTAAAATGCCACAGGATTCCTACATTAAGATGATGGTGATAACTTTTCCATAACCCTCTATTCATATTAAGTGTAGAACAGCAAAGGCTGAGGCAGGTCACTATTGTGGAGAATATCCTACTGAGGCCAGAGGAAGAGGGGGTCCCTAGAGATGAAGAGGTCCTCCTGCTTGCAAATGGCATCATTGACGTTGTATCATCTCCTTAAACTGTGCCTCAACCTCTCCTTCTGCCATGGCACTATGCATATCCTCTTTCCTCCCCTACCTCTGCCTGTTCTTTACCTCCTGCTCAGAAAACTGTAAGCAAACCAACATTACTAAGACTATTGGAAAGAATGTGATCATTAAATGCCCCAGGGTTCCACTCACAATCCTTGTGACAGCTCAGATCCTAGGCCACCACACCCCGTATTTATTACGTTGCTCTTATAGAAAATGTATGCTTAGATCTGCATTCAGTCTGCATCAGTTCTTTTTCTGGGGGTGGATAGCATTTTTATCATAAATCCTTTGGAATTGTCAAGGATCATTGTATTACTGAGAATAGTTATCAACTTACTTTTATAATTGTATCACTCCATGCACAGTAGCTGGTGCATAAATGTCAGTAGGTAGATAAGAACATAGATAGATAGATAGATAGATAGATAGATAGATAGATAGATAGATGGATAGATAAATAGATAGACAGACTGACAGACAGACAGACAGACAGATAGATTGTTGCATAGACAGATAGATGATAGATGATTGATAAGCAGATAAATAGAAAGACAGTTAAATAATAGATGAATAAGTAGTCAGATAAAGAAACGTGATGATAATGATGATAAATACGAACGAATAGACAGAAAGACAGATGATAGACAAGGAGATAGAAAATGATGGCAATGATGATGATGATGATGAAGATAGATGGGAGGGACGCATGGATGGATCAAGCTCTAGTATACTACAAGGCCTTCTCTAATCACAAGAAGGGATTGGCCTAACAATTGACATGTCTGGGGAGGGCAAGAAGGATATATATGAAGCTTTCCTTTTGCCTACATTATGACCTACAATTAGATGGATAGTCCTCTGTCTGTTAGCACATAGAGTTTGGTCAGACAGTGCTACTGAACAATGAATAGTCCTAGAATTAAATAAGAAGAGGAAGTAGAAAGTAGTAGAGTAGAAAGTGTGGTAGAAAGCTGGGTAATTGAGCAGCTCTTTCAACTATGTGAAGCTGTTTGCAGAACCAAGAACTCATCTCTGTCACCAATGATCTCTCTGTGACACTTCTTGTTGGTAATAGATGATATAGTTAGATAGATGGATAGATAGATAGAAGGATAAATAGAAGGATGACAGATAGGAATAGATAGATGAGAGATAGATAGATAAAAGATTATTAGCATCAATGTTGCACAGATACTCATGGAATGTTTAAGCAAACAAAACAAAAGTCATGGTAAAAGGTCTCTAGTAAAACTGGCATATTATATAGGGGGGAATATATGGACCAATATGAATAAGGATCTCACAGGAGTGGGAGGTGTGCATGGGTTGTAATCTGTATCAATGAAAGAAATGTCCCTGTTGATGAAGTCATGAATTTCAAGTCTTTAAATCTATAAATAAATCTTTGACCATCTTAGGTCACCAGGCCAAAATGAGTCTGGGGTCTGGTAAATAAGTGGTAATCAGAGAACAGAAAGCATATGAAGGCTCCTCTTCCCCACCTCTTGCCCCTCATGTCAACTAGCACAAGAGGGCATGTCTTAGGAATGGTCCTGTGAGACTTGCCTAAACAACTGTGCTGACCTAGATGCTGCTTCCAGCAAAGCCCCTGAAGATAGCTGACAGTAATGAAAATGTGAGTAGGCGTATATAGCCAGCTAGGGAACATTTCCTTTGGTATTTAATTTTATTTCTAACAACCAGGCAATAAATGTTTCAGGCAAAAAAATCTATTTCTTTTCTGGTTACACTGAAATGTGCATGGTCTCACTCTCTCTGTCTCTCTCTATGTCTGTCTTCTCTTTCTTTTTCTCTTTCTTTTTCTCTTTCTCTTCCTCTTCCTCTTCTCCTTCTCCTTCTCCTTCTCCTTCTCCTTCTCCTTCTCCTTCTCCTTCTCCTTCTCCTTCTCCTTCTCCTTCTCCTTCTCCTTCTCCTTCTCCTTCTCCTTCTCTTCTCTTCTCTTCTCTTCTCTTCTCTTCTCTTCTCTTCTCTTCTCTTCTCTTCTCTTCTCTTCTCTTCTCTTCTCTTCTCTGTCTCTCTGTCTCTGTCTCTCTGTCTCTCTCACTCTCTCTCTCACTGTCTCTTTTGAAAGTAAAAACTCAACTGGAGCTATACTGGCACATTGTTTCTCTTTCCATTTAGAAAAAATAACCTTCATGACTGTCTCATTCTAGATACAACTTGCATGCTTGACAATTTCATGTAAATTAAAATAGTTTGGATATTTTTTGCATCTTGGGCTAGTTACAACATTTTTGTGCCTCAGTTTTCTAGTCTGCAAAGCAAGGATAATAGTATCACCTCCTTTTCAGGGTTGTGGTGAAGATCAGATGATATAATATATGTAAAGTACTTTACAAACAAATCTTAAAGCTCTATAGAAATGTCAACTACCAGGGGAATTCCAGTGAAGATACTCCTTCCACTGATGGAGACTAACTGCTATTATGCAACCTGCAAGCTTTGAGATTTTTCTAGGGGCACAGAGAGGGTAAGGATCTTCCCCAGGGTCACACAGCCAGCATGTGGCAAAGGCAGGGCTTGAATCTAAGTTCATTTGGTTTTCAGGCTGACTCATTAACTTTGGCACCATGTTGTTTCTCCATGAGGATTTAGTCAATGGTTTTAATAGGCTTCAAAAAGCCATTGTGCCATCCTCCTCCTCTGGTTCCAGATGGTGAAGACATTAAGTTCCTGGTGAGTGTTTAATAGATTCTTATGGAATGGAATTGATGTGTTAGAGCTGGGATTGGAACCCCATTTTTCTGCCCTCCCCATCCTAAATCACTCCCTCCCCAAACACACACATTCTTTCTGTCTCTGTGTCTCTTCTGTCTCTGTTTCTATCTCTGTCTCTGTGTGTCTGTCTCTGTCTCTGTCTCTGTCTCTCTCTCTCTCTCTCTCTCTCTCTCTCTCTCTCTCTCTCTCTCACACACACACACACACACACACACACACAGAGTAAAATAAGTAGTCAAATTTTATGTTTCCACCCCAATTAATAGGAGCCCTACCTTCATGTGAGAGACTGGGGCCACTTTGGCTGCAGGTTTGTCAAGTTAGAGCAGAGTCTGCATTGGAGTAGAATTGTCTTTCCATACTAAATGCTTGCTCAGTCAAAAGCACTTTCCTCTCTGCTTGAAATGACTTCTTTTCTTCGTGTTGATGGAGTTTCCCCTGCCAACCTTTACTATGAGCTGCATCAGGGCTGTCCAACTTTAGGCTTTTATTGAAACAATAAACAATATATTCTGATTTGCCATTTTAGTGAGAGCTCTGTGGTAGCACAGCTTCGTTTACTAAAGCATTTATGTAAATTTCTACGCTTGTAGGTGGGCCTCATAAATCGCACTGTGGGCTGCATTCTGGACAGCCCTGAGCTACATCATGAAGCTGAGGGCATCCTGAGCCAGACAGGATCTCAGTGTGCTGAGGCATCCAACTCTCCCACCCCCATAGCCATTCAGAGCAGGTGTCTGAGCCTCTAGCCTCCTTCCCCCAAAGGCATGGAAGAGGCTCCTTCGCTCTCTACTGCAGGCCTCCCATAATGGGGAATTCCATCTCTAATGAATCAGGATAGTGCATTCCATTGCTGCCCAGCTCTGATCAATGGCAAGTCCAAGGCAAAGTCTGCAGTCTCCACCTGGGGAGTGTTTAATGGTTAAAGAAGAGCAAGCTTGTCTGTCAGTACAGAGAAGCTACCAGTCAGCGAAAGAGCTTAGCATTAATGTTCCATTAAAGAAATGTGGATTATAAATAACTTGGCCTCCAACCCCAAGATTCTATGGCTGTCATATATCGCTCCACATGACAGAAAGCAGAGAATTCTAGAGAAATGAGACCCAAATCTGACATGCATTATAAATATCTATCAGTCAATCAAATGATGAACAAGCACCCATTTAGTTCTTACTGTGTGCCAGGCACTGTGCTGGAGACATGAAGAAAAAGCAAAAATAGCTCCTGCCTTCAAGAGGCTAACATTCAATGGAAGTGGTCGGGGGGGTCAGTAACATATGTGTATATAAGTATATGTATATGTACATGTATGTGTATGTATATATGTATATATGATACATACAGAGTAGATATGTCACCTTAAAGGATAAGGCACTGGTGGTAGGGAGACAAAGAAAGGCCTACTGGGGAAGAGGGGTTTGAGCTGTCTTGAAGGAAATCGGGGAAGCTAAGAAGCAGAGATGAGAAGGGAGAAAATCCCAAGCATGGGGACAGTGAACACAAAAGCTTGGAGGTGAGAGATGGATGGTCCTATTCAAGAAAGCCCAGTGCAGGTGGATCATAGAATGGGTAGATGGAGTAAGGTATAAGAAAGCTAGGAAGGTAGCAAGGGTTCAGAGTGTAAAGTGCAGTAAAAGCCAAACAGATGAATTCTTATTTGATATTCAAGGTAAGAGGGAGCCACTAGAGTTTATTGAGGAGAGTATGTCAAGACTTGTTCTTGAGGAAACTCACTTTAGCAGTTGATTGGGGAATTGATTGGTGTGGGGAGAGATTTGAGGCACAGAGACCAATGATGAAGCCTTTACAATAGTCTGAGATAGATAATGAAAATCTGAACTAGGGAGGGACTGAGTGAGTATAGAGAAGGGGACAAATACAAAAAATGCCATTGAGGCAAGAACAACAGGATTTGACAATGGGTTGGACAGTGGATGAGTGTGAATAGGGAATTGAGGAAGATCCTGTGATTGTGAGCTTGGATGACTACAAGGATGGTGGTGCCCACCTACAGTAAGAGGGATGTTCTTAAGGGGAGAGGAATTTTTTTTTCTTTTTTTGGAAGGGGTAGAGTTAAACTATAGAACCCCAGAGGAAGAAGGAACTTTTTTTTTTTTGGGTAAAGAAGGAACTTTTGAGACTGTATTCAGAAATGCAATCTCCAGAGGTGGAACTGAGGCATCTGGCAAATAGCCCCTGGAGAATGATCATTTCTTCTCCCTGTTGCATAGCCCCCATTCATCCCACCTGCAAGATATTGGGCCCTTATGGCCCAATTCTTTTACTCTTCCCTGCCCAGTAGTGACCAGCACTTGCTTCATTGCTTATAAAGCACCATTTGTTGTTCAGTCATTTCAGTCATGTGACTCTCCCATGACTCCATTTGGGATTTTCTTTGAAAAGATACTGGAGGGGTTTGTCATTTCCTTCTCCAGATAATTTTGCAGATGAGAAACTGAGGCAAATGAGGTTATGTGACTTGTCCAGGGTCACACAGCTAATAAGTGTCTGAGGCAGAATTTGAACTCAAGAAGATGAGTCTTCCTGACTCCAGACCCTGCACTCTATCCACTGCAGCACCATTTAGTTGCACACATGCACCATAATATGTTGGAGAGAAGACTGAATTTAATTAGTTAGGGCCTAATTAGTTCCTGCTAATTATTACTTGTATGACAATGACAACATAACCCAAAGTGCTGTCTTAGCTGACTGTGTGTAATTCAGAACCTCCTGGGATTTCTTCAAGCTACTGGAAAGGTCAGTCACTCTTCTCCCACAGCCTTCTAGGATTAGGAATTGGATAAGTATTGAAGCCCAGTATCTCACAGCTGGCCATGACTGCTGAGGCTCTACAGCCCCATCCACAGCAAAATGAGAATCCTCCCTACTATATATCCCTAACAAGCAGTTATTCCGTCTCTACTCAAAGACCTCCATTGAAGGAAACCCCAAAAGACCTCTCCATTTCCTTACATGCCCCATTGTGACCCTCTATTATTCTCAGGATAATAGGATCAGAGACGTATGCCCGCAAGGGATCATGGAGATGTGTCCAGTAACATTCTGTATTACAGTTACCCTGGGTTGGGATCTTACCATCCTCCTATGCTGTGAATACCACGAGGACAAAAATGGAATTCTTCATGGTGCTAAAGAAATGTTTGCTGAATGCATGTGTGCATGTATGTATGTATGCATTTATTTATGTATATGTAAGTGTATGAATGAATGAACAATGCTTCTCTTCCCCCTCCACCGAGAGTTAACAAATGACTTCACCAAAAAGGGAATCCATTGCTTTAATTTACTTTCTCTGCTGATGCTGTAAGTTGTCCTTGCCTCAACCTTGGTCGATATGTTTCTAAGTGCCCTGGGACAGAGCTGGTTCTCACTTTCAGAAAACTCATTTTAATTCTCTGCTTCTGAAAATGGCTGTCTCTGCAGGGTTTCTCTGCAGACACTGAAGTTTCATCGAAAGGCACTTCTGGTATTCATTAAGTGTGGCCCTGGTCACACCCCAGGTAGGGTAAGAAGCATTTCCTAACAACCTGCCAAATAACCCAAGAGCCCCATAGGAATGACCCCATTCCCTTGACCTGCCATTAGAGAGGGATTATCCTTTTTCTTTTCCAAAGCTTCTGTTCTAGAAGGGAGGATGCCCTGATGGACATGGCCTCTGCTGCCTAGCCTAGTGCCCATGTGCCTTGTTCTAAATTGCTTTCCAAAATGGTTGGACCAATTCCTAGCTCCATTGACCATGTGCTAAAATGCCCATCCAACATGGGCTATTCCTGCATTTTGTCTTCCTTGCCAATTTGCTAGATGTGAGGGGGAAGCCTCATAGTTGCTTTATCTGCATTCTCTGATCATTGATGATTGGAGCATTCAATTCAAATGGTTTTAATAGCTTTTTTCTTCTGTAAACCCCTTGTTCATATCCTTTGACTCCTTATGCATTGGCACATCCCTTACATTCCATAAATCTTCTCTCTCCCTGATATCTTCCTACTTATCTGTTCCTTCTTAGTTTTCCTTCCTAGTTTCTTTTCATTCCTCTATTCCCTAAACATGAGTACCTCCCACAGGGGTGTCTCAGCCCTTTTCTTTTCTGTCTATATATTCTTTCCGTTGGTGATGCCATCATTTTTATGTTTCTATGCAAATGACTCCCAGATCTCTTATAAATACCCCTAGACTCTCCATGGGGCTCCCGCTCCATGTCTTCAATGGTTTACTATGAAGATCTACCTAGATGTCCCTCTGCCATCTCAAACCCACCATTTGCCAAACTGAATTCATCCTCACCCTCCTTAATCCCTGCCTCTCCTCCAATTTCCCTATTTCTGTTTAGTGATCTATCATCTTCTAGTGAATTGGGCCGTGCATGTCTGAGCTATCCCTGACTTTTTCTGTCCTTCTCCTCCCCTCCTCCATTGATATGCAATGACTTACCAAGCCTTTTTTAAAAAATTTCCAATTACATGTAAAAACAATTTGTAGCATCAATTTTTTTAAATTTTGAGTTCCAAATTCTCTTACTCCCTCTCTCCCCTCACTGAGAAGGCAAACAATTTGATATAGGTTATATATGTACAGTCATGCAACACACATTCCTATATTAGTTGAGTTATGAAAGAAAACACAGGTAAAAAAACATGAAAAAAAGTAAAAAGAAGATCATGCTTTGATTTGCATTCAAACTTAATCAGTTCTTTTACTTGGGGTAGACAGCATTTTTTATCATAAGTCCTTAAGAATTATCTTAGATCATTGTATTGCTAAGAATAGCTAAGTCATTCATAGTTAATCATTGTACAATATTGCTGTTAACTCTGTATAATGTTCTCCTGGTTCTGCTCAGTTCACTTTGCATTGCTTCATGTAAGTCTTTCCAATTGTCTTTTTTTTCCTGAAAGCATCCTGCTTGTAATCTCCTATGGCACAATATTATTCCATCACAATCATATAACACAACTTGTTCAGCCATTGCCCAATTGATGGGCATCCCATCAATTTCCGATTCTTTGCCACCACAAAAAGAGTTGCTATAAATATTTTTGTACTTATGGGGCCTTTTGTTTTTTTAATCTATTTTTGATTTTTGGTCTATTTTTGGTTTTGTTTTATTTGAAATTATGATTGCTACCCCTGCTTTTTTTTTTTTTTTTACTTCAGCTGAAGGATAATAGATTCTGCTCTTGACCTTTGCCTTTACTCAGCATTTGTTTCTCTTCTTCAAATGTGTTTCTTGTAAAAAAAACATATAGTAGGATTCTGGCTTTTAATCCACTGTTATCCACTTCAGTTTTATGGGTGAGTGTATCCTATTCATATTCACAGTTACGATGACTAACTATTCCCTCCATTCTACTTTTCCCCCATTTATCTTTCTCACTCTCTCCTTTCACCCTGTCCCTCCTCAACACTGCTTTTCTTCTGACCTGTTGTTCTTTGTTGTTGTTGTTTTCTTCATTTCAAAGGACCAATGACATCACATATCTTGATTCATGGGTAAATTAGATCTAAGTGAGGCAGAGTTGTACAAAACCTTCAGCTTTGCTTTTTTTCCCAAAGTCATCAAAGTCCAGTGGCGAGACAAAAGTCATGACAACTGGTGAAGGCCTACGGTGCAGTGGAAGAACTTGGTGTCTTTGATGTCTGACCAAGCTCTAAGCACTCCACCATGCCTGCTTCAGCCACTTCATGGCTGTTGGAACAGATTGTTCTCATTCACTCATTCTGCCAGAAGAAATCTTTATATGCTTGGGGTAGACACCTCTGTAACTCACTGATGGGTTTGTGGCCCATTGGCTACCTTCAACCTCATTTAACTTGTCTGCTAGGATAGTTTACTGGAGGTGTAGCCACTACACATGCTACAGTTTCCTTAAGCCAAAGGTGAGAGTTGAGAGCCAGGTGGACACTAAAGGTCCATGAGCAACCCTGAAACAGCCTTTTCTCTTATCCCACTTCTCTCCTACTTCCCTGTAGGGTAAGATGGATTTCTATACTCAACTGTGTGTGTACATTATTCCCTCTTTGAGCCAATACTGATGAGAGTAAGGTTTAAGCATTGCCTGCCACTACCACCCCCATGTTCTCCTCCAATGTAAAAACTCCTCTTTTGCACCTTTTTATGTGAGATAATTTATCCCATTGTACCTCTCTCTTCCCCTTCTCCCAGTTCATCCCTCTTTATCACCACTTAATTTCATTTTTTATATCATCTCAACATATTCAACTCACACCCATGCCCATTGTCTACATATACTATGTCTAACTGCCTTAATAATGATAAAATTCTTAGGCATCACAAGTATGATCTTCCCATGTAGGAATGCAAACACTTTAACCTTTTTGAATCCCTTATATTATTTATCTTTCATAATTATTCTTGAATCTTGTATGAAAAAGTCAAATTTTTCTATTCGGGTCTAGTCTTTTCATAAGGAATGCTTGAAAGTCCTCTACTTCATTAAATATTCATTTTTTCTCCCAGAGGAATATACTTAATTTTACTGCATAGGTAATTCTTGGTTGTTAACCAAGCCCTTTTGCCCTCTCGAATTTCGTATTCTAAGTCTTCCAATCCTTTGATGTAGAGGCTGCTAAATCTTGTGTTATACTGACTGTGGTTTTACAATATATGCGTTGTTTCTTTTTAGATGCTTGTAACATTTTCCTCTTAAGGTGGGAACTCTAGAATTTGCCTGTAATATTGCTGGAAGTTTTCATTTTAGGATCTCTTTCAGGAGATGTATTCTTTTCAAAAGAAATGCAAGATGTACAAACTTAGAGAATCTACCCCACATGTTCACATGGGCTATTTGTGGTAGAACATTCCAAGCTCATGTTAGTGTGATCAGCCTCAGTCAGAAACTTGACTTTAGCCTAGTGATGCCATTGTGGTCCTCTTTGAGAACAAAGGACAATAACCAATTTTTCAATTTCTATTTCACACTCCGGTTCTAGGATAATAGGGCAGTTTCCTTGATAATTTCTTGAAATGTGATGTCTAGGCTTTTTCTTATCATAGCTTTCAGGTAGCTCAATACTTAAATTGTCTCTCTTTGATTTTCCAAGTCAGTTGTTTTTCCAAGCAAATAGTTCACATTTTCTTCTTACTTTTTTCAATCATTTGACTTTGTTTTATTACTTCTTGATGTCTCATGAAATCATTAGTTTCCATTTGTCCAGCTATAATTTTTAAGAAATTATTTTCTTCAGTCAGCTCCAGTACTTCCTTTTCCTTTTGGCTAGTTCTGTTTTTTTTTAGTTCTTCTCTTCAATGAATTTTTGCATATCTTTTTCCATGTGGCAAATCCTGCTTTTAAAAGGAGTTTTTCTCTTCAGTGGATTTTTGTGCCTCTTATGATTTGACTGATTCTGTTTTTTAAGGTGTTATTTTCTTCAATATTTTTTGCATGTACCTCCTTTACCAAGCTATTGGCTCTTTTTTCATGATTTTCTTTCATCACTCGCATTTCTTTTCCCAGTTTTTCCTCTACCTCTATTATTTGGTTTTAAAAATCCTTTTTGACCTTTTTTGGGAATTCTTTTTGTGCCTGACACCAATTCACATTTTTTTTTTCCTTTTAAGACTTTGCATATAGCTCTTTTGACATTATGGTCTTCTTCTGAGTTTGTGCTTTGGACTTCCTTTTCACCACAGTAACTTTCTATGGTTAGGTTACTTTTTGTTGTTGTTTGCTTACATTTCCTGCCTATTTCTTGACTTTTAACATTAAGCTACAGTTGGGCTCTGATCCTGGGGTGGAGGAGATATTATTCCAAGCTTCGTGCTTTTCATGTCTCTCTTTTCAGAGCTAGCTCTGGGAGGCTGTAAGTTTTCAGTTCTTCCAGGATGGTATGATCTAAGGAAAGAGGTGGTCACAGCTCTTTTGGCCTTTGCTCTGGTCTATGAGTGATCACAAACACTTTCTATTATCCTGGAACTGTGACCAGTGTGTCCCCTCCAGCTAATGCTGCTCTTTGCCCTGGGACTTTGACCCAGAACCATTCATGTGCAATTCAACAAAGTCCTGATCCCAGTGCCAGCAAAGTGTCCCCTGTAATCTTTTGACCACTTGTCTGACCCCTTTACCATCTGTGTACTAAGAGTTCCTGAAGCTGCCAGTGATTCAGTCACCCCCAAAACCTGCTGTTGACTTGCTAAAGTATGGCTCCTGCACTCCTTCACTCCTCTATTGCTTCAGTGTGACCAACCTTTCATGACAACTTTCAAGTTGTCTTGGACTAGAAAATTGTTTCATCCCATCCTTGTGTTGGCTCTACCACTTTAGAATTCATTTGAGGTATTATTTCAATGTTGTTTAGTGAAAAATTTGGGAGAGCTCAGGCAAGCCCCTGCCTTCACTCAGCCATCTTGGCTCTGCCCCACCTCAGATATGTGTCAACAGGTCTTCTTAATCCTCCACATACCAACTCTCTCAGCCATTCCTTCCTCTCCAGTTACATGGACACCAGCCTACTTATCCCCATTTCTTAGTTTGACTATTTTAAAATCTTCCTGATTTCTCTGGCTCTATTCTTTGCTCTTAGCTATTCTCTACATACCTGATGATATAATATTCCAAATGCATTGGAAACCATCATACCATGTCACTCCCCTACTCTAAAATCTCCAGTGACTTCCTGCTGCCTCTATGATAAAATGCAAACTTCTGAAGGTGATATTGAAGAGCTATGGTAATCTGGCTTCAACTTTTCTCCCTACCTTTTTTCCACTGGGGTCTCTTTATGCTCCAATTACACTTGACTACCAATTTTTCCTTGAACTCATCCACCTTTCTCAATTCCACATGTTCACCTAATAGATGGACAATATTCTCTTCCCATTTCCTCTGTTGAGAAAAATCCTTTAAAAAGAGAAGTCTCATGGAAAAGAATGGGTTAAAATTTAATTGATCTTAGAACTTTTATGTTTCTAAGTCTGAAAGGGGGCTACCGTGTGACTTCTTTGAATGGGTAGAGTGATGAGGGTGGAAGCTAGTTTCCCTCAAAGTTTTGTTTTTTAATTCAGCTAAGTATAGAGGGAAAAATGTCATCAATAAACATACCAGAATAAAATAACTTAAAACCTAAAGTTCAGAGTTGGGAGGGGCCTTAGAAAAGACAATATCAGAGCTAGGAGGGGCTTTAGAACAAGGAATGTCAGAGCTAGAGGGGCCTTAGGAAGAGATTTCACAGTGTCGGAACTGATATAGACTTTAGGTCATGGAACATAGAATATCACAGCTACAAGCAATCTTTTGATATGGAATACAGAATGCCAAAACTAGAAATGGGCTTAGCATGTAGAAGGTCAACTACGTGAGGAGCCTTAGGACATAGAACAGAATGTCCAAGATATAAGAGCCCTTAGATCACGGAACATAGAACCTTAAAACTGAAATTAAAACAAACTCAGTACCTAAAAGCAGAGATATTGATGGGCCCTTCTGCCAGGAATGATCTGAGCTCCAAGGGGGCCTTAAGAAGGGAGATTAGTGAATACATAGAAAATGAGAGCAACAAGGAACCTTTAACTCGTCTAATCTACTCATCCTGTAGTGCAAGAAAGGAGGACGAACAAGTTTAGCAACCATATGGTGAATGAGTAACAAAACCCCCCAGTTAATGGAAGCTAATAGCCAAGCTAATAAAAGAGCCAGAACTAAGATTTACACCTAATTTCCAGTGGAGTATTTCTCCAATTCCATCAGTGCCCTTGTTTCATCTCCAGTTCCAAGGGAACCTCATGCTCACCCCCTCTCCTCCTTATTCCTTCCTCACTCTTCACCATGTTTCCCCCTACCTCAAACACAGGGGGGTTTCTCATGAGTCAGGAAAATGGGATTCATTGAGATTCTAAGGCCTGACCTGTAGTCTGCCATTTTTAAACATAGTTTCAACCCCATTAATTCTGCAGATAAACACCAGAAATAATGAACGTAAAACTTTTTAATTAGCGAGACTTTTGACTTTGAAGGGAGGAAAAAAAATGATCCTTTCTTGCACAGAAAAACCAGGGCACTAAGGTAACATTCTTTGAAAGAAGTGTTTTAAAATAAGTTTATTTCATTTTAAATAAATCCTCTAGCATGAAATAGAAAGAGTTCATGGTCTTTGCTTGGAAGAAGTCTGTGTAAACAATATACCTGTCATATGCATCTGTGCAGCTTAGCAACAGTTTGTTATTGGAAGGAATATTTCAGTATTGGTGGCTGAAAGGACTTTTTTGTCTCAAAATTGACTTTCTCCTTTGGCTTGTTTCTCTTTTGACTCTACCTAGACTTTATTAATAGTTTCCTTCTTTTCACCATCTCCATCTTCATAATTTTCCTCAAAACATTCATCAGCCCCTCACTAGGATCTGTGTCATTATCAAAGGAGATTTTCCCTTCTCCTTGCATTCCTTCTCCACCTGGGTCAACTAATTCCATTTCTGTCCCTGCATAATATAAGAAATGTATCAGTCTTTTTTTTCCTTTTTTTATTTTTTTTATTTTTATTTTTAGTTTACATCAGACGGTTCTACATAACTTTGAGTTCCAGATTTTCTCCCCTCCCTTCCCTCTCCCTCCCCAAGACGGCATGGAATCTCATATAACTACCAAGTATAACTTCGCATTGAATTAATTTATACACTAGTCAGGTTGCAGAGAAGAATTATGACCAATGGAATGAATCATGAGAAAGAATAAACAGAACCAAAAAAAACCCCAAAAACAAAAACAAAAGAGAAGAGAAAAAGGCAAGCATGAAGTGTGCCTCAATCTGCACTCAAATTTCACAGTTCTTTCTCTGGATATAGATAGCATTCTCCATTGTGAGTCCTTTGGAGTTGTCCTTGCACCTTGCACTGCTGAGAAAAGCGAAGTCTATCAGGGTTGGTCCTCATGGAATCCATACATCTGTGGTTGTGTACAATGTTCTCCTGGCTCTGCTCCACTCACTCAGCATTATGTCGTGTAGGTTTTTCCAGGTTGTTATGAAGTCCGTATCATCCCCATTTCTTATGGCACAATAGTATTCCATTACCTTCATATAGCACAGCTTGTTCAGCCATTCCCCAATTGATGGGCATCCCTTTGATTTCCAATTCTTGGCTACCACAAAAAGAGCTGCTATAAATATCTTTGTACATATGGATCCTTTTCCCACTTGTGTAATTTCTTTGGGATACAACCCTAGAAGTGGTATTGCTAGGTCAAAGGGTATGAACATTTCTGTGGCCCTTTGGGCGTAGTTCCAAATTACTCTCCAAAATGTCTGGATCATCTCACAACTCCACCAGCAATGTAACAATGTTCCAATTTTCCCACATCCTCTCCAGCATTTATCATCCTCCTGCTTTGTTATTTTAGCCAATCTGACAGGAGAGATGTGGTATCTAAGAGTTGTTTTGATTTGCATTTCTCTAATCAGTAGTGATTTAGAGCATTTTTTCATATGACTATAGATAGCTTTAATTTCTTCCTCTGAAAACTGCCTGTTCATATCCTTTGACCATTTCTCAATTGGGGAATGGCTTGTATTCCTATATATTTGGCTCAGTTTCCTGTATATTTTAGAAATGAGGCCTTTATCAGAGATACTAGTTGTAAAGATTTTCTCCCAATTTTCTGCTTCCCTCCTAATTTTTGTTGCATTGGCTTTTTTTGTACAAAACCCTTCAGTTTAACATAATCAAAATTATCCATTTTGCATTTTGTAATGCTCTCTATCTCTTGTTGGGTCATGAATTCTTTTCTTTTCCATAAATCTGATAAGTAAACCATTCCTTTTTCTCCCAAATTACTTATAGTATCAGCCTTTACTCCTAAATCATGAACCCATTTTGACTTTATTTTGGTATTTGGTGTAAGATATTGGTCTATGCCCAGTTTCTGCCCTACCATTTTCCAATTTTCCCAGCAGTTTTTGTGAAATAGTGAATTCTTAGCCCAGAAGCTGGCCTCTTTGGGTTTATCAAAGAATAGATTGCTATAGTTGTTGACTTCTCCATCTTGTATTTTTATCCTATTCCACTGATCCACACCTGTTTTTTATCCAGTACCAGGTAGTTTTGATGACTGCTGCTTTGTAGTACAGTTTAATATCTGGTATGGCTAGGCCACCTTCTCTAGCATTTCTTTTCATTAATACCCTAGATATTCTAGACCTCTTGTTTTTCCAGATGAATTTTGTTATAATTTTGTCCAGCTTAGTAAAATAATTTTTTGGTAGTTTGATTGGTATGGCAATGAATAGATAGATTAATTTAGGTAAAATTGTCATTTTTATTATATTAGCTCGGCCTAACCATGATCAAATGATATTTTTCCATTTATTTAGATCTGACTTTATTCACCTGAAAAGTATCTTAGTTATGTTCATATAGGCCCTGGGTTTGTCTTGGCAAATAGGATCCCAAATATTTTATAGTGTCTACAGTAACTTTGAATGGAATTTCTCTTTCTATCTCTTGCTGTTGGGCTTTGTCAGTAATGTGTAGGAATGCTGAGGATTTATGTGGGTTTATTTTATATCCTGCAACTTTGCTAAAGTTATTTATTATTTCAAGTAGTTTTTTACTTGATTCTCTAGGATTCTCTACATAAATCATCATATCCTCTGCAAAAAGTGATAATTTAATTTCTTCTTTTTCTATTCTAATTCCTTCAATTTAGTTTTCTTCTCTTATTGCTAAAGCTAACATTTCTAGTACAAAATTGAATAGTAGGGGTGATAATGGACATCCTTGTTTCACCCCTGATCTTATTGGGAATGTATCTAGCTTATCCCCATTACAAATAATGGTTGTTGATGGTTTTAGGTAGCTGCTTTTTATAATTTTAAGGAAGGTTCCATTTATTCCTATGCTTTGTAGTGCTTTTAATAGGAATGGGTGTTGTCTTTTGTCAAAGGCTTTTTCTGCGTCTATTGAGATGATCATATGGTTTTTGCTAGTTTTGTTGTTGATATGGTCAATTATGCTAACAGCTTTCCTAATATTGAACCAGCCTTGCATTCCTGGAATAAATCCTACCTGGTCATAGTGTATTATTCTCGTGATGAGAAAGAAATGTATCAGTCTTGATCTTAAGCAACCTTCTACAGAGATGGGCTGCAAGAGGTTGTTGACAGTCAAAGGTAGTTTTAGCATTAATATTCTTTACAAGAACTTCAAATGACTCCCATGAACTGCCCCCGTACATTCTCAGCGGGGATTTGCTAAACACTATTTAAGGTGATGAGGATTTTCACATATTTAGATGACTAATTGCAGCCATTATTGTTGACTTTCACAGTGTACCCAAATGAAATGGGGGGAACCACAGCTGTTGGTTTCTCATTATCAACAATTTCTCTTTTCTCCTGTCCCTTCCACTTAGTCTTATGCTTGATTTCTGTCTCTAGCTTGGACTTTTCTGCTGTTAGGACATCACAGACTCCTTTCCTAGTGGCTTTTCCCAGCAACTCTTTCACTTCTTCCAGGCCTTTCCATAGATCACCCAGGGCTGCCGCAATGGTTTGCCACCACTGCCAGGAGTAACATGAGCTGTGATCATGCAGAAGGGATGCCCTAGGGATCCCCCACTGCAAGGACTAACTCAAGACACTGCTCCTGCCACAGCCAGAGTGTGGATCTGACTGACAGAGCTGCCTGCACACAGATGGGATGGTCTCAGATGGCCCTCTAAGCCACTGGCTTGAGGACAAACAGGGCTTGCCTTTTCCCTGTTTTCTTTAAAAATGGTCTGGAGTCCTAAAAAAGGCAAGTGCAACTCCTAAGAGTCTTTGGAAGCCTTAGCACCATGGAGAGGAAGCAGACCAGGAATGCCTATAGGTCCAGCTCTAATCTCAGCCTTAGATCATACATTCCCTGGTTCTCGATTTTTTTCATCTGTAAAATTACTCTAAAAATACTTTCCTGGATTCCTTCAGCACAGACCTGAGAACATTATCTGAAATGTAAGTAGATATAATTGAATTTCTCAAGTGGGTGTGTAACCCTTATAGACTCTGTTCTTATCCCACCTTCCTTTCCCCTGCTGGTTGAGTGGCCAGAGCTAAGCAAATGATTCCCTCTCAAGGTTCTAGGGGTGCCCCTGTGGGCCTGTGGGGTCTCTTTCCAAGGTTATCAACTCAAGTCCCAATTCCAATGTGTTCTTTCAATATCATTTACAATTTAGTATCTCCCCTGTGACTCCAATATCATTTAACATTCAGTAGCTTTTACAAAGGGATATTTACTGAGACAATATCATAAGAACAGAAATACAAAAGTATTTCTCCCAACAGCAGGCTTCTTCATTTATCACCTTGGTCCTTGGCCAAGGCAGCTAGGGCACAGTGAATAGAGCACTAGCCCTGGAGTCAGGAGGACCTGAGTTCAGATCTGGCCTCATACACTTGACATGCTTACTAGCTGTGTGACCTTGGGCAAGTCACTTAACCCCAATTGCTTTCCCTTCTCCCCTCTGAAAAACAAAACAAAAGAACAAATAAAAAAAAGGGGGCCCCGGCACATGCATCTAGTTTCCCTTCTTTGATAGAATAAAGAAACCTTTAAAAAAAAGTAACATAGCCACTGGGCAAGTTGGTCCACTTCTGTACCAGGTCCTAAGTGTTGCTGTATAAGAGTCATGTGGGTGCCTCACCAGGTTGGCCTGTCAAGAAGTCTGGTATGGACTCCTGTCACTGTACTTCTGCTGCTCTGACCTTCTAAATCAAACAATAAATAAAACCAGGACAATTTACCAAGTCACCATTTGGCTTTGAAATCATGGACTGACCAGATAGGAGTGAGGATGATAGCATTTCATCCTCCTTTGTCACACACAGCCAGAAGAGAGAGACCAGTTTGGGGAGTTAATGCTTTTCGTATTCATACTCAGTTCTGGCTCAGCAGCCAAGTGAACATCCTTCTCTTCACTAAGGGGCCAGGAGCCAATCAAAAAATTCTTGTGCCTTTTCTGAAGAGGAGATCTGGGCTTCTGCATTGCTCTCTATCATAACCGTCCAAATGGCCACGCCCAGGATTGAGATCTCATTGCCCAGGACTCCATTACATAAGAGCAGTGAAACAGGCCTTTGAAAGATTGGGATGGAATATAGAGCTTTTCAGCCTTGAAGTCAGAAATCTATCACCTGCCTTTATAGATGGCTGCTTTTGCTTTTGGCTTATTTTCTCCAAGTCTCAGTTTCCTACCCTGTTAAAAGGGATAATAATCCTTGAACTCCCTATCACAGGGAAGTTGTAAGGATCCAAATAGCACCTTGGCACAGTGGTAATAGAATTGTATTTGGGGTCACAGTGTTTAGGCTTAAGTCCTCACTCTCTTACTGCTATGTGACACTGGGCAAATCCCTACGTTGTTCTGCTCCTCAGTTTCCTCCTTAAAAAATAAAGGGGAAATTAGACTAAGTGACTTCTGAGGTTCCTTGTGCCCCTAGGTCTATGTTATAGGATTCTGTGGTCTTAAGGGAGACAAAGGATATGAAAGCATTCTGAAAAGAAGGTGAATTCTGGGTCCATTCCTCTTTCCCAGAGCTGCTGCTCCATAGCCCAGCCACCCTCCTCTCAATGAACAAGGGGCCCAAAGACCAATCTCATCTGAGACATGACAAGCACATCAATAACAGGACGCTTGATTACTGAGCCATTCAAGCAGGGAACAGTATTTTGCTTCTACATTTGAGGGTGTAATTTAATTAGCTGAGTTGGAAAGAATTAATAAATGACAGAAAATCACCTCCTACTCCTATCCCCCCTTCCCTTTTCCAATTTAGGAAGAAATAAACAGCTTGTGACAGAGATCGTCAAAGCCCCCAAGGCAGCCAACATTGCTATTGGCCAGATGCTGTGTCCTTGTCTGTAGGAAAGCAAAGATTAGAGCTGGCCTGACCATGGTCTTTTCTTGCTTATCATCAGCAGCAACATCTGGGAAAGACAATAGATATATAGAGAGCACTTTAAGATTTTTTAAGCACTTTACTGACAGGATCTATTATAATTCCACTTGTACAGATAAGGAAACTGAGGCACAGAAAGGTTAAATGGCTTGTCTGAGATCACCAAGGAATAGCCACCCAGGAAATGCCAGGCCTTTGCTCTGCCACAAGAAAGTCTTTCCTTGTCCTCCTGCTCTCCCTCCCTCCTTCCATCACAAGCTACCCTGTAACTGTTGTACATGTGGTGGACTAGCTTAAACACCAATCCAGTATTTCTGGGTCTCCAAAGTCCTTAGAGGAAGTCTCTTGTAAAAGTGTGGGCAGGGCTGTTGGCCTTCTGCCCCTGCGGTACCATTTCCCTGTCTCTGCACGTAAGAACACCATGCCACCATCTTCCTTGTTCTGTATAAGTCATGAGCTGTTCCCTGAAGGGAAATAGAACTAAGGTGGCTTTTTCGCAAATAAATAAAACTGCTTTGAAATAGCTACTCAGGAAGGTGGTGGGCAGTTGACAGGCCAATAGCAGGCATTTTATTACAGTTATTAGGTTTCTATTTCCCAAGAGCAGATCAGCTTTGGAGAAAAAGCTTGTGGTTTTGTGACTCTTCTCAGAAATAAGACACTCAGACATTCAGTGTAGAGATGAGCTTGTCCGGGACCAGGTGGATTTGCCCCAGAGGGTTCAGTTTACTGTCCGGAGACACTCTTCTACAGTATCTAGATGGGGAGGCAGGGAGAGAGTGGAGATGAGGGAAAATCCAGTACCCCTCCCGGACATGAGCAAAGTCAGGTTCAGGGTGGGGGGAGGTGCAGCTGAAGAGACTGGGGAAGGGTTTGGTACCTCGGGGCTTTTCATAGAAGCAACACTGAAATGGGCGCTAAGGAGAGTTGGGTTCTGCCACTTTTGATTCTAAATCACTGTGAGGCCTGAAGACAGGCACTGCCTTCTGATCTTTAGCTTTCCCATCCAGAAAATGAAAATGTTAATCTGGCTATTGAATTGAGTTCTAAGATATTATATTATAATTCTATTTAATTATATTCCATTCCATTCCATTCATCCACACAATTACAGTATCTCAGATTTGGAAGGCACGTCAGTAATCCTCTAGAGATGCCATGAGATCAAGTAAATAAAGTGCTGCACTTGGAGTAAGCAAGACTCGAATTCAAATCCTGCCTTTAACACTTACTGGCTGTGTGACTCTAGATAAGAATTTAACCTCTCTGAGTCTCAATTTCTTCATGGGCAAAATGGGAGGTAATAAGCCCCTCACGACTTATCTTTTATGTCTGGGATGTGTAAATGTATTCAAAGTCTTTGGCAAAAATCCGTGTAGTGCTGTTACCACTAGTCCAATCCTTGCCTAAACAAAAATCCCTCTAAAGAGTCCCTGGAAGTGGTGACCTGCTTGAACACCTCCAAAGTGGGTAGGCATCACTTCCTAAGGCAACCCACTCTGTAATAACAAGAGCTAACACTTACAGAGAACTTTAAGGTTTACAAAACAGTTTACAAATATTTTATTGGATCCTCACTTTGGGAGGTAAGTGCTATTATTATCTTCATTTTACAGATGGGGAAACTAAGGTACACAGAGGTTCAGTGACTAGCGTGGGGTCACTTAGCTAGTTAGTGTCTGAGACTGGATTTGAATTTGGATCTTTCTGACTTCAGGTCCAGAGCTCTCTCTTCTTTCCTCTCCTCTCTTCCTTCTTTCCTTTCTTTTTTTCTCTCCCTTCCTCCCTCCCTCCCTTCCTTCCTTCCTTCCTTCCTTCCTTCCTTCCTTCCTTCCTTCCTTTCCTATAGTACTATGCAGCTATATTATTTACATAGTTCTCATTGTTAGGAAGGTTTTCTGAAACCAAACCTCAATCAGCATCTTTACAAGTTCCATCATCGCTCATAGTCTTTCCCTTTGGGGCCAAGCAGGAAAAACAAAAATCTCAATTCAGTTTAATTCAGACTGATAGCATACCTGCTAAATTGAGGCACTGTCCAAGGTGCTGAGACTGCAAGTGTCCCCATGAAGCAGATTCTCTTTTAAGGAGCTTGCAGTTTCATAGGGGGGAATGTCAAGATAAGCATGATTCTAAGGGAGATGAGGTGGGGAGTGGTGGCAGGGAGAGACTTCTTACAGAAATGGGGAATCCTGAAAGTCAAAGAGATGGGAAAAGGAAGGATGAGATCAGGAATGCTGAGTGGTTCAGTTTGAAACATATTATATGAAGAACAAAATGAGACCAGACTGGACACTTCTGTTTGACTTCTTGAGCAACCTGACCCCATCTTGGGGAAAAAAATCAACAATGGAGGAAATCTTGGGAAAATTTGACCTGCTCTAATGTGAGTACCTCAAACAGAACTCACTTCTCAACAGCCAGACTGGCTCCAAGACTCTACCAACCTCTGTCTTGATCATCAGTCAGGATCAGGGACTAGACTTTGCCCTCTATCCATATGCATACTCTCTCTACCCTTTAGGCAGGGATTGAAGATCAAGTCAACATTATCTTTGCTATAATAAAGGGCGTGTCAATCTACTGACCTATGGCTCCACCTAGAATTTCAGTAGTTTTTAGGCTGCCTGGTCTGACCTCTTTTTCTGACTAATATTTTAGCTCCTTCAACATATATGAATCAGCCTCATCTCTCCAGCAAGGTAAGACCCAATCTTACCCTTGCATTGTGCTCTCTGGATTTTTTGTTTTATTATTAATGGACTGCCTTTCTATTAGATGTGTACCAGCACTACCAAAACTTATTGTGCATTGATTTCACATTTACTTATATGAGGACATGTTTTCCCAATTGAATATAATCTTCTCAAGGACAGGGGTAATTTCATTCAGTCATTTTTTTCCTTTTTATCCCCCAACGCAGTACCTGACACATAGCAGGAACTCAATAAATTCATATTGAGTTTAGTTGAATTGACCAGCAGGTTGAATGAATATTCCTAAGGGCCTTGAATACCTGAGTCAAGAGTTCCTGCTTTATTTGAAAGACAATGGGGAGTCATAAAAGGGTTTTGAGAGGAGAGGAGTGATATCATAGCAGAGCATTTGGAAGGTTATTGGGGCAGTTGCCTGGAGGATGAGATGAAGAAGAATATTGGAGACCGAAATCAGTTGAAGGCAATAAATAGAGCTCTAAGTGAAAAGAGATGAGGGCATGTACTAGCATGGATGGTTACAGTTTAAGTAGAAAGAAGGGTCCAGATTTAGATAATGACATAGCTAAGAAAAAGAAATGATAAAACTTGTTGAATTATTACATTCAGCAGTAATGAAGCGCAGAGAGTCTATAGTGATTCCATAGTGTTCTATGGTATAGAATTCCATAGATTCTATAGTGACTGGGAGGGTGGTGGCACCATCAATATAAAACAGAAAAGTTCCCAAGAAGATGAGGCTTAAAAAGCTAGGTTAATGAGTTTGTCATACTAGCAGGGCATCCAGATAGAGAGGGCTAGCAGGCAATTGGAAATAGTGGGTTAGAGTCTAGGGAGTAGTTTGGGAGTCATCTGTACAGGAGTCACATAGAAAGCATCAGGTTGTGTGTTTGTCCTTTGTTTTTGAAGAGGACCATGACATCAGGGAGATGATGATATCATTTGAAGTTGACTTTGATTTGAGTGAGGGAGGGATGTGCAAGGTCACCAGCCTCACTTTCTCTTCCAGAGTCATCTGGATCCAGTGACCAGATATTCATCAGGATGACTGGAGCTGACCCAGGATGCAATGGGAGACCCTGGACCTTTTAGGCTCAGGCCTTTTCTTGTACTCACTTAGAGTGAGGTGCCGCCTATTCAGTGAATAGGCCTATTTAATAAATGAGTCAAGGGATGGTCCCTTTAATTAGAAAAAAAGGAAAAAAAATTGAGCTGGGAGGGGAAGATCCTCAGGGTTGCTGTTCCAAAGAGAAATAGTTACCAATGACATTCTCTCCAAGCCAGAAGGGCCCAATGTGCAGCCATTAAGTGGAGCTTGGGCAGGGACCTATTTATGAACTTCTGAGTGAACTGGTTTTAAAGTTTTATGGAAGGAAGGAAGGATGGAAGGAAGGAAAGAAGGAAGGAGAGAGAAATAAAGGAAGAAAGGAAGGAAGAAAGGAAGAAGGGAAGAAGGAAAGAAAGAAAGGAAGGAAGGAAGGAAGGAAGGAAGGAAGGAAAGGAGGAAGGAAGGAAGGAAGGAAGGAAGGAAGGAAGGAAGGAAGAAGGAAAGAAAGAAAGGAAGGAAGAAAGGAAGAAGGAAAGAAGGAAAGAAAGGAAGGAAGGAAGAAAGAAAGAAAAAGAAGGAAAGAAAGAAAGAAAGAGAAAAGAAGAAGTCTAGCCAGTAAACCCCAAGTTAAGTGGGCAACTTCTGGCCATCAAAATTTACCTTCCTTTGGAGATAAGAAGAAGAGGAAAGGGAGAGAGAGAGATGAAGAGGATAAGCTGAGTTATCCAATTAGTGAGAGAGAGAGAGAGAGAGAGAGAGAGAGAGAGAGAGAGAGAGAGACAGAGAGAGGGAGAGGGAGAGGGAGAGGGAGAGGGAGAGGGAGAGGGAGAGGGAGAGGGAGAGGGAGAGGGAGAGGGAGAAGAAGAAGAAGAAGAAGAAGAAGAAGAAGAAGAAGAAGAAGAAGAAGAAGAAGAAGAAGAAGAAGAAGGAGAAGAAGAAGGAGAAGAAGAAGGAGAAGAAGAAGAAGAAGAAGAAGAAGAAGAAGAAGAAGAAGAAGAAGAAGAAGAAGAAGAAGAAGAAGAAGAAGAAGAAGAAGAAGAAGAAGAAGAAGAAGAAGAAGAAGAAGTTGTTGTTTAGAGAGAATGGCATCAGGGCAATGCAGGATGGCTTAGATTTAGATTTAGTAACATGAAGGACTACCTATTCCTTTTCAATTAAAATGGATGAGGAGGGCATCAGGGAGTACACCTAGAGGCTATTCAGAGTAAAGAAAAATAAGGGGAGTCCTTGTTGGCACTGAAATTTTATGATGGATATGATAGTCTGCATATCTCTCCATCTTCTATATTATTCCTTTCTTTATCTTTCCACAAAACAGTGTTAAATAAAACAGTGTTAATTTCCTATGTTTTCCTTTGCCACCATTGAAAGGATTGGAACTTACCTGGCAAAACAATGAAAGGGAGGACCATTTGTGATTTTGAATTCTTTATTACACAGCAGGAATGACTAACAGGCATGTTTGGGTCTTATTTTATTGTGTAATAAACCAAAGCATCTCTCAGGCCTTCTATAAAGTGGTGTTAAATGAAGGAGGGACTCCATTCCGACTCCTTTGTACTCTGATCCAGAAACCCGGATACACATGGCCTAGCCATTCAGGAGGCCTGGTCTCTGGATTCTAGTCCCCATTCTGTTGCAAACTTGTCATGTGAAATAGACACAATCTATCTCCTTTCTGACACATAGTGTCATCCTCTGGAAATTGGGGAGGGTGGAGGATTGGATTCCATTCAATTCCAGTGTAAGAAGTACGTGCTTTGTCCATGGTCCTTGATGGGTGCTCTCAAAGACTCCTTCCTGTGTTAACATTCTGTGTAAATGTGAGGAGCAGTGTGTGCGGAGTGCAAAACTAAGACCCAGGCAATCTGGTTTCAGACACTTGGCAATCTACTTCATGTCTCCAAGTCTTGGTTTCATGATCTGTACAGTAGTGATCATTAAATCCATCAGAACTGCCTGACAAGGCATGGAGGCTAATGTCCATAGAAGGCCCTTGACCAACCTTAAAGCATGTGTCCAGATCAGGTGCTACTATTTCCCATTTTGTATAAAGAGTTGGGATTCATTATTGTCATTCTCTTGAATGAAGTTATTAATTGTTTCTCTGATTTGTTGTTTGGCCCACTCATTCTTTAGAATTAGATTATTTAGTTTCCAATTAGTTTTTAGCTTATTTTTCCATGGTTCTTTATTAAAAATGATTCTTATTGCATCATGATCTGAAAACGATGCTTCGACTACTTCTGCCTTTCTGCACTGGATTGTGAGGTTTTTATGCCCTAGTACATGGTCAATTTTTGAGTATGTGCCATGTACCGCTGAGAAGAAAGTATATTCCTTTTTATCCCCATTCAGTTTTCTCCAGAGGTCTATCATATCTGCCTTTTCTAAAATTCTGTTTACCTCCTTAACTTTTTTCTTATTTATTTTGCAGTTAGATTTATCAAGTTCAGAAAGGGGGAGGTTGAGGTCTCCCAATATTATAGTTTTGTTGTCTATTTCTTCCTGTAGCTCCCTTAACCTCTCCTCTAAGAATTTGTATGCCTTACCACTTGGTACATATATGTTAAGCAATGATACTGCTTCATTGTTTATGGTGCCTTTTAGCAGGATATAATGTCCTTCCTTATCTCTTTTAATTAAATCTATCTTTACTTTTGCTTTGTCTGAGATTAGGATTGCTACACCTGCTTTTTTACTTTAGCTGAGGCACAATATATTTTACACCAGCCTTCTACCTTTACCCTATGTGTATCCCCCTGTTTCAAATGCGTTTCTTGTAAACAGCATATTGTAGGATTATGGTTTGTAATCCATTCTGCTATCCGCTTCTGTTTTATGAGAGTGTTCATCCCCTTCACGTTCAGAGTTATGATTTCTATCTGTGTCTTTTTCTCCATCCTAGTTACCCCTGTTTATGCTTTTATTTCTCCCTTTCCTCTTCTCCTCCTCAACAAAATTTTGCTTTTGACCACCGCTTTCCTCAATTTACCCTCCCTCTTTATTTCCCTCCCTTATCTTACCATTTCCCACTTGCTACTTCTCCCCTCCCTTCTGACCACCCCCTCCCTTTTTCCCCCCTTCCCCTCCTACTTCCCGTAGGACAAGTTAGATTTCTAAATTTATCCGGGTATATTATTCCCTTATTGAACTAGATCAGATGACAGTAAAGCTCAAATACTGCTCTTCTCCCTCCCTTCTTTCCCTCTACTATAATATGTTTCTGTGCCACTTCATTTGGTGTAATTTACCCTTTTCTACTACCTCCTTACCGCTTCTCTCATAGCCTTCCCTTTATATCTCTTACTTATATTTTTTATCTTTACATCAGTTAATTTACTCAAGAGAATGACAATAATGAAACAACATACCAAAACTTATGGGATGCAACAAAAGCAGTTCTTAGGGGAAGTTTTATATCTCTAAATGCTTACATGAATAAAATAAGGAAAAAGGAGATCAATGATCTGGGCATACAGCTGAAAAAGCTAGAAAAAGAGCAAATTGAAAACCCCCAATTAAATACCAAATTAGAAATACTGAAAATCAAAGGAGAGATTAATAAAATTGAAACCAAGAAAACTATTGAATTAATAAATAAAACAAAGAGCTGGTTTTATGAAAAAACCAATAAAATTGATAAATCTTTGGCCAATTTGATTAAAAAAAAGAAAGAAGAAAATCAAATTCCCAGTATCAAAAATGAAAAGGGTGAGGTCACCTCTAATGAAGAGGAAATCAAAACAATAATTAGGAATTATTTTGCCCAACGGTATGACCATAAATTTGACAACCTTAGAGATATGGATGAATATCTACAAAAACATAAACTGCCCAGGTTAACAGAAAAGGAAGTAAAATTTCTAAATAACCCCATCTCAGAAAAAGAAATTGAGCATGACGTCAATGAACTCCCTAGGAAAAAATCTCCAGGGCCAGATGGTTTTACATGTGAATTCTATCAAACATTTAAAGAACAATTAATTCCAATACTTTGTAGACTATTTGGGAAAATAGGTGAAGAAGGAGTCCTGCCAAATTCTTTTTATGACACAAATATGGTACTAATACCCAAACCAGGCAGAGTCAAAACAGAGAAAGAAAATTATAGACCAATTTCTCTAATGAATACTGATGCAAAAATTTCAAATAAAATATTAGCAAAAAGATTGCAGCAACTCATCACAAGAATAATACACTATGAACAGGTAGGATTTATTCCAGGAATGCAAGGCTGGTTCAATATTAGGAAAACTATTAGCATAATTGACCATATCAACAACAAAACTAGCAAAAACCATATGATCATCTCAATAGACGCAGAAAAAGCCTTTGACAAAGTACAACACCCATTCCTATTAAAAACACTAGAAAGCATAGGAATAAATGGAAACTTCCTTAAAATTATAAAAAGCATTTACCTAAAACCATCAACAAGCATTATTTGTAATGGGGATAAGCTAGATGCATTCACAATAAGATCCAGGGTGAAATAAGGATGTCCATTATCACCCCTATTATTCAATTTAGTACTAGAAACGTTAGCTGTAGCAATAAGAGAAGAAAAAGAAATTGAAGGAATTAGAATAGGAGAAGAAGAAACTAAATTATCACTTTTTGCAGATGATATGATGATTTATTTAGAGAATCCTAGAGAATCAAGTAAAAAAACTACTTGAAATAATAAACAATTTTAGCAAAGTTGCAGGATATGAAATAAACCCACATAAATCCTCAGCATTCCTATACATTACTGACAAAGCCCAACAGCAAGAGATAGAAAGAGAAATTCCATTCAAAGTTACTGTAGACACTATAAAATATGTGGGAGTCTATTTGCCAAGACAAACCCAGGGCCTATATGAACATAACTATGACACACTTTTCACGCAAATAAAGGCAGATCTAAATAAATGGAAAAATATCAGTTGCTCATGGTTAGGCTGAGCTAATATAATAAAAATGACAATTTTACCTAAATTAATCTATCTATTCATTGCCATACCAATTGAACTACCAAAAAATTATTTTACTGAGCTGGACAAAATAATAACAAAATTTATCTGGAAAAACAAGAGGTCTAGAATATCTAGGGTATTAATGAAAAGAAATGCTACAGAAGGTGGCCTAGCCATACTACATATTAAACTGTACTACAGAGCAGCAGTCATCAAAACTACCTGGTACTGGCTAAGAAACAGGGGTGTGGATCTGTGGAATAGGATATGTACACAAGATGGAGAAGTCAACAACTATAGCAATCTGCTCTTTGATAAACCCAAAGAGGCCAGCTTCCGGGCTAAGAATTCACTATTTCACAAAAACTGCTGGGAAAATTGGAAAATGGTAGGACAGAAACTGGGCATAGACCAATATCTTACACCATATACCAGAATAAAGTCAAAATGGGTTCATGATCTAGGAGTAAAAGCTGATACTATAAGTAATTTGGGAGAACAAGGAATGGTTTACTTATCAGATTTATGGAAAAGAAAAGAATTCATGACCCAACAAGAGATAGAGAGCATTACAAAATGCAAAATGGATAATTCTGATTATGTTAAATTGAAAGGTTTTTGTACAAGAAAAGCCAATGCAACAAAAATTAGGAGGGAAGCAGAAAATTGGGAGGAAATCTTTACATCTAGTATCTCTGATGAAGGCCTCATTTCTAAAATATACGGGGAACTGAGCCAAATATATAGGAATACAAGCCATTCCCCAATTGAGAAATGGTCAAAGGATATGAACAGGCAGTTTTCAGAGGAAGAAATTAAAGCTATCTATAGTCATATGAAAAAATGCTCTAAATCACTACTGATTAGAGAAATGCAAATCAAAACAACTCTTAGATACCACATCTCTCCTGTCAGATTGGCTAAAATAACAAAGCAGGAGGATGATAAATGCTGGAGAGGATGTGGGAAAATTGGAACATTGTTACATTGCTGGTGGAGTTGTGAGATGATCCAGACATTTTGGAGAGTAATTTGGAACTATGCCCAAAAAGCCATAGGAATGTTCATACCCTTTGACCCAGCAATACCACTTCTAGGGTTGTATCCCAAAGAAATCACACAAGAGGGAAAGGGACCCATATGTACAAAGATATTTATAGCAGCTCTCTTTGTGGTAGCCAAGAATTGGAAATCAAAGGGATGCCCATCAATTGGGGAATGGCTGAACAAGCTGTGCTATATGAAGGTAATGGAATACTATTGTGCCATAAGAAATGGGGATGATACGGACTTCGTAACAACCTGGAAAAACCTACACGACATAATGCTGAGTGAGCGGAGCAGAGCCAGGAGAACATTGTACACAACCACAGATGTATGGATTCCGTGAGGTTCAACCCTGACAGACATCGCTTTTCTCAGCAACGCAAGGTGCAAGGACAATTCCAGGGGACTCATGATGGAGAATGCTATCTTCATCCAGAGAAAGAACTGTGAAGTTTGAATGCAGATTGAGGCACACTACATGCTCGCCTTTTTTCTTCTCTTTTGTTTTTGTTTTTGGGGTTTTTTTTTTGGTTCTGTCTCTCCTTTCTCATGATTCATTCCATTGGTCATAATTCTTCTCCACAACTTGACTAGTGTATAAATTAATTCAATGTGAAGTTATACATGGTAGTTATATGAGATTCCATGCCCTCTTGGGGAGGGAAGGGGGAGGAAGGGAAGAAAATCTGGATCTCAAAATTATGTAGAACTGTTTGTGGTAAACTAAAAATAAAAATAAATATTAAAAAAAAAAGAGTTGGGATTACATTGGTTTAGGGAACTCTCCATGAAGAAATCCCCTTGACTAACACAGTTCAGCCCCTGTTCTAAAATGCAGTGTCTGAGAGCTACCTGGGGCACTCTGAGGATCACACAGCCAATATTCCACATGGGGAAAGGGGAATCTAAGTCTTCCAGACTCCAAGATTGGTTTTGTACCCACCATACCTCACTGCCTCTCATATCCCATTTGGAGTTAGTCATCTGAGGCAGTGTTTCTCAGTAGATAGAGCTAGGAAGGCCTGAGTTTGAATCCCACCTATGATGCTTGCTGGTAGTGTCACCCTCGGCAAGTCACTGAGCCTCTCATGGCCCTGGGCAGCCCTAAGTCTATGAAGCTGCAGAGAAGAAGCCAACCTGCACTAGTCTGAATTTCCTCATACACTAGTTCCCACTATTAATGAAATGGCAGACCCAGTCCCTAGGCCCAAGCCCAATTATTCCTAAATTGGATGTCCTTTGGTGCAGTCTGAGCATTATACAGTTTAGTATCTGTCTGGTAAAGCTGTCTCTTCTCACACAATTCAGTGGAAACCCCCATGCTTTTCTTTGTCATGGAGACAGCTGCTAGGACATCCCTCTGTTCAAGAGTCCCCCATTGATATTCACCAAGCACCAGCCCTTACCCAGCCCTCACCATTGTCAGCAGTCATGTTTATTGAGTCTCCTTGTAAACTCTGAGTGGACAGGACTGTCAGGCTGGATGTTCCCTGTGAAAAACAATCTGTAATTTCCATCACCCTGTTGCCAGACACTCCATCTTGGCAGAGACCCATCTAGTATAGCCACATTGCCATTCAGTCCTTGTTTCCTTTCCATTCCTTCCATCTGTCCTCCTGGGCTGCATTGTTTCTTCCTGATTCTGCACATATAATTACATAGATTCCCACTGTTGCGTGTATTTTCTCTGTATTTGATGAGCCATGATTACAACAATGTACACCAGGAAGCATGGCATCTCCCACTCATGGATCATAGTTTGCTCTTCATCCAGATCTCAGTTATACTTTGGTAGTGCTGTACTGGAAAACTAGTGTCCTCTTCCCAGAACCTCACCAGGAACCTTGATAACTCTAGAACAACAGAAAGACTCACCATTTTAAAGCTCTTCACACCTTGATTCAGAACAATATTTTGGAAGCACTGTCTGAAAATCACCACTTCATTAAAAATAAAGCAAATGCATGTACTACATTGAAGCTTTGAAGCACTATAAATACTCATTGTCAGGGAGTATCTCATCTTCTTCACCTACTCTCATTTAGAGCTTTGAAGTGAATTTGAACATGCCCATAAATGGTGATCACAATAAAGGAAGGTCTTGAAAAAAATGGTTAAACCAAGTGGGGATGTTTAGCCTGGAGAGTAGAAGACAGTATGAAAATGATAGCTATTTTCAAGCATTTGGAGGACTGTCATGTGAAAGAAGGATCAGACATGTTCTGCTTGGCCCCAAAAGGTAGAGCTCATAGAAATGGCTAGATGATGAAAAGAAGGAAGGAAGGACGCTTCATTGCAATGTGAAATATCTTAAAGTATATAATACATTACCTTGAGATATACTGGGTCATCCGTTGTTCAAGAAATTCAGGAGAAGCCTAGAGATCTACCACTTATCTCCAGGTATTTTATTTTCACTGGCTGTTTCCCATAGCTGATCTTTTTTCCCTCCTGATCTCTGCCTTCTGACTTCTCTGACTTCCTTCAAGACTCAGCTAAAATCCCACATTCTGCAAGAAGCTTTTCTAGTTCTCCCCAATTCAAATGACTTCCATCACTTAACTACCTCCAAATTATGTTGTATATATCATGTTCATATGTAATTGTTTGCACGATTTCCCTCCCATTAGACCATGAGTACCTTGGAAGCAGGAAATGTTTTATTTTCAGGGTTTTTTTTGCCTGTCTCTGTATCCCAAGACTATGCACATTGCCTGGTATATATTAAGCACTAAATGAATGCATATTGACTGACAGCACAGTGATTAGCATCTAAGTGCTTAATAGATACTTTTTTAATCCATTGGTTCATTTCTCACAGCACATTATAATCCTATTATATGCATGAACTCAAATTTATTTAGACATTTTGCAGTTGATGGACATGTACTCTGTTTCTAGTTCTTTGTTACCATAAGAATTACTGATACATACATGCATATATATATATACACATATATATAATTTTTAATATTTTTAGTTTTCAGCATTGATTTCCACAAGATTTTGAATTACAAATTTTCTCCCCATTTCTACCCTCCCCCCCCACTCCAAGATGGCATATATTCTGATTGCCCCATTCCCCAGTCAGTCCTCCCTTCTGCCACCCCACTCCCCCTCATCCCCTTTTCCCTTACTTTCTTATAGGGCAAGACAGATTTCTATGCACTGGGGGCAGAGCCAAGATGGTGGCTGGAAATCAGAGAATGATTTCAGTAAATGAGTAAATCAGTAAATGATGTGAGAAAAACCATGAAAAATGAGTCAATGGCTTGCTAAAGGAGACCCCAAAAATACTGAAGAAAATAACACTTTAAAAAATAGACTAACTTAAATGGCAAAAGAGCTCCAAAAAGCCAATGAGGAGAAGAATGCCTTGAAAGGCAGAATTAGCCAAATGGAAAAGGAGGTCCAAAAGACCACTACAGAAAATACTACCTTAAAAATGAGATCAGAGCAAGTGGAAGCTAGTGACTTGATGAGAAATCAAGATATTATAAAACAGAACCAAAGGAGTGAAAAAGTGGAAGACAATGTGAAATATCTCATTGGAAAAACCACTGACCTGGAAAATAGATCCAGGAGAGATAATTTAAAAATTATTGGACTACTCGAAAGCCATGATCAAAAAAAAGATCCTAGATAGCATCTTTCAAGAAATTATCAAGGAGAACTGCCCTGATATTCTAGAGCCAGAGGGTAAAATAGAAATTGAAAGAATCCACAGTTTACCTCCTCAAAAAGATACCCAAAAGAAAACTCCTAGGAATATTACAACCAAATTCCAGGGCTCCCAGATCAAGGAGAAAATACTGCAAGCAGCCACAAAAAAAATTGAGTATTGTGGAAACACAAACAGGATAATACAAGATCTAGCAGCTTCTACATTAAGGGATAGAAGGGCTTGGAATATGATATTCTGGAGGTCAATGGAGCTAGGATTAAAACCAAGAATCACCTACCCAGCAAAACTGAGTATCATGCTCCAAATCAAAATATGGATTTTCAATAAAATAGAGGACTTTCAAGCTTTCTCAGTGAAAAGACCAGAGCTGAATAGCAAATTTGACTTTCAAACACAAGAATCAAGAGAAGCATGAAAAGGTAATCAAGAAAAAGAACAAGAAAAAGAAATTGCAAGGGACTTACTATAATTAAACTGTTTTGCTTACATTCCTACATGGAAAGATGATGTGTATGATTCATGAGACCTCAGTATTAGGGTAGCTGAAGGGAATATATATATATATATATATATATATATATATAGACAGAGGGCACAGGGTGATTTGAATATGAAGGGATGATATCTAAAAAAATAAAATCAAATTAACGGATGAGAGAGTAATATGTTGAGAGAGGGAGAAAGGGAGAGATAGAATGGGGTAAATTATCTCACATAAAAGTGGCTAGAAAAAGCAGTTCATTGGAAGGGAAGAGGGGGAAGGTGAGAGGGAATGAGTGAATTCTGCTCTTATCAGATTCGACCTGAGGAGGGAATAACATACACACTCAGTTGGGTATATTACCCCACAGGAAAGAAGGAGAAAAGAGATAAAAAGGGGGGATGATAGAAGGGAGGGCAGATAGGGGGAGGAGGTAATCAAAAGCAAACACTTTTGAAAAAGGACAGGGTCAAGTGAGAAAATTGAATAAAGGTGGATAGGATAGGAAGGAGCAAAATATAGTCTTTCACAACATGGGTATTGTGGAAAGGTTTTGCATAATGATACACATATGGCCTATGTTGAATTGCTTGCCTTCTTAGGGAGGGTGGGTGGAGAGGGAAGAGGGGAGAGAATTTGGGACTCAAAGTTTTAAAAGCAGTTGTTCAAAAAAAGTTTTTCCATGTAACTGGGAAATAAAATATACAGGCAATGGGGCATAGAAATCTATCTTGCCCTACAAGAAGGTAAGGGAAAAGGGGATTGGGGGGAGTGGGGTAACACAAGAGAGGGCTGACTGGGGAACAGGGCAATCAGAAAATTTGACATCTTGGATTGGGGGGGAAGCTAGAAATGGGGAGAAAATTTGTAATTCAAACTCTTGTGACAACCAATGCTGAAAACTAAAAATATTAAATAAAATAAAAAAACCCATTGCCTGCATATCTTATTTCCTAGTTGCATGCAAAAAAACTTTTTTTGAACATCTGTTTTTAAAACTTGGATTTCCAAATTCTTTTCCCTCTTCCCTCCCCATCCACCCTCCCTAACAAGTCAAGCAATTCAGCATAGGCCACATGTGTATCATTATGCAAAACCCTTCCACAAGGCCCAAGTTGTGAAAGACTATATTTTGCTCTCTCCTATCCTGTCTCCCTTTATTCAATTTTCTCCCTTGACCCTGTCCCTTTTCAAAAGTGTTTGCTTTTGATTAATTTCTTCCACATCTGCCCTCCCTTTTATAATCCCTTCTTTTTATCTCTTTCCTCCTTCTTTCCTATGGGGTAAGATACCCATTTGAGTGTGTATGTTATTCCCTCCTCAAGTCAAATGCTATAAGAGCAATATTCACTCATTCCCTGTCACCTGCTCCCTCTTCCCTCCCAAGGAACTGCATTTTCTTGCCACTTTCATGTGAAATAATTTACCCCATTCTATATTTCCCTTTCTCTTTCTCTCAATATATTCCTCTCTCATCCCTTTATTTGATTTTATTTTTTTAGATATCATCCCTTCATATTCAAATCACCCTGTGCATATATATATATATATGTAAACAAAATAGGAATGTAAACAAAATAGTTCAACTTTAGTAAGTCCCTTATTATATATCTTTCTTGTTTACCTTTTCATGCTTCTCTTGATTCTTGTGTTTGAAAGTCAAATTTTCTATTCAGCTCTTTCGACGCATTCTTCTCCTTATTGGCTTTTTGGAGCTCTTTTGCCATTTGAGTTTTCATTTTCATTTCTCTTCCCAATTTTTCCTCTACTTCTCTAACTTGCTTTTCCAAATCCATTTTGAGTTCCTCCATGGCCTGAGACCAGTTCAGGTTTTTCTTGGAAGCTTTTGATGTAAGCTATTTGACTTTGTTGACTTCTTCTGGCTATATGTTTTGGTCTTCTTTGCCACCAAAGAAAGATTCCAAAGTCTGAGACTGAATCTGAGTCTGTTTTTCCTGCCTGGCCATGTTCCCAGCCAACTTACTTGACCCTTGAGTTTTTTGTCGGGGTATGACTGCTTGTAGCGTAGAGAGCACTTTGTCCCAAGCTTGAGCAGTTATGGTGCTGTTTTCAGAGCTATTTCTACACTCTAAGCTCTACCACTCCTGAGCTCCTTTTCCCCCAAGAACCACCAACATGGAATGTGACTCCGATCTGATCAGGCTCTGTACTCCTGCTCTGATCTGCCACTTAATTCCTCCAACCACGTGGGCCTGGGACTGGAAGCAACTGCAGCTGTAGCTCTGGAAGCAGCCTCAGAGCTGCACCACCTCTGCTGCTCCTGGGGCATTGGCTGACCATGAAACTCTTTCATTCTGCCCCAGCAATTTCTTCCCACTAATCTGCTTTGTTGTCTTTGGCGTTTGTGGGTTGAGAAGTCTGGTAACTGCTACAATTCATAGATTCAGGGCACTAGGACCTGTTCCACCCGGCTCCCCATCTGGTTGGTCTGGGCATAGCCCATGCTGGGCTGTACTCTGCTCCCAGCTCCATGCGATAGACCTTGCCCTACGACCATCCAGGCTGTCCTGGGCTGGAATGCTGCTTCCCTCTGCTATTTCGTGGGTTCTGCAGTCCTAGAATTTGTTCAGAGCCATTTTTATAGGTGTTTGGAGGGACCTGGGGGACAGCTTTAGGCAAGTCCCTGCTTTCCAGCAGCAATCTTGGCTCTGTCCGCTGCCCTTACTACTATATATATTTTGGTGTCTATGGACTATTTCTTTCTGTTCTTTGTTTTATTGTTTTTATATCCTTAAGGCAACACTTGGCAATGAGATCTCTAGGACAAAGAATATTAGCATCCAAGTAATGTTCTTAGACTCTTCCAAATTGATTTCCAGAATTATGATACTGATTCACAGTCTCACCAAGTGTGCATTCATGCATCTGTCTTTCCTAAATCCCTCCCCCAAGGACTATTCCCATTGTTATCATAGTAGCTTGGTATGAGACAGAACCCTGGGGTTTCTTTTATTTTCATTTCTCTTTTTATTAGTATTTAGGAACAATTTTCCAAATGGGGATGAATAGTTTGCAATTCACCTTTGGAGACCTCATTCATATCCTTTGACCCCTTATTGATTCAAGAATCTATTTCTTTTAAAGAAACAAAAGCCAGATTCTGAAATTTAGAAGGAATCTCAAAAGTGAGCAAGCACAGTCCATATTCAAACAAGAATAACTCCTATGGAATGGCTGTACAATTTGTAGTATATGAATATAATGAAATACTATTGTTCTGTAAGAAGTAATGAGCAGGCAGACTTCAGAAAACCCTGGGAAGCCTTATATGAACGGATGCTGAGCTAAGTGAGCAGGACCAGGAGAACACTGTACACAGTAATAGCAATACTGTGTGATGACTGACTTTGATAGACTTAGCCCTTCTTAGCAATGCAAGAAAAACTAAAACAACTCTAAAAGACTCATGATGGAAAATGCCATCCACATCAAGAGAAAGAAATACGGAGTCTGAATGCAGATTGCCGTAGACTATTTGCTCTCTCTCTCTTTTTGTGTTATGTTTTTCTTTCTCATGGCTCCTCTCATTTGTTCTAATTCTTCTATACAACATGACTAATGTGAAAATATACTTAATAAGAATGTATATGTAGAGCTTCTATCAAATTGCAGAGTGTCTTGGGTAGAGGGGAGAGGGAGGTGGAGAAAATTTAAAACTTATGGAAGTGAATGTTGAAAACTAAAAACAAATTAATTAATAAATAAAAAACACTATCTCTTGTAATTTCAAGTCATTATTAACAAATCAACAAGCATTTATTAAACATCTATTGTGTTCCAGGCACTGTGGTAAAGACTGGGGACACAAGGAAAAGTAAAAGAAGAAACCTGCCCCAGGAAAGCAATGGTCTAGTGGGAAACACCAAATGTGACAGCTGTGTGCAAGTAAGCTAGATGAGGGATAAATGAGAAATAATCAACAGAGGGAAGCCACTAGAATTAAAGGGGCTGGGTCATGAAAGACTTCTTATAGACGGTGGGATTTAAATCACCACAGCCAGCTACTAGGAGTCTGAAGTCAGTAAGAGGTCCCCAGATAAGGTGAAATTTGGTATTTGAACACTCTGTGCCTGAGGCTGAATGACAGTCTTTTATCATTGCCAGCTAGGTGACTTAGGGTTTCTAAAACCCTCTCTGGTTTGACATGCAAGAACAAAAGCTATGTGAAGGAGACAAGGCCATTGTGCTTTACCCAGAGGGCACATCTCTGCCTTTATTATGTATCAGTGGCCAGCAACAAGCCTCTCAGCTGCCCTACATCTTAATATATTATTTATTATAGTCTATTATATACTTCCTTTTGTTCTATCTATCTGTCTATCTATCTTTATCTAATTCTCTATCTCTCTAGCTATCTACTTGTCTTCCTTCAATTTCTTGCTTCCTTCTATTTCTTTCTTTCTTCCTTTCTCTCTCTCTCTCTCTCTCTCTCCCTCCCTCCCTCTCTTTCTTTCTTTCCTTCTTCCTTCCTTCCTTCCTTCCTTCCTTCCTTCCTTCCTTCCTTCCTTCTTTCTTTCTTTCTTTCTTTCTTTTTCTTTCTTTCTTTCTTTTTCTTTCTTTCTTTCTTTCTTTCTTTCTTTCTTTCTTTCTTTCTTTCTTTCTTTCTTTCTTCCTTCCTTCCTTCATTTCCTTCCTTCTTTTCTCTTTCTTTCTTTCTTTCTTTCTTTCTTTCTTTCTTTCTTTCTTTCTTTCTTTCTTTCTTTTTTTCCTTCCTTCCTTCCTTTCTCCCTAAAGATCATACAACATAATTATAAACACGTGTCAAATAAATTTAAGGAAAAACCAGGCTACAGTTTGTTTTTGAAATCAAGTGTGGTGGCTGGAGCACAGCTTTTATTTATTTTTTTCCTGGTTGGTTTAACAAAAGGGCCAGACTCTATTTGATGCTGAAAAAGGAAAGCTGAGCTTGACAGCAGCAATAGTAGTGCTATCAGCCTGTTAATGTGTGAGAATGAGAAAGTGGCAGCTGCTGGGAATCAAGGGGAAGGATCTTCTCTCTTAAAGTAAAAATCAGCCAGTTTAGTTGTTATTTTTTCAAACAATAGCCTCTGCCTTTATGTGCTTCTTGTTTCTAGTCTAAACCTTCTTAAAGGAGCTTCATAAAGGACACTAGTCTTTCCCTAAACCTCATTCTCAGGCCTCATCCTTTCCAAGCACTTTCTGGAGACTGGGCTGATTTTCAAAATCTAGATCTCAGGTCATGAGATTTCAGATACATCTCCCATTTTAAAGGTTCAAGAAAGAAGCAAATCTCTTGGAGGTCATGGAAAGAGAATGTCTGATGACTAATGTGGGAACTTGTTTTATTGATATGTTTATGACAATTTGTGTTTTTTTTCTCAATGGGGGCAGTTTAGAATTTGGATCAGAGAATAAAATCAAATTGAATTAATAAAAAGAAAGTGAATGGCCTAGAAGGGAGCTTCAGAATCAGGCTGCCCAAGTTCATCATTTGGCAGAGAAAGCCACTGGGCCCCAGGAAGATGGAGTAGCATACAATAATAGTAGCTGATATATCTATGGAGCTTGCCTGCCAGTCACTGCTGCTCTGTAAAGTACCTCCTGCAGGGATTTGTACCCTTATTTTATAAAGGAGGAAACAGGCTTGGAGAGGTTGTAACACCCACATTCATCCATCTGTCAAATGTCAGAAGCTAAATTTGAACCCTCATCTTTCTTGACTCAATTCTTAGAATTCTTTCCATTATAAGATGCGAGGCTAGTTAGTAAGTGGCTGAGCTGAGCCTTGCCAGCACCTGTAACCTCAGCCTCCATCACAATGGGATACCACACTATATCATCTTCCACCATTTTTTCTAGGCCAGTTTTTGAAATCACTGTTAAATATCACAGACTCGTAGAAACCTGGAGCTGGATAGCACTTCCACCCCTATCCAGACATATATCTTCCTGGAGCTGGATGGGACCTCAGACCCTCTCTGGACATGTATCTTCTTTACTATGCAAGAGGTCACCCAAAAGACATCCCAATTGTGGGAGTCTCCTGTCTCTTGAGGCCATCCATTCTACTCTTGCATAGCTCAAATGGTTAGGGAATTCTTCTTTATAACAAGTCACATATCTAAATGTAACACCTTGAAATTTTCATCAATAAAATAGATCCTATTTAATGATGGAGTCTGGACCATCTGTAGAAGAAAAGGCTAAAGAATTTTCTGCCAGAAATGAGGATTCTCTACTCTAAGAGTCAGTTCTTCGCCTTCTGTGTTCTATGTTTCCAAGGTACCTGCTAGTTCTAACATTCTAGTTGAAAAGAGAAAGATAGAGCTGGAGGAGACAGGAGAAATCACCTAACATGGAGTTCTGATTTTTTAGCTAGGGAAACTGAGACCCAGAGAAGTGATTTACCTAAGAGAAGAACTAGGAGTCAGCACCAGTGCTTAGTCAACAAACCTGAAGGCACCTCCACCAAGCACATTGGAGCATACATAGAAAATACCCTCCCCTCTAGGGATCTCCAAGTCCAGCTGGGAAATAAACCATGGTGACAAATTTAGTACAGGACCAGACAGAATGACAGAAGAGAATCAAGAGAAGGATTGTTTCAACAATCCAGCTAGCAGCTCCTGTGGGGGTCCAAGATCCACCCACAGCCAGCACCCAGAAAGCTGCCAACAGCACAGATTCTTTTGATCTGCTTAACTAAGGAAAGCAAGGTGAAGGGATTGACAAGCTTACCTTAATTCAGCATACAAATATCATTCACTTAGTTCAGAGGAAAAAGCCAGCGCCCTGAACTTCAGAATAAAATACAAACAAATTACAGACATCAACAGACAGACCCTGTCTGATTCAAATCCCAATACATAGTTACCAGAGTTCAACAAAGTCTCAGCATCCAGGTTTACAACAAGCTGGAGGGCTCCTTAGCTACAGCTCCTCAGAGTCTCCTCATCAACACCATCTCAAAAGCCCTGCACAAATGGCTCTGTCCTCCCTTTTTACAGGGCTTCAGACATCATTAAAAGTCATCTGAATGACCAGAGCTTAGGCTCTGGTGATTGGTTCTTGAGTTGGCCCCTCCTCTTAGGACCCTGGGAGGTTCACATCCACATTGATTAGGTTAACACCTAATAGGGCATGGCTCTGGAGTTAGTACCTCCCCTTAGCCAGCCCCACCTTGGGCCCCACCCCAGTCACCAATCCACACCCACATAGGTTCCACACCTAATAGGGGTTTGGGCCTGGGGCTTAGTACCTAGTAAGGCTCAATGAAATACACTAAATTACTCAAAAGGGAACAAAAGCCAAACTATCCAAGAGCACTTGTTGAGCTAAGTGCTAAGGAGCCCATTTTGCTTACCAACACAAGGATTCAAAGCTATCATCTTTCAGAGTTGTGAACAATGACTCCTGGGCAGGGGAAGGCTTTGTGGACAGAGGGACACTCAAACAGAATATAGTAATGACAGGAGCCAACATTCATGGGGGATTTTAATGCTTGTGATGAATATTATTTTCTTACTTCTCCCCCAAGAGCCCTCCTCTGTGGCAGCTGCTTTTGGTGTCATTACTCCTAATTTACAGAAGAAGAAACTGAAGGTCATGGAGGTTTATATGACTCATCCATGGAAATAGCATAGCCTTCATTCCTCTCCAGCTCAAGCTCATGAATTCTCCAGGATTTCTCTAGGATGCTCCCTCCTGTGGCACCTTCATCTTTTCCCCTTCATCCCCCTCTTCAGCTCCCCTTTATCTGGGGTCTTCCGCCATTAGAATGTAAGTCCCTTGGTGACAGGGACTGTCAATCAGTTTGTATTTTATTTCTAGCACTGAGCACATTGCTTAGCACAGAGCAAGCACTTAATAAATGTGTGTTGACTTGCCTTGACATGAAGATAGTTAGTTTGTCAGTCAATAAGCATTTATTAAGTTCTTTTTGTGAGTCAGACATACCAAGAAAGACAAAATAATGGTCTTGCCCTCAAAGAGCTCCCTTTCTAATGGTGGAAGGAGAGAACAGGTACCCACTGTGTGCCAGGCACCGTGCCAAGCAGTTTTTAAAGTGAATGTTATCTCAATACACCTACAAGGTAACTTTTATCATTATCCTTATTTCATAGTTGAGGAAATTGAGGCAAAGAGAGGTTAAGAGGTAAGAGGGGAGATAACACATAAATAACTTGGTACATTTAAGTTACAAGTAAATTGGGACCAGGAATTAACAGTATAGTTGCTACAGTAAGCTAGTTATAAGTATTTCCAATGAGAACAACTAGGTGCATATAAGATGTATATAGATCAAATAGAAAGCAATCTCAGAGAGCAGCTAGGTGGCACCACAGTGGATAGAGCACTGGTCTTGGCATCAAAAAGACCTGAGTTCAAATATGGCCTCAGACACTTACTAGCTGTGTGACCCTGAACAAGTCATTTAACCCTGTTTGCCTCAGTTTCTTCATCTGAAAAATAAGCTGAAGAAAGAAATTGCCAACTACTCCAGTATCTTTGCCAAGAAAACCCCAAATGGGGTCATGAAGACTCAGACACGACTGGAACTATTGAAGAACAATTGCAGAGGGAGAGGCACTAGCAGCTGGGGAGAAGCAGATGGTAGATTTGAAATGAGCTCCCTCTTTCTCCCAAAAGATGACATCTGGAGGCTGGAAATGAATGAAGTTCTTCTAAAAGTGGAAGTTGAGGCAGGTCATGATTCAGCTGCACACAGATGTCCCCTCTGTCTCTTCATGATTTCCCTCAATCTCTATTTTCTATAACATTTCCATCATCATCTTGAACCCCAAAGATAGTAAGGATAGAAAACATAATGGGCCAACAAGGTAGGAGAAAGTGTCAACTTTAGGGAAGTAAGAAAATAAAAACAGGAACACACAGAAGAGAACATTCGAAAAAGAGAACTATGTGACTGAATGCTATTTTTTTTCTTTCTCACAGGCTCCAAAGTTGCCAGATCTCCTAATGGGTCCCATCGAGAGTTCCAGGATGGAGCTCTGAGCATCCTACATGTACAAGGTTAGTGGCCCGAGCACACACCATTTGGAGATGGCAGCCTGGGAGGGATGAAGAGGGACTAGCACTTCCAGACCTCAAACTATATTATAAAGCAGCAATCATTGCCACCATCTGATATTGCTTAAAAATAGAAAACATGATCAGTGGAATACACTGGAGAGGAATGACTCAGAAATAACTGAACACAATAACCAATAATTTAAAAAACTCTCAAAAAGATAAATTACCAAGGAAAACAGTTCCAATTTGACAACTGCTGGAAAAACTGGTAACTGGCATTGTAGAAAATATACTTCAACAGTATCTAACATAAAATTCCAGTCAATTCTAAATGTATATAGGAACTGTATCTCCACTGTTTAGCATGGTGCCTGGCACATAGTAGGTGCTTAATAAATGTTGATTGTTAATTGATTTAAAATTCTGGAACGCATCACGACAAATAAGGAGAAAATGGAGCATATACTTTTTCCAGATGGCTGTCCTCCATGTCTGGAATGTTCTCCTTCACCTTTGCCTACTAATTTCTCTGGCTTTCTTTAAAATTCAGCTGAAATCCTACCTTCTGCAGGAGGCCATTCTCAGTTTGCCCCCTCAGCTTCAAGTTCCTTCCTTCCAACTGAGATTATCTGCAATCTACTGTATCTATCACAAATGTACTTGTTTATTTATATGTACCTCCTCCCTTGGAACATGAGCTCCATGTTTTTGATGTTGTGGCCCCAGCCCTAAGCAAAGACTGCCTGATAGATATCAGGTGCTTAATAAATGCTATCTGACTGACTGTCTTTGGGTGGAGGGTGAATTATCAACTAAATGATAGAAGCAATCAGCAAAGGTAAGTGAAGTTAAAAATCACTTGTTAAGTGCTTGCCCTGTGTCAGGCACTGTGCTAAAGGCTGGAGATACAAAGAAAGGTAAAAATGTTCAGCTCTTTCCACCTAACGGGAGAAACAATTTCATTGGCACAGTTTTGTACAGGCTGTAGACATGAGGAATTAAAATTTATCACAGGGAATGCAGTCACTTTAAGGGCTTTCAGAAAAGATTTCTTTCTGAAGGTGGGGTTTTAGTTGGGACTTGAAAGAATCCAGCAGAGCCAGGAGGGAGAGATGAGGTGGGAAAGCATTTCAGGCATGGGGAAAATGCCCAGATTTAGGAGATGGAGTGTCCACAAGAAAGCTAGTGTTACTGAATCACAGTATGTGGGAGTAAGGTAAAAGCAGGTGACAGGTATAAAGGCCTCAGCTTAGGGAGGAAGAAAGAAGGGAGGAAGAAAGAAGGAAGGAAGGGAGGAAGGGAGGGAGGGAGGGAGGAAACAAGAATTTATTAAGCATCTAATATGTGCCAGGCACTGTGCTAACCTCTATACAGATAACTCACTTGATCTTCACAAAAACCTTGGGAGGCAGCTGCTGTCATTATCTGTGCTTTACAGTTGATTAAACAAAGTTAGACAGGTTAAGTGACTTGGCCAAAGTCAAACAATTAGTAAGTGTCTAGGTCTAAATTTGAACCTAGGTCTTTCTGATTCCAGGCCCATCACTCTATCCACTATACCTCTGAGCTGCCTAGGGATTTAAAAGCCTAGGGATTTCATAGGATCCTGGAAGGAATAGAAAACCACTGGAATTTAATTGGATTGGGGTGTTATATGGTGAGACTGGTATTTTGGGAAGATCAGTCTGACAGCTGAGTGGAGGTCATTGCAGTGATCAAGGAATGGGCTGATGGGTGCCTGGACCTGTGTGAAGGCAATGTTAGAAAACAAAAGGGGCTGCATGCAAGAGATGTGGATCAACGGGCCTTTGTAACAGGTAGAACATGGGAGCAGCAGGGGAAGGGAGAGAGAGTGAAGACTTGAGGATGACCCTTAATTCCTGAGCCTGGCTGTCTTGGAGGATGATGGCCCCCTTAACAGTTGTAGAGAAGTTTGGAGTGGGGGAGGGTTTACAGAGGCTGATAATGAGTTCATTTCCTAATATGTGGAGTTTAAGTTCTCTATGGGATACCCAATTTGAGAATTCCAATAGGCAGTTGGGGATGCAAGAATGGGAGATTGGAAGAGAGGGTAGGTCTAGATAAACAGATCTGAGAATCATCCAATCAAATTAAACTCCCATGACACTCATAAGAGGCCATAGCCATTCTTCTCTGGGAGAGAGAGGAAGTGCCAATCTTAAAATAAGCACATTCATATATTGGCCAGGATCAGCCCCAAAGAAAAGGTCTAAGCAGACCCCAGTGGCCACCCCATTTACAGAAGTGGGGGGACAATGGATACAGGGTGCTGTGTATAACATCAGACTTTTGGGACATGGTTGGTTTTACAAAACATTATTTCTTTCTTTCTTCATCCTTTGCTCTAAGGGATGGTTGTGTGGCAATGGATGAGGAAAGGACATGGGAAATTTGGGCAATATACGTATATGATATATCAACAAGCAGCCTTTTAAGGAAAAGAAATATCAGTTTCTACTCCTCATAAACTGAGTCAAGGCTGCTCAAACCAGTGACTTAGAAAACCGATTCCAGGAGAAAGATGGCGCTGATCACCGGAGGCACTCTAGTTGGAACCCAATTTGGCTTATGGAGCTTTGCTTGGCCTTCAGAAATGGCTTCAACTTCTTTGCCACCTTTGAGGAGGCAGTAGGGTGGGAGGTAGCAGGCGAGAAGCCTGCTAGGATCTGTCCTTATGCCAGACTTCCCCACACTAGATTATCACTTAGAGGAGTCAATGTGATATGGAGAAGGACACAGAGCTTACAAGCATGTAAGCGTGAGTTCAAATCCCAGCTCTTCCATTTATTAGCTGTGTGACTTTAAGCATTTGCACTCCTGAATCTCAGCCACAATCAGTGATAATAGCCCCGGCCCTGCCTATCTCTGAGGGAGTGGGGAGGGTCAAAGGAGAAATAGACATTACCCTAGATCACAGCCCTGAAGTGCCTTGCTAGCTGAAGGAAGAGAAAAAGGTGAGCTACTGGGCACTGTGGCCCAGCTCACATCTCTGGGGCATTGAGATTCACACTCACAATTCAACTACAGGAAAAAAAGGTATGATCATGTCCAAAAGTTTCCTTTTCCTTATTCTCCTGTGTCCAGTTTGCTGTGAAAGGTGGCTGCTCCATTGCTGGTGATTTGCAGAATCACAGATCATCCATCAGGGGTTGGGTCACCTCTGCAAGGTGGGAGAGCATTTCTAGAAATGGAGCCTTCTAGCACCAGGCCTCTGACATGGCTTCCCTGGGTATTCCCATCTTCTTCTCTCTTCCCCAGCCCACAGTCAAACACAGGCCTTTGTTTCATGAACCAGGGTTATAGCAATGGCTTCCAAATGACCCTCCTTGTCTCAGCTTTCTGCCTCTATCTGATCTCCTTCACCTGGCTTCCCAGCACAGCTTGGGGAATGACCCTCCTTTCATCAAAAGTTCTCAGGGGATCCTTATTGTTTCCTAAGGAAAGTCCAAACTCCTTTCCCTGGCATTCAAGACCACTGTCTCCAGTCTGCTAACTTCCCCCACATATGCACACAAACCTGTCCAATCTTAGGTCACATTACCCATCCACACACTCTCTGCTCCAGCCAAACTGGACAACTGCCTCCCTCTCCAGCATAGTCTTTACATGTTTGTTTACATTGTCCTTTGCCACGGGGTTGGATTCCCTGCTCCCTATTTTTGGTTGGATTTCTTAGTTCAGTCAGTTTTCATTTGTCTCCAACTCTTTTGACCCCATTTAGGATTTCCGGGGCAACAATACTAGAGTGGTTTGCCTTTTTCTTTTTTTGTTTCCTGCTTCTCAACTAAAAGGGGATTTTATTAATATCACAGCCCCATTAAACCCAGGAACAAGGCCTTGTTACAACAGACTACTTAAGAGTATTTCATCAGCCAGGGGAGCCAAACCAAAACTGGGTCCCGAAGCTGGTCTTTATTTGACCTTCTTCTTGGGGCGCAGATTGTTGGTGTGGCCGCTCTTCTTCTTATGGCAGTTTACAATGCGGGGGTGTAGGCGAACATAACACTTGTGGCAGATCATCTTGTCACAGTTGTACTTCTGGGCCAGCTGGCGAAGGGAAGGCTCAGTGATGCCCCCTTGAACATGCAGCACCAAGTGCAGAGTGGACTCTTTCTGGATGTTGTAGTCAGAGTCGGCCATCTTCTAGCTGTTTTCCAGAAAAAATCAGACTTTGATCTGCTGGGATACCTTCCTTGTCCTGGATTTTGGCTTTGACATTCTTGATAGTATCACTGGGTTCTACCTCAAGCGTGATGGTCTTGCCGTCAGGGTCTTCACGAAGATCTGCATCTCTGCAATGCTGTGCCCGCCGCTTGGCCACCTCACTGAAGAGAAAAAGGCCACTGGAAGCGGAAACCGCTCCTCTGGTTTGCCTTTTTCTTCTCCAGCTCATTTTACAGATGAGGAACTGAGGCAAACAGGAGTAAGTGACTTGCCCAGGGTCACACAGCTAGAAAGCTTCTGTGGCCAGATTTAAACTTGAGAAGATGGTCTTCCTGATTTCAGGCCTAGTGCTCTATCTACTGTGCCACTTCACTGCCAATATGTATGGGTGAGGAAAAAATGTCTCGAATCCCAGCTTAAGGAGTCTAGGAATTTACCTTATAGATAATGGGGACCTTTGAGCTAGGGGATGCCATGAATGTGCATGAGGAAGGTCTCTAGGATGGCAGATGTAGAATGTCTTAGAGTTGGGAGTGCCTGGAGTCACAGAGACCAGTAAGGAGGCTCAATTACAGTCATCATAGGATTCTAGAATCACAGAGCCTACAGGGATCTCAGAAACACCTAGTCTAACCTATACCTGAACTGAAATCCATACTACAATCAACTAAAAATCATTTATGAAGTACTTACTATTAGCTAGGCACTGACAAATGGTCATTCATCTTCTTCAAGACTTCTAGTGATGGGGAACTCAGTACCTCCCAAGATAGCCCATTTCATATGGGGATAGTTCCAATGGTTAGGAACAGTTTGTAAGAGGTAAGAGGGGCTTAGTTAGTGTTAAGATATAGTCTAATGTCCAGGGTTGTATATGAGAGAAAAATTATTGTATGTCAAACACCACTGAGGAAAGGACCAAAAGGAGATCATCAATGCCAAGGACTCTGGCTGTAGTGTCCAGGTCAGAAGGAACTTGTAAGACAAAGCTAAGAAGCCTGCAGATCCCTCCAGGGAATCTGTTTGGAGGAAATTTCTGCTGTCCATTTCTCACTCTTTGATGCACTGGCCTCACCCAGAAGTCTCTATGCCCTCTGATCATACTATTTCCCAACTGTCTCGAATAAAAAATAAATGAGACATTTTCCTGGGTTTCTTAGATATTAAATTGAACTTATCACTTTGCCAGCATTTCCTGAAATGTCAGCCCTGGCCTGTACTAAGTGGTTGTTTGTCCTTCATTTTTGAAGAGGACCAATGACATCATAGGTGATGTCTTGTCTCCTGTGTGAATTAGATTTAAGTGAGGAAGACTTGGGAAAAATCATTAGCCTTACTCTCCTTACTCTCTCTTCCCGAGTCCTTGGAGTTCAGGGACATGACAAAAGTCAGGACAACTGATGATGGCCTAGGAGGCAATGGATGACCTTGGCATTTTTGATGTTGGACCAAGCTCTAAACATGCCATAGGACCTGCTTCAGCCACCTTCATGGCCACAGAAATAAGTTGTTTTCATCTGCCCATTCCACTGGGGAAAGTCTCAAGCTTGGGATAGATATCACCTTAACTTACTGATAGTTTTGAGACCTGTCAGTTACCCTCAACCTAGTTTAGCTTGTCTGCCAAGATAGTTTTACTGAGGTGTGGCCAGTATATGTGCTACAGCTTCTATGAGTCACAGGTGAGAGTTGGGTAAAAGGTGGAAACCAAAGGTGGTTGAGTGGCCCTGAAAAGAACTTGGTGAGCCCTCACACCAGTAGTGCTGTTCCTCCTGGAACACCCATACACCCATATACTAAGTAGTATAAGGGAGACAAAGGGCCAGGCCCATGACCTTATAATTAGGTTGTGCACCTGTGTGCACACACACATATACATACACACATACATACATATACATATACATATATATATATATATATATATGTATATATATATATATATAGCTCATAGTCAGGGAGGGAAGACAGGGATGCACTCAAAGGTGGTACAATTAGAGGCAGAGAGGGCAGAACCCAGTTCTGAGAACCAAGAGCCCTGGGTACTAGAGTCCTCATTCCACTAAACCCACAATACAATGTGGAGCAAGTAACTTCTTTTATATGGGTCTCAGTTCCCCATTATGTAAAATGAAAGGCTCAGCTAGATGAACTCCAAGTTTCTTCTTGACTATAATATTCTATATTCTAACATCCCTGCCAGCTCTCACATTCTGTATTCTAGCTCATTTGTTGTCATTCTGTGTACTTGCAAAGGACCAAAATGACAGCCTGTCATCTGCCCAGTTAAGATATTTTAGATATCTCTACTCACTCCCAGTTCTGATATTCTCTGTTCATGCTTAAAAGGTCCTCCCAGCCTTGATATTATATATTCTTCATTCCAAAATGTATCTTCCCTTTGACTATCTTTGAATCTTCAGGACAAGACTAAACGGTATATAGTATTAATTTCCATGCAAACAAATCTTGATAGAGAGGAAAGTGAAGGGAACAAGAATTTATTGAGCCCCTACTATGTGCCAGGCACTGCGCTAAGTGTTCTACAAAAAGGATCCCATTTGCTTAGCAGCTAGTCATTGTCATAATAGGTTTCATTCCACATTCCTTGTAACCTCCTTGTCATGTCTCCCATGGTCAGTGAAGGATTGTCTGCCTCAGGATCCCTGGGCTTTTTCACTCAGCAGTGGTGATTTGTAATATAATGAGATGAAGCAATGGTGCCTATGGGGAGGCAGGCACAATTTGTTGGCTACATCTGAGGCTGTTACTACACTCTCTCTAATGGAGATGAATGACAGACTAATCCTTCATACTCCTCTCGCTTTGCTGACATTACAGAAAATGTCTTTCATTATGGGGACTAAGGTTATTTGTTTGGGGCTCCTCTGCTCAGGGCCTTCAAGCAGCTCTTTCTCTGGCCTGGAGTGGATTGTTGCTTCTGCAATTGAATGGTCTCTTACTAAATGCCTCTTGTAGGGCATCACCCTGGGTACTGGGGAGATTCAGACTTTGGATGAGACCTGGACCCTGCCCTCTAGGAGTTTCTGGTCAAGTAAAGGCCCATGATGTAGAAAGTTGTCTTGCTCCACTGATGTGATGTGACTATTAGGGTGAGGGGCAAACCCAGCTATCTGCTGGGACTCTTGGGCCCAGCTCAAGATCAGTTTATAAAAGGTGAAGGCATGGAGGTGGAATTGACTTCCAAAGGCACAAGGACATGAGACCCTTGTCTCTATATGTCCTTTCTTAGTTTTAGCTTTGAAGCAATCTAAGTCACTCCAAAGAGCCACCAGCATCATCTATGTGACCAGGGGATTTGGGGGCAAGGGCCTAACAACTTGAAGACTAAGAAATGGCTTCTTGGAGGAAGTCAAGTCAACATTCCTTAAACACCTGCATGTGCCACGGGCTGTGCATAGCACTTGGATGCAAAGAAAGGAAAACAGTAACCACAACCAACACCACTATAACAACAACCACCACCACTACTATTACCACAACAACCACCACCAGCACCACAATGACAACCACCACCATCACCAGCACCACCACAACAACAAAAACTATCACCACCACAACAACAACTACCACCACCACAACAGCACAGCCTCTGCCATCCAGGAGCTCATTCACAGCCTAAAGAGGAAGACAAGATGCAAACAACTATGTAAAAATGAGATATATAGAGGATAATCGAGAGATAATTAACAGAAGGAGGCAATAGCTTTAAGAAGGACTGGGAAAGGTTTCTTGTAGATGTTGAGACTTTATATGAGACTTCAGGGAAACTAGAAGCCAGAGATTTGGAGAAAGAGAATTCCAGGCCTGGGGGAAGGCAGTAAAAATACACCAAGATGGAGAAGAAGTATCATTTGTGAGGGGCAGCAAGGGGGCTAGTGTCACTGTTTCATGGAGTAGTTGATGGATAAGAGGGGGAATTAGGTGTAAGAAAATTGGAAATGGAAGAGGGGCCAGATTAGGAAGGCCTTTAAAAGCCAAAGAAAGTATTTTATATTTGATCTGGGAGACAATAGAAGCCACTGAATTTTATTTAATAGGAGAGTGACATGGTCAGACTTGCCCTTGAGGAAAATCACATAGCTGAGGGACAAATGAACTGGAACAGGGAGAGACTTGTGGCCCTCTAGCTGAACATTGATGGAAACCATGGATTCAAACTATAACAGACATCCTTGTACCTGATGCAGCCACCTGCTGCTCAATACCTGAGATACCCCATTTCTTGTCTCATGTCATATAGATTCAAGGCTTTACAAAGGCCCCATCATGATAATATACAAACAAATGAACTAACAAATGAGCCAACAAAAACTAGATAATACCTAAGTGGAACATCTTAAGGGCTCCAGCAAAAGGACTTCCAGTAGCTGTGAGCTACAATAGAATATTTTTTAAAATTAAGCATTTACTATATGCCAGGCATTGTTCTAAGCACTGGGAATGCAAATAAAGAAAAGGAAAGGAAGGCCCTCTCCTCAAAGGCCTTATAATCTAGTGGAGGAAGAAAATACATGAAAAGGAAGTTGAAAAACAGGAGGTGGGGCAGGGAGAAAATGGTGAGGGATGATGATGGAGGAGTAAGAGCCAATCACAGCATATGAGGGGAAATGAAAAGGGGGAGAGGGACCATGCACTTGGGAGGTCAAGGTTTGGTGGGGAAGGAGACACAAATACATACGTGATACATGAGAGCTTTAAGCCAGAGACATAGAACCCAACCCACTTTATTCTCAGTATTGGAAAGGTCCTAAAAAACCAGCTCATCCCAATCTAAAAATTGTGACAGGAGGCAGTGTGAAATAGTGGGAAGAATTCTCAATTTTTCCACTGAACCAGGAGGAACCTGAGTTTAAATCTCATCTATATGACCTTGGGAGTCATTAACCTCTCTGGGCCTCTGTTTCCTCTGCTATAAAATAAGGGATAGGTATGTGGCTTCTACTGTGGTTTCTAATGTATGTTGTAGCCCTAATTCTATGCTCCTGTGATACCTACAACACACCTAACAAGAGGTCATCTAATTTTTATTTGAAGATTTACCCCTGAAGCAACTCATTCCACCATGGGACAGCTGTAATTCTTTAGATGTTTTTCCTGGAATCAATCTTATGGAACAACCTCTCTCCAGCTCCCCTGATCACTTCTGGTTCTGATCTCTTTCATCAAGCAGAACAAATCTAATTCTTCTCCCAGTGCCCTTCAAATACTTGAGGACAACCATCTTGTTGTGCCCCTCCCCCAAGTTTTCTCTTCCCCAGAGTATACATTGCTGGTTCCTTCCCCCTAGTCCTTCTTTGTTTCTCCTTTGCTCAATATAGCTTCAAAGAAAACCTCATTTTGTTCTCAATAGCTGCTGTCACCAATGTTTAACTCTCCTGACTTAGATCAGACCAAACTCCTTGTTTTATGATTGCAATACACAAGACCATTAAGGCGGAAGGACTTGTCCAAGGTCATAAATTGAGTTGCGATTTACCCAGGATTAGATAAAAGGTCACTTGGCCCAGAATCCAACCTACTCTCCATCATTCCACACTGTCGCCCAGTCTTTTGATGGTAATACTGGCTAACACCTTTGGAAATGAAAAGTCCCCAGTTTCAAAATGGAAGATGCTGTCTAGGTTTTCTGACAGGTGAAATAAATCACAGCTTAGTCTATTGTCTTAATTCACATTAATGGTCCACGCTTCCTCATTTTTCAATGCTGAGGTTGCCCCCTCAGCAAGAATTCAGTTTCAGAGAATTGATTCCTGAGGAATACAAGACATCCTTCAGGGCCTGGAATCACATGTATTGTTGCTAGGATAAGTGAAGGCCAATAGAACCTCCATTTTGTTCTAAGGTGGCAGCCTTCAGAAGTTGTGTCTGGGTTTGACTAATGAGAGTCATTAATTAATCAATCAATTAGTCAGTCATCAAACATGTTTTAGTTACATGTGCTTTCTGGGCCATGTACAACACAGGGTGGGGAGGATGGCAGAAGAAGTGAAGCATCAAACTGAAGGGCAGTGGAAATGATAGTTGTCTACACAAAGCTTAGCAAAGAATCCAACCAGGTCCTGCCATAGAGGAGACTGGGCCCAACCTACCTTTCCAACTTTATTTCATAACATGGCCCCTGTTTCCTATATATTTCCTTATTATTTCTCATAATAGTACAGGAAATTTGACCTTCTAGCTGTTATTCACACATGGCACCCAATGTCCTGTCTCTGGCTTTGCACCAGCTGTTTATCACAGGTATAATGCACCCCCTTATTACCTCCCCCTCTTGGAAACCTTGATTTCCTTCAGGACTGAGGTCAGCCACCCCCCTCCTGATTTTCCCAACTTTGAGCTCCCTCTCCCATTTTCTTGCATCTTTTTGTGTCTATTTGGTATGTATAGGTCTAGAATTTAATCTCCTTGGGGTTGGGAATTTTAATGTTCTCTTTGTATGGCTAGCGTAGTTCCTGGAATGAAATACTTAGTGAGTGAATGAATAGAAACCACCAAATGTGGGTTCCAACCTCCCAGCTTCATCTTCTTAAAAATCATTTCTCTTCAAGAATCCAATAGAAACTGTCTGACATTTGAAGTTCTTCATTGTCTGACCAAACACTATCTTTCTAGATTGGTTTAACATCAGTTACATTATGTTCTAACCAAACTAACCCACAGAGTCTCCTAGGTGGCCCAGTGGAGAAAATGCTGGACTCTGAGTTGGGAAGACCTGAAGTCAAATCTTGCCTTGGCCACCTACTAACTGTATGACTCTAGGTCACTACATTTCTGCCTGCCTCGGTTTTTTCTTGTAAAATGGGAAAAGAGCACTTACTTCCCAGGACTACTGTGAGGATCAAATGAGATGGTATTTATAAAGAGCTCTGCAAACCTCAAGGTTATATTTCAATATTCAATAGCTATTATCACATGTTTCTGTTGTTGTGTTTAGTTGTTTCAGTCATGGTGCCCTTCATGACCCCTAGTTGAAGTTTTCTTGACACTGGAGTGGTTTTCCATTTCCTTCTCCAGCTTATTTTACAGATGAGGAAATTAAAGCAAACAGGGTTAAGTGACTTGCCCAGGGTCACACAGGTAGTAAGTATCTGAGGCCAGATTTGAACTCAGCAAGATGAGTCTTCCTGACTCCACGGCAGACACTCTATCCACTGAGCCACCTAGTTGCCTAATTATTTGCATGCTTTACCTTACATATGGTATTTGATTTCTCAAGTCAGTGTTTTTTGTTTCCAATCTCAGTCCCACTTGTGGTGGACCTCAAAGAAGAAGAAATGCCACCAGAAGAATGACTAGCCTAGACATCAGGAAGAAATCCCTGCTGGCCAGTCCACAGTTCAGAAGCCATTGTGAGATTATGTCAAATATCTCAAAGATGGAATGATATGAACAAAATGAAAAATCATTGGCTCCATTAATACTCAAAATTTATGATCTTGATAATAGCCTCAAATCAGCAAGCATTTATTTAGCAGTGATCTGTGCCAAACTCTGTGTAAGGCACTGAGGGTAAAAAGATAGAAAAGAAATGATCCCTGACTCTGAGAAGCTTATGTTCTACTGAACAAAAACAGCAGGCATACAGAGAAGAATGTACAAAAAAATTCTGGGCTAATAGAAAGAAACTTGGGGAGGTAGAAAAGCACCAACAATTGGGGGCATCAGGAAAAGCCTTCATTTCAAGGTGGCACTTGAGCTGTGATGTGATATAAGCTGGGCATCCAATGGCATGGACATGAGATAAATGAGCATTTCAGGCATGGGACCAGAACCTATTCAGGAGCAGCCAGGTAGGAGATAAAATAGAATGTAATCCAGCATGCAGGTTAGAATATCTGCAGTGGAGAGTAGGTACATGGCTTTGGGGGTACTGTCGGATAATTGGAGTTTGTATTTGATCCTAGGGGCAACAGTGAACCATTGAAATTTCTTGGGGAGAGGAAGTGACATAGCCCAATCTGGGCATTAAAAACATATATTTACATCTATGTGGAGGATGGCTTATGGAGAAGAGACATGTGAGGCAAAGAGACCAATTGGGAGGCCATTAAAATAGTCCAGGAGAGTGAGCAAAGGACATGAACTAGGATGGGACAATGAGAGTGGAGATAAAGGAATGGATGGATGTGAGAGGTGTGGAGACAGAAGCAGCAAGACTGGGCAACTGATGAGATATGGAAGGCAATGAAGAGCATTGAGTTGAGGATGACTCCAGTTCCCAGCTGGAACATCAAAAGAGTAGTTTTCAGTAAAGTTGGGAAACATTATCCATATTCTTGGAACCCCAGCCACTCAGTGACACAAAACTTAGGTTGTCTTTTGTTTTCTTTTCGATACCTATGATCTCCTAGTGGCTCTGAATGTTGGCAAATTATAGACTAGCTCAGTCTTAGGAAATTCCAAACTTCTCTTGACCAAAATGGCAACAAAGAGATGTTCAATGTGTGTGGAAAAGCTACAACATATTATTGAGGATGACTCGCTGTTAAGAAATGGCACAAGAGCCATCAGGGCTGGTTGGAAAAGAACATGGGAAGGCCTTGTATTAAGAACGAGAAATAGCAGCTGAAAATCCTGAAAGCTAACCTAGCCTTGGCAGAGTTATAGAAACCCTAGAAGAAAGCCTGCGGAATGTGGTGTAAGTCCCCTATGTGGCACTGATGTCAGGATAGAGGCACATGGGTGGAGAGGGTGAGTATGGGCTGAGATCTGTTCCACTCCAGGGGCTGCAGATGTCCACAAGGCCTGACATCCAGGGAAACTCTGAAGAACTTCAGCCAGATAAGTCATCCTTTTGCAACAAAACCCCAACACTAATGAGCTTTGCTGCAGAGAGTTCTTGCCATTAATAAAGCCATAAAAGCTGAACCATCGGTTTCACTACTGCAGGCCTTTTTGCTCTTACCGCTTTTGCCTGCAAGCACACATTTCTTCCAAATGACCAATGGGACAGGTTAATAAGGCAGGAAGCAACTGATGTCTCTCCTTATCCAATATGCTTAAATAATAGCATTCTTTTGGCAAGTTAAACTGACCTGGGAGGGATTGATCAGAATAGAGCCTTCTACAGCAATAGTGAAATACTCTCAATCTGGGAACTTGGCACGATGAATCCTTGATGAAGCACTCATTTCGGGTCACCTCTGAAGAAATATGATAGTCAAACCACGAGAAGAATTTATTGGTATTTTGGTGAAGAATTTTCCTTAAAAATGTAGGATGTGCGTATACAATGACCCAGAAAAGGTGTCTGTCCAAAACATCTTGCCTGTTGTGGGTGTGAGACTGAAATGTGCCAAGGAATGACCTTTCACCTCAAATTTCCCTCCCACTTTGTTCCCAGCTACACATAAGGTGAGAACCCAGCTCATTCAGTCGTTGTCTACCATTCTTGACATTTGTGTCCTCATCTTCCCCTTCTTGTCCCCTTCCTCCTCCTCCTTGTTCTCTTCTGTCTTATTCTTTTAATTCTTCTTGTTCTTTTCCTTTCTCTTCCTCTTCCTTCCCTTTTGGAGGACTGATTCACTTGGTTCTCCCAGGGCAAAACAATGATCAATAGGGAGAAGAGGCAAAGAGGCATGTTTAGGCTTCGGGCAAGGCAAAGCTTCCCAATGATGACAGCTCTCCTATCTGAGACCAAAGGCTGGGTATGCTGTGGGCTATGTCCTAGAAGAAATTAGTTTTCACATGTGGGTTGGGCAAGGAGGCAACTTATTGGTTTTCAAATTCTAAAACTTTGATGACTTTGTAAATCAATACCTCCTCTGACTCAAAGATAAATCCTCTTTATACCACACCATGCTGTCACTCCTGGTTGACATTGAATAAATCCTTTCCCCCTCAGAGTCTCATTTCATCTTTGATGGAATGAAGGCATTGTACTAAATGACCTCTCACGTTCAGGGGTGAGCTGGAGCCAGCTGAAACCATCTAGGGAGAGCCAATTGTTAAATTTTCAAAATGAGCATTTACACATGGGAAATTAGCAAATACCACAAGTCAGAATTTGGTTTATTGGTTTGTTGATAGTTTAGCCTTAAGAAAGAGATGGGAAAACTTTAATAAAGGCGATTAAACTGAACAGTGTGTTGTAGGTACATCCCCCCACATCACCCCCAGAGCCAGTTGTTAAACATTTATCAGTACACCAATTCTCATGCTGTTTACAGCTCTAAGGCCTATGATCCTCCCTCTATTCAAACAAGGTCAGGATGACATGTTTTTGGCATGGAGTGACCTCAGTCACAAGGGCACTCCTCTTCAGGTTTGACTTCAGCAACAGCGGCAAAAAGCGAGACAGGCAAGTTTTTTTGATTAGCCAACGCAATGCATCATGAATCCTCCAATGAGAACTGAGCCAAAGAATTCCATTCCACAAATTGCTTTCTGGAAGGGTTGTTGAATTACAATAACAATAAAAGTTTCCATAGGTTCCTGAGATTAATTTTAGTATGTTTAAATGATGGAGAATTGTTTTCGTATCTCAAACGAGGAATCTTCAGCCCTCTGTTTTTACCTTCTTATCCCTTGACCACTTGCTCATTCCAGGCTACCACTCTCAACTCCCCTCATCTAGTAAATCAAACCTACCTAAGGAAGACCACCTCCAGATGGTTTTCACATTCTGGAGCTAAGGGCAATTTGTGTGGTATGTCCTCTGTTCGGGAAGAGGACCATGACGTCAAGGAGATGATGACATGACTTGCAATTGTATTTGATTTAAGTGAGAAAGGGCATTTAGTTGATAAAGGAAGGAGCTTAGTTGATAAAAAGAGTATGGAACCCTGGGGCTGCAGTTGTTAATGAAAGGGACCATGATGGTATTTGAACATTGAATTCCAAATCACTCCAGGATCAAAGCCAAGCAAAGGAATAACTAGAAAGACCAAAGAAACTGAAGTGTTGTAGATGTCTCAGGCAATGGAATGGTGCAGGGAAGATATGACCTGGGGCATAGGACAGAGAGAGAGAGAGAGAGAGAGAGAGAGAGAGAGAGAGAGAAGAGAGAGAGAGAGAGAGAGTTCCTTTTACTCAAAGCCAGATAGTTTATCTTTGCTTATGACTTTCCATCATTTATCAAATGGAAGTAGTTGGTCTGTGTGAATGGAATCATGGTCTTGGAGACAGGTGAATTAGGATTCATGTGCTGTCTCTGGTATTTTGTATCTGTGTTTATAAATGAATTACTTAAGCTTTCCAAGCCTCAGTTTCCCCATTTAAAAATGGGAATATCTAATTCATGTAGTTCAAATGGCATGTTGTATGTCAAGGGTTTACAAATGTTAATTGTTGTTGCTGTTACAAATACATAACCCTTAAGACTTTTCACAATCTAGTTTCAACCTATCCTTCCAGCCTTATCTCAAACTCCTATCCTTCCTACACTTTATGTTCTAATGAAATGGCCTAGGGGAAGCCATGGTACAGTAGCTAGACAGCTGGCCACAGAGTCAGGGAGATTTGGGTTCAGGACCTTCCTCTGATACACGCTGGCTGTTAGACCTTGGACTATTCATTTATCCTCTTATTGCCCCCTGGTAACTACTCTCTAAGACTTTAAGTTTGAGAGCAAGTGCCCCAAGTTGTGTTTATAGAGCACATTTCCTCCTTACTAATGAATTTGCAGGTCCAGTCCACAGTCTAACCTTGCCCCCACACTGCATCTCTTGCCCTCCTCTGAATATGACTTTCTGTGTGATTTCCCACCATCCCATCTCTTCACAACACTGGTGCAGCTAAGGATGGAAATGTGAGGAGGTTGCCTTCACAAGCAAACAAAGCTCACACTTCTAGGAGACAATCCATCCATCATTTCACCAGTTTCTTGCTTCTCTTTGTAACACATTGACCTCCCCAGCTTTGCAGCAGCTGTTACAAACTCATTTTGACTCCTGAGTAGCCCTTTGCTGTGGTGGCTTCCTGATTTGGGCCTTCATTCAGCATGGTTTCCTATTTATTAAACCAGGAATATCAGAGCTGGAGGTGTTCTCAGAGGATGTCCCATCTATTCCATCCTCAAATAGGAGGAGTTGGTCCTTTTTCTTATCACCACTCCACCTTACTCTCCTCAAGAAAGTTCTATTCTGTGTGGCTCATTAATTGCCCTAATTATTTGCCTCAGGGATGGGAGGTAATATTGGCCCGTATGGTTGGAAAACCACCTTTTCTCTTATAATATCCTGTCCTTTCTCACCCCATCTCCGCTCATTTACTCACATATCAAAGTCAATAGCACCATGAAACTTGCCCTGATCTCTCCAGCTGATGGCTTATCTTGATGCCATCTGCTCTCATAGCATTTTCTACTCCTCTTGTGTACTTCTCATATTCTAGAAAACTATAAATTCTTGATGATTGGGACCATGTCTTATTCACCACTCAGCTTTCTCTGTCAATTCCATTTTTGAAAATGGTTGTTGAATCAAAAACCTGAATTGCTTTGATTTTTCAAGGTCTAGGTCTACGATGAATGTTCTGGGGCTAGATGCCATCATCTTTAAGTCCTCTCCAAACATCTGGAGGACTTCATCATTAAGAGGAACTCTCTCTTCGATGCAGATTTACCGGGCCACAGGATCACAGATTTAGACATGCAACGCGCCTTAGAAACCACTGGGTTAAACCCACTTACTTTGAAAATGAGGAAGCTGAAACCAAGAGAGGTGAAATTATTTGAGTAGGGTCACCCTGCTAGTAAGTATCCAAGTTAGGATCTAAGCCCAGGTCTTCCCCAGCTTCAGGGGCAAAAACCATAGGTGAGTATACTTCTCCTTGTCTCATGTCTCCCTTTACATTAGCAATCAGAGGGGCACCATGCAGTCATCTCAGCTGTGACATCTTTCCAGGTGTCTAATGGGATTTTGAAGGACAACTAAGAGTCACTTTGTCAGAGGTGAGCTATTAGGACTGCATTTTGTTGTTTACACAAACACTTCAAAAACAACAACACCTGAATAAGCAACACAGCAAGGCCTTGTATTCTCTGTATTTTTCCATCAGTTCTGTGACTGTAAATATTTACTATATTCAACAATATTCCTTAGGAAAGCTTGTTGATGTCCTTCCCATAACTCCATCATGGATGCCCTCAATGAGAATATATGGACCTTTATGTATGTGTGTGTATATACACACACCCATATATATGTGTATATTTGTATGCATTCGTATTTGCACAAATGTCACTATCTATCTAGAGTCATCTAGGTGGTACAGTGGACAGAGTGCCTGGCCTAGAATCAGGAAGACTTGAGTTCAAACATGGCCTCAGATAGTCACTATCTGTGTGACTCTGGGTAAGTCACTTATCTTCTGCTTGCCTTGGTTTCCTCATTTATAAAAATGGGAATAATATTAGCACCTACTTTCTAGGGTTTTTGTGAGGATCCAATGAGATAATATTTGGAATATACTGGGGCAGTGCCTAGTAACATAGTTTGTTGCTGCATTATTTTCAGTTGTACTTGAATATTTATGATCCCATTTGGGGTTCTCTTGGAAGAGATACTGGAGATGTTTGTCATTTCCTTCCAGCTCATTTTAAGGAATAGGAACTGAGGCAAACAGGTTGAAGTGACATCCCTGGGGTCCCCCAGCTAGTGGGAGTCTCAAGCCAGATTTGAACTCAGGAAGATGTATCTTCTGACTCAAGGCTGGCATGCTATATACTGCACCACCTAGCTGTCATTTAGTAATACAGTAAACACTGTATAAATGTCAGTGGTCTTTGTGTTGTTGGTTTTCTTATTTATATTTATCTAGATATCTATTCTATGTATTAAAGCTTGGACTTCTATTTCTTTGACTGCAATTCTTAATATCTTACTGAGGACCAATCTCCTGGTCTTTTTCACCCACCACAGTGTCATGCCTGGCTTCCTTTGTGTTTCCTCTCCATTCTTCTGTTGGGAGTCAACCTGGATTAGTGAAAAGCTCATCAGCCCGGGATTATGGCAACCTAATGAAGAATCTGGGTAACACTGAGTGTGTCACAATGTATGAGTATTAGTTTCTTTGCCTGTGGGTTAACTCCTGGGAGGTGTTCAAGCAGAAGAAGAAAGACCACTTGATGGAGATTTGCTAATGGATATTTCTTTTGTGTATAGATTAGATGAGATGGATGAGTCCTCTTCTCACTCTCAAATCATTTAATTATGTGAAATGGGACCAATTATCCCTCCCTATATCAGTGGTTGGGGTCATTGAAAGTATTGAAGATGTTCATATGAGTGAGGGCTTTGGGGAGTAGAAAAGAGTTCCAGGGAGAAGAAAAGAGCTCTGGACAGACATGGCTCTCCCAAGGAGGGAAAGAGGCTTCTCTTTGACTGTCTCCTATGCTGACCACATGAGGGTGAAATCAGCCTTAGCTTTTCTCCAACTCTGGACCAAATCATTTGAGGACCTTTCTCTGAGCTAATAAGAGCTGCAGAAGACTCAGCCTATTAGTAAGTATTCGGTACATTGTTGAAATCAATGACAACCTGTTACAGCCAGAAATATCTCTGCTTGTTAAATCCTGAAACCAATTGAGTAAATGAGATGTTGGGGAGTAAATAGCAAATGTTAATTAGACCATGCTGATGGTAAAGCATGGTTGTTTTGTTCGATAGGAAGGACTCAGCGTCACATTAGGTCAATGACCCAGTCTGGTAGCTGAGCTATTCCCAAAATTGATTCTCCCCTAGAGCTTGCAAATGGATATACTTTGTCATCCTTAGATCCCAGGCCTGTGTCCCTTTACAGAATATTTGAACCTCTGTAGAAGTGATTTAATGCCACAGGATAAGATAAACTTCTTTAGTCTCCCTGGTGTAATCTCTGATTCTCTTGTCTAGTCAGAGTTTGTAACCATGACAGCCACTTGTCACCCCCTTTCTGCCCGACCTCATCCACCCCCATCTCCTCTTTGCAGCTATCAATCACCCCGACTTAGAATTGGAAGACCATAGAAAGTCAGAGCTTAGAGGGATATTGGAACAGAAAATATTCAGAAATAGGGAGGGGTAAGGGTGATGCTTAAAAGATAAAACAAAGATTTTTAGAACTAGGAAGATCCTTAGAACAAAATTCCAGCTGGGAGGGAACTTTAGAAGATGAAACATTAGAACCAGTGTGGAGGAACCTTTGGAAAAAAAGGAGGAGAACCTTAAACCTGGAAACAGTTAATATGAGAGCTGTCAGTGCTCTTAGAGCATATGATATCAGAGCTGGGGAGAATCTTAGAACATATAACACAGAATGTCAGAGCTGGGAGGGAACTTAGATCATAAGATATCAGATCTGGGAGGGGGCTTAGAAAATAGAATACAAAATGTGAGCTATTGGTAGGACCTTAGAATATAGAATGTAAGAACTAGGAGAGTCCTGAGAACATGGAACATTGGAGCTAGAAGGGAGAGGAACTTAGAACATGAAGTACAAAAGGTTAGAACTTGTAATCAACTGAAAATCTAGAATTCAAGAGCTGGGAGGGACCTTAGAACAGTGACTACAGGATGTTAGAGTTAAGGGTACCATAAAACATGGAAGAGCAGAGGTCAGAGGGAGCTTAGAATAGACAGTGTCAGAGTTTGGAGGGATCTGAAAACATAGAACAGTGAATGTGAGAGGTGGGAGAAAGATTAAAATGTAGACTATATGTAACTTGGGGGTCAAGACCATTTGCATGAGTCTCCTTTTTGTTGGAGAATGATTGCTCCATGTTCTGTGTCTGTATGAGGAGCCGAGTTGTTGGGAGCTTAGGCGAAGAGATGTTAAGGTATTATGTTTTCATCTTTGAGAGGACACAGGAGGTTTCAGTTTCTCTTTCAGGGAAAGGTCATTGATGGGAAAGAAAGAACCTGGGAAGAAGCTGACATGGAAAGGAGCCCCTACCCCCAACTTGCCATGTTAGAGATATCAAGGAATTTCCCCTTGGATGAAATGAATTGAGATAAGGGATGTGGGACTTGTCTCCATCTGTCGCTTCCTATTTCTCCATCTCTGTCTCTGTGTGTCTCTCCATCTTTGTCTCTGCATCTTTGCCTCTTGTCTATCTCTGTCTGTCTGTTTGTCCCTGTCTCTGTCTGTCTGTCTCTGACACATACACACATTCACCATGTGTCTTTGTGTAACTGGCATTTGGTGGGAAGGGAACTGTCTCTGAAAATCTTGCTTGGGGGGCTCTTTTTCCACTAAGACATAGTGATCAGGAAAGTGGCTTCAACCTAAACATCATTTCCCCTAGACCAATTGTATTTAAGGTGGAGGACAGGTATGATTCTAGTCTGATACCCCTTCTCTGAGGAGAGCAACATGGCCAGTCTTGTTACCCCAGTCTTGTTCTCCTTCTGGCAGGAATCTGAAGGGTGGGCAGAGGAAATTTTAGCAATATGTATTCATGTCTCCCTACAAGCCAGATCTATACAGACCCACGTGGCCAGATAATGTGGACAACACACACACACACATACACACACATTACATGTAGAATATCAGAACTAAGCTAGACCTTAGAACAGTGAAAATGTAATGTGAGAGCTCTGATGGCCCTTAGAACATAGAATCTAGAATGTCAGAACTGAGAAGAAATATAACCTAGCCTGCAGAGAGCTAGAAGAAAACTGAAGCCATTGCAATCATCTATGTGGAGATTGCCCATGCTCGATTCAAATGACAAGGTGGTTAAAATAACTACATGGGAAAGACTGGCAAGGCTAGAGGTGTTTATTGAAGTCTCCATGGCATAAGATGGAACCATCCCATTCTTGGATCCATTCTCATTGACCTTGAAGTAGCAGCCTCCATTATCCTACACAGGTAGTCCACATTCTCAACCTCCTGTGCTCTTAGGTACCCTCAGATCCACTGGATCTCAACACTGATAAACAGTACATTGTAACCATGCTGAACTGGGACACTCCACTCCTTTTTTTTAATCCTGAGATTAAATCCTGAGGGAAGAAGTGCCTAGGGGGCAGTATCAATTAGTCTGCATCACTCAGAATTGTAGGGTTCAGTCAGTCTCCAATGGGCCCTATACCAATTAGCTTAAACCCATGCTGACTCCATCTTGGGCATAGATTCAGCATATGTTATGAGTCATAGGACAATGAGAAAACAAATCTTTTCCCTCCTTTGTTCTTGGCAGCTAGGTGACAGTGGATAAAGCACCAGGCTGGAGTAAGGAAGACTCATCTTCCTGAGTTAAAGTCTGGCCTCAGACACTTACTAGCTATGTGACTTTGGGAAAATCACTTAAGTCTATTTGCCTCAGTTCCTCATCTGTAAAATGAGCTAGAGAAGGAAATGGCAGACCACTCCAGTGTTTCTGCCAAGAAAATCCCAAATATTGTCAGGAAGAGTCAAACATGACTGAGAAATGACTGAACAACAGCTTCTTTGTTCTTCATAACTATTTGCATATATAAATAACATGTTTTATTAATTTTTCAAAGGCAAGAAGTGGACTTTATTCAAGAAAGAGAAGCAATGTATATCACAGATTCTCCAAGGCTGGGTGCCACTAAATCTGCTCCCTGTCCAGAGACATCATCTTCACTCTTTTGACATCCTTCCCCATAATATATTTAGAATGGAGGGAAGGACTAAGGTGAGTATCACGGAGGGGATTCCTCTCTGAAAAGGGGCAGTGAAGAGAGGAAGAGTTACAGAAAATTGGTTCTTCAGAAACAAAGACTCGAACAGAAAAGCAAAGTTTAAAGCATGAAATATTGTTACTTATTAACTGCTGTCAGTGCAGTTCAGACAACTGCTGAATTCCAGAAACATAAAGACAATATTGGAAATTGGGAAAATCAAAGAACATATTAATAAAATTGAAAGTCTAGAAAATAAACTGACCAAGCTAGTAGCTCTTTTTGGGGAAAAAACTGATATAATAGATAAAGTTAGATAATCAAAATTTTTCAAGAGAGCAAAAAACAAATGGTTTATGTCAGAAATGAAAAAGAAGAATTTGCCAATATTGAAGTGGTAATGAAGGAAATTGTTTTGCCCAATTTGTAGCAACAAAACTTTTAACTTAGAGGAAATAGTAAAGGCTTACCAAATTAAGAAATACCTATATTAATCAAAGAAGAACCATTACTTAAACTATCCAATATCAGAAAAATAAATCAGCAATCAATAAATGAACTCCTAAAATGTGGGGGGGGGGGTTTGTAATGGCAACCATGTTGGCATACCCAGGAAATCTGCTTTATTAAGGAAAGACAGCTGTTTCAGCTTTTTTTTATCACATAAAATACAAACACAGGAAATACAGAGAAGAGAAATAAAGACCAGCAGACAGGGCTCTACTGCCTGAATCAAAGCTTTACATCTACCACTGAATCGAGACAGCCTTTACCCTGGAGGGGTCAGGGAGCTCTGAACATGCAGCCATTCAGTCTCGATCAGAGAACAACAACATCTTTCTCATAAGCAAGCCCCCAAAGCAAAAGCTAACCTTTTAGGCTGAGTGCCTAATTAGAAATTGACAAAAAGTGTGTAAGCCTTGCTACAAGCAAGCAAACTTACCTTAATGGGCTCCACATGAGGCTTATTCATGGGTGGGGAAGATCTTATTCCCCATTAACCTTACAGGAGGGAAGATCCAGGATCAGATTGATTTTAAGTGCATTCTCACAAAAGAAAAGAAATAATGCTAATGTTGCACAAACTATAAAAACAGGGAAATAAAGAACCCTTCTAATCCCTTTATATTATATAAACATGATCTCAATGCCTAAACTGAGAAGAGACAAAGCAGAAAAAGAAAACCATAGAGTAACATCTCTAATGGATATTGACACAAATATTCTAAGTAAAGTATAAGCAAATAATTTACAATATTTTATTCAAATGATTACAAACTATAACCAGTTTGGATTTATACCAGGAGTGTAAGGTTTGATTCAATATCAGGAAAACTACAGACATAATAAACTATATTAAAACATACAATAATAATAGCTACATTGCTATGGTAATAGAATCTAGAGAGACTTTTGAGAAACTTAAACACACAACTCTGTTTTTAAAAAGCTAGAAAGTAGGAACAAGTAGACTTTTCTTTTTATAATAAATGTTATTTATATGAAACAAAGGGCAAATATCATATAGAATGACAAATAGTTAAAGACATTTCCTGTAAGATCAGGGAGGAAACAAAGGTGCATATTGTCAGCAATACTACTTAACACAGGCTAAAAATTTTATGGCAAGTCAAGAAAAAGAAACTGACAGAATAAAAGTAGGCAAGGAAGAAATAAAATTATCAAATTTTGTAGGTAATGTGCTTAGATGTCACTAAATTAATTGAAACAACAAATTCAGCAAAGTTGTAACACATAAGATAAATTCACACAAATCATCAACTTCCCTGTGTATTATCAACAACCCCCCCAAAGGAAGAAATAGAAAGGGAAATTCCATTCGAACCATGTTGTAACAACAATGTAGCTGGCCACTACTGTAGCTGTGTAAGACCAGCAACACCAGCACACAGAAGAGCTACCAGCACAAGTTCTTTAATCTACTTTTCTAAGGAAAGCAACCTTAAGGCGTTAACAATCTCAATTTAATCAAATATACATATATCATTCACTTAGTTCAGGGATAAAAGCCAGCACCCTGAAATTCAGAGCAAATACAAACAGAAATTACAAACGTACATTATACAAACAGAGCAAGTAACACAAACCAGTCTATCCATAGCAATACATAGTTACCAGAAAAGAACCAATATCTGGCTTTTTCCAAAGCTGGGGGCTTCTTAATAATGGCTACCCAGAGTCTCATCTGGTCAAATCACACAACATTCTTCCACTTAGTGAGAGCCCCAAACAAAATGCTAGCCTCCAAGTTTATATACCCTGTTCAGGGTCAAAGGGCATCATAACTATGAGAGTCAAACCTATGTGAAGTAGGCTTTCTTGTTCCTTAAGCAGATCCTCAAAGACTCCTGGATTTCTTCAAGGAAACAAAGGCACATGATTACTTCAGTGCTCCAAAAGGGAAAACAGTAAAAAATGTCCCATCTTAGTTACCAATACTCATGTGCACAAAATGTATAACTGTATAATTTATGTATAATGTATATAAATATTTGTACAAATATAGAAATGGATATTTGGGAATCTGTCTACCAAAACTCATCCATCAATTATGTAAATGCAACTATAAAACATTCTTCACAGAAATAGATATACCTAAATATTTGGGGAAAATATTAATTATGAATAAGTAAGTCATACCAATACAATACTAATGACAATGCTAACTAATCTAATTTATTACTTTGGTACTCTATTGATCAAATTACCAATGGTTATTTGACAAACTAGAAAAAGCACCAAGAAAAAACATCTGGAGGGGGGTGGAGCCAAGATGGCAACTGGAAAGCAGGGACCTGTGTAGGCTGTCCTCCAAATCCCTCCAAACACCTGTAAAAAATGCCTCTGAACAAATTCTAGATCTGCAGAAGCCACAAAACAGCAGCGGGAAACAGGTCTCCACCTCAGGAGAGCCTGGATGGTCGCTGGGAAGGGGTCTATCACACGAGTGGAGGGCAGCCCAGAATGGGCACTGAGACAGACCAGATCTGGAATCAGCCAGCTGGAATTGGCCTTTAGGCCATGAAACAGTGATCCATAGCAGTCACCAGACTTCTCAACCCACAAACACCAAAGAGCATTTTAGGAGAAAACTGCGGGATCGAGTTCAGAGTGGTCTGGCCACCTGCTCTAGGGGTGGATGAGGTAGTGCAGCATCAGTCACTTCCCAAATCCCTGTCTCACACTGTGGGAGGAATCTAGCAACAGATCAGAGCGGAAGTGCAAGGAGTGCTTTGTGGGCACAAAGGCAGATTCTCTTGCTGTGCCCTGCGTGTATTTATATTGCTGTCCTGGTTGGTGGTTCTTGGGGGAGAAGGAATGCTGCTGGGACAGAGCCTGGTGTGACAGTGGAATAGACGTAGCTCTTAAAACAGCAGTTCTTGGACCCTAAAGCTTGGGACAAAGTACTTTCTACTCTACAAGCAGTCATATCCTGATAAGAAGCTCAAGGGTAAGGTTCTTTGCTTGGCCAGGCAGCAAAAACAAACTCAGACTCAAACTCAAACTCTAGATTCCTTTTTTGGTGACAAAGAAGAGCAGAACATACAGCCATGAGAAGTCAACAAAATCAAAGACCCTACATCAAAAAGCCTCCAAGAAAAATATGAATTGGGCTCAGGCCATGGAAGAGCTCAAAAAGGATTTGGAAAAGCAAGTTAGAGAAGTAGAGGAAAAATTGCTAAGAGAAATGAGAGTGATGCAAGAAAACCATGAAAAACAAGTCAATGACTTGCTAAAGAAGAACCAAAAAAATACTGAAGAAAATAACACCTTAAAGAATAGACTAACTCAAATGGCAAAAGAGCTCCAAAAAGCCAATGAGGAGAAGAATGCCTTGAAAGGCAGAATTAGCCAAATGGAAAAGGAGGTCCAAAAGACCACTGAAGAAAATACCACCTCAAAAATTAGATTGGAGCAACTGGAAGCTAGTGACTTTTTGAGAAACCAAGATATTATAAAACAGAACCAAGGGAATGAAAAAGTGGAAGACAATGTGAAATATCTCATTGGAAAAACCACTGACCTGGAAAATAGATCCAGGAGAGATAATTTAAAAATTATTGGACTGTCTGAAAGCCATGATCAAAAAAGAGCCTAGACATCATCTTTCAAGAAATTATCAAGGAAAACTGCCCTGATATTCTAGAACCAGAGGGTAAAATAGAAATTGAAAGAATCCACCGATAGCCTCTTGAAAAAGATCCCAAAAAGAAATCTCCTAGGAATATTTTTGCCAAATTCCAGAGTTTCCAGGTCAAGGAGAAAATACTGCAAGAAAACAGAAAGAAATAATTTGAATATTGTGGAAACACAATCAGGATAACACAAGATCTAGCAGCTTCTACTTTAAGGGATCAAAGGGGTTGGAATATGATATTCCAGAGATCAAAGGAGCTAGGATTACAACCAAGAATCACCTACCCAGCAAAACTGAGTGTAATGCTCTGAGGCAAAATATGGATTTTTAATAAAATAGAGGACTTTCAAGCTTTCTCAATGAAAAGACCAGAGCTGAATAGAAAATTTGACTTTCAAACACAAGAATCAAGAGAAGCTTGAAAAGGTAAACAAGAAAGAGAAATCATAAGGGACTTACTAAAGTTTAACTGTTATTTTTACATTCCTACATGGAAAGATGATGTGTGTAATTCATGAGACCTTTCTCAGTATTAAGGGAGTTGAAGGGAATATAGACAGCGGGCACAGGATGACTTGAATATGAAGAGATGATATGTAAAAAAATGAAATAAATTTAAGGGGTAAGAGAGGAGTATATTGAGAGAGGGAGAAAGGAAGAGATAGAAGGGGTAAATTATCTTACATAAAAGTGGCAAGAAAAAGCAGTTCTGTTGGAAGGGAAGAGGGGGCAGGTGAGGGGGAATGAGGGAATCTTTCTCTCATAGGATTCAACTTGAGGAGGGAATAACGTACACACTCAATTGGGTATCTTACTCTACAGGAAAGTAAGGAGAAGGGAATAAAAAAGGGGGGATGATAGAACGGAGGGCAGATAGGGGGAGGAGGTAATCAAAAGCAAACAACTTGAAAAGTGACAGGGTCAAGAGAGAAAATTGAATAAAGGGAGGGAGGAAAGGCTGGAAGGAAATTTATTTAGCCTTTCACAGCATGAGCATTGTGGAAGTGTTTTACATAATGATACATGTGTGATCTATGTTAAATGGCATACCTTCCTAGGGAGAATGGGTGGGAAGGACTGGAGGGGAAAGAATTTGGAACTCGAAGTTTTAAAAGCTATCCTGCCCTACAAGAAAGTAAGGGGAAAGCAGATGGGGGGTCAGGTGAAAGAGGGGAAGGCTGACTGGGGAATGAGGCCATCAAAATATATGCCATTTTGGAATGGGTGGGAGGGTAGAAATGGGGAGAAAATTTGTAACTCGGAATCTTGTGGAAATCAATGTTGAAAACTAAAATATTAAATAAAAAACAGAATATCAAAATAAAAAAAAAGAAAAAAGAAATGGGGAGAAAACTTGTAACTCAAAATCTTGTGGAAATCAATGTTGAAAACTAAAATATTAAATACATTTGAATAAAAAAAACATATGGAGGAATAAAAAAGACAAGAATATCAAAGGAAGTAATAAACAATGAAGAAAAGAATGAGGTCCCGCAGTACCAAATCTCAAACTATCCTATAAAATATTAATCATCATCATGATTTGATGCTGGTTAAAAAATAGAGAGGTGCATGAGTGGAATAAATTTTCCATAAAACATACAGGAGTCAACATTCCTAGTAGCCTAGTGTGTGATAAAGCCAAAGAACCCCAGCTAACAGGGTAGCTATTTGACAGTAATCTGCTGAACAAACTGTGATGTAGTATAGCAGAAATTAGGTAAAGGAAAGCATGTCATACTATATGGTATGATAAGCCCCTCTGGATAAATAACTGAGACATAAGAAGTGACCTCAAAGCAAATTAGAGTGGTGAGGAAGAAATTACCACTTTGAACAATGGATAGAGGAAGGACTCATGACCAACAAGGGACAGAAGAATCACAGGATAAAAAAACATTAAAGTTACTGTGCAAATTTTAACAGTGTTGTAAAAATTAGAAGGGAAACAGGTACACAAGAGAATAGAAAGTGGGTGGAAAAATCTTTCTAGCCAGTTTCTCTGATAAGGTTCTCTGAGCTTTCCAGTTATGTTTCCCATAATGTCTGTATCAGGTCACATCTCCAACAATAGTTTATTAATATGTGTCTGTGAGTCTTTTAAATCCCATTGAAAATCCCACCTTCTTCTGGAAGCCTTCTCCAACCCCTCTTCATTCTAGTCCCTTTCCAGTTAATTATTTCCTATTTGTCCTCTGTAGAGCTTGTTTGTACATATTTGTTTACTTTTCTCCCCATTAGATTGTGAGCTCTTTGAGGGCAGGGACTGTCTTTTGCCTCTTTTTTGTATCCCCAGTGGTTAGCATAGTGCCTGGCACATAATAGTCACTTAATAAATGCTTTTTGACTGACTCTGTGTATACAAATAGATGCACGTGCATATGCCTATCTATCTATCTATCTATCTATCTATCTATCTATATATATATATATATGTGTATATTCATGTATTGATATCTAGGTATATATGCAATTTTTATATTTGGATCTATGGGAAAGATGCAAATATGTATCCATATAGATATATAGATATAGGTATAGATATCCGTATCTGTATCTATGTCTATAGATATAGACATAGATACAGATACGGATACGGATACAGTTATAGATATAGATATAGATAAAGATATAGATATAGATACAGATATAGATATAGATATAGATATAGATATAGATATAGATATAGATATGGATATGGATATGGATATAGATATAGATATAGATACAGATACAGATATAGATATAGATATAGATATAGATATAGATATAGATATAGATATAGATATAGATTCATATATATATACATACACATATCTCTATATATGAATGTTTCCTTGTATGTCTATGTATCCTTATATTTCTCCTATTGAATCTTTAAAATTAAATATACACATATATTTATCTAGCCATATATGGATATGTGTGTGTATATATATATATATATATATAAAATATATATAAAATATCCCACATATATGAAATATGTGTGGGTTACATGTATCCTATATATGGATAGATGTGAGTATATGTATGAATATATGGGTATATATGTCTCTATACACACATATTGATACATATTTAAATATGTTCAAGATATATAAACAAATAGTTTAAACTTATAATGATAATAACCATTTCCCAGTGGATAAGTTTGGTCCAAGTGTATTAATAGTTAGTATTTAAAGGAAAAAATCCAATCCATCAACAGCCAGACTTTTTTAAATGCCCCAAAAATGACCAAAGGGGAAAAGCAGTCTGCTCTGTTTAGGGGTCTTGGGGTGAATAGAAACATGAACGCACTTTTGGTGGAGCTGTGAATTATCCGTCCATTCTGGAAAGCAATCTGGAACAATGATTTCAAAGTCACTGTATTCTATAAACTCTTTGTCCCAGAAATACCTCTACTTGGCCTATTGCCCAAAGATATCAAAAAAGGAAAAGGACCTATTTGGACAAAAAAATATCAATGATCTTTTCATAGGAGGAAAGAAATAAGGGATCTCTACCCATTTAGGAATATCCAGACAAATTATGGTTTATGAAACAGTGGAGTCTTACGCTATAAGAAATGAAGAAGCGGTGGGGGAGGGCGTAGGCAGCTAGGTGGCACAGTGAGTAGAGCACAGGCCCTGGAGTCAGGAAGACCTGAGTTCAAATGTGGCCTCATACACTTGACACACTTACTAACTGTGTGACCTTGGGCAAGCCACTTAACCACAATTTCCCTGCCCTCCCCCCTCCAAAAAAAAACAACAAGAAAAAGAAGAAATGAAGAAGGGGACAGTTTCAGAGGAAACTGGGAAGACCTTTATGAACCAATGCAGAATGAAGTGAATAGAGCTAGGAGAATAATTTTTATAATAACATTATACAGAAGTACAACTTTGAAAGACTCTGGTCAAAGAAATGACAAGTCATGCCTCCAGAGACCTGATGACAAACACATTATTCACCTCCTAGTCAAGACATGATGGACTTAAAATGCAGAATTAGATCCATGCTTTGGGGCATGGCCAGCATTGGGGATTTGTTGTGCTTGATTATGAATATTTGTTATAAGCATCTTTTCTTTCTCTTCTTCTTCTCCTTTTTAGTTGGAGGGGTGAATGAAAGGTACAGAAAAGAAGTGCTTGTTAATTCAAAATTTTAATTCAATTAAAATTTAAAAATATTTGTAGGGAAAGCAGCTTGGGGGAGGGGATCAAGAAAGGAGTGTGAGAGCTGGGAGGGAGTTTAGAACAGTGAATGTGAGAGCTGGGAGGAAGCTTAGAACACTGAATTTAGAGGTGGGAGGGAGCTTAGAACAGTTTAAATGACTTGCCAAGGGTCACACAGCTAGTAAATGTCAAGTGTCTGAGGCTGGTTTTGAACTCAGGTCCTATTGACTCCAGGGCTGGTGCTCTATGCATTGTGCCACCTAGCTGCCCCTTTTTTCTTTCTTTTTCTTCTGTTTCCCCCAACCTTTTCAATAGGTTCTTTCAGAGAGAGAGAGAGAGAGAGAGAGAGAGAGAGAGAGAGAGAGAGAGAGAGAGAGAGAGAGAGAGAGAGCACTTGGGGTTCTCACATCTCTTCTTGGCAGTGAGAGGCTTCTGAAATAATAACCTAGGGTGACTGAGCTTTACATTGTCTGGCCACAGATCCTGGCTGTGAGCTCCCAACCCTGATATCTATGAAATCTATTCCTAGATTTCAACAAGATGGATGGAATATGAGGTATCTTGGGCCCAAGTGAGAATCTTAAAGGATCCTCAGGCTCTGAGAGACCAGGACTAATTGTTCTGGTTTATTTTTTTCTTCTGCTTTTCACTTAATGGGGCTGGGGTGGAATTGGGTAGGGAACTCTTCAGAGAAGCTCTTAGAGATGTAGTTCCTGAGGGAAAAAACCATGAACATGATTGGCACCAATAACAGAAAGAACAAGTCACATTTCCCTAGCACTTGGAAGGTTAATGGTTTCATAGAATCAGAATGCCACATTCCTCTGGGCTCAATCTCCCGACTCCCACTCAGCTGGCAGGCTGGGCCCCAGAAGGCAGCCGACTTCTCTCCTGAGGGTTCCAGCAATAACCAGCCTGGATGGAGTCATTCTAGTACAATTGCTCACAAGCCCCAGATGGTTTGCTCCCTGTTGATAACCAAACAGACAAACTGAATTAACTTTTAGGAAAGGATAGTTACTAAGGTAGTGGAGTAAGCAGAATGGGTATTCGACATCCCTTGTAAAGTCTGTAACCCAGGCTTTCTCCCACAAGCACCTTCAAAGTCCGGGGAAAGTGGGCTTAAGCATTGACAGCATCCCTCCCGAGACCTGATGACAAACACATTACTCACCTCCTAGTCAAGACATGATGGACTTAAAATGCAGAATTAGATCCATGCTTTGGGGCACGGCCAGCATGGGGATTTGTTGTGCTTGATTATGAATATTTGTTAAAAGCATCTTTTCTTTCTCTTCTTCTTCTCCTTTTTAGTTGGAGGGGTGAATGAAAGGTACAGAAAAGAAGTGCTTGTTAATTCAAAATTTTAATTAAATTAAAATTTAAAAATAAGGAATAACTCAAGTCCTTTTCTCCTTTGGTGGAGCCTTCCCCTGGTACACATCACTCTATTTTGGACTGGGGCCCCCTATATGTGTAACCCTGAAGCTCATGGGATAATGCTTCGAGTACCTGTCTTTCCTACATAGCCCAGTATACAGTCCACCGGGCCTGGACTCAGGAAGACCTGAGTTCAGTTCCAGCCTCAGACACTAACTAGCTGTGTGACTCTGGACACCTCTGTCTGCCTCCGTCTCCCCAGGGTGGTTGTATTTAATGAGATAATATAAGTAAAACATTCATTGAGAGGCACCAGAGTCTGTTTCCTTACATTTTTCCTAGGGTTGAATTGCTTTGCTGCTTGAAGCCCTTCTCCGATACACCTTGGTCTAAGTGACCAAGCTTGCCCTAACATTTAGACCATTCCCAACACATTCATCATCCTTTTTCTATCCTTCATTTACTTACTATGCTGGTCATTGGTGTGACTAGGCTTGGCCTTTAGATGCTAGAAACTTCTAGCCCTCAAAATTTCTTTTCTCCCCACTGGTAGGCAGGTAGGACCATGAACCTGGAACTGAAAGCCATAGGTCTCAAGGAAATGGGGCTCTTTTCCTCTCCCAGATACCTAAGTCAAAATTTCTCCCAATCCAGATGGCTACAAGTCTTCAAAGTAATTCCCCCAAATTTCAATATCTGACTACTTCTTACTCATTAGAAAAATCTCCATGGAAATACTGTGAGGAAGGGCTTTATGAGCTATAAACTAGAGTTCTAAACAGGTTATCCCCTTTGACCACCGTAAGGATTCTAGGGCAATTAATAAAATCTTGCAGAAACAGAACCAATGGGATGATGTCTAAGAAACACTACTACTACTACTACTACTACCACCACCACCACTACTACTAGTAGTAGTAATAGTTGTGGTGGTGGTGGTAGTGGTAGTAGTGGTGGTAGTAGTAGCAGTAGTAGTTAGCATTTATATATCACTTACTCCGAGCTAGTCACTGTATTAAGTACTTTACAGGTTTTATCTCATTTGAGCCTCATATCAGTCCTGTGAGGTAGGGACTATTATCCCGTTTTACAGTTGAAGAAACTGAGGCAGGTTGAGGTTAAGTAACTCATACAAGGTTACACAGCCAGTAGGTATTTGAGGCTGGATTTGAACTCAGACTTTCCTGAACTCAAGCCCAGTGTTCTATTGAGTATGGCACCTAGCTGCCTGTACTATCTTTTCCACAGTGTTGTCCACAAAAATGTAGGGAATAAAATATATGTGAAGTTGAGCAATGCATTTGATGGATGGAGGTGGGATATTCTTGTTGGGGTTAGGGATGGAGTTCTTCTTTTTCTCTGTGTTTCCTATGTATTATGTATATGCCTGATGAAGTTTTTTGTGCTGGACTGGGTTTAGAGCTGCCTGAGGTCTTGGGGTGGGAAACAATGAAGGGTTTGAGTCATGGTGAATCTATGGCATGAAGTCAATGACACCTCAGTTTTAACAACACTTTCCAGTCTCTTCCCTAGGATCATATACAAGTTTGTGGCAAAGGGTATCAATATGGATCCTTACTAACTCCCTTCTCATTTTCTAGCATTTCCTACTATGGACTAGTATGCCAGGTATTCATGGCTTTGAGAAGTGAGTAAAATCAGGGTCCCTAGGCTCTGAGCAAGGCTCTGGAAGAATCTCTTTTTAGCAACTTCTATGAACTTTAGCATGTGAACTCTGTAATATTTATTTTGTTTGTTAAGAAGCTATTGTTCAAATTTAGTTTTTTTTTTGCCTCTTTCTGCTTATGCTTTGGTGGGAGATGGGGTGGGTACTGGAGTATTGAGTCCCTCATGAGGAAGAGCATGTTAAAAAATATCGGCGTGTGATTTTATGTCCAAGCTATCTCCAAACAGTTATTATTTGCATTGTAAAAATCATATAGTGGCATGGTCTCCATGCAAACAAAACAAATTTATTTTGCAGATAGGATACAGAGGAAAAAACTTAAGGATTATATATGTCCCAGAAGAGTACTACAAGAAAAAAAGAAACATAATGCAAGAAATAATGCAGAAAACTGCTCAGAACAGCCAAACATAGAAAACAAAATGCCAATCTAAAGAATCCACAGATTACCTCTAGGAAAACAAACTGCACTGCCAAAGTCAAGACACATAATGATTGAATTTAACAATTCCCCCAACAAACAACAAACTCTATAAGCAACCAGGAGAAAGACCTTCAAATACAAAGGAAAGGAAATTCGAATAACAAAAGACCATTCTATACCCACCAGAATCAAAAGGAGGGAATGGAATAATGTGTTCCAAGTAACAAAGAAGCTTAAGATATAGATAAATATCTTGCGTGTGCATTTATGTTTATATGTGTGAATGTGTGTCTATCTCTCTATCTTGTGTTTATGACGTAACTTGCTTTGAGCAGATGGCCCAATGACTATGTTAGAATCACTGGTCACTCAATGAGGATCTAAGGCAGTCTGTTCTTAATACAGTACATGAATTTTAGTGCCTGGATTTAGGTTTTGTTATTTTCTTATTTTTGTTTCTTTTTATTTTCAATGAACAAAAATCTCTTTTCTCTCCCTCCCACCTTCCCCTCACATTGAAAAACAAAAACAAAAACTCTTGCAACAAATATGTACAGTGAGGTATAGCCCATTCCCACATTAGCCATGTCCAAAAGATGCCAGTCACGGGCTTTAAGACATCTGGTGGCTTCTCATAGTATTTTTTTCAAGAAGTAAGGTTTGATTTATTTCCTTCAGTTTTTTGTTCTTAAGAATGGAAAACTCCCAGTGCAGGAAACATGAAGAAAGGCCAAAATTGTTATAGTTATAAAGTAAAAAAACCTAAATTTCAACATTGGGAAAATCAAAACAGTCATTCTAAGTGACCAAGCTTGCCCTAACATTTAGAGTGTCTCTAAATAATAGGAAATACCTATTCTCTGTTTTTCTCCAGCCTACACTCCTGTCTCTCCAGACCTTCTTTTCTATGCCATAGAAATCTATTTCCCCCTGGAAGCTCAGCCCAGCCTTTTGGAAGTACCCTTTGCCTTTCAGCCTCCTCCCTCAGATTAACTGGTTCCTTCCCAGAAGCTCAGATTTCAGAATGTTAGGCCTATCTGTGTAGGCTAATCTGTCTTTCTTCCTCTCCAGGCTACCCTCTAGACTCTCCAGTTCGTTGAGTTTTCCTACCATGCTCCTGAGCCAGGTCCATTCCTCTCTCCCCACCACCACTTTTCAACTTCTTTTTGTGTGTTAGCTTCCTCCATTAGAATTTAAAGTTCTTGAAGGCAGGATTGTCCTTCTTTGTGATTTTCTTTCTATTCCCAGCACTAGCACATGGTAGTTACCAACAAAATCTTGTTGCTGCTTAGAAAGTAGGACTTAAGCTACAGGATTTTTTAGGGATCATCTAATTTTACCACTCATTTTGTAAAGAAAGAAAGTGAGTCCAGAAAGAGAAAGGAATTCCTTCCTCAATTCCTGGCACCAAATGCTGAGCTGGTTCTCTGACCCTATTAGAGATTTTCAGTCTCTTTCCTGCTCTTCAGTCCCACATAGCCGGCTATTTTTTCTACTGACCGTGGCAGAGGCATCTCAAACTCAACACATCCAAAGCTGAACTTCATTATCCCACCCTTCACCCCACCCCAAAAGGAAGGAAGCTTCCATAATTTGTTGTGTATTCCTAATGGAATTATGCTGACCTTCTGGGAAGTTAATTATGGAGAGTCTGCTTTGCTTACTCCATCAGCAGCCTCATATACTGGGATCATTCTTGGTACCAAGCCCAAAGTGAGCGATTATTCATTGGATGAGTGACTCTGTGATTTCATTATTCAGATACAGCCTGGGGAGCAAATCAAAGAATTCAAGCTGGGATTTTGACCTAGGGCTAGGGGCATATATGAAATTCTCAATATTCAGTGTTCAAAACTCGAACTGTTCACATCACCAAATGAATAGATTTTTCTCTTCTGAATTAAATGAACAGATGTTTCCAATCTCTTTCCTGAGCTTCTGTCCACATAGCCAGCTGCCTGTCTCTACCAACTATCCTGCAGGCATCTCAAACGCAACATGTCCAAAGCTGGACTTCACTGTCCAATCCTCACAAAAAACTAAGAAAACAAACAAATAAATAAAGCCCCTCTTGTTCTGAGCTTCCTATTTCTCTGGGGGGCATTGTCACCCTCCTTGTCACCTGGATTCCCAGCCTGAGGCTCATCCTCAGCTCTTCACTCTTCTTTCTCCCACAAATCGCTAAACTGCCCTGCCTTATCAGCTCTCTCTCTCCAACATCCCTCAAATCCATCCTCTCCACTCTTCTCCCATAGACACTTCCCTGGGGCAGGCCCTAAACTCCTTTCACTCCAGACTCTTGCAATAGGCGTTAGTAATCTCCATGCCCTTCTCTTTCTGGTCCATCTTCCACACAACCCACCTAAGAGATTTGCTTAAAGCACAGCTCTAACCATTTCCTTCTCTTGCTCAGCAAACATCCCTGGTTCCCTATGACTTCTAGGATCAAATGCAAACTCTTGTCTGACAGCCTTCACAACTGAGCTACAGCTTAACTTTCTGGCTTTATTATTATTTCCCTACCATACTCTACAGTCCAAATAAATGGGTCTCTTTGCTGTTCCCCATATATAACACCACATCTCCCACCTCCAAGCCTTTGAATTGTCCATTCCCAATGCCTCTTGAAGTCCCTAGTTTCCCTCAAGACTTGTCTGAGATCCCACCTTCTGCTTGAAACCTTCTCTGCCCCTCCACAGTAGCTTATCCCTCCCCTAGCCCCACCAAAAGAAAATGATTTTGTGTAATTGAGTATGCATGTGTATGGATACATGTTGTTCCCCTTTCTCATGGTCAAATGTAAGCTTGGGGCCAATCTTGTGTCCTTGTCCCCTCACACAGTACCTGGCACATGTGGCTTCATTAATGCTTATCAAGTGATTGAATTTTGTTCTCAGTATCCTCCTTAGAGAGACAGAGACACAGAGACGTGGATTATTCTTTCCTTCTGATGATGTCTTCAAACCATGAGCAGCAGGCTGGTTGCCCTGGCAACTTCAAACAACCAGGGACTGGTAGATAAGAAGAGAATTCCTTCTGCAAACAATCAAATTTTAGTGACTTGCTTTTGAATAAAAGTGAGGCAGAGTGAGGGATGAGGGAGTCAGTTGTTCAATATGCATTTTATCCAATACTTGTCATATGCCAGGCGCCGTGGTGAACACTGAGTACAAAGAAGGGCAAAAACATGGCCCCTGCCCTCAAAGGGCTTACATTCAAATTGGGGGGGACAAGATGGAGAAAGCTGTGTTCAGACAAGGTATATAAGGTGTAAATGGAAGGGGATCCCAGAGGGAAGGTACTTGTAGGGTGGGGCAGTGAGTAGGGAAGGGCTCTTGAAAAAGATGGGGACTGCGCTGAATCTTGAAAGAAGCCAGAGAAGCTAGGAGATAGAGGTGAGGGAAGCATCAGTTTAAAAAACAACATAGATGGATCTTGGAAGGAAAAAAATGAGTCTCTGAAGAAGCAAATAAGGTGGCGCATGGAAAATACATTGTAAAGTAGATAGAGTGCCCAGGGTGGAGTGAGGAAGACTCATCTTCCTGAGTTCAAATCTGGCCTCAGACACTTACTCAACGTGTGACCCCAGGTAAGCCACTTAACTATGTTTACTTCAGTTTCTTCATCTGTAAAATGAGCTGAAGAAAGAAATAACAAACCCCTCCAGTATCTTTTCCAAGAGAACCCCAAATGGGGTCATGAAAAGTCAGACATGACTGGAAAAAACCCAACTACTGAACAACATGGGTATCATTGATTTAGAGCTGGCAAGCAAGTCAAGCTTTCTCATTTTACAGTTGGAGAAACTGAGGCACAGAGAGGTTAAGTGACTTGTCCAGGAATGTACAACTTGTGTCTTAGGCAGCAGACTTATCCCTCTATCAATGATACCACCTAAATATATAGTGAGAGTAATATTGGGCAGAGAGCCAGGAGACCTGAGTTTCAATCCTAGCTCTAGCACTGCCTAGGTGTTAACCCCCTGGGGCTCATTTTCTTCCTATGTAAAGTGAGGGTGTCTCACAGATTATAGCATGTTCTACAGCCATAGTCTTCCACGTTTGCAAAGAAGGAGAAAGGTACCTTCTTTCTCTCTCTTTTGGGCCGTGTGCTGAGTATCATTTCAATGTCCAATTTTAATCCTTGTGTTCTTGTTGTTCTTTCTGCTTCCCTTGTTGTCATCACTGTGCATTAGTTGCCAGGTTCTACTTGCTTCTCTCTGCATCAGCTCATTATATCTTCCTAGATTTCTCTAGGTTATTACATGTATTGTTTTGTACAATGCAGTAATATTCCATTGCATGCATATGACGTATTGGTTTAGCCACCGCCCAATCAAATGCTTGCTTATATGAACAAAATTTCAAGATCACATAATAATACCAGTTTGTCTCAAACATTCTGGAGAAGTTTTAAATCTCATAACCAGGCTTCTGTACAGCTGGGTTAGCAATATGGTATAAGGATCTAAGAAAGAGGATCCCCATACTTTAAACTCTGTGTCTCCTGGTTCCTTCATGCCCCCAGTAGAGGCATGGGGTTTACACGAGAGTCACACTGAATGAGGATCCCCAGGCTCTAAAACTCTAGGGCATGAAGAAGAGAGTAGTGCTGAGGGCAGCCCCTTTCCTGAAGCTCAAATAGAAGAGGCTGGAAAGAGAGGGGGTGAGGGAAGAGGAGAGGTGTGTAGGGTACTGAAAGAGGAGTGAAACTGGGCTAAGCAAAGACAAAAGACCAGCATTTAGCATCTGGCCTGACTCTCCACGGACCCTCAAAGATGGAGACAGGCTAGGTACAGAGTTCCCTCAGTACACAATGTCTCTATTGTTGTTCATTTCAGTCTTGTCCAACTCTTTGTGACCCCATTTATGGTTTTCTTAGCAAAGATACTGGAATGATTTACCATTTCCTTCTCCAGCTCATTTACAGATGAGATGCTGAGGTAAACAAGGTTAAATGACTTGCCCAAGGTCGCACAGCTAGTATGTATCTGAGGCTAAAATTTGAACTCAGGTCTTCCTTGGTCCAGCGCAAGCACTCTATCCAGTGTGCCACCTACAGGCCACAATTACTCTAATGGTTTAGAAATGCGGAGGTATTGGCTCACCTCAAAAATCACTTTGATCAGGGATCAAAACAGATATAAGATCGAAGAAGAAATAACCTTGCCCCCTAATACCTAATATCATGCCCGCCTTCCCTCCGTGTGTGTCAAGATCAAAGGATATAGATTCTAGTCTACTTATGGGACCTTGGCCATGTCAGCCCTCTCCTAGAGCCCCGGGTCTCTTCACTATAAAATGATGGGGTTGGACTTGATGATTGCAATGATTCCTTCAGAATTGCCTAGCCTGCTGTACCTCCCATCCATTCTCTTTAGCATCAGCCTTGCTAGGTCATGGCTGTTTGTAGATAATGTGGTGTGGGCTGGTGTACCCACTCCCCTAAGGGAAAGCAACTTGGAAAACTGAAGTGAGATTGCTTGATGAATACTGAATGAGAGAACAAAGGAGTATGTGCCTGAATAATATTGTTTGTCCACAGGCCTGATGAGTAAGTCAGCTCAGCCATAGGGCCCCATCTGCCAAATGGGCCAAGATTCATGTGGGCAGGTCAGGGAGCCTTCATCCCAGGAAGCTGCTGGACAGACAGCGGGAGCCCTCCAGGCTCAGTCTTCCATGCTCACTCTCTGAGTCCTCTTTCTGGAGCATTCTGCTCTCACTTATATTCTCTCGATGATCTCTTACTTACTAAAACTGTGAAATGGCTTTTTTACAGTCATCATCTTTCCTGAGTTCTTATAATATTTGATATAACTGAACTTTCACATTGTCTTCTTTTTTCAGTATCTTCATCACCCCATTTCCTTGGTCCATTTCATACCAGACTGACTGTTCCTCCTCCTTCTTTGGCAGATCATACTCACTCTATGCCTTCCCTTCTAGCTACTGAGACACCTAAATGTTCTGCCTACGTCCTCACCTCTCCTCTCCATCCAACCTCTCCCTTGGTCACCTTATCAGATCCTATAGATTATTATCTCTATAAAGATCATGTCCAGGTCTACATGTTCATCCTTAGCCTCTCCTGAGCTCCAGGCTGGAATCACTGACTGACTCTCAGCTGTCTCTAAATGGATGTCCCAAAGGCACCTCAAACTTCACACACCTCTAACAGAATTCCTGTTGTACTTTTCCCTTTAAACTAACCGTACTAAACTTTGCTTTTTCTGTCAATTGTATCACCCAGGGTTGCAGACTAGGCAGCGTCCTCTACTCTTTCCTCCCCCTCACCACCACAACTAGCCAATATTCCTCTCATTAATTCTAACTTTCACCTGTGTCTCATTTCAGTGCCCTATTCTCTAACCATCCAACCCCACCTTGGCTTAGTCCCCTGTCCCTCTAACTGGTCTATTCCACCAACTTCTTCATCTGGATTGGGGTTGCTGTCTCTCCCTTCTATCTATCTTCCACACAGCTAATAATAAAAATATTCCTAAAGCACTGATCTGATTATACTCAAGAAAATTCATTGGCTCCCTACTACCTTTAGATAAAAAACAATACAAACTGTCCAGATTATCAATTGAAAGCCCACCATAATCTGCCTATGGACTGTTTCTGGGGTTATTCCATATTATTTCCTTTCATGCATTATACATTTCAGACAAACTATCTCAGGTCAAGTCAAATCAAGTCAACTCAGCAAAGATTTATCATGCACCCATGATGTACCAGTCTCTTTGGGAGGCATCAAGAAAACCTTCATTCAAAAGAAAACTAATTCTTTTCTCAAGAAGCATACATTCTCCTCCTGTGAGGAAACAACCATTATCCAGGTAAGTAAAAAGCAAAGATGAAAAGAGAAAGAACTACCTATTGGTAGAATTGAAAAGGCCTCTTGTTGGAGGAGACTGAGCCTTGAAACAGTTTCCAAGAGGAGGAGGTGAAGAGAGGGCACAAGCACACAGACACAGGAGATGGACAACAGTATAAGACAAACTTTACATAAGCCTATTTAACATGATGATTGATTAATGTGTGGTAAGCCTGGAAATATAGATTAAAGACAGATTGAGAAGTTTAAATGACAAATACTGTTTGTGCTTTATTGTAGAAGCAATATGGGGCTGTTGAATCCTTTTGGCTAGAAAAGTGACTTGGGCTATGACTTCAGAATATCAGCTTGCCAGCTATGAAGAGGAGGAACTGTAGGGGAGAGGCTGGAGGTAGGGGATCCAATAGCCAAAGAGGATATTGAAATAGTTCAGGGCAAAGGTAACAAGGACCTTAACTGGCACAGTAGTGGTTTAAGTGGTGAAAAACCCACCAATGAAAGTAGAATTGAACTTGGCAATGATTCAACATGGCAATGAGAAAAAGAGGAGTCACTAATGTCCCTGAAGCTGTGAACCTAAGTGACTAGAAGAATGATCATGGCCTAAACAGAAGGTCTTGCTATTCTCAGAATTTGCCATTCATTCTCCTTTCTCTGTGCCTTTGCACAGACTATGTGATCCAGACCTCAGGTAAACCACAATCAGAGGGGAGGGAGTCAGGAAGTGAGTGATAAGGAAAATAAGGGGACAAAAGACTAAAAGTATCAAAGATTTCAGGAAAAAGAAATCTCAAAGATCTTGTACATAAACAGATAAGGCAAGAAGAAAAACAGTAACAACAGAAGGAAATATGGCCTCCAGATCTAGTAAATGAATTTAGACATCTAGGAATAAATACTCAAAACAAAAAGAGAAAATGATCTCATACTTGATGAGACAGAGGACCTTGGAGAATTTAAGAGGACATAGAATAACAATATGATGTTTCTGAGTGGTTTAAAAGAGAAATGAAAATTATGAGAGCAGAATTTATGGCCTATACAACCAAAACAGTGAGTAAAATAGAAAAACTTGAATATGCAATGGTGAGACTTAACAAAGAAAGAAAAGAAAGAACAAGAGATTAAGAATTCAAATATACAGACATGAAGGACAACCTAGAAATGAAGCAAAAAACAATAACACTGAAAGCAAATATGCTTTCATAGGGATCTTGATGACAAGATGCACAGAGACAACCTAAGAAAGATAGGTCTCCCAGGAGAGCACACCAGGTCAAAAAACCTAAACACCATAATGAAGGAAATAGTAGAAAAGAATTGCCCAGAAGTTCTGAAGATGGAAAGTGGAGTTCCAGTGGAAAGAATTCACAGATTATTCCAAAAACAAATACAAAATAATCTAGGCTAAAAATTCCAAGACACCATAGTGGTCAAATTTAACAATTAAATTCAAAAACAAGTTTTGCAATTCATCAGGAAAAAAGACCTTCAAGTATAAAAGAAAAGATATTTGAATAATGCAAGACTATTATATACCTAATAGAAAAAGGAGGAGGGAGTGGAATGTGTTGAGAAAAGATTAGAGCTCAGGATATATCTCAGGGTGACCTGTCTTGCAAATCTGAACTTAACCATACAGGACAAAAGGTGGATGTTCAATAATAAAAAAGAGTTAGAAACATTTTTACAAAAGAACCAGAATTGAAGATATTTTTGCTTCTCTGAAACCTCAAACAACAGAATTGCAAAAGGAGTAAATAAGTGCAAACAGAAAGAGCAAGTATGACAAAAGGGAAACAAATATGTGACTTCTTTCTAAAGGTACACAAGAATACAAAGGAGAAGGCAGAAATCTGTTAGAGGTAACAGTGAAGAGGCAAGATGGAAAATTATGGGCAGAATCTGGTGATACTCTGCCTTTAGGTAAATGCCTCTTTTGGGAAGCTATATAAAAATATGGGAGTATACACAAAAAGGGGGAGAGGAGTAGGGAGCATAGGGATGAGTGAGTGATGCATTAGGGCTCAAATTAAATTAAGGGCTAGAAATAAGGGTAAGGTAACCTCTGTGATCTCAGAAAGATAAGTGCCTACAGGGGAGCTGGAGAGGAGGAAAGAGGAAAGATTGAAAAGGGGTGCAAGGGAAAGAGACCTTACTTTGGAGATAAAAGAGCATTCCACTGATGAATGCTCTTATGGGTGAAGGGAGATGAGGGCCTTGTACTGGATGAAGCCTGAAGGATTTAGTTCCTGATGCTTGTTTTGAGAGGGGGAGAGTTGGAACCCCTTGGGATAACTGGCACCTGGAAGAATGGGAAAGCATGGAAACAGGGAAGAGATTCCCAGAAAAATGTGAGGGAAACAAGATTAACAAGAGAGGATTTAGACCAGTGGGGTCCTGGAGGAAGGGGACTACCATGGGGCAGTGTCTTCTCCAATACCAGGAATCATTAGCATTGTTCTGAGAGTGAGGCAATGGAAAAGGGGATTCCATGATGTAAACTCTACAAGGCAGTGGCAGAAAGAGTTTAGAGAGAAGAGTCTAGAATGAATATCTTAGAAGATTTGATTGTGTGAAAAATATAGAGAGAAAAGACAGACAAGAAGATGATAGGAGTCATGAATCAGAGAATGGTAGTCTAGAGTAAACAAAGAAGATAATGAAGAGAAAGAAATCCTTTTTTGGGGGAAAAAGAGCATGAAAAATGAAATGAAAAAAATAATAAACTGGATTAGCTGAAGAGGAGGAAAAGACAGGGAAAATCTATTTTACTAATTCAGAAGGAATGGGGTGGGGAGGAAATACATAACTAGATAAAAGCAGGAGAGAAAAACTAATAAACAAAACAGTAGAGGGGAAGGTGTAATGAAGAAGACAAAGGGAATAGGGGTAAGAAGAAGAAAGTCAGAGGACTAGCTTAAAAAATGTTAAAGCAAAGTTACTGAAAGGAAATAACATTGTGTCTATATCAGTTGAGAGGAAAAAAATCTTATTTTGAGACAAAGTCAATTTTAGAGACAAGTGGAGGAAAATATAAACCTAAGTCTTAGAACTTTAAATATGAATGGACTAGACAATTAAAAATGAAACTAGACTAGAAAAGAAAATAAAAAAACTCTCTTGTGCTTACAAGAAATGTATTTTAAAATGTATTTTAAAAACTAAGACATATACAAAATAAAAACCGGAGAGGTAGAAAAATTTACTATTTATCAAGAGAATCCAAAAAAGCAGAAATTACCATCATACTACCAAACAAAACAAAACGAGCATCCAAATAATTTGTAAGTATGAACAAAAAAAGTGCATTATGCTGAATGGAATAATAGACAACCACCTAATATCAGTAATCAACTTACATGTTCCAAATGGCTTAAAATCCATATTCATTAAGGAATCATTATCTGATCTTTAAGAAGACATACAGAGTAACACAATAGTTAAAGGAGACTTCGATATACTTCTATCGGTTTTGGATAGTCTAACAGAAAGCTAAAACCATTTCTGGAAAAAAAAAACTAGATTTAAAAGACATGGTATCTTCTAAATGGTACAGAAAAAGGAGATAGATAGACATAGATAGCATGGTGGTATGATCATATACATATATATGAATATTTCTTTGTACCAAATGGAACTTTAATAAAAATTGACCACTTATAGGGGTACAGAGACATAGCAAACACATGTAAAAAGGCAGAAATAATCATTATATCCTTTACAGACCATACTGCAATAAGAATAGTCATTGGTTTAAAGACCACAAACAAAAGATGCAGAATGGAAAGCTACCAGTGAAATGTTAATTAATGAGTGGATCAAAGAACAAATAAGAGAAATAATAAATTACTATGTAAAATAAAATTATAATGATGAAATAACATATGAAAATTTCTGGGATGCAGCTAAAGCAGTTGTCAAGGGGAAGATTGTATCCTTACGATCCTCTATTAACAAAATAGAAAAAGAAAAGATTAATGAACAGAATATGAATTTTTAAAAATTAGAAAATAAAAAGTAAAAATACTAAAGTAGGTATAAAATGAGATACTAAAATTAGAGGGGGAAATATAAATTGGAAACAAAAATAGAAATGATGAATAATATTAAAGCTGGTTCTCTGAAAAGAATAATAAAATTGATAAACCATTAGGTCATTTGATTAAAAAGAAAAGGATAGAAAATCAAATTGATAAGACAGCTAATGAACAAGATAAGATCATGTAAAAACCAGAAGGAACAAAATAATCCAAACATATGCACAGTTACATATGCTAAAAAAAACTGAGAACACAAAAGAAATAGAGGAATACTTTCAAAAAAGCAAAGTACCCAAACTATCCAAAAAACAGAGAGAGAGAGATCTTAACCCAATCTCAGAAATGGAAATAGATCTAACAGTAAAGGAAAGAACCCAACCAGAATCCTTTCGTGAGAAAAAAAACAGTCCTAATACCTAAATATAGTAACGTAAAGGTAAAGGTAAAACATGCAAAGAAAACTATAGGCCAATATCATGAATGGACATAGACTCAAATATTTGAAACAAAATCCTATCAAATAGACTACACCACTTTATCCAAGAAATCATTCATTTTGATCAAGTGCGATTTATACAAGGGAAGCTAGGATGGCTCAACATTAGGAAAATAGTCAACATAATTAAACATATTAAAAACCAAAATTTAAAAGTACATGATCATAAAAAAAAGTACATGATCATCTGAAAAGGTGTAATATAATTCATTGACAAAGTACAATGCTTTTTTATGCTGGAAAAAAAAAACAGCTTTACAAAGTATAGCCATAGAGGGACTTTTAAAAAAAATATCATAAAAATATCTATCTAAAACCAAAAGCAAGAATTATATGAAATGGGGATACACTGGAATGTTTTCTAATAAACACAGAGGGAAGTAAGGCTATCCACTCTCCTCACTATTATTTGATATAGTTATTGAAACGTTAAATTGATGTAGTCCTGGAAATGCTAGTAATATCAATAAGAGAAGAGGAAAAAATAAAGGAATAAAGATAGATGAAGCAAAAAAGGATGGGTAAAGAGGAGATAAAATTATCCCTGTTTGCTGATAATATGATGGTTTACTTGGAAAATCCAAGGAAATCAGCAAAGATATAATTGAAACAATAGGTTCAGCAAAATTGCAGGCTACAAAATAAATCCACAAAAATCAATATTTCCATATACTAATAACATAGTACAAAAAACAATGAGAGAAAGGTAAATCTCACTAAAAATAACTACAATATCCACAAAGCTGACTGGGATTTAATCTTTCAAAGCACACAAAAGACTTGTATAGATTCAATTCCTTAAAGAAATAAAGAACAACATAAATAACTGAAAGAATAGTCAGTGCTCATGGCTAGGCCATACCAATGTAATGAAAATGACAATACTTCCAAAATTAATTTACACTTTTAATACCATATCGATCAAATTTCCAACTTTACAGAACTTGATAAAAAATAACAAAATTCATTTGGAAAAACAAAAGATCCATACTATCAAGAGAAATGAGGAAAAGAAGTAGAGACAAAGGGGAAATAGCATGTCCAAGTCTCAAACTCTATTATAAAGCAGCAGGCATCAAAACCATATGGCATTGATTAAAGAATAGAAAGGCTGTATCAGTGTAATGGAGTGGGAAAGATATATTCAGAAGCAATAGAACTTAACCCAGTGTTTAATAAAATAGGTATCTAAGGGAAAGTTGCCTATTTGATAAAAACTCCTGGGAAAACTGGAAAGCAGTCCAGCAGAAATTAGGCTTACACCAATATTTCTCACCATACTCCACAATACATTCTAAAGTGATGTGTGGACATAGTATCAAAGATCATATTAAAAATATGAGAAATAGATCATATGCCTCTAACAGCTATGGGTAAGAAACATATACTTAACCAAATAAGAGATAGAGGCAGTTAATTACTGTTTCAACAATCTGGCTAGCAGCTGCTGTGGGGGTGTAAGATCCACCAATAGTCAGCACCCAGAAAGCTGCCAGCATGCTACAAAACCACAGGTTCTTTTGATCTGCTTAACTAAGGAAAGCAAGGTTGGGGGGTTGACAAGCTTACTTTAATTCAGCATACGAATATCATTCACTTAGTTCAATGGGAAAGACCAGCACCCCGAACTTCAGAGCAAAATACAAACAAAGTAGAAACATCAACAGACAGACCTTGTCTGGTTCAAATCCCAATACATAGTTACCAGAGTTTAACAAAGTCTCAGCATCCGGGTTTATGAGCTGGAGGGCTTCTTAGCTACAGTTGCCCAGAGTCTCCACCTCAGCACCACCACAAGTGAGGGCCCTAAACAAATTACAAACAGACAGACCCAATACAATTCATAGTTACCAACATCTAGGTTCAGCCCGGGAGCTCATAATGTGGGTTGGACCAGAGTCACTCGTGCCACCACTGCTATGGGAAAGAGCTCCAAAGAATAGAAAGCCAACTCCTGTTTAATATCTTTTTCAGGGTCAGAGGTGAGTCACACATGCGACTCACCCACATGATCTAGAATCATCACAAAGAGGCGACTTAAACCCACATGGTCTAAAAGCCTCTGCTCTCCCAGACATGTAAACTAGGCCCTCCCTGGAGTTAGCCCCACCTTGGGCCCCATCTTACTTGCCAATCCACACCCACATAGGTTTTACACCTAATAGGGGTTTGGGCCTGGGGCTTAGTACCTAGTAAGGCTCAATGAAATACACTGAATTACTCAAAGGGAACAAAAGCCAAACTCTTCAAGGGCACTTGGTTGAACTAAGTGCTAAGGAGCCCATTTTGCTTACCAACACAATTACAAAATATAAAATAGATAAGTTTGATTATATGAAACCAAAAAGCTTCTGCAGAGACAACATTAATGCATCTAAGATAAGAAAGACAGTGGCCAGATGGGAAAAATGAGTGGGGCAAATTTCCCTGACAGCTGTTTGATATGCAAGATAAACAATCAATTAATCAATATAACCAATGGACATGGCCATTCCCCAATAGATAAATAGTCAAAGAATATAAACAAACAATTCATGAAAGAATTGTAAATTGTTCAAACCATGTGAAAAAAATCTTACAAATCATTAATAATAAGAGAAATGCAAGTTGAAACAATCCTGAGGTTTTACCTCATACCCCACAATTTGGTAAAAATGACAAAAAATGGAAACAGTCAATGTTGGAGGGATTGTGGGAAGATAGGCACATCATTAGTACATTGCTAATGGAACTGAGAAGTGGTATATCATTTTGGAAAGCAATTTGTAGTTATGGAAATAAAGTGACTAAAATACCCATACCTTCTGAACTAAAGATATACCTCAATGAAGCCAATAATAAGGAAAAAAATCTTCACATACTACAACATTTATAGCATCACTTTTTGTGATAGTTAAGAATTGGAAACAAAATAGATGTCCATCAATTGGGAAATGTCAAAATAAATTATGGTACATGAATGTAATGGAATATTATTCTGCTGTATAATGATGGTTGTGAGGAATACAAAGAAGCATGAGGAAACTTATATAAACTGACACAAAGGGAAGTCAGCAGAGCCAAGAAAACAATATACACTGTAACCACAACAATGTAAATGTGAAGGACAACTACATATCAATACATCAATAGCAAATGTAACAAAATAATAAAGCCTAAATGGGATTCAAATGAGAATATATGAAAGGATACTACCAAATCAGTGTTCTATGGAAGAGGAAGGTCCACAAGTGTTACACATAGCACATGTTTTCAGATTTTTTAATGTATCAGTCGTGCTGACTTTTGTTTTCCTGTCTAAAAAAATACTTTTTGTTATGTGGGATGGCTTGGTTCTCAGAGAGGGAGTGGATGAAGGATATATGATTAACTATGGTGCTGTAAGAAATTGAAGATATCAATCAAAACATTTTAAAAAGAAAAGAATGGAGGGGTGGAGCCAAGATAGCTGCATGAAAACAGTGTCTTACTGGACTTCTCTCACAAATTCTGTCAGGTACTTCTAAAAAAGTAAATCTGATCAGCTTTGAGAGAGTTAGAAGCCACTAGTAGACTGAGTGGGACAAATTTCCAAGCCAGGAGAGTCTGCAAGGTCGACAGGATGGATCTGTAGGTTGGGACAGTACCCGGCATGAGGAGCTGCACCAGACCACACCAAAGTGGAAGCAGCTGCAGAAACCAGCCAGTTATCCAGTCTGGGAGAAAGCTGAGTGCCCAAAACAAATGGAGATCCCCAGGCCTCCCAGCACAGGACAGGAGTCTGTCGAAGTGACAGGAGGCAGCAGTGTAGAGCTGAAGGCCACCAAAGGCTTGAGGCTTGCAGCCCTAAGGTTTGAAACTCAATTTCTTGAACTTCTGGTAGACAGACCCTGACCCAGAGACAATACCTCAGGAAATACCCTGGAATAGAGGAGACAGAAGTGAGGCTTCAGTAGCCAAACAGTGGGAATTCCTGAGTCCCAGAAGGGTGGAGTGAGCAAGGGTCAACACCAGGAACTCAGATGTGCCTTTGCACAGCCAGGGGAAGTGGAAGACACTAGCACAGACAATGGTTGTGACCACCCCTACTGGAGAGCAGCCCCAGGGGAAGAGTAGACTTCCAGCTGCCAGACGACCCCTCCCCCACACCTCAGGAAACTGAAGGCTACAACACATAAAGCCAGTAACTAGGCTCACAATTCTCACAACAAGAAACCTGGGACAGAGCTCCCTGAACCCCAATAGCAGAAATCCACCGTAAAGCCAGGAAAGAGCTAACCAACATGGAGAAGAACATGAAAAAACCGAGGACCATTGATTCTTTTTATGGAGACAGGGAAGATCAAAATACCAATTTGGAAAAGTACAGCATTGACACTATACCCACATCAGATACCTCAAAAGGGAATGTGAACTGGCCTCATTCCTGGAAGAGCTAAAGGAGGGTTTTAAAAACCAAATTAGGGAGGTAAAAAAATGGGAAAAAAATCACTGATAAAATCAAATCTTTAAAAAGCAAAATTGGTAAAATGGCTAAGGAGATTCAGAGTCTAAATAGAGAAAATGATACCGTGAAAGGTAAAATCAACCAACTGGAAAAGGAGATTCAAAAGCAAAGGAAAGACAGCAATTCATTAAAAATTAGAATTGAGCAAGTGGAAGCTAATGACTCTACGAGACATCAAGAAGTAGTAAAACAAAATGTAAAGACTGAAAAAATAGAAGAAAACATGAAATATCTGATTGGAAAAACAACTGACCTGGAAAACAGATCCAGGAGAGACAATTTAAGAATTATTGGTCTGCCAGAAAGCTACAATGAAAAAAAAGAGCCTGGACAGTATCTTCAAAGAAATTATCAAAGATAACTGCCTAGAGGTCCTAGAACCAGAGGGGAAAATAGTCATCGAAAGAATTCACTGATCACCCCCTGAAAGAGATCCCAAATTGAAAACTCCAAGAAATATTATAGCCAAATTTCAGAATTATCAAGGCAAGGAGAAAATACTACAAGCAGCCACAAAGAAACAATTCAAATATTGTGCAACTACAGTCAGAATCATGCAGGATCTTCCAGCTTCTACATTAAAGGACAGGAGAAATTGGAATATGACATTCCTAAGGGCAAACGAGCTTCGACTACAAGCAACGGTTAACTACCCAGCAAAATTGAGCAGAATTTTTCAGGCAAGGAGATGGACATTCAACGAAATAAGGGAATTCCAGACCTTCCTGATGAAAAGGCCAGAACTCAATGGAAAATTTGATCTTCAAATACAAAACTTGAGACATAAAAAGGTAAATGGGGGAAAAATCCCCCCACAAACCTTATTAATTGGTAAGGGCAAATAGTTTAAATACTTATATGGGATTATACTATCTTATATATGTTATATATATATATATATATATATATATATATAATATATGTGTGTGTGTGTGTGTGTGTGTGTGTGTGTGTGTGTGTGTGTCAATCTTGAGCCTAGTACAGTTATTATGACAACTGAAAGGGATACACATAGACTGTGGGTGTCAGTATAAAATAACTGATATAATGATAAAAACATAAAGAAATGTAAAGGAAAGGTTCTGGGACAAGAGGTAAGGAGGTAGTAGAAAAGGGTAAATTACAACACATGAATAGGCACAAAAACATATGATAGTAGAGGGAAAGAAAGGAGGGAGAAAAGTAGTATACGAGCTTTACTCTCATCGGATTTGGTTTAAGAAGAGAATAACATAATCTGATAAGTATAGAAATCAAACTTGTCCTCCAGGCAGTAGGAGGGGAAAGGGGAAAGAAAAGGGGAGCAGTCAGAAGGGAAGGAAGAAGTAGCAAGGGGAAAAGGGTAAGATAAGGGAGGGAAATCAAGAGGGCAGATAAATTGAAGAAGGTGGTGGTCAAAAGCAAAACTCTTTTGAGGAGTGGAAAGGAGGAGCATAAACAGGGGGAGGGAAACAGGATGGAGAAAAAGACACAGCTTATAATCATAACTCTGAATGTGAATGGGATGAACTCTCCCATAAAATAGAGGTGGATAGCAGAATGGATTAAAAACCATAATCCTACAACATGTTGTTTACGGGAAACACATTTGAAACATGGGGATACACACAGGGTAAAAGTAAAAGGATGGAGTAGAATATACTGTGCTTCAGCTAAAGTAAAAAAAGCAGGAGTAGCAATCCTAATCTCAGACAAAGCAAAAGCAAAGATATATCTAATTAAAAGAGATAAGGAAGGACTCTATATTCTGCTAAAAGGCACCATAGACAGTGAAGTGATATCATTATTTAACATATGTGCATCAAGTAGTATAGCATGCAGATTCTTAGAGGAGAAGTTAAGGGAGTTACAGGAAGAAATAGACAGCAGAACCATACTAGAGGGGTACCTCAAACTCCCCCTCTCTAACCTCAAAATAAACAAGAAAGAAATTAAGGGGGTGAAGGGAATTTTAGAAAAAGCAGATATGATAGACCTCTGGAGAAAACTGAATAGAGATAAAAAGGAATATACTTTTTTTCTCAGTGGTACATGGCACATATTCAAAAATTGACCATGTACTAGGGCATAAAAACCACACAATCCAGTGCAGAAAGGCAGAAATAATCAATGCATCCTTCTCAGATTATTTGTAATTATTTGTAATAAAGGACCATGGAAAGATAAGCTAAAAATTAATTGGAAACTAAATAATCTAATCCTAAAGAATGAGTGAACGAAAGAACAAATCATAGAAACAATTAATAACTTCATTCAAGAGAATTACGATAATGAGACAACATACCAAAACTTATGGGATGCAACAAAAGCAGTTCTTAGGGGAAGTTTTATATCTCTAAATGCTTACATGAATAAAATGGTGTATTAGGAGGGCAGAGTTTATAATCTCAAAGAGGATCATAAACATGTCTGAAAGGTTCGGAACCGCCGGATATAAGAAACTCTCAAAGTAAAAGGCAGAAGAATCAAAACATATATTTAGGCTCCACAGTAACCAACCCATGAACCAGCATCCCCATTTTGACATATTAATGAAAAGTTTCCAGGCCCATTTTTGGTTGCCAATACAAATGGATAAAGGGGGGATCAATGAAATGGACATGCAACTGAAAGAGCTAGAAAAAGAACAAATTGAAAATCCCCAATTAAATACCAGCCTAGAAATACTAAAAATCAAAGGAGAGATTAATAAAATTGAAGTCAAGAAAACTATTGAACTAATAAATAAAGCCAGGAGCTGGTTTTATGAAAAAAATCAATAAAATTGATATACCCTAGGTCGATTTGATTAGAAGAAAGACGAAAACCAAATTACCAGTATCAAAAATGAAAAGGGTGAATTCACCTCCAATGAAGAGGAAATGAAAACAATAGCTAGGAATTATTTTGCCCAATTGTATACCCATAAATTTGATAACCTCTGGGAAATGGACAAATATTTACAAAAATACAAATTGCCCAGGTTAACAAAAGGGGAAATAAATTCCCTAAATAATCCCATCTCAGAAAAAGAAATTGAGCAAGCCATCAATGAACTCCCCAGGAAAAAATCTCCAGGGCCAGGTGGTTTTACATGTGAATTCTATCAAACATTTAAAGAACAATTAATTCCCATACTTTATAAACTATTTGGGAAAATAGGCAAAGAAAGAGTCCTACCAAATTCTTTTTATGACAAAAATATGGTACTAATATCTAAACCAGAACAAGTCAAAACAGAGAAAGAAAGCAATAGACCAATTTCCCTAATGAATATTGATGCAAAAATTTTAAATAAAATATTAGCAAAAAGATTGCAGCAACTTATCAGGAGAATAATACACTAAGACCAGGTAGAATTTATTCCAGGAATGCAAGGCTGCTTTAATATTAGGAAAATTTTCAGCATAATTGATCATATCAACAACAAAACTAGCAGAAACCATATGATTATCTCAATAGATGCAGAAAAAGATTTTGACAAAAAACAACATCCATTCCTATTAAAACACTAGAAAGCATAGGAATAAATGGAGTCGTCCTTAAAATTATAAATAGCATCTACCTAAAACCATCAGCAAGCATTTGCATAATGGGAATAAGCTAGATCCATTCCCAATAAGATCCGGGATGAAACAAGAATGTCCATTATCACCCCTATTATTCAATTTGGTACTAGAAAAGTTAGCTTTAGCATTAAGAGAAGAAAAAGAAATTGAAGGAATTAGAATAGGCAAAGAAGAAACTAAATTATCGCTTTTTGCAGATGATATGATGATTTAGTTAGAGAATCCTAGAGATTCAAGTAAAAAACTACTTGAAATAATAAACAACTTTAGCAAAGTTGCAGGATATAAAATAAACCCACACAAATCCTCAGCATTCCTGTATATTACTAACAAAGTCCAACAGCAGGAGATAGAAAGAGAAATTCCATTCAAAGTTACTGTAGACACTCTAAAATATTTGGGATTTTACCTGCCAAGACAAACCTAGGGCCTATATGAACAGAATTACGAAACACTTCTCACACGAATAAGCTCAAATCTAAGTAAATGGAATAACATCAGTTGCTCGTGGTTAGGCTGAGCTAATATAATAAAGATGACAATTTTACCTAAATTAATTTACTTATTCTGTACCATACCAATCCAACTACCAAAAAATTGTTTTACAGAGCTGGATAAAATAATAACAAAGTTCATCTGGAAGAACAAATAGTCCAGAATATCAAGGAAATTAATGGAAAGAAATGCTAGGGAAGGTGGCCTAGCCATACCAGATATCAAACTGTACTATAAAGCAGCAGTCATCAAAACTACCTGGTACTGGCTAAGAAACAGAGTGGTAGAACAGTGGAATAGGTTAGGTACACAAGATGCAGAAGTCAATGCCTATAGCAATCTACTCTTTGACAAGCCCAAAGAATCCAGCTTCTGGGCTAAGGATTCACTATTCTACGAAACTTGCTGGGAAAGTTGGAAAATGGTATGACAGGACCTGCACATAGACCAATATCTTACACTGTATACCAAAATAAAGTCAAAATGGGTTCATGATTTAGGAATAAAGGCTAATACTATAAGCTATTTGGGAGAACAGGGAATAGTTTACCTATCAGATCTAAGGGAAAGGAAGAATTCATGATCCAACAAGAGATAGAGAGCATTACAAAATTCAAAATGGATAATTTGGATTATGTTAAACTAAAAAGTTTTCATATAAACAAAGCCATTGCAACAAAGATTAGGAGGGAAGTAGAATATTTGGAGAAAATCTTTACAACCAGTGTCTCTGATAAAGGCCTCATCTCTAAAATATACAGGAAACTAAACCAAGTTTATAGGAATAAAAGCCATTCCCCAATTAAGAAATGGTCAAAGGATATGAACAGGCAGTTTTCAGAGGAAGTAATTAAAGATATCTATAAGCATATGAAAAAATGCTCTAAATCACTACTGATTAAAAAAATACAAATCAAAACAGCTCTTAGGTACCATATTTCTCCTGTCAGATTGTCTAACA